>NW_027555847.1:345777232-346977232 GCF_003287225.1 Phascolarctos cinereus | reverse complement strand
TGTTTTATTTGAAATGAAGTAAATGTCTTATGAGCTGAAAGGAGTCATTAAGGATGAAAGGAGAGATTATCAATTTGGGGACAGAAATCAACATAGTCTATAGAGTGAGTTTCTTCACAAAAGTCATACTTTGACAGCTCACTGTGATGTGGAGTGATCCTAGGTTATCAAAGGTCATGCCATGGAAGTACAAGTTCTTAGATACTACTGAGCTAAAAGAATTAAATCCAGGCCTGGAGATGAACTATATATTGTGCTGGCCAAGTTTGGGGAGGCTCCATACAAGCTTGACCATAGGAAAATGACTTTTTTTGGTAATAACATCTCTGAAATACCATTTCCTAAGTCATAGAAGGGTTGCAATTTGTGGATGAAAATGGAAGAGTTTCCATACCAACTGAATCACAGAGCCTTCAAGGACTGACATATAGTTCAGAGGCTGTCTTTGTTTAGGCTAAAACATAATTTAGGAAAAAAAAACTTTTATATAACACAAGTTTTATAAAATAATTTACATATCTTATCTCACTTGATCCACACAGCAACCCTGTGAGATAGTTACTGTTATTATCAACATTTTACAGATGTGAAGACTGAGGCTGAGATAGGATTAAGTCACTTGCCTGTGGTTACAGAGTAGGTGTCCAAGGGAGGATTCAAACTCAGGCCTTCGAGGGCTTTTTGTATCCTTACTGCTTAGCAAAGTACCTGGCAGGTGATTAATGAATGTTTTGTACTGATGATGTATTGATTGATTCCATACTCCAAGAATAGTACTCTAGCTACACTAAGCCACCTAATTGCCTAAATAAAAGAGATTGGCAGAAGAAAGAGAATAATTACCCACAGAAGTGTGGCATCTTTTTTTTTAAAAGTAAAATTAACTCTAGGTTCAAATTATACAATTGTACTGAGATTCAGAATGAATTTTAAGGAATTCTGAATCTTTTCCAGATAGATTACGATGTTGGGCTGAATGTAACAAGATGCAGCTATAAATGTAAAGCCTTATTCTTGATTTCAAAAATTCAACTTAGCAAATACCATATAGAGGAGTGTGGCTAGGAAGCAGTTCTTTTGATTAAGACTTGAGGTTTTAACATACTTCAAACTCAATAGTATGCCAATCATACAATATGTCTTTCTGAAGAGAGGATAAATGTGCAAAACCAGTAAGGGTTCTGAGAGTTCCACTGGATATTCCCCTGATCATACCATATGTGTAGTAACTGTATGTTCAATTCTTGACATCATAGTTTAGAAAGAAAGAAAAAACACAGATAAATTAGGCACCAGAGTAGGGTAACCAAGATAGTCAAGGACCCTGTGGTCATATAATTTGAATAGTTCATATGATTTTAGAATCATAGATTTAGTGCTTGAAAGGATCTTAGAGGCCATCTAGTGAAGGCCAACACCTTCATTTCATAAATGAGGAAACTAAGATTCAGAGAGGTTCAGTGACTTTTTAAGGTCATACAGTAAGCTAGAGAGGCAGAGCTCTTTCCATTGTACCGTGCTGCCTCCTGAGTTATTGAAATTGGAGCGGCTTAGCATTAATAAGGGAAAGTGTATGATACTTTTTTTTTTTGGCTAGGCAATGGGGTTAAGTGACTTGCCCACGGTCACACAGCTGGTAAGCGTCAAGTGTCTGAGACCAGATATGAACTCAGTTCTTCCTGAATTCAGAGCCAGAGCTCTATCCACTGCACCATCTAGCTGCCACTTTTCTTTTTAACAAATATTATTTCATTAGATCCCTACAATAACCTTGGGGGATAGGTGCTATCATTATCTTTATTTTATGGTTGAGGAAACTGAAGCAAACAGAGGTTAGGTGACTTGCTTAGAGTCTTACAGCTAACAAGCATCTGAGGCCATATTTGAATTCAGGTCTTCCTGCCTCCAGACATAGTGTTCTAGCCATTGAGCAACTAGGGGTGGGGGCTGGAGAAGAGCCACATAATATCTATCATCAAGAAGTTGAAAGACTGACATGTAGATTAGGGTTCTGCTTGGTTCCAGAGGGCAAAACTAGGAGTAATGAAGATTCACAAGGTTCAATTTCATTTTCATATAAGGCAAAATTTCTCTAACAATTAAGTTATACAAAACCAAAGTGAGCTCTCTCAGGAAAGAGTGGTCTTTCCTTCATAGTGGTCTTCAAGTAAAAGTTGGATGGCCACATGTTATAGAATATATAGGTTATTGTTCAGGAATGGGTTGGACTAAATGTTCTATGATATTTCTCCTAATTCTCAGATTCTATGATACCCATAGAAATATCCCAGCTTATTCACCAAGTTTAGAAAGGTTGAAACATATCCTGATTCATTCCCTAAATCTTTCTATTCAATATAGTTAGGTTCAATTTTATGTTAAATAAATGAAGGGTTGTGATAGAATCAGTCAGAAGTCATGAGAGCTGATCATTAAATTTTCAGCGTGAGCATTTACACCTCAGAAATAATGGAATGTTACACACTAGGGCTTGATTTATTTCTTTGTTGACTGTTTAAATAAGAAAAAGGTGGAGAAAATGTTAATAATGCAAGTTAAACTTAAGAGTGTGTCATATAGCAACTGGGAAATAAGATATACCCTAGGAAATGGGGCATAGAAATTCAACCTACCCTACAGAAAAATTGAAGGGGAAGGAGATAAGAGAAGGGGGGAGAGATAGAAGGGAGGGCAGATTAGGTGAGGGAGTATTCAGAATGCATACCATCTTGGGGTGGGGGGAGGGACGAGATGGGGAGAAAATTTAGAACTCAAAATCTTTTGGAAGTAAATGTTGAAAACTAAAAATAAATAAATTAATTTAAAAAAAGAGTGTGTCATGTATACACTTTTTTTTGGAGAGCTTGTTGTTAAATATTTACTAAGACACCCATGAATAAATATACACTTCTACATGACTTCCTACATTTTGAATATTTTGGTCTTGGAAGATGTATGTTATTCTCTCTTGTAGCATATCATCTCTACAGAAAAATAAGTAGTACACTGGAAGGAAGGTAAGAGGGGTACAGGCCAGCTCTGATACTTTTCAGCTATGAAGCAAATTGTTTCAATAGGATACAATTACGCTTACATTAGACCTATCACATCAAGATATGAAATAGATTGTGTGCCTAAAATGATGAAAGAACATAGAATCTTTTTTGTTCTGATGAACAGAATGTATCCATTTAGAAGGTGCCTTTGCACCCTAGTCTAATCTTTTAGATTTAAGGGTAATACAAAAATAATTATTTGTGTGCTCAGAGATTTATGGCAAAATTTTGAGAACCTATGGCAGCTAATTAGTTCATCTGGGGAGGAAAAAAATTTTGTGCCCAGAGAAATTGGTGGGATAGTCATGAGATTTAAACCCTGAAGAGACCTTAGATACCTTATCTTTCATTTAGTCAACTTGTCCTTCATTTACAGATGAACAACTGAGACCCAGAGTGGTTTTGAGTTAATCAAGTTTACAATCTATTAAGCAGTAGATTTGGAATTTTCAAATTTGGTTTTCATTTGGTAAATGAAGTACCAAGTTCTCCTGAAGTTCCTTTTCCTGAGACAAATAGATAAAATCTTCATGCATTATTTTTCTTCCTATGTAATAGAGCATTATATAAACATTCTTGTCAAAGTACCTTGTAGGTATTATACAGTAGTAATAGTAGTAGTAGTAGAAGTAGTAGTAGTAGTAGTAGTAGTAGTAGTAGTAGTAGTAGTAGTAGTAGTAGTAGTAGTAATAGTAGCAGTAGGAGTAGTAGTAATGACAATAGTGAGGTCATATGGAGTTCATCATATTTAAAGACAAAACCACTTGAAAAGCATCAGTTGGTCATCTACTTTGAGGTCTGCCTCACCCCACTCTCCACATCCCTTTGTCTTGTTCTTTTTGTGACCAAAAGCACAAATCTGTTAGAAAATTGGTTGAGGAGTCAGGCTGACTCCCACATAACCCATTGTGTAGTTCTTTTAATGTGAGGACAATTTAATTCTGGAGTCACAGATGTTCCTATAGATATCATATCTCAGTTTCACCCCCCACTTTCAGCCTTTGGCCATTGGTAACCTTGTGGAATGATCTTCTAATGTGCTTGCTCATATGCCAAGTTTGCTATGAAGTATCTCTCACAGAGGCAGGATATGATAGTGGAAAGATAGATGGATTCCTACCAATTCTTTCCTGTAGAGCTTTTATTCTTTTAAAAATTTCTTGTTGTACTTCTAGTCCTTGTAGCTCTGTGGGAAAGAAAGTGTGTGTACATTTGTATATATACACATGTGTATATATATACATACATAAACATACATATACATATATACATATGTGTACAGACACAGACACAGATACACATGCACACTTTTTTTCCCCCTTTGAATCACTGCTTGCAGTAGTTACTCCGTTTTGGAAATCTTTAGAGCTGCATTTTTTTTTAACCTTTGGTGTATTCTTTAGTATACTCATTTCTTCAACTTTAGTTCTTAGATTGGGATTTTGTGCCAGTGCCAGGCTCTGTCCTTTCTTACACTTTTGGGTGGTGTGGTTGGTCCTGTTTGGTTTTGCCCTGGTAGCTTATGGGTCACTACTGACATTCACCTTGCAGAGTTAGGCGTCCTCTATATCTTTGTGGTTCAGAATACTGGATCTTCAGGTCTATGGTACTTATGCTGCTGATCTCCATACGAAATGGAAACGATCTTGTTGTCCAGGGTACTGGAAGTGTCCTGGTCTGAGGCTAGGGATTTCATTTTTTTAACCACCTTGGAGATTTCTAACTTCCCCTGATCTTTCTCAGGGGACCCTCTACTCTTGCTGACACTTAACCTTTCAAGCTACACGGGTATCTAGCTTGCTGAGTTGTGAGTCTGGGCTTGTTTGCCTCATACTCATGTTGGGCTTTGCTGACAACCCACTTTCCTATTGTTTAGGGGCTTCTGGTTGACTTTCTTTTCTTTTCTTTTCTTTTCTTTTTTTAATACAGCTCTGGCATGGAAGAACTAATTTTAGTACCTTATTGCATTTCTTGATCATTATTTGACCTGATACATATTTCAGATTTTTGCTGGAGTAGGTCTTTGGGAGATAGGTAGTCTGTTCCATTCAGGTAACCATCTTGGCCAGAAGTTCATTTATAATTCTTACACTGTAACAGTATTCTATTATATTCCTATTCTATAGTCTATTCTCTAAGTGATAAGGATTTACTTTTTTCCAGATTTTTGCTACCATAAAAAGTTACACTTTTTTTTTTTTGCTCAGGTAGTTCATTTATGGTCTCATGGGCTCACAGATCTATAGGATAATACTGAGCAGGGAAGAATGGCAGATTCTTAAAAAATAGTGATCATAACTCTAAGATCCTTTCACTAGTACTCTGCCAACTATCCCAAACTCCTTAAAGCTGTCTACTATAAAACATTAGATTTGGAATGGATTTGAGAGATTGTCTAGTCAAATCCCTTTATTTCACAGATAAGTCAAACTGAGTTCAAGAGGAGTGGACTGATTCACTCAGTATCAGACAGCTAGGTAGACAGAAGGTTAATGCTAGAACTTAGGTTCTAGACTTCAAGTCAATGCTCTTTGAAGAAGTTATTCCTTCTTCAAGCATAACATCTTGGGAAATATTAATGAGGCCATAGAAGAAAATGACTTAGCAGTACAGTAAGTATGCGGTATGTATACATTGCATTACAAAATAGGTAACTCTGGGTGTGCATTTTCTTATGGGACATTGCCAGACTAAAGCAAAGAAATCTAACAATGGTCATTCCTCATTTATTGTCTTATTGAGCAGGGCACTTCTAGCCAAGGACATTGTGGATTACTTAAATTTCATAGTAAACTCTAAATATTGGCCACTGCTGTGGAGTACAGTAGGCCATTAGGCACAAAACAGTCTGAGCTGGAAGGACATCTGATATAACCATAACCATTTTCCATCTTTTCCCTCACTTAATGATTTCCTCCATTTAATGTTCAAAATTGTAAGTATTGGCCCACAGAACATTATTTTATGTGCTGTGTTCTTTCCCTACCAAGTAAATTTCCTTGTAATCTTAACTATGAAGGAGGTATCTCCTCTGGTAAAACTGAATAACAAACTAATAATAAAGAGTTTGCCCTTTAGATTAGAAGTACAAATATTAAAGAAGAATCTGTGGAAAAATCTAACCTTAGACACAGCACCTAATAATGCTGAATAGATTATAGATGTTTAATATTTTGTGGCTAATTAATTGAATGAAATAACTGAACTCCCAGAATTGACAGAATTAGATTTTTGTTTAAAGTTGTCTCAGAAAGCTTATCTGTGTGTGTATATTTAAAGCAATTAAAAATGTAAGAGAAGTGATTTTTGAAATCAGATATAAGGTGTGAAATTAATAATGACCATACATGGTTAGAGCCTTAGTCCACACTATACAGAATTCTGCACAAAAAAAAAAGCTTTATAATGAAATAGTATTTGGTCTTGGTGTCATATTTGTAGGACTAAGGGACAAATAGATATAGAAATTGTTTACATATTGGAATTTTTCTTATCCACTTTTTTTTTGGGGGGGGTTAGGCAATGGGGTCAAGTGACTTGTCCAGGGTCACACAGTTAGTAAGTGTTATGTGTTTGAGGCTGGATTTGAACCCAGGTCCTCCTGATTCCAGGACCAGTGCTCTATCCACTGCACCACTTAGCTGCCCCTTTATCCACTCTTAAGCAGAGAACTGAACTATCAAAAATTATTTTATAGAGCTAGAAAAAATAATAACAATATTCATCTGGAAGAACAAAAAGTCAAGAATGTCAAGGGAATTAATGAAAAAAAATGCAAAGGAAGGTGACCTAGCCATACCAGATCTAAAACTATATTATAAAGTGGCAATCATCAAAACTATTTGGTCCTGGTTAAGAAATAGAGTGGTAGATCAGTGGAATGGGTTAGGTACATAAGACACAGTAGTCAATGACTATAGTAAACTAGTGTTTGATAAACCCAAAGACTCTAGCTTTTGGGATAAGAACTCACTATTTGACAAAAACTCTGGCAAAACTGGAAAATAGTATAGCAGAAACTAGGCATAGACCAACATCTCACAGCCTATACCAAGATAAGGTAGAAATGGGTACATGATTTAAACATCAGGGATGTTTCCATAAGCAAATTAGGAGAGCAAGGAATAGTTCACCTGTCAGAACTATGGAGAAGGGAAAAATTTATGACCAAACAAGAGATAGAGAACATTATGAAAATGCAAAATGGATAATTTTGATTATATTACATTAGAAAGTTTTTGCACAAACAAAACCAAATGCAAACAAGATTTGAATGAAAGCAGAAAACCGGGAAATAATTTTTACAACCAGAATTTCTGATAAAAGCCTCATTTCTAAAATATATAGAGAACTAAGTCAAATTTATAAGAATACAAGTCGTTCACCAATTGGTAAATGGTCAAAGGATATGAACAGTCAGTCTTCAGATGAAAAAATTAAAGCTATCTATAATCACATAAAAACTGTTCTAAATTACTATTGACTAGAGAAATGCAAATTAAAATAACTCTGAGGTATCACCTCACACCTATCAGATTAGATAACATGACAAAATAGGACAATAATCAATGTTAGAGAAGATGTTGGAAAATTGGAACATTAATGTATTGTTGGTGAAGTTGTGATCTGATCTAACCATTCTGGAGAGCAATTTGGAACTATGCCCAAAGGATAACCAAACTGTGCATACCCTTCAATCCCAGAGATCATAAAAAAAGGGAAAAGGACCCCCATGTACAAAAATATTTATGGCAGCTCTTTTTGTGGTGTTGAAAGATTGGAAATTGAGGGGATATCCATCAATTGGGGAATGGCTGAACAAGTTGTGCTGTATGAATGTAATGGAATAGTACTGGGCTATAAGAAATGATAAACAGACAGATGTCAGAAATACCTGAAAAGACTTACATGGACTGATGCTGAGTGAAGTGAGCAGAACCAGGAGAACACTGTACACATCAACTTTGATAGACTTGGCTCTTCTCAACAATACAGTGATCCAAGACAATTCCAAAAGACTCATGATGAAAATGCTAACCACATCCAAAGAAGGAACTATGGAGTTTGAATGCAGATGGAAGCCTATTATTTTCACCTTTTTATTTTTCCTTTCTCATGTTTTTTTTCCCCTTTTGTTCTGATTCTTTTTCATAACATGACTATTGTGGAAAAGTGTTTAACAGGAGTGTACATGTATAGCCTATATCAGATTTCTTGCTGTCTTAGGGAGAGAAGGGGAGGGAGGGAACAAAATTTGGAACTCAAAATTTTACAAAAATGAAAACTATCATTCCATGTAGTTGGAAAAAAATAAAATAGTATTAAGAAAAAAAGAAGAGAATTAAAATATTTTTTTTATGCCAGTTTAGCTAGAGTCTTGCCTAGAGTGAGAGACACAGACTACCTGACCTCATGGGATCTTTCCATGAGGTAAACAAATAGAATTCTCCATAAAAGTTAAACAACAGTAGCTTTTGAAAATTTGTGATTATAGTTTATTTGGACTTGCAAAGGATGTTTTAATAAGTTTCCTTAAGCTTTTCAAATAGTGGTTGGTAGCCACAGGGACAAGTAATAAAAGTCTCATCATAGATTTAGTACTGCTCATGAAATTGAAATAGAAAGTGAAGAGTGGAACGATCAGTTTCAAGTATGGAAAGAGGCTAATATGGCCATACCTGGGTGGGAAATAAGGAGCAATGTATCAGAAAGAAGAAACCAAGGGTAAACAGCAAGGAAGTAGAATCTGTTGATGACACATTAGTTAACTTGACAAAGAGTAAGAGGAACAAATGCCATAGGTAAACTGAAAAATAATAATTGATCAACACAATAGCAGCTAGAATTTAACTGAGATGCCAAGGAAAGGAAATTAGAAAAAGTTTAGATGATGTGTACATGCTGATAGATTCTTAATGTTTTCATATACTCTTGGGATAAACATCTGTGTACTGTACTTAATTTAATAAAAGCATATATTCCACAACCAAGTTGATGAAGTGAATGAGATGATAACTTATTAATATAAGCAGGATTGAAAAATCTTTACCGTATTTCTTTAATATACTAAGGTGTCTTTTGGTCATGTATAGAATTTATATTTTTTCTACAAATTCATTTCAATTCAATAAATGTATGTTATGAGTACATTGTGTATAAGGTAGTGGATTGGTTTGGGGTCGGGGCGGATACAAAGACAAAAACAAAATAGTCTCTATACTCCAAGAACTTACATTCTACTGTGGGGGAGGTGGCAAGTGTGTGTATGTGTATGTGTAAATATACACACATATATATGTAGATAAAGACAGATGGGGGAGGGAAGAAGAGAGAGAGAGAAGGAGAGGTAAATGAAAGGTATTTTAAGAAGAGAGTGGACACTGACAACCGGGTAGGGGGACAACTCTGGGAGAAAGCTGTAGAAGAAGCAACTGAGTTGAGGAAAAGAAAGATTTTGAGGGGCAAAAGGGAGGTAGAAGTTCATTCCAACCATGGTGCACAACTTGTGTGAAAGCACTGAGGCAGGACATGGGATACAGAATTAAGATAACAGCCAGTAGTTCTGTTTGGCTGCAATGTAGTCCAAAAAATAGTTCACTATTCCGGTTCTGCTACAAAAACTTTAGAAAATAATTAAAAAAATTTGTACAGAATAGAGAATTTGGTGATTTCAGATGGAGCAAAGTAAGTACCAGTGGACAGGATTTTACTCCATATCACCATGTTTCACAAATCTAGCCAAGAAAGAATAAGAAAAGGCAAGAGAATATTCCAAGTAGGAAAAAAAATCTTCAATGAAAGATACCTGCTTCTACTCCCTATGAATTAAAAATCTTAATGAAATGCTTCCAACATCACTTAATTGATGATGAAGAAAGTGAAAGAGAGGGCAAAGAAATATCAAAAGAAATATATCTTTGAAATCACATAGAAGTCGGAAAGATTTATCTAACCCTGGGACCCTGGGTTTGGAGGGTCCTCCTTGTTTGTTCATACCAGAGGAGGACCAATGCCTTTGCTTGACAGAGAGGAAGCAAGAGGAAAAGGGAGATGAAGAGGGAGAGAGGGACAGAGAGACAACGAGAGAGAGGGGGAGAGAGAGAGAGAGAGAGAGAGAGAGAGAGAGAGAGAGAGAGAGAGAGAGAGAGAGAGAGAGAGAGAGAGATGCTCATGCAATGTTTCATGATTTCAAATCTTTAAGAGTCAAAACTATACTAGGACAACCCAAAGCCAGCTTTGGTTTTCAAAATTAACATTTGCAACCAATTAGTTCATAATGAGTATTTGTCTGAATTTTTTAATGAACATAAGAAAGCTTTTAAAACTGAAGTGCTTTCATGTTGAAGACTTGAGTTACCCTGACTGACTTATTAGTGTGACACTTTTTGATCACCCAAAGAGCTTATAATGTTTTAAGCATGTGGTCTCAGTCTCAAGTAGGATGGCCAACAATTTTTCCCTTCTGCAGTCTGCATAACAATTTTTTCTTTTTTGTGTCCAGAGGGTAGATTGCAATTGCGTGTTCTGTACTTAAACCTCACACAGAACTCCCATGGACATCAATGGAAATTCTGCATATGGATTGAGGGTTGACTGAACACAAGAGAACTATCCATAATGCAGCTAAATAAAGGACATTTCCCCCTATTTCATGGCTATGTTCAGTTTCTCTAGTCTGTTTCTATTCCACAGCTAAAAGGCTTTATATTAAAATTTTGTATTTATGTTGTGCTTTAAGATTTTAAAATATTTTACATACATTATTTCATTTCATCCTCATAGCCACCCTCTGAGTTGAATACTATTATGATCTTCATTTTATAGACAAGGAAATGAAGAATCTGAGAGGTTTGGTGATTTGCCAGGGGTCAAACAGCTAGTAAATGTCTAGAGGATTGGAATCCAGGTCTACCTGAGTCCAAGTCTAGTGTTTATTCACTATTCCAGGTTGCTCCATAACATGCACTGATGAGCCTGACTTCTTTTTACAAAATTTTTATTTTACGAATTTTTACAAATACTCCGATTCATCCCCCTGTGATTTGTCATGCCCTAAACACACCTTACAATTCCCACATCCACTCTATATTTTTGTTGTTGTTGTTGTTGCTTTGGTTAGGCAATTGGAGTTAAGTGACTTGCCCAGGGTCACACAGCTAGTAAGTGTCTATTGTTTGGTCTGAGGCCAGATTTGGACTCAGGTCCTCTTGACTTCAGGGCCACTGCACCACCTAGCTGACCTCCCCACTCTATATTTTTTGTTCATCTCGTTCTCCACATCTGAAATATCCTGCCTTATTTCTTCTCTTTGCTTATCTGAACCTACCTGATCCTACCTCATCTGAACCATCTCTGAAGCCTAGTTAAAATCCCAATCTCAGATGTAGCTTTTTCTAGATCATTCCACCTAGAAGCAGTATCTCCTATACATGAACTCCTATAGCTCGTATGGTTCACTGTCTTTATAGCTCATTGGCAATTTATGTACAGAAAGTCATGAAAGACTGATTTTATTTCCTCTGCAGACAGGATTATTAGACAAAGTAGGAGAAGCTGGGTAGTATAATATATAAAGCATTGAGTTTAGAGTAAGAAGACCTGTTTTTATATTCCACCTCAGAAACATATAATCTATACCACCAAGGGCAATATATTTAGACTCTCTGAGTTTCAGTTTCTTTATTTTTAAAATGGGAATAAAAATACCTATTGCAGTTAAAGGGGTTTGCTGAGTATCAGATAATACAATGCATGTGAAGTGCTTTACACACTTTATAATGTTTGTGTAAATGTCAGCTTTTGTTATTATTGAATCAAGGGAATGGCAGAGGCATAGACTGCATACCTGGCTTTTAGTATGGCATCTTGCAAGATTTCTCATAACATCCTTGTGGACAAAAATGGAGAAATGTGGGCTAGATAATAATACAGTTAGGCAAATTTGGGACTTGCTGAATGACCAGACCCTGAGTGTTTATTAATTGATCTATTCTAAGGCAGAAGGTCTCTAGTGGGTGGCCTAGGGCTCTATTCCTTAGCTTTAATCTGTTTAAAATTTTGTAACTGACTTAGATAAAATTAGAGATAACACTAGTCAAATTATTGTTGACAGGAAGCCAAGGACTATAGAATACATTGGTTTATAACATTAGGAGCCAAATAAGATCTCAAGTTGGGAATGATGGGCTGAATTTAACAAAATGCAAATTAATGGGATTATAGGACCTACATTTGGGTTATTAAAGCATCCAACTGTACAAATACAGGATGTTAAGGTGTGATTGGAAAATAGTTCATGAGAATAGGACCTGGGGATTTTAGTGGACCTTAAATCAATGTGTATAAATAGTATGACCTAGAAGCCATGATGATTAACATGATCTTGGGGTACACTAAGAGAGGCACAGGGTCTAGGTTTAGGGATGTGCTATTCCTTCTGCACTCTGCCCTGCCCATAGGTAGAGTGTTATGTTTATAACCATATTTTAGGAAGAACATTGCAAAATAATAATGTGCCTAGAAATTGTTGGCCAGGTAATAAGGTGATTGGAAATCTTGCCATATAAAGGTGTATTAAAGGAATTAGAGTTGTCTAACCTGAAAAAGGGAAGACAATTGAAAAATGTTCTCCATCTTCAAATGTTTGAAGTTCTGTGAAAAAGAAATTATATTTGTCTTGCTTGACTCCAAATGCAAGAACTATGACCAATGGGTAGGAGTTGTAGAGAGGTAGATTTCATCTTGGGAGAACAAAATACTTATGAATTGAAGCCATCCTTCTGTGACTCAAAGTAATTTACTTCTTTTCTCTGGGTTCCACTTTCTCATCCGCAGTTTTTTTCTTTTCTAACTAGAACACTACATATGTATGTTCATGAATTGTTATTCATTCACTCATTCATTCAAAAAGCATTTATTACATACCCATTATAGGCTTTGAGTGACAGGCAAATCTCCTGTTTGTTAGGTTTATTCCAGAGAGGAATAATTTTTAAAAAATTTCCCCACTCTCTCCTTTTATTCTCAGATATTTTCTTTCATTAAGGGGGGTCAGCAAAAAAGAAAGTGTGTGAAGGGGGAGCCCGGAAAAAAAAATCAGATGGAAAAACTCCTTTAACATGGGCTTAACTACTTCAAGCCAAGGCCTAAATGCTGTCACTTTTCAGCTCTGAGAATAAGAGCTTGCTATCTCCTTCACAAGGAGCTAAGGTGACAAGTGTAAACAACTCAAATAATATCCTTTGGACAATTTGAAGAAGAAATTGGATGTCAGAGAATCTACATATCTATTGGAACTGCTTGCATCTATAGCACAATTTTCTCATTTCAACTGAAAGGAAAAGTAATCTAAATTAGTAAGGATTACATTTTTTAATAACACTATTTTTGTATATTTAATTTGCTTTTAAATGTGGACTTCTCAAGCTGACAAAGTATCTTACAGTAAAGCTATTAAGTTTCTGTGCTAATGAATAGATGTTTTTGTTGTTTAGTCATTTTTAAGTTGTGTCCAACTCTTTGTGACCCCACTTGTGGTTTTCTTTTTTCTTTTCTTTTTTTGGCAATTGGGGTTAAGTGACTTGCCCAGGGTCACACAGCTAGTAAGTGTCAAGTGTTTGGCCTGAGGCTGGATTTGAACTCAGGTCCTCCTGACTTCAGGGCTGGTGCTCTCTTCACTGTGCCACCTAGCTGCCCCTATTTGTGATTTTCTTGGCAAAGATACTGAAGTGGTTTGCCATTCCTTCTCCAATTCATTTTACAGATGAGGAAACTGAAGCAAACAGGATTAAGTGACTTGCCCAGGTCACACAGCTAGTGTCTGAAGCCAGATTGGAATTCAGAAAGTTGAGTCTTCATGACTCCAGGCCCAGTGCTCTATCCATTGTGCCACCTCACTGACTCATTGAATAGATGACTCTCTTCTCTCCCCACCCAGAACACCATGCTTATAATAAAGAATAAGAGGGAATAAAAAATACATCTCAGCAAACTTAACTAACACCAAGTCCTATAGTATATGCGGTTTTACATACCTTGGGTCCTCCACCGCTGCAAAGAAGGGAGGTGGGTTCTATTCTCATATCTTTTCTTTGTGGCCAAGCTTGGCCATTATAATAACAATGTCCAGTTTCATTTTTTTTTGGAGGGGTCATTGAATGGGAGACTGAATTAAATAAAATTGAAAGCACCATCCAAGAATAATAGTGCAGCAACCCCTTCTACAATGGCCTGGAAAGAGACCCTCCCAGCTTTTGCTGTAATACTTCTATGGCAGGGAGCTCATTACTTCCTTTGAGGGCCTGTTTCATTGGTGTACAGTTCTAGTTAGGAAGTTTTTCCATATGTTAAACTAAATTTACTCTCCTGAAACTTTCAACCATTGGTCCTAGTTTTGCCTGCTAGTTACTCAGAATAGAGAAAATTTTATTTTTCATTATAATTATTTAAATATGTGAAGACTTAAGTAAGGAGGTGGCCACCAATGAATGAGGACTCCATTCCTCACAGAATGGATGATACTCTCTGCCTGATGCTCATTCATGAAGAGGCTTGGCAAGAGGCTCCCAGAAAAGTCTGATGGAGGGGCCTTTCTCTCCCTGATTCACAGTATGCCTAGGTATTCAGTAACTGCATCCTGCCAGGTTACTGCATTACCATGTGATAACTGAAAACTTTTCAACTGGCTTCTGAGTCAGAACTGAACATGCCTACAAAAGAAGGCTCACACAGATAGATTTTTTTCCCCCTATGGCTGGTGAAGAAAAGAACTTCTGCAAGCCTCTGGGTGGGGAAGAGGGCAGCAGTCCTGGTTGTCTACAACAGGATTATCTTCCTGCATTTGCCCATGAACATGTTGCCTACTATTTCTTTTTATCTCTGTAGTGATAATTCTTTCTTGATTTTAGGAGAATGAGTATCAAAGATGGATGGATCAGGTTACAATCTTGTAATCCTTAAAGGTCGGAAGAGACACTAGTAGCCCACAGTGGAATTTGTCAATAGCTTGATCAACTATAACAGCTGATGTATGTGAGAAACTAATTCTGAGGAGTGAATTGCTTCATCCAACCAAGAAGTGAATTAACCCAACAGCCATGACACCATGTCCTACATGAGATGTAAGTGATGTATCCATTGGTTATGCACCCCCACCACCAGAGAAATAAAATTAAGTGGGGGGGGGGAACGTTGGTAGTCATCATTTTAAGTTTAAGCCCACTCTCCCAGGGCCAAGAGAGGGTATGTAGAGGGGAGAGTGTGCCTCTTGTTCAGAGGGGGATTTATTTGTATTTTAGTCTTTGCTATGTCTTCTCAGCAAATATTCCTTTGTAAATGGTAATTAATTTTAATTGGGTAAATGATACTGAAGTGATATTAACTGGTAATTGATATTGAGGAGGAACATACTGGATGGAGGCTTGTGAATTATAGAAAAAATCCAACCCCTCTATACCCATAAATTCCTGAAAATGGACATAGTTGCATATAGTTGTCTGGTATCATTGAGGAATGAGAGATGATTTACTTAAATGAATTTCTACATGGCAATGTTTGTCCCTTTAAATGTCAACTTAAATAGGAATACAATAAAAGTACAAAGAATGGATCTTTATAGGAATTATGATTAGAACATCAACATATGGGATAGTGTATGAGTGAAACACCAAAAAGCTGCCAATGTGTTCTGCTGATTTCATCAGTTTGCTTGCTATTAGACCTGCCTGTCCACCTGGTTCTGCTTTCTTCTCTAGCAGGTCATCACTTATAGCTATTTTTAGGGCTACCTAGTACCCTGTGCAACATCCAACACATAGCGGATTTTGCACATCTGCTATGGACACTCTGCTCACAGTTCTTTCTTTCGTTCTTTTGGAAATGCCACAGAGCAGAAGTGTGCTTTGAGTGCTCTTCTGTGCCTCAGCTAGTCCTTATAGCCAAGTCTAATTTAGTCTTCCACTTATTGTAGGTTTTGTCATTAATAATCCCGTCCCCGGCAATGAAGACTAGCTTTGCTCAGCCATCATTCTCAACCAATAGCTATCTATGAAGCATCTTGATTGAAGTCTGCAGTTATCCTCAATCATGGTTTTCAACCAATAGCTGGAAATGTTTCTGGAGTCTTCTTAATCACTGACTATGAAGCTTTTTTCTCTTTAGGTAGGCTACGCTGGGAAGCATAGAAGCTGAAACTGCATTGAGTCTGATCTTTGACCTGTCTTTGGAAATCTGCTAACTGGTTCTTTTTTTAATCTAAGTGAGCTACATTGCTCTCTGTTGATTCCCTCAGTTCAACAACCATTTTATTTGTTATCAACAATTCATTTTAGACTTTATACTACCCTCTGACTGAAATAAATCTCCTCAGGACTCTACTTCAAATGGAACAGTGATTGAGAGTCAGTATGGGTAAGAAATTGTTTTAACGTCACCCCAGCAACCTCTCTCTCAGATGTAAAAAAAAAATGATGATCTGTCTATAGAATTCTGAGAGATACTGTGACCTGTTTCTCTGACCCCTTGACATATGCTACATGTATGTGCACACACACAGACTCTTCAAAAGTCCCTCTCCTTTGTATCAGTTTTTTGTATACATTTATCTTCTATTAGATTCTAAGCTTCTTGAATCAATATCTTTGTATTCTCAGCTGCTCATACAATAACTCATTTATAGTTGGTCATAAGATCATATACTTAGAACTAGAAGGCTATCTAGTCCAACCATTTCATTTTACAGATAAGGAAACTGAGGACCAGGAAAGTTAAGTCATCTGTCCAAGATCACATAGGTAGTAAACATTAGAGAGAAGATTTGAACCTAGTTTCTCAGACCTCAAAGCCAGCTTTCTTTCCCCTGGACTATATAGGTCCTTAATAAATATATATTGAGTCAAATTGATTGGTGGGAATACTCCTTGGTGAAGACAATAGTATCTTCATCCCCTCAGAGCTTGTTATGAGTTTCAACAACCAAAAATATTCAACATTTCAGTCACTTTTCTGATGACAAGCCACTTCAGAATGAACTAGAGTAGTCATTGGACACTACTCACGAAGTCCATCACCAAGCTTGTGCTAGAAGCTTTTTCTGTTTGTTAGGACAGCTAGGTGGCACAGTGGATAGGACACCTGCCCTGGAGTCAGGATGACCTATATTCAAATACAGCCTCAGGCACTAATAAGCTGTGTGACTCTGGGCATGTCACTTAACCCAGTTTGCCTTAGTTCCTCATCTATAAAATGAGCTAGAGAAGAAAATGGCAAACCACTCTGGTACCTTTGTCAAGAAAACCCCAAATGAGGTCATGGAGAGTGGGACATGATTAAACCGATACAATAACAACAAAAAGAAATGAGCAGAGATCTGTTGGCATAATCTTTGAGAGCCCTGAGTTATCTGCATTTTATGATGAAGCAAGAGAAGAAATACAGAACTGGCTTGGACCTGTGGTTTGGGTAGAAGGAAACCCCTGTGAGGGATACCTTCTATCAACATAGATGAGTATTGCTCTTCAACTTTGTCTTCAAGAGTTGGCCAGAGCACTGAGAGGTTGGGACTTACCCAGGGTCATACAGCCAGTAAATACCACAGATATGACTTGAATCCAGGTCTTGACTTTCTATCCATGTCAATGTAGTATGTACAAATAGTAATGTGCTTCACTCTTCTGAAGTATCATGAATTTGTGATGATTTTTGACTATTTAAAAAATCTTTAAAATATATTTTTTATTGGGGCAGCTAGGTGGCACAGTGGATAGAGCTCTGGCCTTGGAGTCAGCAGGACGTGAGTTCAAATCCAGTCTCAGACACATGACACTTACTAGCTGTGTGACCCTGGGCAAGTCACTTAACCCCGATTGCCTCATTGAAAAGCAATATATATATGTGTGTGTGTGTGTGTGTGTATATGTATATATATATGTATATACATATATGTGTATATATATGTCTTCACTAAAGCTCTAGATATTTTAGAGGGACTAATTCTGATCATATCACCTGGCATTAATTCAAAACTTTAAGGTAAAAAATTCTTCTGAATTAAATTAAATTTTAAATGTGCTTAGAATCACACAATCTTTAGAATTATATGGGATCTCAGTGACTATCTTATTCAATTAAGTTCCTAAAAGAAGTTACCCACTATAACAAACTCTATTTCAGCTTCATTATATTTTGTATGTCTTGAACACTTAACCTTTCTAAAGTAGCCTCTCCTAACTCCCACTTAATGTTGTCCCCTAAAAGCTATACTCAAGTTCAAGGAATTTTTTTGGTCAACCTCTGTTCAAAACCACACCCCATAAGTAACCATTCAATATTTCCTTATTATTTAAGTTAGACAACTTGGGACATGTTAGCTCAGACCAAAGGTATCAAATTAAACAGAATAGCATCATAATTAACAAAATAAAATCCCTCTAAATCCATACTCAAAGGGACAAACTCTCTCACAAATTCTTATATTATATTACTGGTTAGAGAAGAGACATATTCATAATCCTAGGGTTGAATTTCAGTTGCAGGACCTTTCTATTCCTTAAGGCATTGCTTGCTGCTATCATTTGCTGGTATGTGAATATTATCAGTTGGCTTATTTTTTCTGGTACATACTCATTTGCTATTTTCCCTCTAAGGGCCTTTTCCTTTTAAGGGAGTTGCCAGAGTTCTATTTGGGAGGTACTTTATAGCTTTAGGGCTATTTCTTTTTTTGTGTGAATCATATACACAGCTGCATCTAGCCAGCAGGGCTATCTTGGCTTGAGTTTGTTTCCATCTCAGCATGAGCTTCCTAGGGTAGCGTAAATAAATTCCTTTGATTTGTTGTCACACTCTCAGGTTTCAATTTCAAGGTTATTCTGTCCTGGAGCTCCCCTTAGAAGGGTGATTTACTTGATAGAGAATTTAGTGGACTGGTAATCATGATGACATGAGATCACTATCGATCTAGATGAAATGAAATCCACTAGAAGTAGATACATTTAGGTGGTAGAATAAACCGAAATTCGAAAATCTCTAAGAATTACTTACTTTTTGATCTTGTTTCAACATTTTGTGTGGTGAACTTATTTCAATGTTGTTTTTTGTAAATTTAGTGAAATAGTTTTTAATATTCTTGAGATAAAGGGGAAACATAAAATAGGCAATACATTTGAAATCAAAGCATTGAAAAATTGCATAAGATATTTCAAACTTGGCAGCTATAGACAAATCCAATTTGAAGAAATGTAAAAGTATTTGAATTGCCCAAATCTTATTTTTTTTTGTGAACAGACAACTTTCATTTGGCTGTAAGATTTTCACCTTTCTGTGTCCTGAGGGGGGTGTCCAAAACCATGTAATATGTGCACTTGGTTGCAATGTCAGGTCCTTTCTACCTTGTTGACTTGTAAGGACTTTTCCATCCTTATCAAAATCCTGGGTGGAAAGAAACTGTTTTCTGATGGAAACAGGGGCTACACCAAGGACTAACTGGGAAAGAAAATCTAAATTGAAGGAAGGAAAGTCACATTTATAAGTCAGTATCTTGAAGAAGTCAAAAACAGTCTTGTAGCCTTGGTCCTTTGTGGTTACCGAATATTGTCCATCAGGATTTTATTCCTGTAGACACATCTGGGGTACAACCAATTGTCTTCTACTTCTGGGGGTGGGAAAGAGCAGGTAGGCAATAATAAGAGAGGAATCAATATGTCATTTTCAGGTACGCAGGTCTGTCCAGTCATAGAACTCCAAAGGAGCTGAACGAGGGACATCATTAGTGTTAGAAACAAAATCTGGTGCCCAAAGAGGCACAGCAAGTTAGACAGACTCAGCAGGAGTGTAGCAGTGAAACATTTAATATGCTTCCCACAGGAAGTGGGTGTGGAACTCGAGATGAACACACACACCCTACAGAAGCAAGAGCAAACCTTATATCCCTATTCCCAGCCACAAGTCCCTCCTAGCTAACTTTCATAGGTAGAAGTCAGCACAGGTTACAGATTTCCTGAAATGCCCATCACATGTTCCCCTTGCTAAGTTTCAAGCATGTGTACTCTAAGTAAAGCTTAATCTTTGTCCTACTTCCAGCCTCTTCAATTAAACAACCAGTTTCACCCAATGTTAGCTGGTTCTTGAAGCTCCTGACTCAGAGCTACTTTTCTCTCCATTTCCTTATATGGAAATATAATAATTACTTACTTCTCATATTAGGAAAAGCTTCTCTGTATACTACACACCATCATGGTAAATTAGATTGCTTGGACCTAGTAGGCTCAGAAGATGTGGGCAAGGGTCACAACACCTTGGACTTCATTGTTGCCATGAGTCTGCTCCATGCTGCCATGCTGGCTGTCTGGACAAGAGTGGTCTTCATTGCCTCTCTTTTCTTTTTCTTATTTGTCAGTGTCTCTGCTGCTTTAGCCACCTCCTGACTTTCACTTGAAGAATCTTCAGTTGGAGTTTGTCTTGATTTTTATCCACCGGGTCTTTTCTTCTATGCTGGGAGTGTCTGGCTCAGAAGGTGACACATGTTCTAAAAGTCTCTTGTATAAAATGTGCTTCTGGCTATTTTGACTGGCACCAGGCCTGAAGATTATTTCGGGATGAGGTAGAGGGGTGAGCACAGGAGGAACATCACCATTCTGAGAAGATTTCTGAGGGGTTGAGGTAACTGTATTGGACTTTGTCTTTGGAAAATGTGCAACAGCTTCCTCAAGACTTCCTGATTGTTCCAGGGTAGATCCTTGGCTTGTTGCTTTCATCCTGGCCTCAGTATCTGCCATCAGCTTGGCCCATGCTACCATCACAGCTGTCCCATTTTCTCTCTGCTGTACATTGACCAGCATGGTCCCATGAACCATCCTGCCTTCCTTCATTTTGTCTATATTATTGGCCATAATGTCTTGTGGTTCCACTTCCTCAGAAGAGTTCTACA
The DNA here is from genome assembly GCF_003287225.1 of Phascolarctos cinereus. Taxonomy (NCBI): domain Eukaryota; kingdom Metazoa; phylum Chordata; class Mammalia; order Diprotodontia; family Phascolarctidae; genus Phascolarctos; species Phascolarctos cinereus. The sequence goes on along the minus strand of NW_027555847.1, from coordinate 346,956,256 downwards.
AAAGGAAGTACTAGTCCTTGACCCCCCGACTTGTTACTTTTACTTCTCTGGGTATCAGTTTCTTTGTTTGTAAAATGACAGATTCAACAAGATTTCCTTTCAACTCCATAATCCTCTGAGCCTAGGACCCTGGTCATTTAGTTTCTGCACTTCTGTTTCCTTATTTGTATGATGGAATCATTTTGAATTACCAATAACTTTTCTCCTTGCAAGCTGGTCTGCCTCCTCTTTTCCCAACTTTTTTCTTCCAAATATTATTTTTTTTAAAATAAAACAACAATTGTACATTTTCTTCTCCACTAGTACCCATTTAAAATATAAGCATTAGCTGCATAGAGTTATTTCTCTAGATAATCTGTATTTTATTCATGCTCTTCACAAAATGTTTATTTGCTAGTATTTATTCCTGTTTTGTTTCTTTTTTAAGTGTTCAGGATTAATTTTCTTATTGAATACATAGTATGTCTTTGTATAATGAGTACATCTCTGTCATGGACCCTTAACACTCACTATCCTAACTGGCTTGCTCATCCTAGCCTGCCTTCATATTGCAGGTCTGGTTTCCCAGAGAAGGACTGTCACCTAAGTGCCAGAGTCAAACTCTGTCAGGTTCCTGGGGAGACTCCATTGTGATAGAATATTTAACCTATACCTCTATTTACATAAAACCAATCACTCATAATGATGATGTTATTAGTTTAGCTAATTAAGCAAAAGTAATACTAACCAACATCTCACAGATGATCAGTATAAGCTAGTGTAGGGATATCTAGGAAATGTTGTAATAGTCAGTATGTTACAGTATACCCATCAACATGGGTCACATTCTCCCATTAGTGAATTCAGTATCTGGGACAGGGTTGTGGGGGCAGTATGGCTGTGGAAACACACAGAAATCTGACAGGAAGTATGAGCAAGGAAAACCCATGCACTCATAACTCTGGACTGCAGGACTATATATCATTGATCCATTCAAGAATATCTCCACCACAACAAGCTGCTTTTCTATGAACTCCTCTCCTTTTGGTCTTCACTAATCTTTTGGACAAATTCACTCCTGTTCTACTATTGAAGAGGCAGCTAGGTGGCACAGTGGATAGAGTGCTGGACCCGGAATCAGGAAGACCTGAGTTAAAATTGGGCCTCAGATACTTACTACCTGTGAGACCCTGGGCAAGTCACTTAAGACTGTTTGCCTCAGTATTCTCATCTGTAAAAGTGAGCTGGAGAAGGAAATGGCAAACTACTCCATCATCTTTGCAAATAAAACATCAAATGCAGCCATAAAGACTTGGACATGACTGAAATGGCTGAACAACATTTACTATTGAACTGATAAAGCATTGACAAGCCTTTTAAATTCATAATCACCCTGAAAATGGCACTTAGAAAGGTTTATGCCATTGTTTTTACTAGCAGTTCCCTTTACACCAGAGAACCACAAACTTCTCAAGTTTACTCTAGGCAATGCAGATAAGCCCATCCAGCTCTTCACTTAGTGGAGGTCTGCATCATTCAATTAGCTACCAACCAGCTGATCCAACAGCAAATCAGTGGCAAAATCTGTCTTTTCTCTTTCTACTTTTACCTCTCAAAACAAAGATGTAAGCAGATAGCAACAGATACCAGGGACCTCTGAAAGGCCTCCTGACTCTCAAACTATGGATGGTGCTAGACAACAATTCATATGTCTTCTAATGAGCTAATCTTGCAATTCAACCAATCATAAATAAGCAGCTGAAGCCTTCTTGTCAGCTAACTCACCTCCTACTGGATTTTTTCATCCCATTCCATTAGCTCTGGCTTTTCTAACCCCTGCTCAATTCCTCATTCAATCCATTGCTTCATCACCAACCAGATTCTTCTTCACTTTCAATGCCTCGAATCAGAGCCTTCTTATATTCAGTGACATTTTTTCCTAATTAAGTATACACTTACAAATATCCTTTTTTTTTTACTATTACTTATAAAAATTAACAGCCCCAATTTACTCATCCTATGTTGTTCAAAGTTATTTGACCTGTCATTTTGTGAATATATCCTCTTAAACCCTGAAAACAGTTAAATTCAAATTAGCTGAAAGATTACAATACCCTAGAGCCTTAGGAATTTTTTAATCTTCAAATGGATCCACTCAATATTCTGTGTCTCTGAAAACTGTTTGTTCACATTTTAATCTTATAAGTTTTTTTTTAATAAAATAGGTAAGATTTTTTTTGTCCCTTTTAGCCATCAGATTATTCAAATAGGAATGGAGTATCACCTTACCTGCTGTACAAAGTGACTTAAACCTTGTTGACTTTCTATCTTTTTTGTTCTATAAAGATGGAATGTAGTTTTTATTAAAGGTTCTTTTTCTGGCTCTATCAGCCACCAAACTGATCACCTATGAAATAGATACTATCTTATATTCATCTCAAATTCACCTTCAGCAAGTAAACTACTCACTTTTTAAAGGATAATATTTAAAGTGTTTAAGTAGGATTATATGTATCTTTATACTATCCCTTAGAGATGGCATTATGCTTATACCCTAGGCAGGTCAACTGAAGTACACAGAGTTTAATGAATCTCATGATTTCTTCAGACAATGACACGGAAAGGAAATCCGTACACTATTTCCCAAATCAATATTGTAACCACAACAATTGTTGCATTCTTTGTCATAGGACAACCCCCAAGTTTGACAGAATTGTTTCTTTTCTCTTGCTAATGGCTATTGAAATATAGGTGTCAAGGATTTGGAACCATAGCACCTGAGTTCTAGGCTTAGCCATAACACATCTTACCTAGCAAGTCACAGAACTTCTTGGGACCTCAATTTCATCATATCATATGTAAAATAGATCAGTGGTTCTTAACATAGCAACTATGAAACTTTTAAAAATGATAATTATTTCATCATAATTGGGTTCTATTATAACCCTATGCATTTTATTTTATGCATTTAAAACATTCTGAGTATGGGGTCCATACATCTCTCCAAACTGCTAAAGTGGCCTATGAAACAAAAAGGATTAAGAGTCCTTGGTTTAAATATACAATTTCTGAGGTATCATATGATGCAACTATAAGTGGGATCTGTAGTTGTATCCATGTGGGGGACTCTTTCTCCTGAAGATTGTAACTCATCTGTGATGAAGAAGATAAGTCCTGGGGAATTGTCTGAGGAACATAGAAATCAACTGAAATGCCCAGGTTCAAATAATTAGTAAATATTAGAGTATATGAATTTATTTCTGCCTGACTTGAAGCCCAACATTCTACTATGTTATATCACATCTTTCTAAGATCCTTCTCAGCTCTTAAATTCTCTGATCCTGCAGACCCTGAAAAAAATAGTTACAGAGAGATTTGGGGGAATATGCAAATAAAGCCTGTAGTGAGAGGTAGGATTCTGAAATATATAGATGCAATACCTTTGATGTTTGTTTACTTAGGCAAATTGAGTAATATATATATATATATATATATATATATATATATATATATATATATATATTCAAACAGTACAGGATAAAATTTTTTTTAAAAAATGATCCATCTATCTTGTTTGTAACATAAGATAAAATCTACAGAGGAAATAGTAATGGCTCAAATAACTGTTTTCTTGAGCTGCTAGATCACATCTGATTTTGAAAGTTTCAAGTTTCCAAGGGTCCTTATGCCTCCATTTTTTGAGTTAAAGATGGATGCCAGATGGACACCATCTGTGTCTATCATTAATGGACTAAAGATCCTCTGCAATAGGCTAAGGATTATGGCAGAAGCCACAAGATACATCAGAAATACATATGTAGTTAAAATCTAATCAAATAATTATCAGAAGTTCCATGATGAAGAGACAGTTAGAAAATCTGAATGTGATACTAAGCCGTCAAATAATGACAAACACTTTTATCAAATATTTAAAGACCCTAGGATAGCATCCTAGCAATATAATCAATGCCATTATTAGCTATCGGATGAAATTGAAAGCTAAACTTTTCTCAAGAGACATAGGGATGTTGTAAACCAGAAGTTAATTATACATGGTTTTATTATTAGACATTTATATAAAGTTGACAGTAGTATTTAAGAGTTCCAAGGCATGGACCTCATGGTGGAACAGGACAGCAGAATCCTCACTCATGCTTATTTCCTGAAATACTTGAGAGTAGCCCAAATTATTTGTATATGATATAAATAACTTAAATTCATATTTGACAAAAGAGTGTCTAAAAAGAAACAAAATTCTGATAGCACTTTTAGTATCATTAAATATGTAAACATTTATCAAAGTCTCTATGTAAATGTAAAAACCTAAGGCAAAATATTATTTAATTTAATAATAATTATGTGGCCTTTAAAGTTTGTGAAGTTCATTATACATATTCACTTAATTGAACCCGACAATATTCTTGTGAAGTAGCTACTACAGTTTTTATTATCTTCACTTTTACAGATGAGAAAACTAAAGATCAGAGGGTTGTCACATGGTTTCATGGTCAGGAAGTGCCAGAAGTTGTATGATTTGAATTAAATCTCCTATTTCTTTACTTAATTTGCATATTATGGAAATTTGATGCAATAGATTGACACTGAGTAAAATAGGGAAGCAGAAAGATTTTTGCAATAGATGAATATATATATATATACATATATATGTATATATATATGTATATGTGTGTGTATATATATATATATATATATATATATATATAATATATATATATATTGTATATGTGTGTATATATATATATATCAGTCCTGCCTCTGACATACAGCATATTGGCTATGTGACCCAGGGCAAGTCAAAATCTCACAATTTTCTAGTCAACTCTCTTATATTATACATTTAAGAAAAAGTACCAACATGCATATAGAATTTCATCACTCAGTAGATCCCTATGTCAATGAAGTTATAGGTCCAGAGCCTATCCCTATATTTATCAGTAAGTACATGCTAGCCAATATTCACTCAATGAATATGTATTGAAGCAGAATTTCAAGGGCCTTCAGCATTCTGTTTGAACTCCTTTATATACCTTTATATATATTTGCAGTTTATAAATATCATTCCTGAACTGTGGCATTCAAAATTAAACACAATATTCCAGCTATACTCTGACCAACAAAGAATGTAGAGGGACCATAATCTCCTTATTTCTGGTAGCTATACTTTTCAATGCAGCCTAAGATCACATTGGTTTTGTTTTTATTTTTGGCTGTCACATCATATTTCTGGTTCACATTAAGTAGTCAAATAAATCTACCATATCATTTTTAGATAACTATCTAACCATATCTGTCTCATGTCATAGCTGAGTTAAAAAAAATCAGCTTCACAACTGTGAAACTTCACATTTGTCTCCACTGAATTTCATCTTTAAAAAAAAAAGCACCATTTTTATTTGCACTAATAACAATACCAATCAAATATTGGTAGAGTTTTTATGGTTCAACAATTCATATAATACACACTGAATTTCATCTTAATGGATTCAACTCTATTCTGTAGCCTATCTCAAGTCTAACCTCAAGAGATGTATGATCAACCAATTAAATATTGGGAAGATGGATTGCATTCCCCCATCCCCATGATAGCCAATCATGGGAACTGCCTCCAACACAACCACACCTACCCTTATTCCATAACACTCACTCTGCCATCACCATCCCTTATGCAAACTAACAACTTTTGGCCTTTTGAACCAGACACTGGCATCCTCACACAGTTATCACCTAACCACTACCAGGCACCTACAGCAGCAGCTGTGCAAGTTGACATTCAGAAAATTCTCCACCCTGCTTTACCCTACCTGTCCTCAATCACCGTGTGGCTACAGAGCTGACCTGCTCTGGGACAGTGACCTCAGAGTAAGAACCTTGTCTCTATCTTTTTAACTTTGGTTGGAGAGAGTAAATCCTACTGGATACTGGGTATGAATGGATTGCAAAAGTTCACAAACTTCATTACATTATCTTTTTTCAAAAACACAACCCTCTTTGAAATTTCCCTAATTACAATCCAGTACACCACCATCATTACTCTTTCTCAACCCAACTAAAAAATCAAGTTGCTAAATGTTATTGGTTCTACCTCTACATCTCTCTCATATGTCCCTTTCTCTCTGTTCATACAAACATCCCCACTCTCACAGCCCCAGTTCACGCTCTCATGATCTCTCATCTAGACTATTGCAATAGTCTCCTAATTGGATTTACCTCCTGCCTCAAGTCTCTCCTCTCTCCACACAGCTGCCAAAATGATTTTTCAATGTGCAGGTTTATCCATATCACTCTTCTCATCAATAAACTCCAGTGGCTTACTAGGGACTTTAAAATCAAATGTTATGTCCCCCTTTCCCCCCTGTTTTTAAATGTATTTTTGTTTAAATTTTGGAATGTATACAATTATTACTATAGTCATACATGCATATACTTTACAAATAAGTAAACATTTCCATATTGTGTATACAGGCTCAAAATTTTTTACTGATGGGATTGATAATAAATTTTGTTAAGCTTGAATCCTCTCAGTCATCCAGTGTGTTAGCTGTCTCTCCCAGCTTTGTGTCATCTCCAAATCTGATAAGTATGCCATGTATGTCTTTATTCAAATCACTGATAAAAATGGTGAATAGCACAGGGTGAACCACACAGATTTCTGGAGCAATCCCCCAGAAGTCTCCTGTCGAGTGAAACAGAATCAGTAGTACTAGAGTTTGAGACCTGGCCCTACGATTTGTTAACCTTGTGACCTCAGGCAAGTCAATTAATCCTAATACTCAGAAGGGGTACCACCATCATCCCAGTTATGCAGGTTCATAAACTCAATATCATTCTTCATTCCTCAGTCTCACTCATCTCTCATATCCAGTTACTTGCCAAATCATTTTACTGTAGAAATGACATATTATCGCTCCATGTTATCTCTCATAAAAGGCCCCTTCTCTCCATTTACACAGCTACCACTCTTATTCAGAGTCTCATTACCCTAACCTGGACTACTGAAATGACCTAATTGGCCTCCTTGCCTCAAGTCTCTTCTCACTCCAATCTATCCTTCACAGAGTTGCCTCCAAAATCCCCCAGCTGCTATAATGATTTTCTTAAAATGTAGGTCTTACCATGTCACATTTCCCACTCAGAAATTCCAGTGGCTTACTATCACTTCTAGAACCAAAAATAAAGTTCTCTGACCCCTCCCTACCTTTTTTGTCTTCTTACATGTGTCTCTTCTTCACTTACTTTACAATGCAGCCACGGAGGTTTTTACATTGCTGTTCCTTACCTTATTTCCTTCCCTTTGTACCTTATACCTTGGAATTCTCTTCCTTCCGACCAACATTTCTTAGGACCCTTGGCTTCCCACAAAACTCAGCTCAAATGCCACCTTTTGTAGGAATCCTCTCTTCCGTGCCCAGATGCTAGTGAAACTCTAAGATTACATTTACTCTACTCTATTTGTATCTTGTATGTGCCTATTTATATACATGTTGTCTCCACTATTTGACTTGAAAGTCCTTGAGGGAAGGGTCAATTTCTGCTTTTTTCTTTCTATCTCTATTACTCGGCACTGTGGCTAGCCTATAGTAGGCATTTAGTAATTGCTAGTGTATTGGTTGATTGAATTAACTCTTCTGAGTCTTAGTTTTGTCATATGTTAGAGCTGGATAATTAGAATTTACCCACCTTGTGCTTTTGGATTAAATGACATCATGCCTATGAAAGTGATTTGCAAATAATAAATGTCTTACAAAATGTTATATATTATGAATCGATGCCACAAGAATCCAAATTACAAGGGTTAGTTTTGTATTACTTCCTGGAAGATGAATGGAATGTCATATTTGATCTTCTGGTATGTCTCTGATTTTCCATTATTTTGTTTCCATAAATGAAAGAAGTGAGCTTTTTGCCATTATAATATGGCTAGTTTAAAGTCATCATTTCTTTTTTTTTTTTTTTTTTTTAGGAAAATCACTACCATTACCAAAACAGTGTCAAGTATGGAGGTGATGAGCCCTGCAGAGTTATGAAAACATCGTGGATTTTATTATTGTAGTATTCCCCCGATTCACGTGTGGCTCCCACTAGTTTTAAAGGGAGCTACATCTGACAAGGCAAATGCATAGTATTTACTGGAAGAATTGAGCAATTATGTGCAGCGTGAGTAAATTACTGATACTATGGGAACCTTAATTGAATCCATTGCTAAACTCTTCTGTGTCTATATGTGCAGCCTTAATGGTGTGTAGGGCATAGAAAACTATGTCAGCATAGATAGCATTCTTTTTTTCTTTTTAGAAAACAGTAACAGTGAACCATGAGGTAATCTTGCACTAGTTAGAGCCTAAATAGAGTAAGATGTTGAATCTTGGGCTCCAAATCTTGAGAAGAACATGCAGAAATTGGAGAGGGCTCAGAGGAAAACTGCAAAGATGATTAAAGGGCTAGAAAATGGAATCTGGGAGGAAAGGTTAATGGAATGTTGATTATTTAGCTTGGAAAAGAAAAGATTAAGAGTGATTCAATAACTCTTTTCACGTACAGGTATACCTTAGTGTATGACACAGACATTTCCCTGAAAAGTTAAAACTAATAAATTGAGAAAGACAGATGAAAGTGCACCGTATTTGGAATCAACATACCTGAATTTGGATCCTCCTCTGCCACTTTCTAGCTCTGTGACCCAAGATGAATCATTTAAACTCTCTGAGTCTCCATTTGCTCACCTGTAAAATGTGGATAATAATATTTTCACTACTCGCATCACAGGGCTATTATAAGAAGCAATTGAGAAAGTATATATCAAGTGCCTGGCACAGAGTAGGTGCTTAATAAATGTTTATTGATTGGTTTATGATGGACTGTATACATTTGACCTAATATTAAAAAATGAGCATGAACAATTACATTTTCAATTCCAAGACTGACCACACCCAATGCTGATAATTATATCCATAAAGGGAGGACTATAGCAAAAGGCCAAGGTTGGGAAAAAGGATTTCCCTTTTTAGTAAGATCTTTTAAATTCTCTACTCTGTTTTCCTCAAGGTTCCAATATGTGTGTTTATGAATTCTCCTTTTTTTCCTGCATTCTCTTGGCTGAGGCTGGAACACAGTTAAAAATCACCCATAATCTTTAGAATCTCTTCCTGTGCTCTCTGGAAATCAGAACTGTGGATGTGTTCAATATACCAGGGCAAGTTTGACTTGTAATAATTATTTTTCACATAATTACAGATCTCTTGGATTTCTTGCAGGGGTAAGGAGAGATGTTTCCTCCTCACAAAGCTATTGCCTGAATTCATTCCCTTTCTTCAAGGCTTTGCTCAGGTACAAACTCTTCCATGGGGCTTTCTCTGATCAATGAGGCAGTTAATAAACATGTATTAAGAACTCTCTTTGTGCTTAGCACTGGAGATGCAAAACCAAAAATCAAACAATCCTGCACAAGTTGTTCATTCAACTCTAACAAATGGAACTCTATTCAAAATAAATATAGAGCAATTGGATATAATCACCCTTCTTGAATCTCTCATCCCAGTGGGCCTGAGCTTCTGTTTACTTGCTGTGCCTTGGTGGTGCATTGGATACAGCCCTGGACTTTTGGGGTCAGGAAGATATGAGTGCAAATCCTGCCTCATTTTCTGACCAGATGTGTGACCCTGGGCAAGTCAATTAATCTGTCTGCCTCAGTTTCCTTACCTTTAGGTGGGACAACAATAGCAACTATCTTCCAGGGTTGTTGCAAAGATAATATTTGCAAAGTGCTTAACACGGTATCTGGCACATAGTAGGTGCTTGATACTTGTTACTACCACCACCACAATTTATTGATTGCATCATGCCTGTGGAGCTATGTTTACTGACACTTTCTAGTTGTTTAACCTTGAGCTAGTCATTTTACTTCTCTGGACTTCATTTTCCATGTATATGTGTATACATATGAATATTTATATGTGTGTGTATACATTTTCACATATACATACATATATATATATATACACATACATACATACATACATATACGTGTGTGTGTATAGCTCTGTGTATCTATCTATATGAAAGGCTGGTGATCTTTGAGTTTCTTTCAGCACTAACCTCTCTGGGCCTCAATTTACTTAATAATATACATATATATGTGTGTATATACCTATATAGATATACATACATATACACACATACCTATACACGTGTATGCACATACATAAATATATGCATATATAGATACACACACATATGAAAGGCTGGTAATTTTTGAGTTTCTTTTGAGGTTTCTTTTGACGCTGACCTCTCTGGGCCTCAATTTACTTAATAATAATAATAATAGAAAAATAATAAAATAAAGTGAGATGCTTGGATTTGTTGAACTCTGGGGATGCTTTGCATTTTAGGCTAAATTCTAATCTTCTTGAAGTAATGATGACACCATACTGTTTTGGATTGCCTTGGTTTTGCTTTGGTAGATGTTGTTTAATTTGATGCAACAGAGTGTAGCCTTGTAAAATGGGGAGGCAAGAGAGAACAAATAAAAAAAATCCTTTGAAGGAATGCATCCGTAAATGCACATCAAGAATAAATAAGGACACAATGAAGATCTGATTGAGCAAAAGGAGAGCTTGCTCTATTGCATTTGGAAAATTGCAAAGCACCTTTAAGGACCCCAAATGTCTCCCAGAAACAAAGGTCCATTTAAAAAATACCAATATTATACTGGTGGTGTTGTATGGATGCAAGTTCTGAAACATTCAAGTTTTTGAAAACTTAAGTATGAATGTCTTGCAAAAACCAACGAAGAGGTGCATGGTAGACAAAAGTAAGGTCCAATACACAATAGATAAGGAGCTTTGAAGAAGAACTGAAGGAAAGAATGTCATCAAAGGAATGTATGATTGACAAATTAAGGGGGTCATGTTGCAGGAGCCAGGGATAACCAATGGATAGCCTGTGTGTTTCAGTTATATCCCACTTATATCAGAAAAAAAGCAAAGGACCATCAAACATTGTCTGGAACCCCTGTTGTGTCCATTGGAGGTTAAGGATAAGATCTGCACAGGGTGGGCAGGCCTTATTGGCTTGTGATCTCCACCCTTAGAGAGAAAAACCACATGATGAAATCACACATCCAATATAAATATTGAAGGGGAAAGAGGCAACTAAGTAGCAAAGTACCACAAAGAAGAATAGGTGGAGCAACATGATTGCTACCCGATTGTCTGACAGGAAACCCATTGGAAAAATGGGCCAATGAGCTCCATCTGGAAAGTTCAAAAGGGCAAGTTCCAAAATTGACCTCAGATTATTCCAAACAGGGATGCCATTTTAATCTGGAACGCTTACGGAAACATATGGCTCCTAGTACAGAAGGGATCATGGGCCAGGATAATCCTGGTTAAATATTATGTCAGAAAGTTTAGGTATAATTCAGTTTGGAACTAGGTACATTTCTTTTATATATATTTTGAATCATCTTTTCTGTTATATAGTTCTGAATTTGTGTGTTTTCTTTTTTGTTACAAATAAATCTCAAAAAATACTTTTATTGGAATCTGTGGAGACAAAGGGTAAAACAGTAAGCAAGAAGTGGATGTTAACAAACGACACAGAGGTGTCTTGGAGACAGTAAGGGAGTAATAGGATTAGGTATAACAGATCTCCTAATTCAGGGAGCCAAGCCAACTGAGGGAAAGTTCAGGAGGCTCATGCTTCAGCTTGGGGTTCATTGATCAAGGAATTTTAAAAGCAGTGAAATGTGAAGGGCCAAAAGGCATAAGTCCCCTGGACTGGTACACCGTAGGTGTCAAGGAAAAATGACTGGAAGTCAGAACCCTAAGGCCCAGTGCTGTATCCTTCACAACACCCTAGAAGATTAAAAATTCCATAGGGGCAAGTATTCTATCTTGTTCCATTCCCACCTTTCAAAATACTTCTCTTCCAACAATGCTCTACTCAGGTGAAACCTCCTTTATAAAGCTTTCCCTGATGTTCCGAATGAAAATACTCCTCCTCTTCAACTTGTTCTATTGACAAATGAGAGATATAAACCAAGTAGTTCTATCACATTTTTTTTATACACTTCAGTAATATGAAGTTTTGTTGAATGAATGTTAGAAGGATTTATGCGCCAGGCACCATGCTGAAGACTGAGGATCAGGGCCCAAAAGAAAGGCAGACCCTGCCCTCAGGAAGCTTACATTCTTACAAGGGAAGGCAACACACATAAATGAATGTTGGCCAGATAAATATTTTAGACTGGAAAGGCCCAGGGATGGTGAATATTATACGGCAATTAGCTGACTTACTATTTAACTGAATTACTATTAACTAATTAACTGAATTACTGTTCCCCAAACTAGAGGTTGAAAGAGTTGGTTGAGGAGTAACTGTTGTGAGGAAATTCTTTGTGATATGTAAAGTGCTATGTAAATGTGAATTTGTTGTTTTTTAATTTTATTCCATATTTGATGATGTGTTTGACCTTATAACACTTATGGTGAAAGAAATGATGAAAGTTGGTGTTAGTGGATAATGGTAATCTGTTTACAACTGTCATTTGCATGATTGTACCTGAAGAGACTATACAAATTTATTCTTAGCAGAATTTCATACTTTAGGTAAAATCATATGAATGTTACATATGTGTGTATGTGTATGTATATATATAAGCATATACATACATATATGTTTTTCATCAACAAACTATCCTTCATATAGGAAGATGATATTACTGAGATGCTTTTTGCAGGACATTAGTTTTGAGTTGTCAGTGCTAATAGATTCATCTTGAGCCAGCCATACTCTTTCTCCTGGTACCATTAAGTGACCAGCATCACACATCTGCTGGACAGCTGGATGAAGTTAGGGAACAATCTGTAGGCATGGAACTCATTTTTTTCCCCCCTCTGGTCAACATTTAGATCTCAACAGTGACTTCATCGTCATTAGCACCTAAAGATCTCTACTTAACTAAAGCAACTAATGCAGATTAGTCATTAGCATGTTCTAGATAAAACATAGTTTTTGAAAAAAAATATTTTTAATTATGAAATTAAGCATAAACAAGCATTTCAAGATACTAAGAATGGGAAAAAGGATTATAATGGATTGTGTACTTTGTTATTCAAAATTAGAAAAGAAATGAGTGTAGTAAGTCTAACAAAGTTGTTCTAACAAAATTGTTCTGTTTGTGTCTCATTCTGCACTTTTTCCCCCTTGTGCATTTACATACTTTAAAAAAAAATAAGAGAGGCAATGAAATGTGAAGAGAGGCAAGAGACTTAGTCTTGGTTTTTAACAATTAACAGCTCTATCATGAGCTGTTAGGAAACTAGATTGTTTCCTCATCTGTAAAATGGACCTAATGGCACATTATTTATCTGAGAGGAGGTCTGTTGCAAAAAAAAAAAAAACCAAATATGAGGTGTGATTTTTATAGAAGACAAAATAAGAATTTATTTAGTTTTGGGTGGGAAGAGAACAGGTTTGGCAGCCCAAACAAGCTGAAAACTTTATCAAAATGACAGATCATACAGTAAGTCCCTAGTGATTCTGGTCCTTAATCTGCTTTTTTTCTTTCTTTCTGTAATATGTAATCAATAATTGGAAGATTTGTCATTAAAATCATTAAACCAGATGTTTACCATTATGAATTTGAAACACTGCCTTTTTGTTACACACTTGGTGTGGTTATGTATTCCTTACAAGCCAAGACACAAAATTTATCGAGGTAAAGATGCTATTATTTGTCAGTTCTTTTTGAAATATCATAGTTTCACTCAATGAGCAATCCCCTATGACACAATATGAAACACACAGTTCATCATCTGAAAGACATATAGAATCACTATGTTCCTAGCACATTTCTAAAAAGTGACTGTCTCCTGTAAATTAAGCCTCTTTCTATTTCTCAACAATGAATGGCTTTCCTCAGTGAGAAATCAAGTTCATTATCTGATCATTTCCCAAAGTATTCTCTAAAGACCTTGCACAACTTTTTCTTTGAGATGCTAGATGGCACTGCTAGTCAAGGCTTTGTCTAGTACAACTGGCTTTCATAAAAGTAATTCTACGTGCTATGAAAGGACATGTAAGATATGATTTAATCTCAGAAGTAAATGTATTTGGAGAGTGGGAGGGTTCACAGTGAACTCATAGTAAAATTTCTTTAAGACAGTGACTCAAATAGGGGTCCTTTAAAAGAAACAAACTTTAAAGCAACACTGGGATGCAGGCAGGGCCAAAAGAAGATTTGCAGGCCAATCATTTTGAATTGTCAATTAGTGGAATGAATATAATAAATAGATTTGAGGGTACATTCCTTTTTGTTCATTTTTTTAAAGGACAGAAGATGGGAGGAAACCCAAGAGGAACCTAAATACAGTTTGTAAGAATCAATAGCACCATATATAAGATGTAGCATTTATTTTCCTCTGAGCACAGAATTTTCCATAAAAGGTACATGGGGAATGTCTTTCCCTCTTACTTTCCCCTGAATCCTTTAGCCCTTGAGATAAAACCTCAACTTCCTCTTATTTTATTGGAATTTTGCTGAATCAAAACAGCATCCTGTTCTCAGGTAATTTATGTTGGCCGCTGCTTAGACCTGAGTAAATGGGTATGGTTTTTGTTAAAAAGCAATAGCTTTACACCCCAAGGGCGATTAAAAACCTGCACTCAAAGAAATTTAGGAACCTGCGGTCCTTCCTATGCTGCGTAAAGATTTGTGTCTTGAATAAGTTTATACAATGTTATTGTCTGTTCCTTCTCTATGTTTAGTTAGTATCAAATGCCCCTCTTTTGTTTATTGTGCAGTAAGCTCACAAAGAAACTGCAAATTCTCAGCCTTTTGTGTGGACGTTTGGATAGCCTGCCCTAAGGTTCCGATCATCCAAATGGAACCTTCAGCATTCTGACCACTGGCTGGGTCACTGGCTAGGCCTTCAAAACTCACCTGAGTAACTCGAGAATTCCCTTCAATCTCCCTCTTTGATTTGCCTTTCACAGGCCAGTACTTTTTATTTCTTCTCCTCTGTCTGCTATCATGTTAACAAGCAAAGGAGAATCTCAGCAGCTCATTGACAGCATAATAAAATGGGATTAGAATTTCACTGTCTGAAGAATGGCTTACTTTAGGGCTTTCCACTCAGACCGGGGCCTGTGTGTGCCTCAGTGATCAAAAAACCCAAACAGAGATAGCTAGCCACTAGGAATCTTCTCTCAAGTCGCCTGACCATGATGGACAAAAACCCCTCGGAGAGACTTGCAAGTCCAAACAGCCCAGCATCTTTCATGTCCCGGCCATGACACCGAGACCTGGCCCCTGCTTGGACTTTTTTTTATCCAATTAATAACTGAGGCCTCATTTGGGCTTTCAGATTTTTGTTGGAAGGGATGCAAATGATAAATGTTTTGCAGCTAAAGAATGAATTCCTGCTGTTTCCTATTAGGAGTCTATTGCAAATGTATTTGTTCACAAGAGGAATGTTCCAAAAGTCCTCTGTGCTGCTTTCCCGAGGTGAATGCTGGGCTAACTACCCCTCGGCTACTGGAGACTCTAGCACCTTCCACAGGCGTCCTTACTGGATGTAAATAAAACTTTATAAAGACTAGAAAGACAGAGATGTTTGTGTGAGAACATTCCAGCCCAGCATAATGGAATATTGTGACAAAGAACCTCAAGTTAATATCTAATCTAAAATACACGGGGAGTCTTTGATCCTTCTAACTAGGCTGACCAAAAAGGCTAAAGCAAATTGTCTTAATTGTGTTTATATTTTCAAACCACATTTTCCGTATACAATTAAGTTACTTTAAAAAAATCTGTAATTGAAGGGACTTGTCTTTAATAATAAGGTCTGGGTTTATTTGATTAAAATGTGATTTGGCTTAGACAGATGTCTAATGTTGTTTTCATTAACCCAATTACATTTCCTTTGCTGTGATATTGGCCTGTACTGGATCCTATGTGCATGAATTTCACTGTGGATCATCAAGTGGCCAGTCAACAAATGGATTAATTCCTCCTAGAATAAATATCTTGGAGTTTTGTGAGTTCTGTTTCTCAGTCCTTCCTTATTCTGCATAATTTAGACACCAGAGAAGTATGTGGCATATATGAATAATGTATATGTGTATTGGTTTGCATGTGATGGAAAGCTGAGCAAATAAAATGGCTTTAAAGTGGTCTATATATTATTAATTATTGCAACAGAATGACTCTTAAATTGCAGAGGTCACTTTATCAGAGACATGAGAACTAAAGAATTTTTGCAACACAACAGCACATCAGTTTGGTACCAGATTATGTTCTTCGGCTGGCCTCATTCCCCAGCATTCAAATCCAGGTCAGTGCTGCTTTCAAAGGCAAAAAGCATGCTAACGAGCAGCAAACAAGCCTTAAAAGAATTTTCTTCTGTCCTATGTCCATGAACTGTCATAGGGATCACATACTATATTCAGAGGATTTCAGCACTTGACGTTTTTAGTAAGACCAGTGTGGCATCCCAATATGTTATTTCATACTATAACAAATGGAGTGCATATTAAATGATCCAGAGTTGGGTTTCTGTTTTGCTTTGAGAATCAGAAAAGACCTCAGCAATCATCTAGACCAGGGGTTCTTAACCTGAGGTCCATGGATTCCCAAGGGGACTGTGAATAGTTTTCATGAACTTGAATATGAAAAAAATCACATATTTATTTTCACTAACCTCTAACTGAAATTGAGCATTTCCTTCAGCTACGAATACAGGCAGCAAACCACAGTAGTATTAGACTTCACCAGAATACCAAAGGAGTCCATGACAAGAAAAAATATATTAAGCACTCCTGATTTAAGCCAAAGCCTTCATTTTACATATGAGTCATAATTGCTACATTTGCAGAAGGGGATACTGAGAATATGGAATCTTTTTGACTTGTACAAGGTCACAAAGCTAGTTAAATAGCTGTAGAGCCACTACTAGAACTCAGATCCTCTGAGTCCCACTCTGAAAGTTTTCTGTCCCCACAGTGAACTCTAAGAAATATGTAAAACTTAAGTTAACACATGCAAAGGTGATAGATTGGCCAAGTTGGTGCTAATTGTATGTGGCTTTAGTATTATGAAAAAGCATTTCTGAGTCAAATTTGTTAATTTGTTTTAATTGTGTGAAGGTTAATTAGTATCCAAGCAAATCAGATGCTTTATCCCTCTTTAATACTTTCATCTCAAGGTGATAGTTGCCTGAGGTTGCAATGTTTTTGATTAACTCTACGTGATAATGAAAGCCATGAGAACAGCTCCTGCAGGAGCTCTCTTTCTGATGTTACATATAAAACGGCGGAAGTCTGACAATATTTAATGCTCAGCTCTGTGTGTGTGTATGTGTGTGTGTGTATGTGTATCTTTTTGAGACCAGACCTCAAACTCATTACGAAAGTGGGAGGAATTATTTTTACTTAATGTCCTTACTATTTTATAAGGTGTGTCAAGGGGAAGAGTTCAATCATTTTATTGGGGTGAAGAAAGAACCTAAGAGGACTACCAAGTCAGCCTCTGTTCTCAACTCCACCACTATGACAAAGGACTGATAGTCACAATGGCAAAAAGATATGCAGCACTGAGGAATGAAGGAAGTGACAGTAATGAGATCTGAATGATTGGCATTGTGGAACAACTTCTACCAGTTTGGCAATCCACCTATAATTTAGCAGATAAATCCAAGAGAGTTGCCTCAAGTGCATGAAGTTAAGTGTCTTGCTCAGGGTCACATGGCACATAAGAGTCAGAGGCAGGATAAGAATACAGGTCTTCCTGACTTCAAGGCCAGTATTCTATCTGCCACCCAAATTACCCCCAATCATCATGAAAATATGCTATAAATATGCAGAATTTTACAGTTTACAGAATATTCTATGTGTATGATCTTTGTCATGCTCACAAAAGTAGTACATGTAGGTAGCTGCTCCAAGTTCTACTAATGAAACAGCTCATGTGGAAGAGAAATGAGATTTGGTCTGCTTAGCCTCAGAAGTACAAGTAGGATAAATTGATAGAATTTGAGAAGAGGCAGATTTTGGCTTGATAGAAGGCAAAACTACCTAAGAATTAGAGCTATCCAGAAGTGGAAAGGGCTAAAAGTCAGGAGGCAGTGGGTTCCCACTCACTAGAAGTCTTCAAACAAAGGCTGGATAAACAACCACATGTTGAGAATTTTGGAGAAGAACTTCTTGGTCAGGTATCAGTTGCACTAGATGACCTCTAAAGTCCCTGCTAACGCTGAGATTCTGTGATCCTACACACAACTGTTCGAGTTAAGCTAAGCCCTGTTGATCACTAGGTTTGCCTTGTGTTCCTTATGTTCTGAGCTAGAGGACTTTTACTGCAGGCAAAAAATAACTAAGTGGATAGGGTTGCCAAAGACAGCTGGGGGTTAAGAAAACAATAATAATTCAGTTGTCCAGATGCGGTGTAAGGCTAACTAGTGGGAGTTCACATTTTTCATGCAGCTTCTATTAGGAGATGGTCATTTTGATTATAGATGCTTATCATGTGAAATTGTTAAGACTGTAGGCAGAGCTAAGACTTTGTTATACAGTAATTCCTATAACTAATGTAATTAAAAGGAAATGTGAAACTGTCCAGAAAAGGAAACTGTAATTTCTCTGCTGTGTTAGTGGGTGCCACCTTCAAGTTTTGTATCTGCCAAGATGTGTTTCTGAATCCAAAAGGGAAAATAAATCTACGAACTAGTCCATTAAATTAGCCTTTTATTAACTATGGAATAAAAAGATCATAGTGCTAGAGCAGGAAGGGACCTTGAAAGTCACCTAGTCCAACCCCCCCTCATTTTATAGATGAGGAAACAGAGGCCCAGTGAGGTAAAGTGACTTGCCCACATAGAGAGCATGCGGCAAAGCTAGGATTAGAACCCAGATCTTCTGACTCCAAATCTCATATTCTTTTCATTGCTTCAAAGAAAATCATTTGTGTGTGTCTCAGTTTCCTTAGGGGAAGCTAGGTGGTACAGTGGATAGAATACTGGACCTGGAGCCAGGAAGACCAGAGTTCAAATCTGGCCTCAGACAATTACTGATTGTGTGATTCTGGGCAAGTCACTTAACTCTACCTCAGTTTCCTCATATAAAATGATCAGGAGAAGGAAATGGCAAACCACTCAGTATCTTTGCCTAGAAAACCTCAAATGGGATCATAAAGAGTCAGATACAACTGAAATAACTGAACAATAATAATAGTTTCTTTACAATAAAGGGTTTTTCCCCAATAGATATAAAGGATATAAACAGCTTTTAAAATAATTGAAAATTATTAATAGCCAAATGAAACCTTGTACCAAATCATTAAAAGAAACAAAAATCAAAACAAATCTGAGGTTTCATTTCATACCCCCAAATTAGCAAAGATGATAGAAGAGGAACAAAGTTAATGTCAGAGGGGCTGTGGAAGAGAGTCATGACAACATAAGGTTGGTGAAGCTGAGGATTGGTTCAACCATTATGGAAATCAACTTAAAATTAATTTTAAAAATGATTAAATGTGCATGCCTTTTTGACCCAGAGATCTAAAGGAGGTCAAAGAAAGAAATAAAGGTCCTATGCATTGTAAAATACTCATAGCAGAACAGAACTGGAAATAACATGTATGTAAACTGATAAGAGTATTACTGCATACTATGAAGTGACAGACATAAAGAATTCAGAAAAGCATGAGAAGAGTTATATGAATTGATGCTAAATGAAGTAAACAAAACCAGGAATGTAAAAAAAAAACATTTTACAGAGAGTGCATCACAGAAAGTGGGTCCCAGAGTATAGTGGGATTTCTTTTGTTTATGGGTTGGACTAGATGAGGGCCAAAGTCCCTTCCAACTCTCAACTTACATGATTTTGTTGTATACACAAGGTGGGGAACTATGGGTGTGGAATGCTGCATATGCTGTTAGCTGTGATGGATGCATTGATAATTGGCTTTGTTGTGCATCTTTATTTTTATAATCTTTGTTATAAAGGAAGAATTACTCAGTAGAGTAGAAGAGAGAGCTATATTTGGAGGTGAATGGGACAAAAAAGAAAAAGCCAATAAAACAAACAAATAATAATAACTAGCATTCATATAGTACTTTAAAGTTTGCAAAGTATTTGAGAAATATCTCATTTGATTCTGACAAGAACTGTGAATCTGTGAAGTGCTATTATGATCTACATTTTTACAGATGAGGAAACTGAGGCTAAAAATGTTTAAGTGTCACAATGCTACTGAGGCAGGATTCCAACTCAAGCTTTCCTGAATCCAACATCATTACTCTATTCACTATACCACTACCTAGAAAGGTTTGGATTACAACACAGAATCAAAACATTGGAAGTGACTTCAGAAGTCACTTAATTGGCTTACTTAGTGTCCACGGTCTCATCCAGTTCTTAAGTTCTAGGATTGTAACAACAGGAGCTTACTTTACATCTTTGTTTCTAAGAAATTTTCTACAACATTACTTATGTGACTGTATAATCAAAGAAAATGCTACTACATGCAGTAGCTTGATCTTAATGATCAGAATCCAGAGAAAATATCCACTCTGTACTTTTTAAATTGACTGTATCACAAAGTACAGTCAATTCACAACTTTTAAGAATGTTGCTCATTTGAATGATCAGTGAAAACCCACATTATAAAAAGTGATCTCGTTTACTGATACAGTGATTTAAATTCATTAATGCACCTTTCTTTGATGTTTTCATTATCTGAGTACCATAAAGCATTCACTTATGCTTTTAACTATCTCAGAGTTTCTAATGCACTTTGACAGATGTCTATAAAGCATGAGGTTAATTTTTCTAACTTCATTAAAAAATCCATTTCACACAGGTTGCGTCACAGAAAGTGGGGCCTAGGGTATATGATGCAGATGTGTATATCTAATGCACAACTGGAGGAGCCTATCTTCCATAGAAGAAAACCAATAAGGCAATTTAAAAAAAAGGAAAAAAGTCAAGACACTTCTTCCATCAGGAACAAAATAATAAAATAATGAACTACAAAGCTGTTAAATTAGACAAACTGGTGTCATTCTAAAGAAAACCATCCTAGCTCATTAAAGGCTAACATCTGAAACCACTAAGTTATCTGTTCCTTACACTGCAATACTCACAAAGGTGCTAAATTGTAGGGATCAAATGAACTCTTCATACATTTAGACTGTTTTATCTGAAAGCTCAACATAAATGTTCAGAGTAAGATCATTTAATTTGAAAAAGTGTTTGAGAATACTGAAATAATATATATTTCTTTACTGTGGCCAGACTTTAATGGCAAACAGACAGGATCACTGACAAATCCTAGTTTGTGCCCAGCTGGCACACTCCCACAGGGAACCAGGCCACTTATCAACACAGTCACACCACTCACTGGAAAGAAAGCTCCTGATTCTTAGAAATAAATCTATTACTTTGTCAATTTTTAGCTATTGGTATTACTGCTAAGAATAATCCAATTACAAGAATCAATATTTTAAGAACATTTGATACTAATTTAGAACCAACATTTAAGAAATGTAGATGACATTAAAATACCCAAACCAATTATTTTGTAAATATTTAGCTTTCCAATAAGGTTTTAACCAAATAGCCGACCACGTGATGAAAAACAGCTGTTTCTATTTGAAATCATGCCTACTGAATATTTCAAACCACTTTTATTTAATCTCCTGTTTGTTTTGAAAACATTACATTTCACCAAGTTGGGGGGGGGACTTCTGTTTTGATATATGCTGCAACTTTAAATATAATCTCACACTTTTACTAAGTTACATTTTTACCTGAAAGAATTACTGAAAATTTTATCCAAAATACAAACTGAACCAAAATTAAACAGAATAGGAAGATAATAAATGGATTTTAATGTGAGGAATAAACTTGTAACATTAGACATGGATTGGAAAATTTCTGAAAATAGTGAATGAAAGAGCTGAAAGCACTTGTTTGTGTTTTCTATTCACTAGAAATTGTTTCCACAGGTTGATTTTAATTTTTGATTGCATATTGGACCCACTAATTGCTTTCTCTGAATATATACATCTGAATGTTCTGCCTATGTATATTACACATACTCACAAATACCTAGTTGATTTGAACTTGATTAATATAATACCACATCATTCTACTTGTTCAATCCTGCCATTTGTAAACAAAACAAAAGCAACAACAATAATATTTTTTTAAAAGCTGTATCAGTAGAGAAGGCTATTACTACCACTCAGTATCCTAAGAGAAAATGAGGTTTTTTTGGCCATCCACTGTGGTTTGCCTCAGCGGAGAAAGGCAGTAGATACTAACTAATGTTGCTTGTGAGGATTTTTTTTTCTTTATAGCCTTTGGCAGGTGCACAGTTTAACTTGTTTTTGAAAGCCTTCATGGGCAGTAGCTCAGGTGTGGACAGTGTCCATAGGAGTGAAATACAACAACATTTTTTGAATTATGCAAATGGAGACAACAGCGAGCAGAATCTGCTTCATGAAATGGAACATTGAAAGATGAGTCAATTGCAAAGTGTCATTTGAAGTACTGATCTCTTCTTAATTTTGGCGACAACTAGGCAGAAATTGGGAAGAAAAAAAATGGGACATTTCTCTTTAAGTTACAATAGCCATTATTTATTTCTGCTGCCATGATTTGTTAATAGGAGAAATGCAGTTCAATTTTCAGCATATTCTAGACAGTTACAGATAATCTGCATTTGGGCTTCCTCCATTTGCACCGTTTTCCTCTTTTTCTTCCTGGGGTGCTTATTTTGCTTAAGAGTCCTGTCAAGCTCTTTCTGAACACATTATTACTCCCTGCTCCAGCTTCTGGCTTCTGTGTTTCTAATCAGGGTATCCATTAAACAGTCACTGGGGTTATTGTTTGGTTATGTTTGCAGTTAGTAGCTCTTAGCTTTATCTGCTCAGTGGTGGTTTACAAATTCTTGCTAATGCTAAATTAGAACAGTAATTTCTGCCGGCTTCTACAGTTCTTTTTCCTCCCCCACCCCTTCCCCTTGCTGTGAGCCTGGTGTGGGGGAGGGGGAGTGCCCTGCCAGGGGATGAAAAGCTTTAACATACTCACCCTGTGGGACTGAGGTTAAGGAAGATCACAGTTGTCTCGCCTGGGGATCTGGATCTCATTAATGTCACCAAGTTGCACTGAATCCTCTGTGG
The DNA here is from genome assembly GCF_003287225.1 of Phascolarctos cinereus. Taxonomy (NCBI): domain Eukaryota; kingdom Metazoa; phylum Chordata; class Mammalia; order Diprotodontia; family Phascolarctidae; genus Phascolarctos; species Phascolarctos cinereus. Next base: position 346,933,073 of record NW_027555847.1, on the reverse strand, counting down.
CAGTAAGCTGGACTCTTCCTGCTGTTAACAGGCCTTAAAATGAACTGAAGTTCACCAAACTTTCTGCAGCTAAATAAACCCCCGCGGGTTAATGGAAGAAAAAAAAATGTCTCCACCCGCAGAAGAGTGGGACAAATGGGATTGTGTTAGGACTACAACTCCATGCAGCTGTTTGATGTCTGCAAGGAGACTCAAGGGCTAAAGAATATAATTTGGAGGGCCCTCCTCTCGCTCATAACCTGCCTTCCCAAATAGACCCTAAATAAAGCAAAGCTGAAGTGCTACTCAGATGAGCCTTCCCTACTGTCCTTTTTCTCTGGAATCATTCTTGCTATCTGAACCATATCGAGCCCTGCCTTTGCAACCTAGTCCGCGTCCATTATATTTCAAGTGAAAAGGGCACATCCAGAAAAAGAATGTAGAAGGATTGTTAATTGCTAGACCTTTAAGATACAATATTAAAATGGACTCGGAAGGATTTTCTTAGGTTGCACTTAAGGCTTTACTGAAAACAAAGGTGCCTTCCATAGTAAATGCAATGCAGCCTGCCTGATATGCTAGAGTATCTTTTTTTTTTTAACCTGACCTGTGGTTTCATAGGAAGAGGACACTCCCCTCCGTAGCTGTGATCATCTAAGATCCATCTGTGATCATCTAATAGAGTTGCCTGTGGCTTGGAGAGGATCAGTAACCTGCCCAGAGTCCCACAGCCAGGCTGTCAGAAATGGGACTTGAAACCATACCGTCCTGACAAACTACTGTCTTTCTGCTTCTTACGTAAGAAATCCAAGTAACTCTAATATTGACAAAAGAGAAGCCCAGACCCTTTTGGCATGTCTTTTTTTTTTTTTTAGAAAAACCAGGTTGTGGATCAGATGTATACCTAACAGCTTCGATGTAAATATTACTCACAAAACAAAAGAGGCTAGATTTTTTTTTACGCTGAAAAGGTTTTTTTTCCCCTCCCTAAATGAATAGCAAGGATTATTTGGTCTAAAAATTCTTGAGCTAAAAAAAGATCAACCTCACCCCCACCCTAACTACAAACATTTTAGTTAAGTCCAAAATGAAGCCAAATAAGAAATAGTCCCTTGAATGGGTGAAGTATTTGCCATAATTCATAATTATATTATTGCTGGAAATAGATTACCTCTTCAGAGCACAAAACAAATACATACATACACACATTACATATATACATGTATATATACATACATATATGTGTATGTATATGAAATTTTGCGAGGCAGAAAAAGCTAGTAACTGGGGTTCTAGAGATTCTCTGCTTCAGCTATGACATCCTTGTTCGACTGCTATTACCCAGAGTTCAGGGAAGAAAACCTTGCTTTAAAAGAAAGTCACTGTCCAGCCTATCGAGTTTTCAACTAATGAGACTCTTTAGACAAATTACTGGCTTAATGCCCATCAATCAGCAAGCTGAATACAAGGACAGCCCCTTGCACTAATTGGAAAGGAGGCTAATCTGAATTAGGGGGCACTATGAATGGGAGAATGCTTTTGGAGACACATAGTTTAATTACTTTAATGTACATATCACAACTAGAACCAGGTGAACAAAGTCTACCTTTTAAGCTGTTGTCTAGTTTAAGTACTGAATGAATGAATATTTCCTTCTGTGGTACTCCCTGCACTGTGACTTTTGTACCACGCTAGCAATCACCATTAACCAGGTAGGGCTTACGCCTACTGTAATAAGCCCTGTGGAGTCTACCAAAACAGAACATAACAGAAATGAAAGGTCTCAAAGACTGACAGGCTTCAGGGAAATAGTGGCAAAGAGCTCAAGTACCTCCAGATCTATGTATTAAACAGTGGAGCACCTGTTTAGTGAAGACTTAACATTGACCTATAATTAGCATATCAATTGTTTGTATGTCAATGTTGCTTCAAAAGGCTTGATGATGCTTGAAAACAGGCTGTTTCTTTCCCCTACATAAGGCAATAAAGCGTTCCTTCTTCCAACAACTCTTGTTTATTTTTAATCTGTGCAAGGACTTACTATGGAAAGATAAAACTCAGTCTATCCTCTTTTAGAATGATCATAAGTGAGTGGAAATAAACAAATGGTATTACACTATATTCATATTTACTCCTAAGATTAAGATTCAGGGCAGGTTATTTTGGAATAGATGTTTTTCTGACTTTGCATTTCTTGCATCCAGGGATGTCTAGATAGATTGAAAAACAACAAAACAACTCATTCATAGAATGCCTAATATTTACAAAGCATCTTACCCACAAGAGACCTGCCTGTCAGGTAGCCTGTATAAGTTTGATTATCTTCACTTTACAGATGAAGAAACTGAGGCTCAGTTAGTTGAAGTACTTATAGTCACATGGCCAGTTAATGTCAGATTTAGTACTCAAATTCTTGAACTGAGGTCCATTGTTCTTTCTATTATATCGTGTTGTTTGTCACATAATATTAAAGAAAGGTAATTATTCTAATGTTTCCAATTACTCTTAAAGTAAGGGATTTGAAAATACTAGGAAAATGTTCTTATGTCATTTCAAAATAATGGATAATTATATAGGTGGGCAACATAACACAATTAGCTAGGCAAGAGACGCAGAACCAAGGATGTAGAGTCCTATTTCTTCATGACTTAAGACATGCTAAAGCTTCTGTCTCTTCACATGTAAAATGCAGAAAGGGCCTATGGGGATAATAATGCTTTGTAAGGATATTATGATCATTCATTTATTCAACTTATATACATATATGTACAAGTATATATAAATGTGTGTAGATGTTTGCATGTATACACACATATATTATATATGTATACATATACATTGAATTCTTACTCTGCATACCCATCATTGGCTTTTAGCACCTTTATTTTTATGTGTAGGGAATTATCTTTGCATCATAGAGTCAAATTCAGGTTTGTATTCATTTCACTTAACCGAGGTGACATTTCATGAGGACAGAGAGTGTGTGTATGAGTGCAGTTAATTTAAACTTTTAAAAGTAGCTTCGTAAGGGGTAGAGAGTTAAACTTCTGATTTGTCCAAAACCCTGAGTTCAATATCCTTTTTCATATTTTGGTTCTAGGCTCAACTGAGCAATGATGGTTAGTATTTGAGTCTACATTTGTACAGTAATTAGTGTGGTTTGTGGCTAAGTGACACTTTGAAAAGTTAAGGCTATCATTTCTAACATTTAATATGTTACTGAGTTATTGTTAAGTTTTGAGCAATATTTTCTCATCTGTAAAATGAGAATGGTCAGTCTCATCATATGTTCTCAAAGGAACATTGATAGGCATTATTCAAATGCATATATAGATGATACTTTTTATTTTCTAGTAAAAATAAAACAACCATTAAAAAAACTGGTTTTCAAACTACTTAATATACATGTTTTCTAGATAAGTCTATAAAATACAATTCAAGAATTTGAGAAATGGATTAAATCTTGAAATCAGCTCATTCAGGAAGATAGAGGGCTGGTCTTGGACTCAGGAAGGCCAAATCCTTTTTCTGACACACTGTCATTATGACCTTGGACAAATCTTTTAACCTCTTGTTTCCTCAGACACCTCTTGGAAATTGATCCTCAGGTGAACTTCTATTTTGATGGCATTGGTAGAAAGGTTTTTTGTATCTAAAGTTCCCCTGTGCTAATGCATAATATTCAGATGATGTTTTTGAGTATGCTGTAATGAATTAATATCTCATGTGGCTTTCTCACCTTTGTAATATGAGCTTCCTTCAATGGTATCAGGGAGAATATAGGCATCTGATAATGAGATTTCTACAGAATTTCACCAGAAGTAGTCTTCAGGTCTCAGAAACAGCTGTAAAGATTCTGGAGAGAGAGAGAGAGAGAGAGAGAGAGAGAGAGAGAGAGAGAGAGAGAGAGAGAGAGAGGAGAAGAGAGAGAGAGAGAGAGAGAGTGGTGGGAGCAGGGGAGGGGAGAGGAAGAAAGGCAAATTTAGTACCCATATGAACAGGAATAAGTTTGAATATAGTCTTATGTAGTGGAGATCTCAAGGGTAAAAAGGGGCCCACTTGTGTTGAGGGAGACTGTCATTGTGTGGTTTGAAGGGAGGAGAATAGACATCTCTTCCTTCTTATCTCCCAATCCCTTCTCCAAGGGAGACCTTCATTTCTGCCAGGAGAGGAGCTAGAGACTGCTCTGCTCTCCTCAGAAAAAGGGGGTACTGGGCTAGAATTGTATATATTTACTCCCTTAAATATTGTTAGTCTAAAAGGTATAATTGGATTCAATCCAACTTCTGATCACTTTGTCATTTTGGGGGGGGAAGGTAGGAAGGAGGGGGGGGAGGAAGACTCCAAGTTCTGTATCTAAGGCTTGATTCTTTTTCTACTAAATACAAGTTCCATAAGAATACATATTAGAGAAGGTCTGCATAGGAGAATGTATAAGAGATAATACAGAGTGAAGGTGCTCTCTAATTGGGAGCTAGGTAACACAGCTCAACCAAAAGAGAATGTTTTAGATCTCATCCGAGGGAAACTCCTCAAGGTCTCTACTGTAGCTAACTGGGATATGGATATGATGGAAACTGCCAGATCCTCTTATGTCTTCCAAGAGTCTTTTCCTTCAGCAACCTGAACTGGAATTGGCCTCTTCCATCTTCCCGCTTCACTCTCAAAGCTGGAAGCCAGAAGCACCCAAACCAACTCAAATTTCAAAGAATTGAAGCTTAAGGAGTACCAAAAGAGACTGGCATTGGAATAGTCCTAAAGGAGACTTGCTGAGAACCGAAGCTCTTCTGTGCTCTCACTAGCTCTACTCTGCCTCTCATGCAGGGTAGGGCATTCATCTCCACAAAAAAAAAAAAAGCAGTCCCTTACCAATGGGCCTTGGGACAAGAGTTATGTTTATAAGATACAACATGCAAAAAGACTGCCATGAAAGTAATCACAACATATCTTGTAGAGGATGAAGAAACAGAAAAATTATTCCATGAAAATCTTGGTAATACCACCTAAAACAAACACAATATAGATGAAAAAACAGCTCAGTAACCTAACTTGGATAAGGTCACACAACTATTTAGTTGGAGAATCAAGACCTGACCTTGTCTCTTTCCCTCAGTTTTACTATACCACTTTATTTTTTATCTTTAATAAAAAATGGTTACTATTTATTTAAATATTTTTACCGATTGTTCTTTTTATTTACATTGTCATAATCATTGTGTTTATTGTTTTCCTTCTTGTTTAATTTGCTTTGCATCTATTCATGTAAGACTTTCCATGATTGTCCATATTTATCATATTTGACTTTTCTGAGAGTATAGTAATATTCCATTATATTCATGTACCATAATTTGTTTAATCATTCCCCAATTGATAAACATATACTTTGTTTCCAATTCTTTGCTACCACAGAAGTCCTACTATAAATATTTTTGTGTATAGGAAAGCCTTCTTTTATTCGATGACCTCCCTGAAGTATATACCTAGAAGTGGAGTCACTTGGTCAAAGATCAACAAACATATATTAAGCAGACATTATGTGCAAGACAGTGTGTTGGGCAATGGGGAAACAAAAACAAAAATGAAATATATTCTGACTTCAAGTAACTAAGAGTATACTACAAGACATAATAGATACATGTAAGTACATAGATAGTATATACAAAGTAATGTGAAGAGGGAAGTAATGCTAAAAACTTGAATCATCAGGAAAGGCTTTACGTAGGAGGCAGCACCTAGTCTGGCAATGGGAGTTGAGAAGTGAGTAAGGGATACATTCCAGAAGAGTAGGACCGGTTGTGTAAAGTCACAGAGACAGAAGGACGAAATGTCAGAGTACGGCTTAGCAGGCCAGTTTGAGTGAAATGGAGAATTAGGGTAGAGAAGTAACATTTTTTTTTAAATACTGGAAAGGTAGGGCCAATGGAGGAACTTGTTCTATTTAACTATAGATGTTTGTTAAAAGGATTTTGTTTTTCTTTTTTTTTTTTTTGATGAGACGGAGGTGGTTGGGAGAAAAGATAAATTTGCCTTAGTTGAAAAAAATAAAATAATATTTTTAAACACTAGAAAGATAGTTGGAAGCCTTGTTATGGAACACTTGAAATGCCTGCCATATTTTGTATTTTAACCTAGAGTGAGAGGATGCTACTTCAAAAATTAATGATTTTTTTGGGTAAGGGTGTGATATGCTCAAATTTGTATCTTAGGAGTCTGGCAGCTAGGAGACTCTTGCAATCATCCAGGTGATGATGAGGAAACTGAGGCAAAGCAAGATGGTTAAGTGATTTAGCCATGATCATACAGCTCCTAAGTGTCAGAGGCAGGATTGAAACCCAGGTCTCTCCTGATGTCAAAGTCAGTACTTTTAAAATTCTATTTCAAAACCAAATATATCAAACAATGAATTGTCTTACACTTCATTTTTTCTAGAAGCTCTCATAACCCTTTCTAGGGAAAATTGAATGATAGGATTGAAATGATGAATTTATGAAAACAGAAATGGCAGAAAAATGAGTACCTAATGACAGTGTGGATGACCAATTATAAATGTCATGGGAATGAGCAGTAAAAATGGAGACAAGAAGGGTGAAGTCTGGTGAAATTGTGGAAGGAGGTGAGTTCTGTGTAATATTTGGAAAGCAGAAAGGTACCTGCTCTGGCAGAGAGAGAAGTGGAGAGTATTTAGGAGATGATGGAATATGATGGAAGAATAGAATAGCCTTCCTTTTGGTCATGGTTATCCAAATTCTATCCATCTTTCAAGGCATCCAATACAAACCCAAGTTTGTATTGAATTGAATTGAAGCCCTCTTTGCCTATGCCATCCAGTAGTGATCTACCTCTTTTGTCTGTGATCTCCTGCAGTGCTTATAATTAGAGGATATCATCTCATGTAACATAGTATCATATATTTAGAGATGAGAGGACTTTAGAGATCACTTAACACAACCTTCTCATTTTGTTGAAGAGGAAACTCCTCCTGCAAAAAAAAATAACTGACTTGCTCAAGGGTCACACTTATAAAAAAGTATCAGAGGTGAGATTTGAACCCAGGTCTTCTCACTTAAAAGCAAATAAGCTTTTTATTATTGCACACTAATTGTATCATACAAGCTAGTATGTATGACCTTCTTGTAATTGTCACTTCTATGCTATTCTTGTCTCCCTTATATATCATAACTGCTTCAAAACCAGAAAAATGCTAAATCATGATGATCATGACTTACACTTATACAGCAATTGATAAATTTATTTTTGTTTTTGTGGGGTTTTTTTAGCATCTTCTTTAATTCTCACATCTGCCTTGTGCAAAAGGTCATACAAGGATCATCTCCATTTTACTTAGAAAGATAAAGCGATTTACTGCATAATGTTATATAACTTGTAAGTGGTAGAAAACTAAGATTCAGCCTCTAGTCTTTCGGGCTTATGTCTAATATTCTTTCCACTACTACAGGCTAATATTTTCAGTAGTCCTTAGAGTACTCACTCAGTCAGTGAATATTTATAGACTATTAAAGGAAAGTCGTGTCATCACACAGGTTTACTTAACTCTAAGCAATGAGTACAAATCAGTGTGATGGAGATAATTAGCTAACAGCCTCCTAAATAATGTTCATGGAAGCATGTGAGCGTTATACTGTACTATTGACTGATATGCAACCAATTCAAATACTTTCCAGTTGTGGCTGACTCTTTGTGACATCATTTTTTTTTTTTTGGCAAAGATACTGAAGTGGTTTGCCATTTCTTTCTCCAGATAATTTTACAGCTGAGGAAACTGAGTGAAACAGAGTTAAGTGACTTATCCGGGGCCACAAAGCTAGCGTCAGACCTAATTTGAACTCAGAAGGATGAAACTTCCTGACTTTAGGCCTAGCACTCTAACCATTGAGATACCTAGCTGCTCTATGAAACCAATAGGGCTCTGTTATTATTAGCAGAGCTTTGTTTGTTTGTTTGTTTGGGTTTTTTTGTCTCTTTGGCTAGGCAATGGGGTTAAGTGACTTGCACAGGGTCACATAGCTAGTAAGTGTCATGTGTCTGAGGCCAGATTTGAACTCAGGTCCTCCTGACTCCAAGGCTGGAGCTCTATCCACTGCACCACCTAGTTCCCCCCCCCTTTTGAGAGGCAGTATATTATAATGTTTAAAGGACTGACCTTAGAATCAGGAAGACTTAGGTTCAAATGTTTCACACATTATATCTGGGAGATGATGAACAAGTCAGTCACTTTCTCAGTGTCCTCAGGCATTTCTTGAAGACTATAAGTTATAGATGAGTTGGCAGTGAGCAACAGTAGAGGGATTTTCCAGACCAGGAGATTCCCAATTAATAAAACCACAATTCTATTCTGAGGCAGGAAAAAAAACCCCAAGAAACAAACAAAAATAACTAAATATATATTTCCAAAGAGAAACTCAGTGAAATATAACTAAGTTTCCTCAAAGTTTCTGCTAATAGAAGTTCTCATATTGAGAATATCATTTTTAATACTCATTATCAGTTGTTATGAGTTACAGATCTGGGGGGAAGGCTCTTTTAGAACTTGCATTCAATATTTCAAATACTTATTTACTTAGAAACTGATATTCTGTGAGCCAATGTCTTTTACTTACAATCCTTAGCTTTTAGAGCATTAAAAAATCAAAATAAAATAAACACTTTTTAAGTGTAAGAACTGTCTTTAAAATTTCCCTTCTCTAGGAGGCCTAGCCATTCCAGATCTTAAATTGTATTATAAAGAAGCAATTATCAAAACTGCTTGGTGCTGGCTAAGAAATAGAGTAGCAGATCAGTGAAATAGGTTAAGTATGCAAATCAATGAGTATAGTAATCTATTATTTGATAAACCCAAAGACCCCAGCTTCTGGGATAAGACCCTACTCTTTGAAAAACACTGCTGGGAAAACTGAAAAAGAGTATGGCAGAAACTAGGCATTGATCAAAATCTCACACCATATACCAAAATAAAGTCAAAATGGGTTCATGATTTAGATATCAAGACTGATACTCTAGGCAAACTGGAAGAGCAAGGAATAGTTTACTTATCAGATTTATGGAGAACAAAAGAATTCATGACCAAACAGGAGATAGAAAACATTACAGAAAAGCAAAATAGATAACTTTGATTACATTAAATTGAAAAGTTTTGCCCAAAGCCAATGCAACTAAGATTAGAAAGAAGGTAGAAAATTGGGAAAGAATTTTTACAACCAGTCTGTCTGATAAGGGCCTCATTTCTAAAATATATAGAGAATTAAGTCAAATTTATAAGAATACAAGTCATTCCCCAATTGATAAATGGTCAAAGGATATGAACAGGCATGTCTCAGATGAAGAAATTAAAGCCATCTATAGTCATATGAAAAAAATGCTCTAAATCACTATTGATTAGAGAAATGCAAATCAAAACAACTCTGAGGTACCACATCACACCTATCAGACTGGCCAAGAGGACAAAACAAGAAAATGATAAATGTTGGGGAAGATGTGGGAAAATTGGAACACTAATGCATTGTTGGTGGAGTTGTGAAATGATCCAACCATTCTGGAGAGCAATTTGGAACTATGCCCAAAGGGATACAAAAATGTGCATACCCTTTGACCCAGCAATAGCACTTCTAGGGCTATATCCCAAAGAGATCAAACAAATGGGAAAAGGACCTACATGTACAAAAATATACATAGCAGCTCTTTTTGTGGTGGCAAAGAATTGGAAATTGAGAGGGTGCCCATCAATTGGGGAATGGCTGAGCAAGTTGTGGTATATGAATGTAATGGAATACTATTGGGCTGTAAGAAATGATGAACAGGCTGACTTCGGAAAAACCTGGAAAATCTTTTATGGTCTGATGCTGAGTGAAGTGAGCAGAACCAAGAGAACTTTGTATACAGTATCAGCCACATTGTGTGATGACTAATATTGATAAACTTAACCCTTCTCGGCAATACAAGGATCTGAGACATCTCCAAAGGCCTCATGATGAAAAGTGCTATCCACATCCAAAGGAAGAACTATGGAGTCTGAATTCAGATCGAAGCGTACTGTTTGCTATTTTTTTCCTTCTGTTGTGTTTTGTTTCCTCTTTCTGGTGGTTCCTCCTGTTGGTTCTAATTCTTACAACATCGCTAGTATGAAAATATGTTTAATAGGAATATATATGTATAACCTACATCAGATTGTGTGCCGTCTTGGGGAGGGGAGGAAGGGGGAGAAAAATTTAAAACTCAAAAGCATATGGAAGTGATTGCTGATAAATCAAAATAAATTAATAAAAAAATTAAAAAGCTAAAAAATCTTTCCTTTCCCTTTCCTTCCTCTGGTATTCCAGACTTTGGGGTTCATTTTGCAGTCTTTGCAGTCATTACAGAACTTGGTATCATTAACAATGACACTCCTTTCATCTGAGTAATTTTTAGTAGCCGCCAATATGTTAGCCCAGGGATTCTTAATCTTGAGTCCATAAACCAACAAGGAGTCTGTGGATAGATTTCCTACTGTTTGTGAAATAGATGGGAAATATGTGCACTTGTAAGTGTATAATGTATATATTATAATATGTATTATATATGTATGTATATGTGTGTGTGTGTGTATATATGTGTATATATATATATATATATATATATATACATATATTTCAATATCATGGGCTTCCTTTGTAGGGCTATGTATTTTATTTTGTGAATTTAAAAAACAGTATTATGAGGACTCCACAGGCTTCATCAGACTGCTGAAAGAGTCTACAACACTAAAGGGTTTAAGAATTCCTGCATTAATTTGTCTAACATCCCCAGATTTAGATAGATAACATATATGATTGTAATATGCAAAGATAAAAAGTATTTTGAAGCAATCTGAGTTCATATGCATGCTTATTATTATTGAATTTTGCTCACTGCTGTACAGTATTTTCTGTATGACAATCAACAAAGTTAATTCAGTGGCTTGAGACAGAGGTGTGAAACATGCTGGCCATATGCAACCCACAATACTCCCCACTGTGGCCTGAACTAGGTTCAAATGTAAGTGCAAAATCTTTAACAAAATAAATAAAAATGCAATAAAAGATAGATAATATTAAAATTTCAAACTAAGCCAATATGTGACCCACATAGGTCCCTATGGATAAATAAGTGGCTACAATTTCTATTTGAGTTGGGTACCAGTGACTTAAGAGAGTATTCATATTATTTTATGGTTTTTCTTGCCCTGACCATTACATTAGCTGCAAGCTCCCAGAGAGAGGATGCTGGAGGTCAGTGGGAGTTTGTCCTCAGATCATTTTCCCAGAGGGAAGGAGGAAAAAAGCAAGCAGTGCATATTTAGGTGACTTTGCCTCTTTATCTGGGAAGTAGTTCTGTAAATGCAGTAAGTTAAATCTTTTTGTGCTTTTAAATTACATCTGAAAAAAAATAGTTTTGTTCTTGTTCTATTAGTTTTGACAAATTGCTGCCTTCCCAGAGACTTTTTGTGAATAGAGCTATGAAAATGTAATTTTAAAATGCTAGCTATTAAGTTCATTATTTGTTTAACTGGGTGGTGCTATAATCAAAAGGGAGGAATGTCTTCCTCATCCAAGATTGCAGGCAACATATCTTAAAACCTGATCAGTGATAGTTCATGTAACTTTTTCCTTACTAATAATATTGTTCCTATGGACATTTTTTTGGGGGGGTCAAGTGACTTGCCCAGGGCCACACAGCTAGTGTCAAATGTTTGGTCTGAGACCAGATTTGAGTTCAGGTCCTCCTGACTTCAGGGCCAGTGCTCTATCTACTGTGCCACCTAGCTGTCCCATGAACAAAATTTTCTATGATTTCTTAGAGTTTCTAAAGGGTCCAAAATATTTACCTGAGTGACATGTGGCAAGAATCCCTGTTGGTCCATTACATGTCAAAGTGAAGGGAAAGCCTTCCTTTTATTTCTGTAGAGGGTGGATCTGGAAGGCCTAGTTACCTTAGAAGTTAAAAAAAAAGTGTCCATTGTTTGAGACTGATTAAGTACAAAGAATTTTGATTTGATGTACCTCCTTGATAAGTAGGGACATCCTAATTCAAGCTACTGAGGATAGAAGGCATAATTTTGTACTGGGCCAATGAGAGAGATTAGATAGATTCAATGGAACCATTGAGAATGATCAATAAAGATGAGATTAGACTAGAGACTACTGATCCAAGAGCAGATCTTGGTACCTGAGAGTGGGGTGAATTTTGCCCTTTTGCAACCAACCATCTACAGCTCTATAGATGGCAACTTTAGAAAGGAAGTGGGAAGACCTCTTGGCACAAGAGAATGCAGACAGAATGAGAAGAATCATGTGGATAAATAGTGGTAATCACTGAGTAGAGATTCTTAACCTGGGGCTCATGAACTTTACAAAAATAGCCTGGTAGATTTATTTCAATGTGAATGATTTCCTTTCCCATTCTTTGTGTTTTAAGTACATTATTCTCAGAAGTCCATGGGATTCACCAGAATTTTAGCCAAAGGGATCCATGACATAAAAGTGTTAAGAATTCATGTTCTAAAGGACTGTCAGGAATTCCTAGACTGAAAATTAAGTATGTGGAGCTGAAACTGGAGGAGTAGCAAGAGGTTGAGCCATGATGTAGAAGGAAAAATCTGTACTTGGACCTCTGCTAGCATTATGAATTATTTAGATAGTTCATGCCTGATGGGAAGAAGGCTGACACTCTGACTAGCCCAATTTTCATGTCCTTTCTCAGAGAATTAAACATTTATATTTGCTGGGGGTGGAAAATGAAACTTGAAGGAATTTGAAGTGTGGACTTTATTGGAAACCCATATGCTTTTTCATTCTAGAAGGTTCTATCCAAACTCTTAGGATAAAACTGCAGAAAGCTCTGCAATTCGAACTCACAGGAGGGAAGGAAAATGTCTTGATTGTTCTACACTCCTGTGAATCATTTGTATTTTTCTTGTACCCTTTTTTGGAATTAAATAAAGATGATCCAGTATCTGATTTGGATGTTTTCACAGGGATAAGGATCTTTTCACCCAAATTGTTGGAAAACTAAACATGAACTAAATTCTGAAGTTCCTAGGAAAACCTGGATGGGGACAAAATGACTCAAAGAGAAGTAAACAATCACCCCCAAGATTTACTCTGGCTCATGTAAGCCAAGAGATTGTGACTCTGAACCATGGGTTATACCTCAATTAATTATCCTCTTTTTAACAACTAATATTAGTTGGATTAAATATTCCAAATGGCCTTGTTCACATTTTCGTTCTACTGGCCAGCAGAAGCCAAACCTAGTCAGAGGCTGTCTTCTTTTTGTCTTTGAACTCCCAGCACCTAGCATGACATTCCATAAATGCTTCTAAATTAAATTGAATAGTTAATGAGAGCCTCTTACTCCAGTAATTAGAATAAGGACAGGAATAATTGGAATAATAGAGGAATTTTAAAATGAGGAGCAGATTTGATTCATTTCTCCTTTTCATTTCATGCCTTAATTTGACATCAAAAGTTTCTCCAAATCAGTAGCTATGTGGTAACTCTGCATCCAGACTAGGGAGAGGAAAAGAAAACCCATGCATAAGCCATACATATCCAAAGGAGATTCATCAAAGACTATTCCTTAGAGTTGGCCAGAGATGACTATGGGATGCTGTGGACCATAAAAACTATGTTCATATTTGTGCAGTGGTATGATAACTTTCCAGATTGTAATGGTTTGGCAATTCTGAAGATGGCTTCCCAGCTTTTCCTTTTTGTAGTGGAAGCTTCATCTCTGATATGTTAAGGATATTCCCTCTTTTTGAGGGGTGGTCATAATTGGTGAAGCACAGCATTATCTGCTATTCTGCTTCCTGATGTCTGCTTTGGGATCACTGAGTTTAGTAACTGGTTGAGGGGGATTAGAATGTGGTAGTGGGATGTTTACTAAAGATTTGCTAAGAAGAGTCATTTTTAGGGTGTTATCTATGGTGTCAGGTGCTTCAGGACTGCTTCCATCTAGCTGAATACTTTGTGAAGCAATTGAAAAGAGGAGAAAAGACCCTCTCAACTGTGTTTCCATCCCTGCTTTTTTTTTTTAACTAAAGCTAAAAAGCAAGGGAAAATAAACACTTAATGGGATACAATCCAATTATCTAGCAAGTGCCAGGAGAATAACCTTGGGTTGTTTCCTGAAGTGAGGAATAAAAAGCCTCCTTACAGAGATATTATGTTATGTTTGAGATGTTGTTACATTCCCTCCTACCCTTCTTTGGATTCTATATGTGAAATGCTGATTTCATATAGTTAATATGGGAGGGGTAAAAGGCAGAAGTAAAATTCCAACACAAAAAATTTTAGCAAGAGAAAAATGGCCTTACTTATTAATATAGTTATGAATGAAGGTGTTTATGCATGTATTTCTTCTTTAGCAATTAATATTGCTTTAGTAAGCAATATTAATTCATTTGTATTCTATAGAGGGAAGCAGAATAATGCAGTTACAAAATTCTGAGAAGCAAAACCTTATCTTTATAGATATAAGAAAGAATTATAGAACTTTCATGTAGTTTAATAGTTTGCATCTTTTCTTATTGTTTGACTACTTATCTGTTGGAGAATGATTCTTAGAATTATATTTGTGCTAATTTCCTATTTATCTTTGGCTATCTGACTCTTATTAGAGATATTTAAGTTTCCCTTTGCATATTAGCTATATATCATCCTTTCCCCAAAACAGTCACATCTTCCAAACTTCCCTATTACTGTCAAGAGTAGTGCCATCCTGTCAGTCACCCTGAATCACAACCTAGTTGCCATCCTTGACCTCTCTCTCCAACCCCCCATATTCAATCAGTTGTCAAGTTCTGTTTTTTTTCTACTTTCATAACATTTCCTTCATACCCTCCCCCTACTCCTACTTCTTTCCTCTGACATTGCCACTACTCTGATGCAGGCTCGTATCACCTCATGCCTGAGTTATGCTAATAGCTTGCTGGTTGGTCTTCCTGCTTCAAGTCTATCCTGATTCCAATCTCTCCTCTACTCAAGATGTTCTTTCTAAAAAGAAGATCTGACCATATCATAAACTGTGGCTCCCTGTTACCTGGGAAATCAAATATAAAATCCCAGTTTGGCATTCAAAGCTCTCCATAACATAATCCTTTCCACCTTCCCAGGCTTCATATATATTCTCTTTTCCATGCACTCTGAAATCCAGTGACACTGGTCTCCTTTTGAATGAGGCCATAGGGTCTTGAAACTGGCTTGTGCTGGGGTTTGACTTCTAGACTGCACCAGGGTCAATGAGGCCTTGTTACTGGGATATACAGGGGGTTAATTAGGGGATTGTAGGCCCTTGAGCCTCACTGCTGTGCTGTGCTGGGGGTGGGGGCCATAGGGTCTCAGGGTTCAGGGCCTGGTTGCTGGCTTGCTGCGGTGCAATCTACTGCTGGCTTCCTACATGGTCTGAAGGCTGTGGGATTTTTATCACTCTCCTTCCTCTTTCCTGGTCACTCTGCCACTATCTTTGCAGAAAGAGAAGGTGGCCACACAGGACTGATGGCCATTTTTCCTTTTTTTTTTTTTTGCCATGGTAATACAAGAAAGAAAACATCAATGACTAAGTACCAGCCTAGTCGGGATGTCTCTCTGCACTTAACTAGGCTTACTCTTGGAAAGTGGGCACAGTGTGTTAACAATCAAGCCTGGAACAACCTTCAAGAGTTTACACTCTGATGGTACAGCCTTTGAAAACCCAGTTCTTCACAGAAACTTATTTCGGTAGCTCATTTTGTCATGGAATTCATTCTGGGTTCATATAGTAAGGCTGAAAGGGTAGATTGGAGCCAGATAGTGAAGGACTTTTTATCCAAGTTTATCATATTTTCTAATTCTTTCCTCTAAATCTTTCATTTCATTTATATAATCATTTTAAACTTAAAAGAAAAAAAACCTGCTTCATTTTGTTTAAGAATTCTAGTTGAACTTGTGTCCCAGCTGAGTTTTTCTTTGAGGCTTTGCTTGCAGAGGTTTGGGAGTCATTTTTTTTTTCTTTTACACTTCTGCCTTTGGCATTTCTGTCACCATAATAATGCTTTACAGTGGGATTCTTTTTTGTTTGTTTGTTTGATTATTTATTTATTCTTCCTGCCTTACTTCCTAAATAGGGACTTTATGTGAGAATCAGGCTGCATGAACTTCTGGAAGGAAGGTTTGGGCCCTTCTTGGTCCTGTTTTATATCCTCTTGGGTTCTGCTCCTGCTTTCCCTGGATACTGAGCACTTGTTCTTTAAAGATCTCGGGGGCTCCTCAGGGATACCCAAGAGGTCTGATCTAGGGCAAAGTCTGATTTCTGACCTCCTGAAAGAACTGATGAAGTCTGAATGAAAATTAATGCATATTAGTTTCACTTTATTTGTTTTATGATTTTTTTTCTTTTGGTCCATTTCTTCTTTCACAATGAGTCATATGGAAATATATTTTACATGATCGCACATATATAACCTATATCAAAGTGCTTATTATCTTAGGGAAGAAAGAGGAGAAGGAAAAAATTGCAACTCGATTTTAAAAAAGAATGTTAAAATTTGTTTTATGTGTAATTAGAAAATAAAAATATAATCTAAAAATGATTTTTTAAAAAGTGAAACCCCCCCCCCATTATTTTTGTATAGGCCAAGCCAATATAATAAAAATGACAACTCTACTTAGGTAAATTTTTATATTCAATGCTATATCAGTCAAAGTACCAAATAATTATTTTATAGCACTAGAAAAATGATTAACAAAATTCTTCTGGAAGAACAAAAGGTGAAGAATATTAGAAGAATTAATGCAAAAAAATGTGAAGGAAAGTGGCCTACTTGTACCAGAACTTAAACTGTATTACAAAAGTACTGCAATCATCACTGTAGTTAATGATGGATTACATTAACAACATAACATCTAGTAGCAAATGATTGTAGTAGTCTAGTTCTTGATTAACCCCAACATCCAGGCTTTTGGGGATAGAGCTCAATATTTGGCAGAAATTGATGGGAAAACTGGAAAACAATTTGGCACATGTTAGGCTTAGACCAACATATCACACTACATATCAAGATAAGGTCCAAATGCATAAGTGATTTATATGTAAAGGGTGATATCATAGGCAAATTAGGGGAGCATGGAAAAATTTACCTTCTGAATATACAGATTAAAAAAAGAATTTATGTCCAAACAAGAGATAGGGGAGATTACAGGAAGTAAAATAAATAATTTGATTATGTGAAATTAAAAAGCTTTTGCACACACAAAAAAACAATGTAGCCAAAATTGGGAGTTATTAATCTTGTATTATGTGTATGGCTCATCTGGTACCTAGCAGATACTGTCTCGTATAGCTGACTCTCTCTCTCTCTCTCTCTCTCTCTCTCTCTCTCTCTCTCTCTCCTCTCTGTCTCTCTCTCCCTCCCCTTTCCTTGTCCCATAAGTGTCTCAGTCCTCATGCTAAAATAAAATTGGTGAAATCTCTTCTTCCTTCAAATAAATAGTTTTCTCTTTCTCAATCTCAAATCATGGGTTTACAGGCTCAAAAAAAAATCATGGTTAATGGTTAAACAACATAAGCTTCAAAGGCCTCTCAAACAGATATTATTGATATAGTTATTTATGTCTTTAGGTTGGAATAGAATATTAGAGAGAGTTTAATTTTCATCTGGAGAGATTTAGCTGTCTGGTGAGAGAGACTCTGGGAAGTAAAGTGAGAAAGCAAAAAAGAAAACTTCTTTCCTGAGAGATGAATTGACTATTAAGAAGAAATAGTGAAGATATATTTTCAGAGAATTTTCTTTAATTTTTGCTTTGTGAAGCAACATTACAATAAGAAGAGAATTCCTGAGAAATTGAATTACAATACTAAAAGAATTGCATTTTGAGAGTTGAGAAGTTAGTGATAGCATTGGGAAATACATTCTATCTTAGGTCTCCTTCATGTTATTGAAGCATACAGAGGTGAATCTGGTTGTAGATTTTATTTACTGTACCATACTATAAATATTTATGTTTTATTTTGTTATTAATACCATAATAGATTATATGAGCAGTAGAACTCCTGCAGCTGAACCTTTTGAGACCAAGGATGTTGAGAGATGGAGAGAGAGAGAGAAGCAAAAGCTTATATAAAAAGATATTTCTCGTTTCTGTAT
This sequence comes from Phascolarctos cinereus, assembly GCF_003287225.1. Classification (NCBI taxonomy): domain Eukaryota; kingdom Metazoa; phylum Chordata; class Mammalia; order Diprotodontia; family Phascolarctidae; genus Phascolarctos; species Phascolarctos cinereus. The sequence goes on along the minus strand of NW_027555847.1, from coordinate 346,914,937 downwards.
AAACAGAAGTGGGGACTCAGGGCTAATTGATTAATAATGATAAACATTACACATTTCTATTAATTTCTGAGAATAGCAGAACGTATTTCTTTATTTTCTTATAACCCACATAGAAAATGAACAAGAAAATGGTCAATTAAGAGTTAGAGCAATAAGGGTTAATGTGCTTGGTTGTCTACTAGTCCACCCTTCCCTTCAATAGGAACCTCTATAGAATGTAGGCTACAGGAGAGATTGTCATTCCTCATCCCCACTAAAATGACCATTTTATTAGTAGTAGCATTAACTAAAACAGAAACACAAATAAACATTCAAATTGACTATAGGGGCTTGTAGCCAGCCCCACTATCTTCTCTTCTCCTATACCTTCCTCCCAGGTGATCTAAGAAGAGACTGATGAAGAAAGACACTACAACTGAACTCTGAGTGGAAATTTTCCTAGATCTGTGTTCTGGGATAAAAAAGAAAGGGTGGAAATAAGTTGTTCACAGGAGTTAGTTCATAGGAGGTTAGCTAATCTCTGTGGCGGACACTGAGAGCTTGCTAAGAGGAAACAGAACTGATGAAATTTCCTTACCCCATCCACCCACGCACAGAAGGATAATTTCTCCACTCCCTCATACATTTTCTCAAGGAATTTTCTATCCCATTCCTTTAGTTTGGGGATGTATAGGAGATTGCATCCATTTATATGTGGAGCAAAGAAAGTTTCTATTTCTGTCTTGTTTGCCTAAATTTCCTTCATGTCACAATTCAATCTTTTTTTTTGTCGTTATTAGATTTAAGCATAATGTAAGGAGATTTATAAAGTATGACTCACAGCTACTTCTACTGGAATAAGGTCTTGGGAGTTTGGGAGTATGGAGGATGGGGTATGGAATACATAGTCACACGCTTCCTGTTTTTGTCTAATTATGTGACATCTCTCATGGTCTTAAAGAGCAGAACTTCATACAGACAAGGCAACAACTGGCTGCTGTCATGATTGTATTGCTTCCATTGGAAAATTGCCACCTCTCCCTTCTCTACGCGTTATTCCCCTAAAGATGGCTGTTACAATCCCTGTGAAAACTTCCCTTCTGCTTGAGGAGTGGTCTTCCATAAGTTGACTATCTTCCCCAAATGGAAAGAGCTACAAATGTCAGGGTTTTGGTTTTTTTTTTTTTTGTCTGTGTGTGTGGCCTGCTAAACTGTTGCCAGAGATTGCAACATATGTATCTCTTCTATGCTTTGGTCATAGAAAGTTGTGCTGAATCACTGCAGACTGTGATTTGAATACTTCATTACCTCAAAATAGCTACACTGAATTTGGAAAAGTAACAAGGACCTCTACAGCCAAGGTTCTCAAAGTCATGTGAGACTTATTCTACAAATGTTTGAGGATAATGAACTGGACCTTGAAGGTTGGATTCAGATAAATAAAGAGGAGAAGGCACAGGTGGAACTGTGTAAGCAAAGGCATAAAAGTGTAATATCCAAGCCATAGTGAATTGATGAGTTTGGCTGAAGGAATGGGCCCTTTTATTAGCAGAGTGGGATATAAGATTGAAATTGTAGACGAGGGACAGATTTGGAATGAACTTGAGGGGAAGATTAAATAATTTGGAGTTTATTTAATTGCATCATGCAGTTATTAGCCAATATGATTTAATGGATAGAGAGCCAGTTCTAGGGTCAGCTATAGTGTCAAGTCTTGCCTTAGGCGCATATAGGCATTTAGGTGGCACAGAAGATAAGAACTTCACATCTGGCCTTAGACACTTGTTTAGCTATATAACCCCTGGGAAGTCACTTAGCTTCTGTTGCCTCAGTTTCCTCAACTGAAAAATGAGGATAATCATAGCACTTATTTCCCAGGGTTATTGTGAGAATAAAATTAAATATTTGTAAAGCATTTTGCAAACCTTATAGCACTATGTAAATTCTGGCAATTATTATTACTATTTTATATACTGGAAACATGACCCCATTTTAATTTCTTCTTGCCCCCAGGCAATTTATTTTAAGGCTTTTAGTGTTATATGTCTATAGATAGATAGATATAGATATAGATATCTACATAATATAGATAGATATAGATAATGAATTTTCCTTATCTGTAATTTCTTATACCAATGAAATCATAGGTCTGGATCAAAAAATAGTTGCCTAAATTTTGATATCTTTTCTTTTTTAAATGTGACTCATAAATTGATTTTGTTAAGGCCACTGACCACTTGCTAAAGTATAAGCGTGCACAATACCTTTATGAAATTGTGGAGTCATCTCCCATCAGATGATGTTTCCTCATTTCCTTATGTCTCCGACATACCTTACATTCAAAGTTTTATTGGTTGGACTTTCTTCTGTGTCTAAATATTTTGTGGAATTTTCACCACACTTTATCTTGGTGTACTATTCATCCCATTGTAGCTTTTGAAATCAAGGCACTTAATTATCTGCCTTGCCTTGCAAAGGAAGGTATGAACCAAAAAGACAGCAAGAGAGGAAGAAAAAGCAGCTGCTTCTTAGGTTGGTATCTGTCATCAGCCTGAGAAGGAATTCAGTACTTTTACTAAGTGTACAGTGGCGGTGAGGAAGGACAGAGAGATGTTAAACAGGGGATAGGATAAAAGAACTAAATAGCCTCCTGGCAAGTTACCATGTCTAAAGACAGCTACCTAAAGTAGGTTACAAAGTGATCATTTTGTCCAACCATTTTGGAGAGCAATTTGGAACTACGCGCAATAGGCTATAAAGATGTGCATACCCTTTCACCCAGCAATAGAACTTCTAGAGCTGTATCACAAAGAGAGCATACAAATGTGAAAAAGACCCACAAGTACAAAAATATTCATAGCAGCTTTTTTTTTTGTGGTGGTAAAGAATTGGAAATTGAGAGGATGCCCATCAATTGGGGAATGGCTGAAAACGCTGTGGTATATGAATGTAATGGAATACTATTGTGCTATAAGAAATGATGAACAGGCTGACTTCAGAAAAGCCTGGAAAGACTCGTATGGTCTGATGCTAAGTGAAGTGAGCAGAACCGAGAGAATGTTGTACCCAGTAACAGCCATGTTGTGTGATGAGCAATATTCATAGACTTAACTCTTCTCAGCAATACAAGGATCCAAGACATCTCCAAAGGCCTCATGATGGAAAATGCTATCCACATCCAAAGAAAGAACTATGGAGTTTGAATGCAGATTGAAGAATACCATTTGCTATTTTTTTTTCTTCTGATGTGTTTTGTTTCCTCTTTCTGGTGGTTCCTCCTGTTGGTTCTAATTCTTACTTACAACATCACTAATGTGAAAACATGTTTAGTAGGAATGTATATGTATAGCCTATACCAGATCTTTGGGAGGGAGATAGGGAGAGAGGAGGAGAAAAATTTAAAACTCAAAAGCTTACAGAAGTGATTGTTGATAATTCAAACTAAATTAATTAACAAATAAAAAATAAAAAAGTGATCATTCTGGAAATAACATTTAAAAAAAACACACAACATGACAACAGCTAGAGAATGCATTCCTATCACCCAATCTAGGCTCCTCATAAGCCTCCTCAGATGACCAACCTCTAACCTCAAAGTAACATCCTATATCACAAGCCTCTTCTTGCCAAGGTAATTTGATTGCTGTCTTTCCAAACACTCTTTACTTGCTTCTGACTTCTCAAATCCTATCAGCCTTCCTTATGTCCTCTTTACCACTTTGTATCACTCACTTTTTGCAAAATGAGGCTCAAAATTGGTGCCACAGTCCTCACTTTCAGACCCTTAATTATTCCCTCTAGTTTCTCTGAAAAATTTCCTTGCAGAAACCAAGGAGCAGGTAGATCCAGGAATGCCTTAATGTGCAAATTCTCCAGATTAAAAAAACCTCTTTAAAATGGAGTCTGTCATGTTCAAAGCCAAGCAAACTAAAATTTAAACCCAATCCATTTCACAGATCATGAAAGCAGCCTTTTCTGCCCAAGTGCAGATGAGAGAATTACTTGGATTCTTTTGTTTCCACTCAGGTGAAGAATGTAAATAGTACTGACCATGGGTGAATTTGTAGTCTGTCTTCTGATTCCTCTCAGCCTTCTTTCTTAGCCATGTCCTCCCTTCAGAATACTTTGGGAAGTCAAAGCCTTCCTGCTTTCCTCTTTCCATTGTCAAAACAGGGAAGTGTGTGTGTGTGTGTGTGTGTGTGTGTGTGTGTGTGTGTGTGTGTGTGTGTGTGTATGTATGTGTATATATATGTGTATGCATGTATATGTGTGTTTATATATGTATGTGTGTGTATATGTATATATAATTATATATAGGTATATATGAGTATATATCTTATCTCACATTTTAAAATGAGGTTCAGATAGAGTAAGTTTGAAACAAGCCCTGTGGCTTGTTTTTGTAGTTAATGTTATAGGGAGGATTACATAAATGGATAAAACTGTTTTTGCAACTGAAAAAAAGAATTTTCATGTAAAATCATCCCATATAAAGTCACTGAAAGCATCGTCTATGTGCAGACAAGACCATAGGGGTGTTATGGACCTCATCAAGCTGTCATGTGATTTTGATACCCTCTGTTAGATCTCTGTATCTTGAATGATATTTGTTCCATATAGCTTAGAGGTTTTGAGTATAGCTAGTGATACCTATCAAATAAATTGTTCTTAAGTTTTTATGGATCAATGTCATATCCAAGAGACAGCAGGCAACAGCTCGCTTCATGATAATGGCCTGGGTACATTGACTGAGTTCTCTAAGATTTTTTTTTTTACTCTTTCTATAGTACTGGGGACTGGTTAGCCCAGGAAAGTAAACTTCTGATTGATACATCATTCTAGTCACGAGTTCATGTCTTTCTAGGTATTTTGTAGGCACTAAATTATTACAGCCTGCTCTGATATATTGTAAGTTGTTTATTGTTATTATTCCTTGCAAGCTCAAAGGTCTCCCATACTTGCCTCCCCTTGACCCTTTGCCCTTCTGTACTTGATTGTAGTTCATAGATTTATCCTGGTTGGTATGCTGTTCTACAAAAGAGTTCTTCCTCTGTGTTGTTGTTATGCTGCTGGTGGTATTGATGTTAGTGTGTGTGTGTGTGTGTGTGTGTGTGTGTGTGTGTGTGTGTGTTCTGTCTGGTTTACATGATGAGTTTCTAGACCATATTTCACACCACTTTATACAAAGGAAATTCTCAATAAAAGCTAACTATAGAAACCTATAAACTATTTATCATGATCAGTCCAATTACATTTTGAGAGTCACTAACAAATACTGCTACTGAGGACAGTAACCTCACCTGCCAATAAAGACTGAAAAACTGCAGCTGTTGGCTAGCATTGAGCAAGAAGAAAATTTTCTACTAAAAATAGAAGGTAGGAGAAATTAGCACACTGTCTTATTTTTTAAAAAAATTAAAAAAATGTACTGCACATTAGTTATGAAATTATTTTGGTCTTTGCATGTCAGAAACTTGATGTACCAATCTAGGAACCTTGTCAAAAAAAAGAAATACAATTACTCGGTATTTGCCAGTCTTTTTTTTGGCGGGGGCGGGGCTAGGCAATGGGGTTAAGTGACTTGCCCAAGGTCACACAGCTAGTAAGTGTTATGTGTCTAAGGCTGGATATGAACTCAGGTCCTCTTGAATCCAGGGCCAGTACTCTATGTACTGCGCCACCTAGCTGCCCCCAAAAGTTTTTTTCAAGTTTTTTTTTTTTTGGCAATTGGGGTTAAGTGACTTGCCCAGAGTCACACAGCTAGTAAGTGTCAAGGTCTGAGGACGAATTTGAACTCAAGTCCTCCTGACTTCAGGGCCAGTGCTCTATCCACTGTGCCACCTAGCTGCTCCAAATGGGATTTGCCAGTTCTTGATGAAGCCACACTGGCTCTTTGTGATGAATGCTTCATTTTCCATATAATCAATGATCAGGTCTCCAAATAATATATTGTAGTATTTTGCCAGGAATCAAAGTTCAGCTGATTTGCATAGTTTTCAGATTCCATTCTCTTCCCTTGAAAACTGGGACAACCTTTGTTCTTCCCCAGACTTTTAGGGCCTTGTTTGCTCACTTTCAACTTTCTAAGGCATTTGACATTGGCTCAAAAATCATAAGATAAAAATGAAAGGCAGAAGAAAACCCATTGGTAAAATAGCAAAAGAGTTCATTAATAGTATATACCTAAATAATGATTAAATCAATTTAATTTGACAGCCATTGAGCACCTGCTGTGCTATGTGTAAGGCACCTTGCTAGATATGAGGTATTACAATAAGATATATACTTTGAAGAAACTCACAATACTGGAAAAGTGACAGGGATGGGGAAAGAAATGAGGGACGACATAAAACAATGTGGAGTGTGAAAATTCATAAGAGAGAGCCATGTCCTATTAGCTGCTGGTTAGTCTTCTCTTTCCTTCTTGTTTTTTTCGCATAGAGCAGGCTTGTACAACTTGCAGCCCATAGGCATGCCAAAGGATTCCAGGAGACTTGTGAAAAAATTTAGAGGATGTTTCCCCCTTAATAAAACAATTTGTTCTGTGAAGTTTGGATTCAGTCAAAGGGCCACACTTGAGGACGTAGAGAGCCACAAGTGGTCTTGAGGCCACAGGTTCCCCACCCCTGTCCTAGCTTATCAGGGATCTTTTCATCAACCATTAGCAGAAACTTTGCATCAGTTTTTTATTACTGGTGATATACTGTAACACACTTGCTCAAAGAGCTAGCAAGTCAATTAGAGGATCTTGGTTTGCCATAAGATCAAGTCATTATATTCTGATGACTGAAATTCTCTTTGCAACTTTACCTGATATCCTTCATGTGTTTTTTAGCTTGACTTGCACAGCCACAGTGGGCAGAGCAACTGCAATTTCAAATTCAAATTGTAATTTCATTATGGAAGCAATGCATTTCTCAAGTATGCTGTAGCTTCCAGAGGAGAAGCTACATGGAAAAGGGCAGTGACATTGAGGCTAAGCTAATGGTTCTAAACCATTTTTATGTCATAGACCCTTTTGGGAGTCTGGTGAAACTATGGAGTCCTTCTCAGAATCATGTTTTCAAATAATTGAAGGAAAGAGTAAATTTCAGTTAGAAATCAAGACATAGTCTTTTTCCCAACCGAGTTCATTGACCACATGAACTCTATTCACTTCAAGAAATCTAGGGACCTCAGGTGGAAAACCTCTAAGCTAAAGGGATTTAGTACTAAACCCAATGTGTTTGTTTCAATATTTAGCTAAATTCAATGGAATATTCATAGCATCTTACTGCTTGAGTCTTTATTTATAAATTAGTCCTATAGTGACTATAGCCACAATTTCTCCTCTGACTCATTGGTGTAGATGAATCAATTCTTCCTGACATGGCTCAAATTCTACCTCCTTCATTAAGCTTTTCCTAATACGGTGCTCTCCTTCGTCTGAACTACAGATTAGTATGGTAAAGGGAAAAACAAAAACAAAAACAAAAACATTTGCTTTAGGGTCAGAAGAACTGGCTTCAAATCTTGGCTCTTTCAAGTCTTACCTAAATGACCACAGACAAGTCACTTAACTAACCTACTGCTCCTCAATTTCTTTAACTGTAAAACAATGGGGTTGGATTAAGTAACTTCTAGTTCTAAATCTGATTACTGACCACACCTAAAGAACAGAATTACTACTGATCATGCAATGACAATTAGAAAAGAAGTGTCTCTTGGACTGCCCCAGGTTGCTGTCCTTGGTCCTGTGCGGTTTAACTTTTCTTTTCTTTTCTTTTCTTTTCTTTTCTTTTCTTTTCTTTTCTTTTCTTTTCTTTTTTTTTCTTTTCTTTTCTTTTCTTTTCTTTTTTAACAAGTGGGCATGGTTATTAAATTTTCAGTTGATACAAACAGAAGGAATAGACAACACTGCATGATACATTTTCCTCCATGGTTCAATTTTTGTCTTTCCCCCCCTTTATTCTCTAAGTTTCCTTTATAATCTTAGCCTTCCATGTAATATTAACTATTGTACATATATGGACAAATAGCACAATTATTTCTCCAGGCATTACCTTTCCTGAGCTCCATGCCTAGATTACTAGATGCTTATAGGAAATGTCCCTGGATGTAATTACCGATACTTTAAACTTTTTAAGTTCCAAAACAAGTTTATTATCTTTCTCCAAAAATTTAGTCTTTCTTTGGATTTCACAGTTTCCATTAAATGAATTACTAGTTTCCCATATTCAAAATGTTAATGTTATCTTTGGCCTTTTCTTCTCCCTCACATTAGTCAGGGAGTTAGTCAAGATAATTTGATTTCAGCAACATTTCACACATTGGTCTCTTCTCTATTTTCACTCTGACAACTGCAGTCTAAGTCCAGATTACTATTTGTTTGAATAATTGTGGTTGCCTTAAGCTTATTTTATTTTTCAGTTAACAAGCATTTATTTTCTCTGCCTGAGATAGATACAGGAAGCACTATGTGCCAGGCAAATCAAAACATCACCATCTTGATCACCATCTCCCTTCAGACTCTGAAGGACATAGCTCAGTCACCTGAGCCTGAGAACACTGGGAATAGAAATACCCACCCCATTCCCCCAAACAACAGATAGTGCTTAGTGATCATTGAAGAGAGAAATAATTTGGAGAGAGGGACCAGTTTCCTCATCACCACTAAAGTTATATCAAGCAGAACTAGGGTTATTTTTTCCATGCAATAGAAGTGTTGGGAGTTTCATTTCAAGTTGTTTATAATAATCATTCTAAAAAAACACTTTAGAATTGCATCTTGTTATATCATTGTAACCTTCAGTGTCTCCCTGTCAGATTGAAAATAATTTCCTGATGTTGACATTTATTTTTTTAAAATCTCAATTGACACTAGATATCCATAATAAATCATTGACTTAACAAATACCACAAATGAAAACTTCCATATTCAAATATATATTTTCTTTTTTAAAAAAGGCTATTGTGTGAAATAGTAAATATCTATTCACACAACTTATTTTGAAAATAAAGTTTATAATAAATTCAACATAGCTTTCCAAGCTGTACTGCTTGTGATGTTTCCTCATGAATTTCCTTTTGTTGTTGTCTGCACATTTAAAAAATGTTTTAGTGGTTCTCTCTCTCTCCTTCATAACAAATAAGCATCATCAAGCTAAACAAATCCACACATTGGCCATGTCTTAAAATTCATCTCTTTCTTCACTAGAGTTCACCAACTCTGTCAGGAGGTGGGTGACATGCTTCATAATACATCCTTTAGAGTCATGGTTAGTCACTGTTTTGATTAAAACTCTTTTCTCAGGGCAGAGGGAAGATTGTGGAGTAAAAGCAGTGACTTGCTTAAGCTCTTCCCCAAACCCATCCAAATACCTGTAAAAAATGGCTCTTAACAAATTCTAAAGCAGCAGAACCACAAAAAGACAGAGTGAAACAAATTTCCAGCCCAAGACAACCTGGATGGTTGTTTGGAAATGTCTATAGTGCTGGACTGGGAAAAGAACACAGTTTGGCGTGGGTGCTCAGGCAAAACAGGCCTCAGCAAAACTGAAGCAGCCCTCAGAGGACTGAATCACAGGTAGCTGTGGTGGTTTCCACATTTCTCAACTCACAAATGCCAAAAGAAACTTAGAATATCAGTAGGAAAAGTGTGATCATGGTGAGAGAGAAGCTTGGTCCCAGCCCCAGTCCTGGTGCAGCCCCAGGGTGGTGGCTGCTTCCTGAGCTCTGCCCACAGACAGAGGGGGGATTGACTGGCTGATCAGAGGGGCATTGCAGGGATCTCCTTGCTGGTGCTGAGGTAGTATTCTCTTGCTTTGCTCATGCTTGGATCTGGGTCACATTTCAGGGGGGCATTCTTGTGATAAGGAGGAGAACTGGAGTGGTAGAGCTTGTAGCGGCAGTACAGAGAAAATCCTCCTTACACTTCCAAGGCACAAAAGAGTGCTTGTGTTCACTCATAGACCAGAGCCCAGGCAAGGAAAGGAGTAAACCCCTCACCCCTTATCACACCACCTTGGAAGAACTGAAAATTTACAAGTCCCTAGAAGTATCTCTGAAGACAGCTGCACAGCTGAAGACAGCTGAAGCCTAGGACAGTACATTCTCCACACTGGAAGCAGACCTCTACCTTAACAAAGAGTTTATAACTCAAGTAATTGTCTGGAATCATGAGCAAACTGTGCAAAAAAGTCAGACCAGATGATCAAAACATACAGCCAGAAGAAGACAATAAAGTCAAAGCTTCTACATCCAAAGTCTCCAAGAAAAATATGAATTGGTCCCAGGCCATGGAAAGGCTCAAAAAGGATTTTGAGAGGCAAGTAATAGAAGTAGAGAAAAACTGGGAAGAAAAATGAGAGTGATGCAAGAAAATCATGAAAAACAAGTCAACAGCTTGCTAAAGGAGACCCAAAAAAATACTGAAGAAAATAACACTTTAAAAAAAAAATAGCCTAACCCAAATAGCAAAAGAGGTCCAAAAAGTCAATGAGGAGAAGAACGCCTTAAAAAGTAGAATTGGCCAAATGGAAAAGGAAGTCCAAAAACTCACTGAAGAAAATGCTTCCTTAAAATTAGAATGGAGTAAATGGAAGCTAGTGACTTTATGAGAATGAAAAAAAAATAGAAGACAATGTGAAATATCTCATAGGAAAAACAATTGGCCTGGAAAATAGATCCAGGAGAGATAATTAAAAAATTACTGAACTATGTGAAAGTCATAAGAAGAGAGCCTAGACACCATTTTTCCAAGAAATTATAAAATAAAATTGCTGTGACATTCTAGAATCAGAGGGCAAAATAGAAATGGAAAGAATCCACTGATCACTTCCTGAAAGAGACCTCCAAAGGAAAACTAGAAATATTTTAGCCAAAGTCCAGAGTCATCAGGTCAAGGAAAAAATATTACAAGCAGCCAGAAAAAAAAAAACATTCAAGTTTTGTGGAAACACAATCAGGATAACACAAGATGTAGCAGTTTCTACCTCAAGGGACTGGAGAGCTCAGAATACAATATTCAAGAGGTCAAAGGAGATAGGATTACAACCAAGAATCACCTACCCAGCAAAACTGAGTATAATCCTTCAGGGGAAAAAAAATGGATATTCAGTGAAATAGAGGACTTTCAAGCAATCTTGATGAAAAGACCAGAGCTGAATAGAAAAATTTGACTTTCAAATACAAGACTCAAGAGAAACATGAAGAGGTAAACAGGAAAGAGAAATCATAAGGGACTTACTAAGGTTGAACTGTTACATTCCTGCAAGGAAAGATGATATTTGTAGCTCATGAGATCTTTGTCAGTCTTAGGGTAGTTAAAGGGAAAAAATTATATGTATGCATGTGCATATGTATATATATATATGTAAAGATGTGTGTGTGTGTGTGTGACAGAGAGAGAGAGAGAGAAGGCATAGGGTGAGTTGAAGATGAAGGGGTGATATCTGGAGAACAAAATTATGGAGTGAGAGAGGATTATACTGGGAGGAGAAAGGGAGAGGTAGAATGGGGTAAGTTACCTCGCATAAAACAGACAAGAAAAGACTTTTACAGTGGAGGGGAAGTGGGGTAAGGTGAGAGGGAATGAGTCAATGTTATACTCATTGGATTTGCCTTAAGGAGGGAATAACATATACACTCAATTGGGTATGGAAATCTATCATACCCCACAGGAAAGTAGGGGGAAAGGGGATAAGAGAGCAGGGGGATGATAGAGGGGAGAGCAAATTGGGGGAGGGAGTAATCAGAAACAAGCACTTCTAAAGAGGGACAGGGTTGAAAGAGAATAGAATAAATGGGGGTGTGATTGGATGAAGGGAAATATGGTTTTTAAAAAATTTTTCCAATCCCTTTGAGTTTAAAATTTTTCTCCCCTTCCTCCCCACCACCTCCCCAAGATGCACAATCTGATATAGGCTATACATTTACGTTCTTATTAAACATATTTTCACATTAGTGAAGTTTTAAGTAAAAATTAAAACCAATAGGAGGAACCACCAGAAAGAGGAAACAAAACTCAACAGAAGAGAAAAAAAAAGATGGCGATTCAACTTTCACATTTATGATTACTATCTGTGTTTTTTCTCCATCCTTTTTCCCCCTGTTTATGCTTTTCTTTCTCCTCTCTCCTCCCCCCTCACCAGTACTTTGCTTTTGACCACCGCCTCTTTCAGTCTCTCCTCCCTTCTGTTATCCTTTCCCTTTTCTTCCCCTTTGCCCTTACTACTTCTTCCTTCCCTTCCATCCCCATTCCCTTTTCTTTCCCCTTTTCCCTCCTACTGCCCATAGGGCAAGTTAGATTTCCATACCTAACTGATTATGTTATTCCCTTCTTGAGCCAAATCTGATGAGAGCAAGGTTCAAACAATGCTCACCCCCTCCCTTCTTTCCCTCTGCTGTAATAGGATTTTCTGTCTTTTCCTGTAATGTAATTTACCCTTGTCTGCCTCCTCCTTTCTCAGTACATTTTCTAAGATCAGACTAATCCACTTACTTGGATCCATTTAACCCACTTGATTAGATTTTTTTTTATCATTACATCAAAGTCAACTAATATCCACCCCCTTTATGTATACTCCTTTAACATGGTGTAATAACAATACAGTTCTCAAGAGTTGCAAGTGTCATCTTCCCTTGTAGGGATGTAAACAGTCTGCCCTTATTAACAACATTTTGTATCTTTCTGTCCCATTTACCTTTTTGTCTTTCTTGAATCTTGTACTTGAAGATCAAATTTTTTGTTGAGCTCTGGTCTTTTTATGAGGAAGGTTTGGAAGTCCCCTATTTTGTTGAATATCCATCTCCTCCCTTGAAAAATCATGCTCATTTTTGCAGGGTAGTTGATCCTTGGCTGCAATCCAAGCTCCTTTGCCTTATGGAATATCATGTTCCATGCCCTGCGGTCTTTTAATGTAGAAGCTGCAAGGTCCTGTGTAATCCTGACTGTGGTTCCATGATATTTAAATTGTTTCTTTCTGGCTGCTTGCAGCACCTTCTCTTTCATCTGGTAATTTTGGAATTTTGCTATTATATTCCTTGGTGTTGTCAATTTGGGATCTCTTTCAGGTGGTGAGTGGTGTATTCTTTCTATGGTTATTTTACCATCTGGTTCTAGGAGTTTTCCTTTATGATTTCCTGAAAGATACTGTCCAGGCTCTTTTTTTCATCATAATTTTCAGTCCAATGATTTTTAAACTGTCTCTCCTGGATCGATTTTCCAGGTCGGTTGTTTTACCATGAGGTATTTTATGTTTTCATCCATTTTTTCATTTTTTTGTTTCTATTGTACTGATTCTTGCTCTCTCATAGAGTCATTAGTTTCCATTTGTCCAATTCTAGTTTTTAACAGATTGTTTTCTTCTGTTAGTTTTTGTACTTCCTTCTTCAATTGGCCAATTGTATTTTTAAGGGATTTGTTTTCTTCAGTGTACTTTTTTTCCAATTGGCCAATTGTATTTTTTAAGGACTCTTCTACCTCTCTCATTAGACTTTTAAAATCCTTCTTGAGCTCTTCTAAGAAGGCTTTTTGGGCTTCAGACCAGTTCATATTCCCTTTTGATGTTGCAGATGTGGGTTTGTTGACAATGTTGTCCTCTTCAGAATTTCTGTCTTGATCTTCACTCTTCTCATAATATGAATCTATGGTAGTTTCTTTTTACTCATGGTTTCTTTATTCCCTGGCCTTTAAAGAGATTGAGCTCTCCTGCTGGGGAACAGAGGGCACTGACCCAAGCTTCTTGTGTTGGGAGCCTAGGTCTTGGTCACTGGCTTTGTGTGCTGGGGCCTCTTATGTTGGCAATTGGAGGCTGTAGGGTTTGGCAGCTTACCTCATGTTGGGCTGGAATCAGCAAGGCTGGAACTTTCAGGCAATTCTAGGTTGCCTGCTTTTCCTTTCCTTTAGCTTTCTTCAGCTCCTTTTAGATGGGTGCTGCAGGGTGTTTATCTGCCTGGGGCCCCTTGCAATGCTGCCTCCCTCGTTTCTGCTAATGCACTGGGAGATTCCTTTGTGGTAGAGTGCGAGGCACCTGGTGGTTTTCTGAGCTGGTTTCCACGGTTCCCACCCTCACTGAGGCACTGGAGGTCCAGGTGTTGGTGTTTGCCTGCTCTAGCCCCTGGGTTTCAGGATCTCTTCCTGGTTGACAGTTGGAGTCTGTAGGGTTATGACAGCTTACCTGGTGTTGGATTGGAGTCAGCAAGGCTGGGACTTTAGGAAGACTCTAGGTTGCTTTCTTCAGCTCCTTTCAGATGAATGCTGCAGGGTGCTTATCTGCCTGGGGCCCTTTGTAGTGCTGCTTCCCTTATTTTTGCTGAGGCACTGGGAGACCCGTTTGCTGGGCTGCTGCACTGCTGTTCCCCATCTTTCTTCTAGTTCAGCTGTTCCAGGGTTTTTTTTTCTGGGTGATATTTTCTGGTTTTTCAGAGGTTGATAGCAGAGGGTGAGAGCAACTACCTTTTTACTCCACCATCTTGGATCCCGGAAGCAGAAGTCTCCCTGAAAATATAGTTTTTCACAACATGACTACTATGGAAATGTTTTACATGAGTACACATGCATAACTTGTATTGAGTTGCTTACCTTTCCAATGAGGGTGAGTGTGGAGGGAGGAAGAGAGAAAATTTGGAACCCAAAGTTTTAAAAACAAATGTTAAAAATTGTTTTCACAAGCAACGGGGAAATAAGATATACAGGCAATGGGCTATAGAAATCCATTCTGCCCTACAGGAAACTAGAAGGGGAAGGGTATAATAGAAAGGAGGTAGATAGAAGCAAGGGCAGATTAGGAGAAGGGGTATTCAGAATGCATGCTGTCTTGGGGTGGGGGGAGGGAGGGATGAGATGGGGAGAAAATTTGGAATTGCAAAAACCTGTAGTTTCTCAAAGATGATTTTCTTTAAAAATTTTTCTTTAGTATACATTATTATCCTAATTTTGCTCACTTCATTTTGTATCAATTTCTACAAGTCTTTATTGTATTCACTAAAATCATTTTTCATAATTTCTTATATTCCAATAATATTTCATGACATTCATATATTATAAAACTTGTTCAGCTACTTACCAATTGATAGGCCCTTTATTAGTATTTAGTTGTTTGCTTTTATTAAATCTAATTTTTTTCATTTAATCCCTTTTTAAGTTCAGCCTCCTAAAGTTGAAATTTGTTCTTCTTGATTTATTTGTTCTCTAGTATTATCCTTCCTCCTAACCTACCATCTAACTTCATTTGTTTCTCTTCTGAGTTTGTTGTATTTCTATACTAAAGTCTCTGTGTCTCTGTTTCTCTGTCTCTCTGTCTCTGTCTCTGTCTGTCTCTGTCTGTCTGTCTATCTCTCTCTGTTTGACCCTTTCAGGTAACAGTGAGGTTCAACTGATACTTCTCCCACTCCTTTCCTCTGTATTTGCATATTCTTCTCGCACACCTCAATATCAGAAATAGTAAGTTCCTCCATTCTTTCTCCTTCCTACACTAGTGTATTCTTTTCATCCTTTAATTTATTTCTTTCCTAAAACCAACAAAGTAGAACCAATGCAGTCCTAAGTCTTTTATGTGCATTATTCAACTTCCTCAATGCTCATTGAACACAATAAGGTTTTGAAGGGACATATCTCTTCTTTCTCCTCTCAAAATTTTAATTTATGATCATATAATTCCTTCCAATTGTTCAAATAAATTTTCCTTTCTAGGTTTATCTTGCTCCTATTTTTGCTTTTCAGAATTTCTACTAACATTTGGTTCTTTCATCAGATAGCTGATAGTTTTCTATTCCATTAGAGATCCATTTCCCTTCCTATTGGATTATAATCAGTGTTGCAGAACAAGTTATTCTTAATTTAATGCTACATCTTTTGCTTTTTTTGGTAGTATTATATTCCAGAATGTTCTATCATTTATTACAGAAACTGCCAGGTCTTGTATGATCCTGAATATACTTCTTGGCTAATTGATTTTTCTTTCCTGTCAATTTGTGGTATTTTTTTTCTTTGAAGTGTAAGCTCTGGATTTTGCTTATGATGTTCCTCAAATATTAGTACATTCTTCCTATTTTCTCTTTGTTCTATGCTTCTAATAGATTCAGGGAGTTTTAATTTGTGATTTCTGGAAATAAAGTGCCTAACTTATTCAACCATTGCTCAACAGATGATTTTGACATGGACTTATATGAACTGATGCAGAACAAAGTAAGCAGAACCAGAACAATTATACGACAATATAAATACTGTAAAAATGAACAATTTTGAGGAATGAAATCAAGAGAACCAAGAGGATTATTTATACAATAACACTATAAAATTAAACAATATTAAAAGCTGTATGAACTATGACCAATAGTTCTTGACCATTTATGATTCTAGAGGGTTTATGATTAAATAGACTATCCCTTATAGATAGTTGGTGGATTTGGGGTGCAGATTGAATACATACATAGAAATGTAGGCATGCCTATGTATGCATTTGTATCCATCACTGAAGGAATTTGTTTTGCTTGATTATGCATATTTGTTACAAGAAATTTGTTTTTACTTTTTTTTAATGAGGTAGGGGTAGGAGGGAGAGCAAATTAATATATGCTACTTATTTTTTAAAAAGAGGTGAAATCATATTACAGATGTGAAATATTGCATGTATTTTAGATGAGGTCACTATCATTATGAAGTGAGAAAACTCTATAAAAGTTTGTAGTATAAAAACAAAACTCATAAAACATAAAAAAAGGAAAATTACGTCTAGACATTTTTAATCATGGTTTTTCAGAAGGCCAATGATTGTTAAATGATATCTCTTTGATGTTTTTTCCAGGTCAGGTTTTTTTTTTATAGCAGACAACTTATATTTTCTTTCATATTTCAATCTTTTGATTTTTTTTTCTGATATTTCTTTTCTCACTGAGTCATTAATTTAGTTTTATTTTTAGAGAGTCTATTACTTGGGCAAGGTTTTCTATATAAGCTTTTATCCCCCTTCCAAGTCTTTCATTTTAAACCTTTCATTAATTTTTTAATCTTTTGCTTCATTTTCTCTAGGTGTTCACCTAGTCCTTTTGGAAAATTCATTTTTTTCTTCATGAGTCTCTTCTTTCAGTTATTGTAGAATTACTCTCTTCTTCAAGGTTGGATTTTGGGTATCTCTGGCTTTACAATAATTCTTTCTAGTGGATGGCCATGAGATAGTCTTCTTCAGTTCACATTATACTGAGATTCGAAGTGGGAAGATTAAGTAGATGAATCATATATCAGATGATCACATGATAAAGAAAATTCCCAGTATTTGTGATATGTAAATAGCAGAGTGCATTGTTTTGTCATATACTCCTGAGCTTGTTTGGGAAAATCTACAACTTCTTGTAATTATTTCTTACTTTTGGTCACTCCTAAAACCATAGCTAATTATCACAGGATTGGTGCTATTAATGATGATAATGCTAGGTATGACTAATCATAACAATTTTTAAGTATATGCCAGTAGATGTAAATTGTCATGAACATAACCACTTAAAAGAGTTTATCCTAAGCATCTATATGGGAAGTTTAGGTGGATGAAAAATGTTGATTACCCAGTTTATGAAATATACTTAGATAGACAAGCAATAGAAGAACTTGTTTATTAGTATGTACTTCTGGGACAGACAGTATAAATTGACAATGAGTTGGGTCAGAATTAAACAGAAGGACTGACGTGCCTTTAGGAAGTTACAAAGCTCCTTTAATGATTTCCCCAAGTTTCTGAGACAAAAGTATGTTTTTAATAATAAAATTTTTCCTGTAAGGTATATCATTTCAAAGCATAGGATACTACAATCTCTGAAGAGCTAAAGTTGCAGATCATCCAAAAGACAAGGAAGAAACCAACAATGGATGGAAATAAGATTCATATATTATGAGTGAAGAGCTGTGCAAGACAAGAGTTATAAAACCCACTATGAAGGACAGGGAAGTGAGCCTAATATGTAGGCAGTGAGGCTTAACTAATGCACAGCCTTTTTATCCATTGGTATCACTTCAATGTCAAGAGATGTGAGTGGTGTTTTTCAGATAGCACAATAAATAAAAAATTGGAAATATTATTTTTAAATGATAATGGAATTACTTTTTCTTTTCTTGTATAACTTGAGATTCCAGACTACTAGTAGGCAGATTTTTGCTCAATATCAAGAAGAGTTTCTTAATAATTAGGACTGTCCAAAAAACCAAAATAAAAAGACCTCGTTAGGCATATTTAAGCAAAGATGATACGTTTAAATTACTTGCTCTTTGCAAGGTACTGAAAATGCAAAATAATACAGTTCCTCTATTTTAGAAGCTTCCAATTTGGCATTACATGCATAAATAACTATAATGACATGGGAATATGATTACATAGCAAAGATCAAAGAACAGCTTCAGAAATTCATGAAAGGAGGGACCATTTCTAATAAGTAAGGAAGGCATGGAGAAGGTGAGTACTCCAGCATATACAGAGAGCAATCCTAATATTATTGATTTGGGAAATAATAGCTATAAATCTAAAGAATTCTTGTGCAGATACTGGATAGCAACTTGTCAGGAATGTTGTAGAATTCATACTTCAAGTAAATTTTCACCTAGATGATGTGAAAAGTTCTTTCCAACTCTGGAATTGCAGTTATACCCATGATGCTTTCATTGTTTAAGCTATTTCTAGAATGCCTCTTCAGTCATTGCTTACAGACACTTTAGTACATTATTTAAGTACATAGTAAGTGCTTAATAAATGCTGGTGTTGATTAGGTGATTGAGTGATAGGTCATATCCAGGAAAATCAGCCTCATAATCCTGTGTCTCTCTACATCTCTTTCTCTAGGTATATGTGTGTGTGTTCACACATATGTGTATATATCTCTATCTTTGTCTATCTATCTATCTATCTATCTATCTATCTACCTATCTTATATATAGTCATTCTCCCCCATTAAGAATAACACATCTGGGAGTTCAACAAACATATAATAAGAGCTAGAACTACAGCTATGCTGATTATCATAATATAATTCTGTTATCTGGATAGGTTAAGGAAAAAAACTTTGTGATTATTTGAAACATTTGTATAATATTAAATTAGAATGGAACCTTCAAGATCATCCTCATTGTTATGAACTTCTCTATAATGCACTCCTTGGGCCTAATCTTCAAGAGAAAGTTTTCCTCATGGAGGAACACATATTGCATTAAATCAAGCAACAAGCAAAAGGTCAGGAGACAAAAAGGAGGAAAAAATAACTCAAAGAAACCTTTATGTCCTGGTGCTTCTTGTAATAAACACATCTTGCAAGTGATAAAAACAAGTAAACCACTTAAGTTTTTTTTTTTAATTTTTTAAATTTTTTAAATTTTTATTAAACTCATCCAAGGAGAGATAATTAACATAAATATAATTCAGGACCGAAGAATAACCTGGTTTATATTTGTCAAAGCAGCAAGCATTATGTCATTTGTGAAACTGTTTTACTGAAAAGTTAAAGGGTTCTTAAGCAATTAAATACAAATCATAAAATCAAACACCTATTAAAATCAGTTGAAAAATCTGAAGCTATTTATGGAGCCATTTCAAGGTCGAGGATACAAGGATAACTAAAATGTAAAAGGAATAAAATCCATGCAGGTTTCACAATCCACAAGTGTCTCAGTTTTGCCGTGGAGTTCAGCCAACTAGAAGGGAAAATCGAAAAATTGCAGGTCTCCAAGCCACCAATTAAGTGACCTTGGGTTTGAAGTGTATCAAAATGAAGAAGCAGGATGTTCTATAAACACGAACGCCTGAAATCTGGGTAACAAATTATGGTAACATTCATAAATACTTTGCTAATGATTAGTATAACAACTAGTAGAAATTTCTATTTTTAAATTGTTTTAAGATGTATTTATTCAGTTGTACCAGTGTATCTTTTAATGCTCTTTTTTTTTTAAAAAAGCAATCTTGTAATGAACAAACTATAATTATTTTTAAAGGAATTATCATTCTTCCAGATATGATAAACAACATATCATTATCTCCATCTCAATCACTTATTTCTCTACTTGATTTTCTATTCAATGTAATGTAATGTAATGTAATGTAATGTAATGTAATGTAATGTAAAAGAATAGAAACAATTATCTCCTAGACATGTAAGGTAGTTGTACCCATTGTTAGTAGAGTCCAAAGCCTTCTTCAGATGAAAATTGTGCTCATTGTTTCTGAAAGAAAAAAAAAGGAAAAAAAGTTCTGTCACTGTTAATATTAGTGATGTTTCTGTTATTGTGAATGAAAAAGTATTTTTCGTCTAAACCTATCATTTCATTATCTTTACTGCAACTCATTTATATCATCTATAGCTTAATCTTAATCTTAAGGAATTTCTGTGGGCACCATGAGTTTAAAGGAGATATTCATAGTTGTGCAGACAATATATGGCTCAGGTAGGTGTAGAATTCATGTTGTCCTGTTCCAAGGTTGACCTTCTATTTGTTATACTTATCTATTATATTAAAATGTTAAAATGGAAAATTATAGGATTATTTTTGGAAAAGAAAAAAACTTGCCACTGCTAATACTAGTGACATTTCTGTTATTGTGAATTTAAAAAAAAATTGGGGAGGGGGTTCTACATCTTTAATTTTGTAATCTTGCCTGAAACTCATCTGTGTCATCTATAGCTTAATCTTAGTCATAGACAGCTGCTGTAGGCACAAATAGGTTAAGTGAATTGCTCATAGTATGCAGTCAAAATGTATCAGAAACAGAGATAGAGCTCAGGTTCTCCCATTCCAAGGCTAACTCTCTATTTACTATACTGCTTATCCATGAATTAAAATATTAAAATAGAAAACTATAGAACAATTTTTAAAGAAAAGAATCGCTTCCTTGAAAATAAATCACCAGTCCAGTTATCTGTCTGTGTGTATTAAATTTCATAAAAGGGCTTTGTTTTTGGCTTTGCATTATAATTAAAAGCTTTAAGCGAGCAACCGCCAGGGTTCCAGAGACTTTATATGAAGAAAAAAAAGAAAAAGGGAAGTTCAATCTTAAACAGGCATCAGAAAGCCCTCACAGGGAGTGCTGTACTGGAAACAAATTTTGTAATGAAACAGGAATCAAGGCACCAGAACCTTTGGGGTTCTGTTGCTACGAAGAGAAGGTGAAGGTTTCTGTGTCAAATTGGAACTCACTAAAATCTCGTGGGTTTGGCATTTTATACCGGACTCAAACCTTTTGGTGTTTGTTATTTGGCAAAACATGACATTCTGTTTCTAAGAAAAGAGGTTTACAAAGGCTCCAAAAACCTTGGACATCAAATAGCTCTTACAAAACATTTTGATGATTTAAGTGTAAATGAATCAGAAACATATGGATGAAATTTCTCTTAAAATACACATGGGTTTAGAAATTAAAGGGAAAAAAGTGCTTGGCAAAATGAGTTTTTTGTTTGACTGAATCCAAAAGGTTTGAAAAAGAGTTTGAGTTATTTGACAAACCCAAAGCCCAGCTGGTGTCTTCTGTCTTTCACTGGTACTACTTTGCTCAGGGAATGTGGGTTTGAGTCCCATTCATTGGCTTGACTCGGATGCATCCTTGGCACTGTTTTGTAATGGACAGCATGGGGCTATTGCATTAGTGGCTGTCACCAGCAACTGAAGGTGCTGTATATTGGGTTAGACATTCAGTTGAGGCCCTTGTATTTATCATCAAGGCTATCTGTGGATGCTTCTGAAGTTCAGTCATTAGGCAGCATGCCTGAAGATGGAGGCCAAAGGTACTTTCTGCAAGTTGAAAGTACAAGAAGTATAGGTTTCCTTTCCTTGCCAAAGAGATATAGGGGCAAGTGACCTCTAGTAGAGACTGGTCCTTGGTATGAAAGCGGCCTAGTCAGTAATTCTTTCTAGGGACTATGAGAGAAACTACTAAAAATATCATACTTGCTCAGTTTGCCAGTCTAGTGTCTATAGGACAGCATACAATTAGACCTATTGTTAGGCAAAATAATAGCAGTATAGGTATGATTTAACTAAGTGAGCTAACAACCAATGATGGACTCCTCTTGGTCTAGGTGCTGGGCATAAATGAATTTTTGACAAATATTTGAACCCTAATAGATGCAAATTAAGCTGTATTTTCATCATTGTTGACCTAAGTGGTAGAGGACCCTTTGATAGTTCCATTTATCATCTCTAATCATTCAGGCATTATTTAGCAAATTTCTGATCTAGAATAGTCTGATTGAGAATCAGAAGAAGTGAGCCAAACTTCCACTCATGCTCCTTACTTACTCTGTGACCTTGCGCAAGTCATTTAGTCTCCTGAGATTCATTCTTTTTTTATTTCTAAAATTGGGATAGTAATACTATCACACCTGCCTTAGGGTTATTGTGAAGATCAAATGAAATCACTAATGTGAAAAAAAAAAGATGTACATACTTGTGATTTTATCTTTCATGGGTATAAGGAATTCGTGATGAGGAAGTCTACTAATGTAGACTTTTAACTTTTTAGCAACTTACAGAGTTGCTCATAACACTGAAAGTTTGAATGCCTTGTGTGGTATTACCAAGCCAGCGTGTTTCACAGGTGAGACTTGAACCCATTTCTTCCTGACCCCAAGGCTGGAGTTCTACATGTTCTCTATATGCCTTACTAGTGCACATATGAAACAGTTCTACGCATTGTGAAGTTTGCAAATGTAAAGTATTATTATTATATTCTAAACTTCTTAACTTACTCCCAGATAGTATTCTATATAGTCACAATTAGGAATCATTGTGTCAAAGAATCATGGAGTTTTATAGTTGAAAGAGACATAGGTAGCCCAAT
Source organism: Phascolarctos cinereus (assembly GCF_003287225.1). NCBI lineage: Eukaryota > Metazoa > Chordata > Mammalia > Diprotodontia > Phascolarctidae > Phascolarctos > Phascolarctos cinereus. Next base: position 346,892,168 of record NW_027555847.1, on the reverse strand, counting down.
ACATATCTCACAAATATAAGGATTACTCCGTTTTTACCTCTATTAATCTTTACCAAATGATTTCTGCCATTTCCTTACACAGCTATATTCCTTTAATATACAATTTTAACCTCTCCCTATTCCTTTTAAATAAATCCTACCCTTCCCTAGCTAGATTCCATTTATGGTCTCCTTGATATCTATCTGACAATTTTTCCTCCTTTCATTAAGATCTTTCATTCATCTCTTTTTTTTTAGCCTAATTTTGTGAGTTTGCGTATTGTGGTCTCAGACATCTGAGGCCATGGGTTTTATTCCTGGCTGATCTCTTAGATTTAGTCTCCTATGAACTTCTGGGTGTATCCAGCACTATTCTTCCTGCATTGTGGCTTCTCTTTATGATAATTAACTTGGTGGATATACATTGTCAGTTTTCTTTCACCTCTTCCTTTCTTAGCTGAAATCCCTTTTGATTATATTTATAAGATGATGGGCAAATTTATTCTTACAAGCTCTCATTAGGTACACTCCATCCTTGGCCAGAAGTCTATCAGTCATATATTTTAAGCCAGGGTCCAGAAATCCAAATCCTATTCTCAGACATGATCTTATTTACGTACTTTTATGTATGTATGTATGTATGTGTGTATATATATATATATATATATATATATATATATATAATATTTATAATATATATAATATATGATATAATATAATATATAATAATATATATATATATAGTTATAAAATTTTAAAATGAAGTACTTCCACAGTACAGTATTGTGTTTTTTTTATCATGAGTATGAAAGAAGCTAAATACTTTTCTCTTTTAAATGTTTACCTTGAGATTTGGGATATTCAGAATTCTGATAGGCTGCTAAAACAATATATTTCAACTTCATTTCTTAGACTTTAAAGAGAAGTTACATAACACATATGGCAGACTTCACCTAAATAACATCAATCTACTTGAACTGATACTCCCACCCTGAAACTCATGAATAATTCTTCTGAGGAAATAATTGTTAAATCCAGGATACTGTATCTTTTCACCGTTACCTGGTTAATGACTATGCATCTGTCTCTGGTATCCTGGGAACAGGCAGAAAGTTTATCCATGTAATGAGATACTATAAAAGAAAAACAACTCATGAATCGCAACCAGTTAAAATATTTATGTCGAATGATCCAAAGTAATGTATTGATAGAAGAGGAAGTACTTAGGAACTTGCTATTTTTAGGAAAAAGTTACATGTTGACAGCAATAGTTTAAATGTATTTAAAAAATTAGAACCTTTAAAGACAATAAATTGTACATATAATTTTCATTGGTATCAGATTTGCCTGTAAAGAAATCTTCTAAATTACTTCTATTGAAATTGGAGCATGAGGAATAATTTTACGGAGAGGAAAAACATTACTGTATCTTTTGTAAATATTGACAACTGCAACAAAGCATCAGAATAGTCTTTAAAATACACTGTGTAATGTGTGCTTTACTTTTTATAGTGGGTGAACATTCATTAGCCTTGCTCTCAAAGTGATGGGAAGTATTGGATGAGAATCTAGAATCATCCCATTTCTTCTTAATGCAGTTCTAATCTGGGAATGGATCATGCTTTAAAATCATTAATTGACAGAACTATTGGGAGGCGGTGGAAGTGTAGAGTGTGACATTTCTGTACAGTTGAAGAAACTGCTTTGGAGGAGAAAAGTCACTTTTTTCAAGGCTTCTGGGGGAATGGGCTATGATGTGGTCAGGCCTCTTATTTTTTTTTCCTTTTTAAAAAACATTTATTTTTTTAAATCTGACAAGAGTTGTTTTTTTCACCACCACCTTAACACCCAAATTGAAAACATAAGCAAAAACCAAAAACAAAACAAGAGAAAAAATCAAACCAAACCAAACCAACAAACAAAAAAAACCCTTTATAAAGTTCAGTTAAAACAAATGATCACATTGGTCATGTCTAAAAAAATTGTCTTATTCTGTAATTATGAATACTCCTTCAGAATCCCATTTTTTTCATTTTCCCCAATTTTATTAATTTATTGATTTATCAACAATCACTTCCATATGATTTTGAGCTGAAAATTTTTCTCCCCTTTCCTCCCCCCAAATCATCCCGAGACGGCGCACAATCTGATATAGGCTTTACATTTTCATCCCTATTAAACATATTTTCACATTAGTGAAGTTGTAAGTAAAAATTAAAACCAATAGGAGGAACCATCAGAAAGATGAAACAGAACTCAACAGAAGGTAAAAATAAGTGATAATGATTCGACTTCCGTAGTACTTTCTTTGGATGTGGACAGCATTTTCCATCCTGAGTCAGGCCTCTTATTTTTAAAATCACACTGTGACATCTTAGTTTGACCTAAGAAACTCTGTTCTAATCTGCAGTCATTTATCCACTTCTCTGTTGGGTTGCCAATTGCTAACCTTTTTCTTCAGCAATAGAAAAAATGCATACTCTTTCCTCAGAGCAAACAAATTCAAGCCTTGCTAATTCAAAAGGCTAGTGGCAAAGCAGCTGCAACTGGTGTCCTTCACAAGGGTCCGAAAAGAGTAGGGAAATTGGTCCTTGTTGGTGATAACAACAACTGGACCCAAGTTATCATGACCAGCACCACCAGTCACCATACACAGGTTACTATTCTTTTACCTGATGAAATCAGTGGTCTTGCCAGTTTCTAAAGGAACACAGATGGATGCTGTCCTTGTGATGAAAGGATTTGGGGAACTATTGATATAGCATCTTGTTTCATAAAACCCCAATTGGGAGATGCTCTGTGTCCACAAACATCTTTCTCACTTTGCATCATTTGTGCTTTACCTCATCAACTGTGATGCCTTTGTATTATACACCCATTGGGAATTTTCATTGATGTTGATGACACCCAAATAGCCAGCACAGCATGTAAAGACAATGAGGACCTTTGCCTTTAGGAGGATCTTATTTTCCCCCTCAAACCCCTTACAAGTATATTAGGGTCTATTTCTGAGCCAAATGATTAGTGGGAGTTAGTCCCTCAGATTGTAGGGGAGCAAAGGGATCTATGTTATCTTAGAATAAAAAATATTTATGAATTTATATAGCACCCAGAGCTTTGATGTTCCTTCTTGCTTCAGGTGCTTGCACCAGGCCTAGGGAAAGGGACCTCATATATTTGATTAAGGAATGATTTTCTCCCCTCTGACCTATATAGTTTAGTCTAAACAAAATATTAGAAATGCATCCTAGAATTGAGATATATGAATTAAAAGGAAAAAATCCAAAGCCATATAGAGAACTCAGATACAGAATTGTGGGTGATTTACTGTTGGCTTTCAGCACTTTTTCTTTTCCACGAACTCAAATTAATTGAAAATGTTCTTGTTTTTTCTCTGGCCTTTCATGTATGGCTATCTTATTATTTTTGAGTTATAATCTCTTGATGTTCCCTTAACGGAGGCAGCTGGGTCCAAGAATGGACTAATGGAACTGGAATGAGGAAAACCTGTGTGCAAAGACGGCCTCAGAATATTACTGGCTGTGTGACCCTAGGCAAATCACTTACCTCCCCTACCCCACCTCATCTGTGAAAGGGGAAATAATACTAGCACCTATCTGCCAGAGTCATTGTGAGAATAAAGTGAGATAATATTTATAAAGCACTTCACAAACCTTTAAAGGCTATATTAATACTGCTCATATTATTAATTAGATTTTGTAGCTTTAATTAAAAATGACAGCAATGGCTGTGATCTGTGTTATTTATTTTTTACTTTACTATTTGCAAACTGGTTCATTTGTGAGGACAGAATGCACTTGCTTTGCCTCCTATCTTTCACATTTGCTTTCCCTGTTGTCATTGTCCAAGCTTTCCAAAGTACTGGTTCTTTAAGATCCTGAAGGGTGTGTGGCTACTCCACCATCACAATAGGTCACAAGGTCTCTGCTCACACAGAAGCTCTGTCAGAGGGAAGTTTGTCTCAGTCATTGTTGTTGCTCTGACTTGTCTGTCTTTCCCCTTTTAACGTCTTTTTACATGGACCTTTTGGCTTTTGGACCACATCCTTGTTCAAGTTGTTTGCCTTGGCTCCTGGTCTCTTCCCTGGTATCATGACTTCTGAAGACTTTCTGGCCTGCCTTTCTGGAATGGAGAGACTCATTTGCACCACACCCCCCTTTCCATCATTCTCTTTAGTAAAACACATCTCTGTGGACTCCTGTTCCTACTCTCTTAAACACATATTCCCCAGCTGCAGGCAGTCTTCTTCCATCAGCATCTAAACCAGCTTGATGTTGTTGTGGGTTGGCTGTGGCATTACTGCTCTCTGCTGGCCATTGGGAATGATACGGGGGTCAAAGCATCTCCACAACTGCACTTTAACCCTATATGCTTCTGCTTCAAAACACAATGTCTACTAATTATAATAGGATTTTCTTCAACGTGAATTTTTATAGACTTTGGAAATATCAATGAGTATACAACTTTCTTTTTTTAAAAAAAATAAACTACACAAACTACGTGGATTTTAAAAGGTTGACTGTGCTGTTACAGTGGGTGACTCAGACCAGGTAACTCAAACTGATGATAGAAGAATTACTGTTTCTTTCATTTTGTGGCTATGGTCATTCCACAGCAGTCATAGTCAAAACTATCAATGCCAAAAGAAAAAATTCTAATTATTTCAAGGTTGTCAAGTCACCCTGAAAAGAGCGCTTTTAGAACCAATAACATGATTCTTCACAGGTTAATCTTCTCTAATTACTACCTCATATGACATGGGCCCTATAGTCACTTCCAGTGACTCGAATTCACCATGGTCTAGTTCTATGAATGCTAGCAAAGGCTAACTCTTGGAGACAAGATAAGGTATAAATAGAAAGGAAGACTGAAAATATTTTTTGGTTTTTCTTATAAATCTATAGCTAAGTCTAGATGGAAGAGATTAAGTCAAGTCTTGAGATTCTACTCTTTTGGTTAATAAGTGTTATAAAACAATAGCGACAAAAATCACATAAACTCATATAAAACAGGGTCCACTAAACCATTTATAAGGCTCTCTGCAAGCCACATATTGACTTAAAAACCACATATTAACATTTTGTATGTTCTATTTTATTTTCCCTTATTTTGTTAAATATTTTCAATTACATTTTAATCTGGTTTTTGTCAAGACTGCATTATAGCCCTCAAGCTATATATTTTACATTTTTGCTGTACAGAATGGATTGAAGAGTAGATGAAAAGCAGAAAGGCAATTTAAGAGTGTGTCCCAACAGTCCAAATGAAAGGTAGAGATATATACTTTAGTGGTAACAGTAAGAGTGGGTAGGAGTAGATGCATATGAGAGATATAGTTGGGTTAAAAATCTACAAAATTAAACAATTGATTGCATGTATGGGGTTAGGTAAGGGAAATATTAAAGATGACTCATAGGTTTTGGACCTAGGGGCCTAAAAGTATTGTTGTGTCAATAGAAAAGTTGGAAGTTGGAAGGGGAGGCAGGTTTGGGGACAAAATGATGGTTTCAGTTTTCACAGGACATATTGAGTTTGAGATTCTAGTAAGATTTCAATATGAAGATGTTTATCAGGCAGTTGGAAATGCAGAAATGAGGTTTATTCAGTATAGTGTGGCTTCACACAGACACACATGTTCATAAACATATATACATCTGTACCTGTGTACATATACTATGTGCATATATATATATATATACATATGCTTTATATGTGTGCAGTATCTTATCTAAACTTTAGTTTTCCATTTCCAATATTATATTTTGTATGTATTTATACATATAGTATGTGCTTACATGCACATATAAAACAAATATACATGTCTGTGTATAGGTAAAACACATATGTACATGAGTGTGCATGCATTTTTTTCAGTTATCTACATGGTAGTGATGATTGAAGCCAAGAGATTTGATATGATCACCAAGGGAGAGGGTGTTCAGAAATCCTAGAGAACTAAAAATAGAACCTTAGGTAACAACCACACTTAGTGGGGACAGCAGCAAGATGAATGAGAAAAGGTGCTTGACAAAATCCACTAGACATAGAGGAAAAGAAAAAGAAGAAAACAATGATATAGAATGCAAGAGAAGGAGAATTTAAAGAAGGATGGGATGGTCAATAGCATTAAATAATGAAGAGTGAGCAAGAAAGATGAGGACTAAAAAGCCACTGTATTTGAAAGCCATTGTAAGGGGAAAGAGATGTTTCAGGAGAATTGTAGTGAAAGAAGCTAGCTAACAGAAAAATTGAGGAGGGAGTTAGTGATGTCAAGAATAGACCACATTTTCTAGTCTTCAGCTGTGAAGCCTGGGTGGGTAGAAGAGTCAAGAGAAGATATTTTCAAACATTTCAGTTTTACCCCCATCAAGTTAGATCTTCTAAGGCACTTATTCAGTTGGCAATTATTAAGTGATTAATGTGTTCTTGGCATTAATATTACCTGGTTACATATTGTATAGGTAGTAGGACTGGAAGGAAAAGAAACATTTCCTATATAGTTGCACATTTCTTTTGGTCAAAGAATATTTTTTTGTTTGCCTTTATGTTTTTTTTTAACCTGCACGTACTGTGCACATTGAAGGTGACACATAATTATTATTGAATATGTTGAGTTAAATTAAAACATACAATAATATTTTTTCTAATACAACAGAAAAATAATAATCCTGATTTTGCTAAATTACCTCCATGTTAGTGCCTACAAAGGACATGAAGACGTGCCTGAACTCTTTCAAAGAAGAAAATATGGGAAGATTTGTTGTTGTTGTTGTTTTTTCAGTAAACACAACAAAACACCAAAAAAATCAGCAGATGGCAGGCTCTTTAATATAATTTTTCTGCATTCTGTGGGAAAGTTGACATAAATGAGTTAGTATCTTAAAATAGAGATAGGAGACATTATTTTTTAAAAATTAAATGAGGAAGCTGAGCTAGGTGATTTATAAGATTCCTTTTTATAATGATATTAGATAAAGCCATATTGTTAGCACAAAATTCCATTTTACTTAACACCTTTATTTCATGGCAAAATATTTTCTTTTAGACAATCACACTCATATATGTATACATATGTATGTGAATGTGTGTGTAGTTTTAATTAAGGCTTTGAACACAAGTATTGCATGTAAATAGGTATGAGATTACCAAAAATATAATTATAAAGTATAGTATGATTTTATTTTTGACAAACACACCAGAATTTATGCATACAAGTGAGCTGTGCCTGCTTTATCTTCTGTAAGAGCCGAGGTCTGAGAACAAGTCTTTGACTTTTGAGGAAGGATCCATTGTTTAGAAATAACCAGTAATCATAGAGTTATGGGATCATAAATCTAAAGCAGGAAAGCACCTTAAGAGGTTGATTACTTCAGCCTATCCATTTATTTTATAAATAAAGAAATTGAGATCTTGGAAGGCTAAATGTTTTGCCCAAAATCACATGGATAATAAATGGAAGAGTTGAGATCTATCTCATGAATAAATGGATCAGTAATTTGGGAAATGACATATGTTGTTGAAATACTTTCACAGGAAGCACACAGATGGGACATTTTCTTTGTGAATAAGACAACTGTTTAGTTATAATTCACTCCTTTTCATTAAAGAACCTCTTAAATTATTCAAAATTTCTACAAAATAAATTTGTTTTATACTTTGCCTTTTTAGGTTGGATTCTTCATAATATTTCTGAATCAGCTATGTAGTCAGATATTTACCTTGTTAAAACAAATATCAAAATTAAGATCAAATTAAAAGAAAAATGATGTTGCTGAATTGGGATACATCCAGTCTGACCTGTTTAATCAGTCAATGTGGAAAAAAAGGAAACAGATAAAGGAACAGATATTGACACGACCTATTAATATTTTCCAAGCAAATTTAATTGATGTAAAGTAATTGCCACAATTACAACACAGAATGAGCCTAAAAGCACCCTTGGTGAGTAGTCACTTGATTGTCCTTTTTAGAAGATAAACTGACCTGCAAAATTTTACAAGAAAAGATGTTGAGAGAGTATGAGTACTATAGTAGTATCTTATACAACAGAAACAGCGGAGGAAAAAACTAAGTTCACAAACAGTTTGGGGAATGACATAACTAACACAATCTTTCTTAGGGAACAAGGCATAAAACAAGGAGGCCTATTCTTGCCAAAGGTGTCTCATTTTTCATATGTAATGTTCATCATTAAGGGTTTTTTGCAATTGAAATCTGCAAATAAGGGAAATTGAGGGAACAAATTCAAACATAATCTGGTTATTAGCAATGGCTAACAACTGGCCAATAAAATGGATCCAAGACCACCTCAGTTGGTAAAAGGACCCTGAACTGAATTTTCAAAGCATTTTTTATAGAAATAAATGTGGGACATCAGAATGGGGAACATAAACAATAAATAAGGAACATTGATTCCAAAGTGAAGAACATGATTCTCATGGATGTTGACAACTTCTGATTGGTTGGTGTGTTTTGGGACTTTCCAGTGTTGTCATAGAAAGCTCCTATGTCAAGAACAGAGAACTTCCACAGGAATGAGGAATAAGACTCAGCTCATGTCGATTTTCTAGCCCTGGGTAACCTAGAAGTCACTTTAAGCCCCAGCTTTAGTTTTAGTAGAAATGAGGAACTAACTTGTCAGAGACTTTTTCTAGAAATGGTGAACTTAGCTTATACAAAAATAGGGAAGTTAGCTAATAGCGTCTTATATACTTCTTAATCTACTGTGGTTTTATAAGCATCAAGCTATATATGTGTTAATTGTGATTAAAAAATGTGATTATAAGTAGATAATTGATTGAAAATTAATATTCCACAATGCTTCTTGACAGACATGTCTCCCATGAAACACTTTATTCAAAGACCTGACTTATCTAAAAACAATCTATATTGGCAGAAAACATGATTGCAGAAGCAGAGAGCAAGTTATTAGAATCATACAATTCAGCATATTCTCCTTCCTGGGGTGCATCATCTCTAACTGAAATATCATCTCTCACTAACATAATATATCTAGTAATCAATTTTATGCACATTTTACCACAATTAGGACAGGGATGCATAGGGAGTGAAAAATGATAACGATAGCAGGATAATAAGAGCTCACTTAATTACAGCGACAAATATGTCACTCCTTTGAAACCAGGAAAATAATGAAGAAAACCAGAAAAGGGGATCCCTCCAGGATCTACTCTCTTGCATATGAGTTTCATTGACAATTTGATGAATGTCTGACATAATTTTTTGATACTCATGGACATTGGTTTTAATATCTCCTGACTGTATAAGAACAGTATAAGAATGTATAAGAATGGCAGGTTTGGTTGATGACAGCACATGCTGGGCAATAATGAGGAAATCCAATACCATCCAGTGCTATAACACCATCTCTACAAGTGAGTCAATTTCCACTTGCAGGATGGTGATGGCTCTGGTTGAACTACAGTCTGGGTTATATTCTGTGCCAACTTCTCAGCCTCAGCAGAAAAATTCCTTATTGACTGAAATACTCTGTTCATGCTTAAATTTGGGAATATGGTCCAAAAATGTATCTCTAAATGGCTAGACTATTGTACCCAGTTCTTTACATTGGGAATTATTTTGTATATGTCTCTTCTTTTATGTTCATGCCATCAGGACCCCAAATTTCTGGTAATCTTTTTTTCCCCTATTAAACCCATGGAATGATTGAACACTGAAACTGGTGGTACCACATAGGCTATTCCACAAGTTCCATACCAGCTATGGGAAAGGGAGGCAAAGGCCTCTCCTACAGAAATAAGAAAGTGATCCAAAGTTACCAGAACTCATGACATCTCTAGAATCTCTCGGTACATTCCAGAGCTCATTCTGTTATTGTAAATAATGGTCACATAGGTATAATTATGAGATAGGCCTGTGGTGGTGTTGAAAACACTAGTCAGCACAAATGAAGGACTCTGTTCTATTTATATCAGGGATTGGGAGAACAAAATTATACTGCATAGAATTTCCTAAAAATATGTGAATATCATTATTTTTCATTTTATTAATACAAAGAAGAAAAGCTGGCAAAGGCCATGCAACTCAGAGAGGGGACATTCTGGTTCTGTAAAAAGAGGAATTAACTACAACCATGGTGAGAATCTGAAGGTCCATAAGAGGTTTAACTGTAATGTTCACTGGTTGTATAAAGTCCATTACACTAAGAGTTAGCAAAAAGAAATGGAGTAAAAGGGGATAAAAAATTTGATGGTATGTCTCTATCATTTATTCCTCCTTGTAATGGTATAGAATTATTGTACTTTACCAGAATGGCTACCTATGGGTCCAGAGTACTTTGATAAACGTGATGACAAACCCAGCAGCCATGAGGCCCAATGATCCTGGCACCTTATACACGGTATCCTTTCTACTTGTGGGTATTTATAATAGCATTATTCCTCACCCAAACATGGCTAGGCAAGTGAAGGTCTCAGATTAAGAAGGCCAGAGGTAGTAACATTATGGCTGTTGTTAGACAAAGGAGATTTGCTAATAAGTAAGAAAGTGGAGAGAAGAAACTAAAGAAAGGAACAGCCTTTTTCTATCTCCGATTCCTGTCATTGTAGAGATGGTAGAAGTGATAAATTTGTAGGAGCTGGAGACCTGGATGGGGGGGTTACTAGGAGTTATATCCTTATTCCAGGGGAATGTTGGGTTGGAGTCTAAATTATGCCACCAGAGAATGCCGCCTCTTTAGCCATTCTCAGGCAGGACGATGAGAGCAGTGATAATGGAGGCAAGAGTAGGAGGAAGTGGAATAGACCATCTGGCTTCTTCTTTACAGATTAAGCTTCCTCCTTGTGAGTGTGGGATATAGTTAAAGTTTTTCTTGCCCCTATGGTCTGTGCTGAAGTGAGAATCTAGTGTACGTACTCTGAACTGTGGTTTAGGCTGTAATCTCTGAGCTGTGGCCTATGCTGTAGTCCTCCAATGACAAAGAGTAACATAGCTAAGGTCATCAACATATGACAACGAGGGCACTTGACAGAAATCATAAGAGGAGGAAAAAAATGTAACTATTGCAACTGGTAAAGTGTACAGCAACCATTTCCCCGAGCTAAGCCTATTTTTTTTCATAATTAGAAAGCTGTGTTTTTCTCCCTTGACCTCCCAAGTTAGTAGGGCTAGAGAAAGTAATAGTATTAGAATCAATAAAGTAAGGTAAAAAAGGGCTTGCTGTGGGCCAGGGCCTGGTCCCATTCTAGTACTCCTACAAACAATGACCTTCCAGATTATGAAACCAAATATTAATGACAAGAAGAAAAGCATCCATTTGCCCATAAACGTTTGGCTTTGTATTTTCAGAGGAATTTACTTCTATTTGGGATAGTAACAAACCCAAACAACCTATGTCTATCGTACCTTATCAGCCCAAGGAATATCAGTGCAAGGAGCAGGTTTTATGTGTGAACAATGTATCCAAGAGTCATTTTCTCCAATCTTGATTGCATCCCACTGGCCATTTTAAATACTGCCTTATTATTGTTGTTGACAGTTTACTTGCTGGCTTGAAGCATTTCCTGCATCTAAGGCTACTGTCACTTTTGTTGCTAAAATACTTCTTAAAGAGACTGTTCAGGCACAGCTGGGTGGTCCAGTGGATAGAGCAAGTGGCACTATTTAAAATGGCCAGCTTTGGGCATGTTTATGAAATCAATTTGTAAATGGTCAAATGGGATATGTGCCACAGGGCATCCACTGAACACAATGTTGCAGAAGGCAACCTCACAGTTTGAGCAGATAGAACAAACTTGAATTATAATAGAAATGATACTGAGGGCAAAACCAAGGTCACCTTACTATGTCCACTACTCTGAGTGCAAAAATGACCCCTTCATGAACAAGAAGGCATGTCTAGTGATAGAAGCCCTGGAGGAGAATTGACTTACCCTCTGCAGTCACCTAAACCCCGGAGATAGACTTGGTTTTGCCTTATACCACTACTTCTACTACTCTATCTCTTCATCATTGTAGTTTGAGTCAATGTTGTCACAGAGAAGAGGAAGAGGAAAATCTTCACTCTTGGTGATTGTGAGGTGGAACATGTAGGAGGGCCATCCAAGGAGGTGTGTTTTGCAGTCTCACAGCTTGGCAATTTCCTCAGGAGATAAGATAAGGTGTTTTGCATTCGCAAAACAGTGGATGATGGCTAGGGTCATGAGTAGGCAGATGGCAGTTAATAGGTCTTTGATGAAATAAGCATTAAAAAGGGTCTTAATGGCAGAAGTTAAAAATCCACACTGTAGGCATAGCATCCTGAAAGCATGGCAAACTCCAAAGGCACAGTGTGAATTAATATAAAATGTCTGCACTTTTGTGAGCCACTAGCCAACAAGCTTTGATGAGAGCAATGAGCTCAATTGCTTAGGCTAGATTGGAGGACAGTGAATCAGAACAAATGGTGTCATAGTCAGAGGCAATGGCAGCCCTGTGTATCAAGTGCCATCTCTCATGAAAAAGGAACCATCAGTATAGAAAATCAAATTGGCATTTTAGAGGATGTAAGGTCATCATGGTCACTTGGCCGTGTCCAGTTTTATAAAGGCTCTCCTGAAATTGGTAAGTCAGGGAGCAGTGTAGCAGGGTTGAGAATAAAACACCACTTCGTAGTCACATTTTCCTTGCCCAACAAAGTCACTTCTTATCTAGGAAGCCTCTGATCAGAAAAGGCTTGGGTGCAGTCTCCATAAAGGAGGCTGAGCCCTCATTGAGGCACTGTACAACAGGTGGGACTCCTAAAACCAAATCACATGCCTGTTCTTTCAAACGGGCATTTGCAGCCATTGCTCTTAAGCAGGATGGAGCACCTGCAGCCACTTAATCTAGCTGGGCTGAAAAATATGCACAAAAAGGACCAAGGTCCTGGGTGAGTGCCCCAGAAGCTATCCCCTTATACTTGTACACACAAAAAAAGAGAAGATCTGTAAGCTGGGAGTTCAAGTGCCAGAGTTGATGGCAATGCTTTCTTGAAGGTAGAAAGATCAGCTAAATGAACTACTTCAAGGTGTAAGGGTTCTGGAATAGAGTATTTAATTGAAGCAGTTAGAAGTTCAGTGATCTCATCAAAGAATGAAATCCACTGCTGGCAGTAGCTTGTGGCATCTAAAATGGCATGAAATTGTTTCTTAGTCTTTAGATTTGATATTTGCTGGAAAAGTTGAACACACTTTGGAGAAACAATGTGTGTGCCAGCAGACAAAACAAAGCCAAAATATTCAACTTGAGAAAGACACCTTTGACTTGGAGACATTATGGCCTTTCTGATGAAGCTAAAGAAGGAAGTGGTAGCAATCCTCCTGACAGATCTCAACTCTAGATGCTGCTAATAGGAGATCATTAACATATTGAATCAGAGTGGAGGTCTCAAATATAATAGAAGGTAGGTCCTATTGTAAGATCTAGAAAAACAAGATAGGGCTTTCTATATGCCCCTGTGGCAGGCAGCTCCATGTCTACCATGTGTTCTTCCAGGTGAAGGCGAGCAGGTAATGGGGACCTGGGGGAATGGAGATACTAAAGAAAGTGGAGCAGAAATATATTACAGTAAAACAGGTTGCCTCACACAGAACAGAGGAGCCAATAGTAGTGGGACGGGACACTACTGGGTGCCTAGGTATAATATAAGCATCAGTTACATGCAAATCTTGCACAAAGTGATTCATTAGCTTCCCATCGGGGCCTGGTTTAGGTTTTTTTAACAGACAGAATAGGAGTTACAGGGAGATCTTCCAGGAACTCTGATGCACTTTTCATTGAGGGAGTTAAAGATGGGAGCAATGCCTTCAGTAGCCTCTTTTGACAAAAGGTATTGAAGAATGGATGGTGGGGCCCCTCTTTATGAGAATTGTAATCTGAATACAGATTTCAGCAGTCCAGCATCTGAGGACAGTGGCGGCCCACAGGAAATCAGGGATGTTTGTTGGTATTGATGACTAGTGTCTCCTAAACCATTATAGGGCATAATAATATGTAATCGTCATTTAGAGAGTCAGAAAAATCTAAGAGGGGGTCTTCCTCAGAAATCTCAGGAAAATCAACTAATGTAGTGAAGAATAAATGATAGTCTTCAGGAAGAAAGAGAAAGAGAGAGAGAGAGAGAGAGAGAGAGAGAGAGAGAGAGAGAGAGAGAGAGAGATCAGTTAAGTATGTAATGTTAACTTAAGTTTACATAGAAAGTCTCTTCCTAACAGGTTTATAGGATAATCAGTCATGACAAGGAAAGACCGCTCCACTGAAAGGGAACATACAGTGACCATTTGGGGAGAGAGTAGAAGAAAACTTTGAGGGTCTTCTGAAATTCCTACAATCTTCTGGGACTCTATAGGAGTACAATTATCACTTGGCACTGTAGTTAAAACTAAATTAGAAGCTCTAGTTTTTATAAGATGGTTATAAAAGAAGTCACCAACTTTAAGAAAGATGTAGAGTTCATTAGTGCAGGGGGAGGTAAAGTCAGGGATAGCAGGAGCAAGGACATTGGGATCCGGAAAAATAAAAAAGTCTGCTTCAGTTTTTTCAGTGTAGAAGAGAATATATATGATGGTGTTTTCGTAGTACTCCTATTTATGGATGACATTGTGTTGGTTGTATCAAGGCCTAAAATATTTCAGAGCTGCCTAAATAATTGATGTTCATCACACAAAAAAAGAGTTTGGTCTCATTGTCTACATAGCAATGATCTAGTGGATGAAATTTTCTAGACTTATGCAATTTATTGGATGAGTCATAGAATTGGTTATTTAGTAAATATACATTGAGTAGACACTATAGATTGCCCAATATTGAATAGGAGGAAGAAGGCAGGCTAGATTATATTTAGGCATTTTTCTTTTTTTTATTTTGAACTTGAAAAATGACCAAATTGAAATATTTCATTGTAGAAAGGATAGAAAGAGGATTGTCTCTGAAACCACTAATTTCTATTATCTATATCTATATCTATATCTATATCTATATCTATATCTATATCTATATCTATATCTATATCTATATCTATATCTATATCTATATCTATATACAGAGAGAGAGAGCTTCTTTTTTTTAAAGTGAATATTAAATTTAACTTGCTGTTACCTATAATGCCCTTCTTGTTTATGTCTCATTTGGCCTAGTGCTTTTAATAAACTTAAGCTTCTCCTGAAACATCTTTTTAAAATAAACATTCTTCCAGTGGTGTTGTATGTCTGTAAAGCATGGAATACTATAATCTCTGAAGAATTAGTTTCAAGCCACCCAAAGAGAAATGGAGAGGTGTGTAGTGAACATGAGTAAGCTGCAACACATTCTAATATATGACAATGTATTAGAATCAATATATTTTCTTGGAGAGTGCTATACTTGAAGGCAAAACAATTGCATTGAAATCCCATATTAGACAATTACTAACTGCCTAACTTCTAGAAAATCACTTAACCTTTGATGCTTACTTTCTTCAACTCTAAATTTTAATAGTACCTACCTTAATCCTCTTAAGGATTAAAAAGATTACATGAGATAGCATAGTTATAGTTCCTTGCAAAAATAAAGGCACTATATAATTATGAATGGTGGTTGTACTTATTACATAACCAATGATTAGCTGTGTAGCAGAATTGTCATCACTAGATAGATATTTGATTCAGAAAGAAGATGGATACTATAATCAATGGTGACAAATCATGTCTTCAAAATACTTATTAGGGAAGCATGCTGTACATCTATCAACAAAGAGGGAATAGATGATAAATGCAGGATGTGGTGTATATTCTTGGCCATGGCCAATGAGTTGATTTGGTTTTCTTGAATTGCCTAGTTGTTAAAGGAGGTGTTCTTTTGGGGAAATAGAGTCATTGTGAAATGTCAGTTTTGTCCAGTGGTATTTGGTCAAAAATAGAACATCAATAAAACATTTTTCAAAGAAAAGGAGGTGGGTTGGAAATGTAATGACTCATGTGTAACTGAGAGATGGATTACTTGCTTCATGATTATTCATGTAATTCCAAAAATATACATATAGCAAGGTCCCTATAATGTTAGGTAGATCCCTCATAGTAGATTTAAGGGAAGACATGAGCAACAATCACAGAGAACATTGTCCAACTGATCAGAACTGGGGTTCACTGTTTTTCTTCACTCAACATTAGGATGCTATTTTTAGAGTTTCCTCACACTGACGGTTTCTTTTATTTCCAGTTTTCATATCCCTGAAAAGCATATTGTTTATTTAAGCACTTTGTTAAATTTAACCACTTACATTTTTTATTTTTAAAAAGTTTTTGGTCTCTTGTTTTATTTTTTATCAATTTCATGTAAAATATTTTATATTTATTTTATATTTTAAAAAATTTTGAGTTTCAAATTCTTTCCCTACTTCCCTCTTAACCTCACCCCTTGAGAAGGCAAACATATTGATATTGATTTTATATGTGAAGTCATGAAAAATATATTTCTACATTAGCCATGTTGCAAAAAAAAATCACAAATAACCAAGAAAAATAAAAAAAGTAAAAAGTATGCTTCAATCATCACTTAGAATTCATAGGTTATCTCTCTAGATGTGCATAACATTTTTCATCCTGGATCCTTTGGAATTGTCTTGCATCCTTGACTTGATCAGACTAGCTAAGTCTTTAACAGTTGACCATTGTTAACAACATTGCTGTTACTGTGTACAGTTTTCTCCTGGTTTTGCCCACTTCACTCTACATAATTTCATAGAAGTCTTTTTAGGGTTTTCTGAAACCATCCTATTCATCAAGTCTTATATCACAATAGTATTCCATCATGATCATATACTACAGCTTGTTCAGTCATTCCTCAATTTATATACCTCTTGTTCCATTTGGCCAATTCTGCTTTTTAAGGAGTTTTTCTCTTCAGTGGAATTTTGTGCTTCTTTTACTATTTGGCCAAATCTGCTTTTAAGGTATTTTCTTCAAGGTTTGTGTGTGTGTGTGTGTGTGTGTGTGTGTGTGTGTGTGTATGTTACCAAGCTGTCACTTCTCTTTTCATAATTTTCTTCCATCACCTTCATTTCCCCCCAAGTTTTCCTCTCCCACTCTTATTCAATTTTTTAAAATATTTTTTGAGCTATTCTAGGAATTCTTGTTGGGCTTGTGTCCAATTCATATTTTTTTTTCCTTAGAAGCTTTGCTTGTAGCTTTTTTGACATCATTGTCTTCTGATTTTGTGTCTTGATCTTTCCTGTCACCATAGTAACTTTCTATAATGAAGGATTTCTCTTTTTGTTCATTTCCCCAGACTATTTCTTGACTTTTACCTTCATGTTTAAGTTGTGACCTGCTCTTGGGGTAGAGAAAGCATTGTTCAACACTTCAGATTGTGTGTGTATGTGTGTGTGTGCTGCTGTTTTCAGTGCAAATACTGGGGGTCCTGTAAGTTTTTGGTGCTTCAGAGGTGGTATGATCTAAAGAGAGGTGTGATCAGTGCTTTCCTGGCCTGTGCTCTGGCCTTTACCCAGGAAAGAACTTTGCTACCCTGCAGTAGCAAATGCTGGTGCTCCTCTTGGTCCTAGAATTGTGATCAGGGCCCCTGCTCCACTGTGATCTGCTTTTCTTTACCATTAAACTACAACCTGAAACCTAGTCTCACAAATTAAACAAGGCCCTGAATGAAGTGCCAGCAGAGTGTCTCTTATAATCTTTCTGACCAATTATCTGACTTCCTTACTGTCTGTGGGGTGAGAGCTCCTGAAGCTACTCCTGCCACTGTTGCAACCATTTTCAAGCCTTGCTGCTGGCACCTCAGCAAGGCCTGCATAACATTCTACCTCCTTGTGACAGACCTTTCCTGACAATCTCCTAAGTTGTCTTGGGCTGGAAAATGTTTTCACTCTGACCTTTTATTGGCTCTACCATTCCAGAATTTGATTTTAGGTGTTATTTTAAAGTTGTTTGGAGGGGAAATTGGTAATTTTCAGGTGATTTCTTGCCTTTACTCTGCCATTTGGCTCCTTAACCATTTCTTCTTACGTTAACTTTCCTACCATCCTTCTCAGAGTGAACCATTTATCTGGAAAAGATGATTCTTTGTGTTCAACATTTCCACAGGTCATGTGGGAAACTGGCTGATTGTTGCTTTATGCCTAACCATGACAGCCTATCTTTTAAAAATAATTTGCACCTGTTCAAACTTTTGCTTTTGATACAATTTAATATCTGTAAGTGCTGCCTTCTTCATGAATTCACATATCTTGGACTACTGGGGGCAGAGCCATGATGACAACATTGAAGAAGCACTCAGCCAAACCTTCTCAACATTCCCCTCAAAACAACTTTAAAATAATGTCTTGGATACAAATCTGGAGTGGGAGAGCCAAAAAAAGGTCAGTATTATACATTCTTTCAGCCCAAGACATCTTAGAAGGTTGGAAGGAGAGATCTGTGACGCAGGGATAGATACTGGCCTGGAGCCTACACGGATGCTACAGAAGTGATAGGATTAGGTAATGACAAAGGAAGCAGTAGCAGCAGCATTAGGATCTCCCAAGTCAGAGACACAAAGAAAACCTGGCAGCAAGTCAGAAGCAGATTAATTGGATTGATGTACTATCATTAGATGCAGGACTGGAAACTGTTTGGCAACTCCATTATGTATACCCACTTCTGGGTCACAGTTCAAGGGCAGAGAGGAGTTTTCAGTAAAGAAAGAATGGGGGTCCTGTTTTCAGGGACTTTGAGGAGAAGTATCACTTCCAATCTCAAGGCATCAGGGATGCTGAGGTGCAGTATTAATTGCAATCCCAAGAAATAAGTGGCCTTTCCTGGATAAGGACCAGAGCTCAGACCACTAGAACAGTGACTACATGTTTTCTTAGATCATACCACCTCAGAAGCTCCAAAACCTTACAGACCTCCAGAACTAGCTCTAAAAACAATAGTGAGAAAAAGCCTAAAGCTTTAGACAAGACCCATGCCAGGAACAGAGCTCAACTTTAACACAAATTCAAAATAGAAAAATGGGCTGGAAAAATGAGCAAACAACAAAAAGAACCTGAGATCAGAAAGCTACTATATTGGCAAGGAAAATCAAGATACATGATCAGAAGATAATGAAATCAAAACTGCTATAAGAGAAGCCTTAAAGAAAATCATGAAATTTAAAGGGCTTGCACAAGCAAAACTAATGTAGCCATAATTACAAGAAAAACAGGAAACTGAAAAAAAAACATTTTTACAACAAGTTTTTCTAACAAAGGTTTTATATCTCAAATATATAGGGAACTGAGCCAAATTTATAAAAACACAAGCCATTCCTTAATTGACAAATGATCAAAGGACATGAACAAGGCATTTTTTCAGTAGGAAAAATCAAAGCTGCCAAGTCACATGAAATACCACTTTAAATCACTATTGATTACAGAAATGCAAATTAAAATAACTCAGATACCATCTCACATCTATCAGATTGTCTAATATAATATAAAAGGAAAATGACAAATGCTGGAGGATATTTGGAAAAATTGGGGCACTAATGCACTCTTGGTGGAGTTGTGATTTGGTCCAAGAAATCTGGAGAATAATTTGGAGCTACAGTTATCCCTTCCACATCTTGGAGGTTAGGAGCATGGCACACTCTCCATCTGGAAAATCTGCATGAAATTTTTTGGCCCTCTTTTTGTACCAGAGAAGAAGTCTGAATTATTATAGCATTACAAGATAAAATATGTTGATATTATATAAAATTATACATATATTTTATGCATTTCTGAGTTTCTAAACTTTTTTTCTGTGCTGTCTGCTGGCTTGTTGTGTTGTCTTGGCATGTCATCTGTGATTTCCATAAAACTCCCCCAAAATTCTCATTTAATTTATTATGCCAACCATGTATCAACACTGTGATAGGGAAAGTCATAATGTGGAAGAGATAAAGGTCCTAAGGACTGTAAAGCCATGCATATCCTTTGACCCAGCAATATCACTACTATTTCTATATCATCCCAAAAAGATTGTGGTTGGTTGGTTATTGTCCTTTGTGCTTGAAGAGAACCAAAATGTCATCACTATGTTGGGGTCAAGGTACATTGAGTCTATGGATGATCAGACCACTATTGAGTTTGAAAGGTTCTTCTACAGGTCAGGCACAGATAGTCCATATAAACATTTGGAGGAGAGCTGTCTCTAAATTTGTCCAGCTAATTTTTCTTTTGAACTACTGCAATTTTGCTTTGCTCACAGAGCACAGTGCCTTCTTTTATGTGGGTACACCATGCTGGGCAGTCCTGTGGCAGTATTTCTCATGTTTCACAATAAATTCTGAAGTTCTTCAGAGAGACCTTGAGAGTGTCCTTGTATTCTTCTTCTGATCTCTGTGTGAATGCTTGCCTTATGTGAGTTCTCTGTAAAATAGCCTGTTAGGCAAACATATGTTTGACTGAATGTCAAACATATTTGAATAATAATGTGGTGAGCCCATCTGAATTGTGCTCTCTGTAGTAGAGTTTGAATGCTTGGTGCTTCAGCTCAAGAAGGGACCTCAGTGTCTGGTACTTTACCTGGGCAGATGATATTCTGTCTTTCTAAGACAATTCAAATGGAAGTAATTCAGTTTCCTGGCATGGCATTGATATAGTTCCCAGGTTTCAAAGGCATGTAACAATGAGGTCCACGCAATGGCTTTATAAATCTTCAGTTAGGTAGGCAGCCTAATATCTCTTCTTTCCCACACTTTCCTTCAGAGCCTCCCAAACACTGAGCTAGCTCTAGAAATGTGTGTGCCAACTTCATCATTTATGTGTATATCACTAGCGATATAGTGCTAAGGTAAGCAAACTTATTCACAGCATTCAAAATTTCTCCATTTCCTGTAACCAATAAGTTCTACATATAGATGGTACAGTGCTGTCTTGTGGAGAACCTTTGCTTTCTTGGTGTTAATTATCAGGCCAAAATTAACACAAGCAACAGAGAATTGATCCATACTTTGTTGCATGTCAGCCTCAGAGGCTGAACTGAGTGTACAATCATCTGTGAACAAAAAGTCATGCACCAACTTTCCCTGCACTTTAGTCTTAGCTTGTAGCCTTTTCAATTTAAATAATTTACCATCAGTGTGCTAGCTGACCTTGACGCCATTTTTGCCCTCATTTAAGGCATCTGACAACATTACTAGAAACGTCATGCTAAAAAGCCCAGGAGCAAGCATGCAGCCCTACTTTACTTTACTGGTGACTGGGAAAGCACAAGAGCGTTGTCTGTTATCCAGAACTTATGTAAGCATGCTGATGTGAAACTGGTGTACAATACCCATGAACTTTTCTGGGCAACCAAATTTTGCCATGATCTTGTACAAGCCCTCAAAAATGACAGTGCCAAAGGCCTTTGTCAGGTTGATGAATGCTGTGTACACACCTCTGTTATGCTCTTAGAATTTAAAGAGATCCAAGAAAAGGACCCATTTGCACAAAAATATTTATAGCAGCTCTTTTTGTGGTCACATAGAATTGCAAATTGAGTGGGGATTGGCTGAACAAGTTTTGGAATGTGATTGTGATGGAATACTGTTGTGAAATAAGAAATGAGGAGCATGATGGTTTCAGACAATCCATGGAAGTCTTCTATTCACTGATGAAATTCCATGTGAACAGAACCAGGAGAACATTGTCCATGGTAACAGCAATGTTGTAAGAATGATCAACTGTAAAACACTTAGCTACTCTTATGAAGACAAGGACCTAAGACAATTCGAAAAGACCCATGATGAAAAATGCTATTATCCACCTCCAGAGAAATAACTGATTAACTCTTAGCAATGATTGAAGTGTACTTTTCTTGTGTGTTTTTTTTTCTGTTGCAACATGGCTAATGTGAAAATATCCTTTGTATGATTTCATATGTATAATCAATATCAATATGCTTGCCATCTCAAAGGGTGGGGTTGAGTCGGAGGAACTGAGAGAATTTGGAACTCAAAATTTTAAAACATGGAGGTTAAATTTTTTACACGTAATTGGGAAATAAATAAATACTTTTTTTAAAAAAAGTTCTTGTATCTTACTAACAGTTTAGTTAAGATCTCATAAAATTTGATATTCTTTCTTGACTCTAAATAATGATCACTTAATTTGTTGCCAACCAGGAATAACACATGTTTCTAGCCACCCCAGCTGAATACATGGTAAACTGCTTAATCCTGAGGATAGTGACCAACCACCTAATTTTACAAATAAAGGAACTGAGGCCAGAAAAATGAAAATACTTGTCAAATCATACAGGTAGTGAGTAGGCAATCTAACACTTGAACCTAGGTACTAGACTCTAAACTAAGGGCTTTTCCCACCATAACAACTTGCCTCTAGTCTAACCTCCTCAAATAAGTAATCTGTAGCCATGTTGCAACAGAAAAAAAAAAACACACAGGAAAAGTACACTTCAATCATTGCTAAGAGTTAATCAGTTATTTCTCTGGAGGTGGATAATAGCATTTTTCATCATGGGTCTTTTCGAATTGTCTTAGGTCCTTGTCTTCATAAGAGTAGCTAAGTGTTTTACAGTTGATCATTCTTACAACATTGCTGTTACCAAATAAGTAAGCTGTGGCTCAGGCAAGCTAAGTTTCTTGTTCAAGGGCATTAAGACAATTAGTTAGAAATAAAAAAAAAACCCTATATTCCTATTAGGAAAAATCTATTAACATTAAAAACCTTTATTCCTTGACTTTCAGTCTGATGGACTTTCCTTTCCTCTTTGTATCCTGATTAAGTTCCACTTAACTAGGGCAGGTAGGTGGTACAGCGGGTAGAGCACTGGGCTTGAAATCAGGAAGACTCATTGTCATGAGTTCAAAGTTGACTTCAGACACTTACTAGCTATGAGGCACAGAGTAAGTCACTCAACTCTGTTTGACTCAGTGCCCTCATCTATAAAATGAAATGGAGAAAGAAATAGCAAAGCACTCCAGTATCTTTGCCAAGAAAACCTCAAATGGGGTCATGAAGAGTTGGACATGACTGAAATGATCCAACAAGAAAAAAAGTCCCCATGTCTCCATGAAGTCTTTTCTTATTAACCTCTCTCTTCTAACTCTCACCATAGGTTATACAATGAATCACTTTCAAAATGTCAATATGTATCTTTATATCTATATCTACCTATTTATGTGTATATATGTGCACGTGTGTGTATATGTATACATACTGTGTATATGTGTATTTTTATGAACCCCGTGAACAGCTAATTCTTTCAGCATTTCAAATTGCATCGAATTCCTAACTTTTCCTCTTGTCCAAATTTGTGCCATGTCTTCCCATAAATCCCCGAAAGATATTTATCTAACATTCTAGCATCTTTAGGTGTTCATCTGTGATCTCTCACTCTCACTTTATGACTAATCCACTTCTTTTTCTCTTATAATCAGTGATCAGAATTTGCCTTCATACATATTTTGAATGAGAGTCATACATTGTCGCCTCAAATCTTAGACCAAAGTTCTTGACTTTTCATCTGGCCACTGAAACTGCAAATTATCTATTAATTAATCGGCAACCATACTCTTTGACACATGTGATCTTAGGCACTGGGACAAAACTTTCTACTTTCAGTGAATTTACATTCTGTTGAGGTAAACAACAAATACATATATAAATAAAAACAAAAATATAAAAAGAAAAAACAAGTAATTTTAGCTATTGTGTACTAACAACTGTGGGTACTATATGGAATTCTATGAACCTAAAAGGGTTAGTTTCTCCTACTTGAGAAAATTTTTCTGTGAATTGCATTTCTAAGTTCATTTTCTATTTTGTTATTTATTTTAAAAAATGGCCCTTTATCTTGGTTTTCTTGGCTAGACGTAGGCAGCAATGACTTTCTTCCAATGTGAGATTAGGAGAGCCAATTTTCTTTCTGCCTAAGGCACTTTGAGAGAACAGACTGCAGGGGGTTGCTCTAGGAGTTGGTGCTAAGGATGGATAAGTCTCTGAGGGTTCAGAGACACAGTTCAAATAAATATGCAAAAGTCTAATAGCTTATCTAAAACCTTTGGTCTGGAAATTTCCCAAGAGCAGAATTTCTGTATCTTCCAGTACTACTCGGTTAGAAATATTGAAAGATTTGTTTTTCAGGCTGTATTTTGATACTTGTGGTTTCAGCAGATACCATGAAGTGAGAAGGCAAGGAGATATTTTTGTAAAGAAGTTAACTCAAATATTTGGAGCCACAAAACATGGTTTGGGCTGATGCCTTGTACAAAAATTTTTCTTGGTTCTTGTATACTCCATATCATTGTATTTTTTCCTTCATCTTAAATGAACAGCATTATTGCCTTGCTTGTTAGAATAGAAGTAATTTTTTATGATAACTGTCTTTTAAAATCTCTCATCTAAGGAATTATAGAAATCACTTAAATCTGAGATAAACATATCTTGTTCTATAAACCTATATATGACAATTTCACTCAACGTTCCTTGGGTCAAGTTTACAATCAGTTGGAACAAAGCAATATGGTTATGTGGAGATCCAAGTCACTAAGGATAATTGTTCAGAGTCTGTTCATTTCCATTGCATAGACTCAATCATCAGAATTTAAAAATAAAAGCATAATTCTGTAAGAATATTACTACTTTAATTTTTTGCTATGAATATAAATTAATACTACTTTCTGGCTCTGCATGATTTTTCTCCAAAGGAAAAGGAGAATCGATCAATTTCTCTACCCATTTTTCTTCCTATATTTAATGGCAAATATCTCCAATTAAGTAATTTTTGTGGAAAACCAGTATCCATACTAGGAAAGGAGAAGAATCCACATGCAAAATTTGTTACCAAATGAGAGTTACTGAACAATATTCTTTACAAA
This sequence comes from Phascolarctos cinereus, assembly GCF_003287225.1. Classification (NCBI taxonomy): domain Eukaryota; kingdom Metazoa; phylum Chordata; class Mammalia; order Diprotodontia; family Phascolarctidae; genus Phascolarctos; species Phascolarctos cinereus. The sequence goes on along the minus strand of NW_027555847.1, from coordinate 346,867,352 downwards.
CAATCAAATCCTCCTTGCCAAGATTAATTCCTTTACAAATAGCTGTCATCTCTTCTCCTCTAGGATTCTTTTTTTAATTAGTTATTTTATTTTGAATTATCAACCATCACTTCCATAAGCTTTTGAGTTTTAAATTTTTCTCCCCCCCTCCTGCCCTTCCCCCAAAAAATGGTGCACAATCTGTTATAGGATATACATATACATTCTTACTGAACATATTTTCATATTAGTGATGCTGTAAGTAAGAATTAGAACCAACAGGAGGGACCACCAGAAAGAGGAAACAAAACTCAACTGAAGAAAAACAAATAGCAAATAGTATGCTTCAATCTGCATTCAGACTCCATAGTTCTTTCTTTGGATGTGGATAGCATTTAACATTATGATGCTTCTGGGGATGTTTTAGATCCTTGTATTGCTGAGAAGGGTTAAGTTTATCAATATTAGTCATCGCACAACATGGCTGTTAATGTGTACAACATTTTCTTGGTTCTACTCACTTCACTCAGCATCAGACCATACAATTCTTTCCAGGTTTTTCTGAAGTCAGCCTGTTCATCACTTCTTATAGCACCATAGTATTCTATTACATTCATATACCACAATTTGCTCAGCCATTCCCCAATTGATGGGCATCCTCTCAATTTCCAATTCTTTGCCACCACAAAAAGAGCTGCTATAAATATTTTTGTACCTTTGGGTCCTTTTCCCATTTGTATGATCTCTCTGGGATATAGCCCTAGAAGTGCTATTACATATTTTAAAAATGAGGCCCTTATGGCCTCTCTGTATATTTTAAAAATGAGGCCCTTATGCCCTCAAATTTATAAGAATACAAGTCATTCCCCAATTGATAAATGGTCAAAGGATATGAACAGGCAGTTCTCAGATGAAGAAATTAAAGTCATCTATAGTCATATGAAAAGATGCTCTAAATCACTATTGATTAGAGAAATGCAAACCAAAACAACTCTGAGGTACCACATCACACCTATCAGATTGGCCAACATGACAAGACAGGAAAATGATAAATGTTGGAGAAGATGTAGGAAAATTGGAACACTAATGCACCATTGGTGGAGTTGTGAAATGATCCAGCCATTTTGGAGAATAATTTGGAACTATGCTTAAAGGACTATAAAAATGTGCATACCCTTGGCGCAGTAATAGCACTTCTAGGGCTATATACCAGAGAGATCATACAAATGGGAAAAGGACCCACATGTACAAAAATATTTATAGCTACTCTTTTTGTGGTGGCAAAGAATTGGAAATTGAGAGGATGCCCATCAATTGGGGAATGGCTGAGCAAATTGTGGTATATGAATGTAATAGAATACTATGGTGCTATAAGAAGTGATGAACAGGCTGACTTCAGAAAAACCTGGAAAGAATTGTATGGTCTGATGCTGAGTGAAGTGAGTAGAACCAAGAAAATGTTGTACACATTAACAGCCATGTTGTGCGATGACTAATATTGATAAACTTAACCCTTCTCAGCAATACAAGGATCTAAGACATCCTCAGTGGCCTTGTGATGGAAAATGCTATCCACACCCAAAGAAAGAACTATGGAAGTTGAATCGCTATCATTTTTTTGTTTTTCTTCAATTGAGTTTTGTTTCTTCTTTCTAATAATTCTTCCTATTGGTTTTAATTTTTACTTACAAATTCACTAATGTGAAAATATGTTTAATAGTTATGTAAATGTATAGCCTATATGAGATTGTGAGCTGTCTTGGGGAGGGTGTTGGGGAGGAAGGGGGAGAAAAATTTTAAACTGAAAGGCATATGGAAGTGATTGTTGATAAATCAAAATAAATTAATAAATTTTTTTTTTAAAAATGAGGCCCTTATCAGAGAGACTGGTTGTAAAAATTCTTCCCCAATTTTCTACTTTCCTCCTAATCCTGGTTGCATTGGCTTTTTTTTTGCAAAAATTTATCAATTTAATGTAATCAAAGTTATCCATTTTGCTTTTCATGATGTTCTCTATCTCCTGTTTCATCATGAATTCTTCTGTTCTCCATAAATCGGATAGGTAAATTATTCCTTGCCCTCACAGTTTGCTTATTATCAGCCTTTATATCTAAATCATGAACCCATGTTGACTTTATTTTGGTATATGGTGTGAGATTTTGATCTATGCCCAGTTTCTGCTATACTCTTCCAGTTTTCCCAGCAGTTTTTGTCAGAGTAAGTTCTTATCCTAGAAGCTGGAGTCTTTGTGTTTATCAAACAGTAGATTACTATAGTCATTGACTACTATGTCTTGCATACTTAACCTATTCCATTGATCTACCACCCTATTCCTTAGCCAGTAACAAGAAGTTTTGATAATCGCTGCTTTATAATACAATTTAAGATCTGAAATGGCTAGGCCACCTTCCCCTGCATTTATTTTAATTAGTTCCTTTGATATTCTGGACCTTTTGTTTTTCCAAATGAATCTTGTTATTATTTTTTCTAACTCTATAAAATAATTTTTTGGTAGTTTGATTGGTATGGCACTGAATAAGTAAATTAGCTTAGGTAGGATTGTCATTTTTATTATATTAGCTCGGCCTACCCATGAGCAACTGATGTTTTTCCAGTTATTTAGATCTGATTTATATTTTATATGAAAAGTGTTTTGTAATTGTGTTCATATACTTCCTGAGTTTGTTTTGAGAAGTAGACTCCTAAATATTTTTAATGTCTACAGTAAGTTTAAATGGAATTTTTCTTTCTAGATCTTGCTGTTGGACTTTGTTGGTAATATATATAGAAATGCCAGTGCTTTATGTGGGTTTATTTTATAGCCTGCAACTTTGCTAAAGTTGTTTATTATTTCAAGTAGTTTTTTTACTTGATTCTTTAAGTATATCATCATATTATCTGCAGAGAGTGATAGCTTTTTTCTCTTTGCCTATTCTAATACCTTCAATTTTTTTTCTTCTCTTATTGCTAAAGCTAATTTCCAGTACAATATTGAATAACAGTGGTGATAATGGACATCCTTGTTTCACCCCCGATCTTATTGGAAATGCTTCTAGCTGTCCCCATTACATATATGCTTGCTGAAGGTTTTAGTAGATGCTATTTATTATTTTAAGGAAGACTCCATTTATTCCTATGCTCTCCAGTGTTTTTAATAGGAGTGAGTGTTATATTTTGTCAAAAGCTTTTTCTCCATCTATTGAGATGATCATGTGGTTTCTGTTGTTTTTATTGTTGATATGATCAATTATGCTGATAATTTTACTAATATTGAACCAGCCCTGCATTCCTGGTATAAATCCTATCTGATCATAGTGCATTATTCTTGTGATAAGTTGCTGTAATCTACTTGCTAATATTTTTTTAAAATTTTTGCATCTATATTCATTAGAAATTGGTCTATAATTTTCTTTCTCTGTTTTGACTCTTCCCGGTTTAGGTATCAGCACCATATTTGTATCATAAAAAGAATTTAGTAAGACTCCTTCTTCATCTGTTTTACCAAATAGTCTAAATAGTATTGGAATTAATTGCTCTTTAAATGTTTGATAGAATTTGCTTGTAAATCCATCTGGCCCTGGAGATTTTTTCCTAGAGAGTTCATCAATGGCTTGTTCAATTTCTTTTTCTGAGATGGGTTATTTAAGTATTTTACTTCCTCTTTGTTAATCTGGGCAATTTATATTTTTGTAAATATGTATCCATTTCACTAAGATTGTCAAATTTGTTGGCATATAGTTGGGCAAAATATTCCTAATTATTGTTTTAATTTCCTCTTCCTTGGTGGTAGCTTCACCCTTTTCATTTTTGATACTAGTAATTTGGTTTTCTTCTTTCTTTTTTTAAATTAAATTAACCAAAGGTTTATCTATTTTATTGGTTTTTTTCATAAAACCAGCTCTTAGTTTTATTTATTAGTTCAATAGTTTTCTTAATTTCAATTTTATTATTTTTCCTTTGGTTTTTAGTATTTCTAATTTGGTGTTTAATTGAGGATTTTGAATTTGTTCTTTTTCTTTTTTTTAGTTGTATGCCCAATTCATTTATCTCCTCTTTTTCTATTTTATTCATGTAAGCATTTAGGGATATAAAACTTCCCCTAAGAACTGCTTTCACTGCATCCCATAAGTTTTGGTATGTTGTCTCAGTATTGTCATTCTCTTGAATGAAATTATTGATTGTTTCTATGATTTGTTGTTTGACTCAGTCATTTTTTAGGATTAGATTATTTAGTTTCCAATTATTTTAATCTATCTTTTCATGGTCCTTTATTACATATAATTTCTATTGCATCATGATCTGAAAAGGATGCATTTAATATTTCTGACTTTCTGCATTAGATTATGAGGTTTTATGCCCTAGTACATGGTCAGTTTTTGTGGATGTGCCATGTACTGCCAAGAAACAAATGTATTCCTTTCTATCCACATTCAGTTTTCTCCAGAGGTCTGTCCTATCTAACTTCTCTAATATTCTATTCACCTCCTTAACTTCTTTCTTGTTTATTTTGTGGTTAGATTTACCTAGTTTAGAAAGGGGGAGTTTGAAGTCCCCCACTAGTATAGTTTTGCTGTCTATTTCTTCTTGTAACTCCCTGAACTTCTCTAAGAATGTGGATGCTATACCATTTGGTGCGTATTTGTTTAATAATGATATTATTTCATTGTCTATGGTGCCTTTTAGCAGAATGTAGTATCAGTTTTTATCTCTTTTGATAAGATCTGTTTTTGCTTTTGCTTTGTCTGAGATCAGGATAGCTACCTCTGCTTTTTTTTTTTTACTTCAGCTGAAGGGTAATATATTCTGCTCCAGCCTTTTACCTTTACCCTGTTTTATCCCTCTATTTCTTGTAAACAACATATTGTAGGGTTATGATTCCTAATCCATTCTGCTATTTGTTTCCATTTTATGGGAGAGTTCATCCCATTCACATTCACAGTTATGATTACCTCCTCCAGGATTCTTTAGCAGATTTCATCCTCAATAACCCCATCCTCCTTGAATCTGTAATTTATTCCTGTTTACTGGTTCCTTTCCTTAAACATGCTTAAGTCTTTCCCATAAAAAAACACCACCCCTCAAATGAAAAACCTTCACTAGACCTTACCACCACTTAAAACAATTGTCTTATGTCCCTCTTCCTTTTCTCAGTCAACACTTTGAAAAAAAAACTGTCTATACTTGCTATCTCCATGTTCTCTCTTCTTGCTGTCCATAACCCTTTGCAATCTGCTTTTTTACCACATCCCTCAACTGAATCTCAGAATGATCTCTTGCTAAATATGATACTGTTTTCTCATTCATAATCCTTCTTGATTAATTTCTGCATTTGACACTGTCAACCTCTTTATCCTTCCAGATACTCTCTCTTTCCTAGGTTTTTGTTATACTACTCTCCCTGTTTTATGTACCACCTGTCTGACCACTCTTTCCTAGTCTTTTTTGTTGTCCCATCTATATCACACTCTCTACTTGTGGGTGTTACACCCAGAGACAATAAAAATAATCAATTCTTAGAATATTTGGTCTACTTGTTTTGCAGTACTCACAAGGAGTATAAGCAAATTGACCATTAGAAAGATAATTGTGCCTTCTGTACCAATATATTTTTCATAGGATGAAAAAGCAGAGAAATTCTATGAAGAACTTAACATTATACTATAAAGTATGTCAACCTATATTTTTGTTCCTGGTGATTTAATCGGAAAAATAAACACAAAGTAAATTTAAAAAAAAATTAAGAAAATAATTGGAAAGTAATTATAGGCAACATTATTTCCTCACTACCCAGTTATTTCAAATGGCCTTGTCATCTACTTTCTAACCTTACTACTGTACTGAATTTGCTCTCTATGGGATTACTGATGACCTCTCAATTGCTAAATCAGATGGTCTTTTCCCAAGCCTCAAGGTGTAGGTCATCCTCCTTGATGCTTGTGCAATATTTGATACTGTTTATCAGAATCTTTCTCTTCATATTTTCTATTTTCTTAGTTACCATGACTTAATTCTTTTATTGAATTCATTTTTACTTTTCTGATCATCTCTTCTCAGTTTCCTTTGCTGATTCATCTTCTATCTCTCACCACTAAGTACAAGGATCTCCGAAGACGATGTCCTGTGTGTTCTCATCTCTCTCTATCCTTCATGCCTTGGTGATCTTATCTGTTCCTATGAATTCAGTTATCATTTTTCTAAGGATGTCTACCACATTTATATCTGTTGTGGTCATCTCTTTCCTGAATTCCATGTTCCATTTCCATGTTGACAACTGCCTGCTGGACATCTGTACCCAAATGTTCTTCTAATGTCTCAAACTCATTATCTTTAAAACTGAACTTCATGAACTTTCATGGCCAACAGAGGTTAAGTGCTTGCCTGGGGTTACGCAGCTAGAAAGTGTCTGAAGTTAGATTTGAATTCAGGTCTTCCTGACTCCAGGCCATATGCTCTATCTATTATGCCACCTAAGTTTGTCAATTCTATGGTCACAAATCTTTCAGTCATCCACTTATCTCCCCTCAAATGAACAGTACCTTAGTATAGATTCTCATTTCTGCTCTCCTAGATGATTGTAATAGTCTCCCAGTTGACTTCTTATTTTCAATGTCCCTATCTCTTCTTTAATCAACTGTTTTTAAAGCTTTCAGAATAATATTCTGAAGAAAAAGGTCTGGCTGTGGCTTCTCTGCTTAAAAATCTTCAGTACCTCCCTATTGTCTTTAGAATAAAATATATTTATCAGTATGATATTTAAGACCTATTACAGTGGGATTTTAACTTTATTTTCCTGACTTATTTTACAATACTCTCCTCCCAATAGTTTGAATTCCTGTCAAACTTGACTATAATCATTCCCCAGACTTATCTCTCCCATACCTCATGCATTCACACAGATTGTTACCTGTGCTTAGAATGAGCTTCCTCCTTATCTCCACAACCTTGTTTCTGATTCTATATCCTCCTTCAAGGCTCAGCTGTACTGCCAGCACTGCCATTTAGCCTTCCCTAATTTCCCCTAAAACATTACTAGTGTATTTTGACATGTGATTTTTTTCATATCTTGTCCTTCCTTGTGTTATTTTTATATGTGTATGTTTTATCTTCCATTTCCAAGTAGATTCTCTAGGGGCAAAGATTTTTTAAAATTTTTCTTGTATCCTCAGTACCTAGCACAATGCCTTGTACACAAGAGGTGCTTAATAAATGCTTGTTCAATTGCATCAGTAAAATCAGTCAACAAATATTTATTAAGCACCAATTATGCACTAGCTCTTGGGGTACAAATACAAAAATAACATCAGTCCCTGCCTTTAAAGAGCTTATACAGTTCTAAATAATTCACTCCACCTTAGTTTTTGTGATATTACTCTCCTTTTCTTCTCCTCCTGTTTGAACACTCTGCAGTCTCCTTTGCTGTATCTTCATTTATGTCACACCTTCTACATGGTTGTAGCCTCAGCATCTGTCCTTAGCCCTTTCTTCCTATTCACATTTTCTCACTTGTCACCTCCCATGGGTTCAATTTTCATGTCTATGCATATGACTCCTGAATTTTGCTGAAAGGACATTTTCAACAGTATGTTCTGTAGGAATTTCAAAAGCAACATGTCCACAAATGACACATTTCTCCTCCAAATCACCTACTGATTATCCTACAGTTATCTTTCTAGTCAAACAGCATGACAACATTGGTGTCATCCTTGATTCCTGACTCTCATTCACCACAAATGGCTTCCTTTTGGGACAAAGTATGGTGTTGTGAATAGGTTCCTGAACTTCATCAGGAAGACCTGTGGACAATCCCATCTCAGTCACTTGCTAGATGTGCAACTCTGAGCAGCTTCTCTGTGCCTTAGCTTCTTTCTCTTTAAGACAAGGGGGAATGTGTTTGATGGTTTCTAAGGTGCTATTTAGCCCTAAATCTGTGATCCCATGACAAGTAGTTGTCTAATATTGTTGTTCCACAGTGTCTCAAGTTGGTCCCCTTCTTACAGTCACCAGCCTCTTCACCTCTCACATGTACTCTCTCCATTGTATCCTTTTGCCTTGGGCTTTTAATTAGTCCTCCTGCCTCTAGTACCTGCCCACATGAATCCTTCCTCCACACAGCCACCGAGTGGTGCAGTTTGATCATGTCACTCTCCTCCCTTAATAACTTCCAGGAGCTCCCTATTTCCTCTAGGATCAAATATAAATTCCTTTGTTTGTCATTTAAAGCTCTTCAAATGAACTTCATTTTACTTTTTTGGCTTTCTTAGATATCATTCCTTATTATGTTCTTCACAATCTAGCCTTACTGAGTTTCTCATATTCCATGATATCCTATCTTTTATTTTCATGCCTTTGCACTGACCGTGTCCCACACTTAGAACATTTTTTCCCCTTTTTATCTCATGGCATCTCTGGTTTCCTTTAATACACAATTTAAGTTCCATTTTCTTAAGGTCTTTTGTGGTCCCCTGGCTCCTTTCATCTTATCCTCCAAAATTATATCTGTTTTACATGTATTTTGAAGATAATTATGTATATTTATGTCATCTCTTCCATTAGAAAGCAGGTTCTGTGATGGCAGGAACTGCTTCTAAATTATCTTTGTGTACTTAGCACCTAGCACAGAGCCCAACAATTAAAAAATGCCTGTTGATTGATTGCTTGGATGGATTTATGGATGTAGAATTAAATTTCAAAAGGGCTAGGAGAACCCACCATTTAAACAAAGCAAATAGTGAGTCCTTTCATAAAGAAATGCTTTGAGAAAGTAGCAAATACTCCTTAATTAATCTCTGGTAATTTAATTTTTTAATATTTTCATTTTAATTATTAGTATCATGTTTCAGCTGGACTACAATATGTAGAGGCCTTTATGTAGAGGGGTCAAAAATTCCTTTTAATAAGGTTTAGACCAAAACTGTTTGTTCGGCTGTTTTGTTTTGACTGCATGGTCTCCTGCTTTTCTATTATCCAAATTTATATTAAAGATTAGATAAGAAGGAAAATAATCTCTTCTGGGACATTCAGAGTCCTACAAATTAGCCAAAACAAGATCTTAAAAATCCCTCAACCTCTTTCAGACTCAGTTTCCTCATTTGTAAAATGATGAGGTTAGACTCAATGGCATCCAAGTTCCCATTCAGATAAGATCAAAAAAGGAAAATAAAAGGAGGTTAGGATAACTATAGGTGCCAGTTAGAGATGGAGATGCCTTAGCAGTGACCAGTATTTACAATACCATTGAAATAATGATTCTGAATAGGGTTTACCAAGTGTTGAAAAGAAATGAACATAGTATTGTGGAAAGGATGTTGCCTATGGAGTCAGAGGGCTCAGGTTTAAATCTTGTCTGGACCATATATTACCTGTGTGACTTTGGATAAGTCACGTAACCTCATGCAGTTACTATGATACTATGAATCATGGCACAATAAAATTTTCTAAGAGGAAAGAACATGGGATTTTGAGTCAGAATCTTAAGTCAGAATTTGGGCTTGAATCTCCAACCTGACACTTATTAGCAGTGTGATCTTCTTCAACTAACTTACCTTCTTTAGCTTCAGTTTTCTCACCTGAAAAAAAATATTGACAAAATTTACACAAAGGATCAGCATGGCAGCACATAAGTAGAGGCTTGGTCTTGAAGTCAGAAAAATCTAGGTCCATGAAAGTCCTGCCTGTGACACGTGTAAGCTCTATCATTCAATCTCCCTGTACTCTATGCAACTCTTCAAAACTGAAAGTTAAGATAAGTTGCTGCATTTGCATCAGTGAAAGGAATTTCCACACTTGAATTCCCCACAGCATATGAAATCACAGGTCTGCACCAAAACACTAAACTATCTACTTCCTTATGTTTGTGAGGAAAGTAGTTTATAAACTTTAAAGTACTGTAGTAGTACAACTATTTCTTCTTATTTAATGTATAAAAAAATTTATATTTAAGTTGAAAGCAAGTAACAAATAACAATTCTGATTTGCTTACTTTGTGCCTCCATAGATAGGCTCTTGAAGGGAAAGATAATAAAAGCCCACAGGATTGGCACATTTGATTTCAAATCATAGTATGGATTTCTCTCTTTTTTAGCTTCCTCCCATGAGAAACCCATCTCTGCTTTGTGTTCCATTTTGCTTCAGATTTTGGTTTGCAATTGTATCTCCATCTCTAACTGTCACCTATAACTATCCTAAACTCCTTTTTTTTTTCTTTTTTTGACTTATCTGAATGGGGATGTGGAGGCCATTGAGTCTAACCTCATTTTACAGATGAGGGAACTGAGTCTGAGCAAGGTTAAGGGATTTTTAAGATCTTGTTTTGGCCAATTTGTAGGACTTTGAATGTCCCAGAAGAGATTGTTTTCCTTCTTATCTAATCTTTAATATAAGTTTGGATAAAACACTAGCCTTTGCAGAATATCATCTGTTAGCCCGTTTGTGTCAGGATACACAACACCTGCCACTTTGCTTTAGTTCCCTGAAAAATACTTGTAGGCATCTCCAGGACCCCGCTGTTCAAGAAATATGTACTTTGCACTTCCAGTTTGTATCCCTCCCTTTGTTTTTGATTCCAACTCTGAGGATCTGGCCAGCTTCCTCTTAAGAGGAATGGCCTTCTCCTTTCAGGCAAAACAGATTAGAAAGCCTGGCAAAAGCAATTTGATCTTGTTTTCAGTGTTCTCTGCTACCTTCTCAGTTGTGAAATCCTTGGAACAGCAGATCACTTGGCATGCATTTTTCACCTGTTTTTTCTTTCCTCATCTCTCAAATGACTTCCTTTCAAAAAAAAAACCCACCCTCTCTTTGCTATTCTTTGGTCACACAGAGGGTGTTTTATATGAGAATGTATAACCCAAAGGTTGGTCTGCTCTCTGCTGACATTAAAGTTTCCATAAGACCTTATAGTAGAGACATGGGCTGATATCAATTTGTGAACCTAGCTAAACCCCTGAGGTCATCCAAGATTGTGAGTTCCTTCCTGGCAAGCATGGCCACCTGCTAACCAACCTGAAACTTGCAGTGAGTTTGCAACCACTCGTTGAAAAGAAAATAAAAGTGTTGATGTCAGAAGCACACAATCTCAGGAAAGGGAGAATTAAGAGGGTAAAAGCTAGACCACTGCAGGAACACCTGAATCTAATAACAAACTGGCTAGCTTTCAACTGGCAGTACATTTGGCCACAGAAAAGAAACCGTTCTGTTTGTTTTTGGTCAATGAACAAATGCTACTCTAGAATGCTGCTAGTGGGAGAATGATTTTGACCCCACTTAGGACCAGGGGATTTTAGCTGGCTCAAGTCTTTCTGGGTTAGCTAAAGTTATCTCTCCTGAAAAACACAAACAAACCATGTGTAGGAAACCACTGTTCTTGCTTCTTTTTTATTCTTCTTTTTTAAAAAAAAAATAGACACTGTGGTTGCAAGTGGTGCCCTGTATTAGAAGACTGGTCAGGATTAAAGTCAGGTCTAACAGGTCTACTTCAACATGTAGTAGTTGGGGATGGAGTATATCCTAGCCTTGAGTTACTCCTTGTTCAGATGACCAACCAGACAGTCTTTAACTTCCTCTCCAATCTTATATACTAATTTGAAAATCCTGTTGGGGCCTAATCTTTAGCATGGGGGGAAAACAGGTTCATCATTGTCTGCCTCTCTTTATCTGCTCCAAAATAGGTGCTTTGTTCCAATTTCCCCCTTACTTTGTAGCTATACAACTATGAGTAACCATAGACAACATTATGAGGTCAACCAAGTTTGGCTTTGGCTTTATACTTACCCATATCATCTTTCAGATTTCTGTTAACCTCAATTTTCTTCTTCACCATGGAGTACCAAGTACCTTCATGTTATCCTCAGACTTTCTAGGCTATGACTAAGCTTCCTCATACATCCATGGTTTTTATATGACTCCTTTTCTCATCATTAGTATTTACCTTTCATGACAGGTTTGGACCTGGCTCCTAAGACAAAATTTAGCCACCTGATCCACTAAGCCATATTAATCAATAGTAATGCCTTAATGTTTTACCTTCGTAGGGTATTTGCATACTAATTTAAGCCTTTTCAGAGGCTTCCACTGCTCCATCATCTGTTCCAGCTCTTCTCTATCTGTCTCCATGGAGACCAGGAGACTTTCCACAATTGGAAAGAAGACAGTGAGAGTCACATACCTGGAAATAAACTTCAAAGAGACTCTAAAATAGCATATGCAAAATATTATTTTGAATTCTAAGGTGGGCTAATTCTAATCTTAGCATTTGACTAATTAGTTGTATGACCTCTGAGATTTCTCTCAGCTTGTTCTGTTTAATGTCTGTCTGTGCTGGCTGTCTAATCTCAGGCACTTAACTTGTTTCAGGCTCACTTTCCTCATCTATAAAATGGGGGTAAGAATAGCACCTATCTCATAGGATTGTTGTATGAATCAAATAAGATAATTTATGTAAAGTGATTTGCAATCACTATAAAATGGGAACTATATAATGGAAATAAGTTGTTGGGGTAGAACCCCAGTGGGGAAGATTCCCTCCTTAAACCTATCTTTTACCAACAAAGAAGAGTCAGCTGAGAACTAGAAAGTATAATGAAATCATGTTCATAGACTAACAAAATTTATTATACAAAGGAAAGAGAGAATCTATATAAGATTGATAAAATGAACATTAACAGTCTGAGGAGATAAAAGAAGAGATTCTATGGGAAAGAATTTTAATCATATTTATGTAAGAAACTACACTAATTCTCAGTGGAATATTAATGAAAGAAGGAGAAACTGAGTCTATCAGTACTTGAGATGGAAAAGAGCATCAGTGCTTTGTTTATTCTTTCCTTTTTTACTTCCATTCCTCATTTTTTCCCTTCTATTCCTCTCCCCTTTTTCTCTTGCCATCTTTGTTTCATTCCCCTTTCAACCTTTTGCCCCCTTTCCTATTCTCCTCTTTTACTTTTTTGGTTCCCCTTTCCTCATTTTCCCCAAAGATATGAGAAATAGGTATGTTCAGGATTAGGAAGTCATTATAATTCCTTTGTTTCCCTCTCCTATCTTCCCCTCAGTCTATTAACTGTGTAGCATTGATTAAGAGTACAATGCTAGGTGCCAAGGATATAAATATAAAAATGAGACAGTCCCTGCCCTCAAGGAGCTTGCCTACAAATGTAGAGACATACACACACACACACACACACACACACACACACACACACACACACACACATATACACACATATATATACACACATATATGTATATATATATGCATATATATACACACATATATGTGTGTATATATATGTGTGTGTGTGTGTGTATATATATATATATATATATATATATATATATATATGTTCACTTAGACAAGTGGATACAGTCAAATCAAATCAACAGCATTTATTAAGCACTTACTATGTGCTAGGCACAGTGCTAATTATCACTGGAGATACAAATACAAGCAAAAACAAAGACAATCCCTCCCTTCAAGGAGCTTACATTCTAACTAAGGAAGGTAACACATATAAGATCTAAAAAGTGGGGAGAGGAGATAAGGTGTTCTCTAGGACCTATAGGAAAACAAAGGAAGGGAGGTCTCAGACCCTGCCTCAATGACAGCATTCAGAAAGGAACTTACAAATGAGATAAGGGGGCAGTGAGACAGAGCAAGAAGGCAGCTGAAGATAGTGGCAAAGTCTGAAGAATAAAGTATGGCTGGACTAGGCCCTTCCTCAAAATGGAGCAAAACAATCTGAAGTAGCAGTATGAACTTAGGAAGAAATATAGAATGAGAGAAGAGACCTTTTGACAACTGAATAAAATTTCATTGAACTGGAAAAAGCATAAAAGCCAGGAAAGGATAAGTAAATTCTTCTTATGTACAAAATAAAAACTGATTTATATTATAAAAGTTTGGGGAAGTGACAACAGAAGTTTGGAATTAGAAATGACACAAAATATTAACTAGTACAACACTCATATTTTATAGATGGGGAGAAAATTCCCAACAACACCTGATCTTCAAAGTGACCATGTAACTTCAATCAATCAATCAATTAACAAATCAATATGCATTTATTAAGAACTCACCAGTTTGGGAATACAAAGACAAAAAAATAGTCTCTGCTCTCAAGGAGCTTCCATCTTATTATGGGAAGCAATATGTATATAAGCAAATAGAAAATATATGCAAAGTAATTTCATGGGGGCAGTGGAGGGCATGAACAATTAGAGGAATCAGGAAAGAATTGATCAGAGCCATATAATGATGTTAGACCCCATGCTACCTCCCAAATCCCAGTAAAACACTCTGTCCACTACACCCTGCTTATCTTTAAGTTTATAATCAGAAAAGCACTGCAAAGATATAAAAGAAAAAAGTTTCTTTACTACATTAGATGTAACAGAGAGCAAAGAAAAACATCATTCCTTAAAAGAAAGAGAAATTTCATTGGATGACAGTGAACTTAAGATGCTTTTAATAACTTTTTACCTCTCCCTCCCCACCAATAATTATGATTTAAATATCTGAAGAGGTAATAATTACTATAGGAAGCCAGGAGCTGTCCCAAAGTGGGGAAGGATCTAGATAAATGTGATTTACTCTGAGTGGATGTGTTCAAATTTTTATGTCTGATAACTTTCAAAATAATGAGCTTAAAGATTTGGCTGAAATTATTTTAGTCACTAGCAATTTTCTTCATGTGCTTATGAAGAACTTGAGATGTACACAAGCTGTAAGGAATCAAATTGGTACTTTAAAAAGACAGGGAAAAAACATCCTGGAAATTTTAGCCTTCTCATTTTTTAGGAAAAATGCAGACAAACATTTATTTAAAAGTGTTTTGCAAGTCCAAGTGTATGTATATATATGTGTGTGTGTGTGTGTGTGTGTGTGTGTGTGTGTGTGTATAGAGTAATGCTTCTGCATCATACAGTCTTACAGAATTTCTTGGGACACTGAGATGTTAAGAGAATTGCTGAAGTCATACAGCCAATATATATCAGAAGTAGGACTGGAACCCAGATTGTTCTGAATCTGAGATTGGCTCTGTAGACACTATACCACTCTACTTCTTTACCTAGAGGATTATTGAACCAAAATTTTCTGTGATGAGCCAAAAACATACATCATGAATGTTTCATCCCAGAAAAGAATCAGAAGGCTTTGACTGTGTCCTGAATAAAGTAACATGACAAAATATTGATTGCATTTTAGTAGCTAGGATTTGTTACTAATGTGGAAGTAATTCTTAAATCAACTTTCTATGTAGTCAGACATCTATTAGAATTACAGTAATTTTTATAGAGAGCTAGAAAATAAGAATGAAAATAAGAAAAAAACAATATAACGAACAATGAAAAAATCCAATTGACCTACTTAAAAATTATTGATGTCTAAAAATAGAAAATAAATATGAAAAAGTTATTGATATGGATTATGGAACTGATGTAAATTAACTGCATGTTGCCTTACTCATTAGATTATTAACTCCTCAAGCTCAGAGAATATATTTTGTATTCCTTATATCCTTAGGGTTTAACACAGTGCCTGGCACACAGTAGGTAGTTGATATATGTTTACACACTGACTGGCTGATAAAGAAGCCAAAAAAGACTAACAACAACCTTAGTCAGTAATTCAACAACCAAACAGGTTTAGAACGTAAATGCATTTTTAAAATCTTTAGGAAGATGGTGGAAGTTTAAGAGCACTGTTTTGTGCTGCACATCTACCTGTATGTAATCTCTACTATTGATTTCGATTGATCACTTGAACTAGGGAGTTCTGAAATATCTTAGGACTAAAGCTGATTGGTGTCCCACAACAACAACTAGCATTTATATAACACTTTAAGGTTTGCAAAGTACTTGGCAAATATTATCTTATTTCATTTTCACAACAGCTCTGGGATGTAGGTGCTATAATTATCCTTATTTTACAGATGAAAAAACTGAGGTAGTGAGAAGTAAAGTGACCTGCCCAGGGCTACATAGCTAGTAGATTCTGATACAATTCTAGATTTGAACTCAAGTCTTCCTAACTTCAAGTTCAGCCTTCTATATACACTGTAACCACCTAACTACAATGCTTGGAACCAATATGGTGAATCCCTGAGAGTGGGACTTACAGCAAGTCTTAAATATTTTTTAAAAGAAGGAAGGCTATGCACAGTATTGCTCCATTAAACTGCAATTAGCAGTGAAGGGAAAAACTAGTTCAAAGAAACTTTGGCATCAACCTCCACTGAGCTAAATCATACTGAAGGCATTTAAGGATATAGCTGGAAAAGAGCAAGATGGATAAGACCTACAAATGTTTTTTAATGAACTATTTTCACAATCAAGGATAGTGCAACTACCACATTTGGACTCTACCATCACATTTTGGGATGTGCTTGTAAAGGAAATGGAGATGGCACTGGATTGGAGAAAATCAAAGTCAGAAAGCATCTGAGCTAGACCAAATACACATAGAGAAGATCCACACTGTGAAATGACACATTTTGATGATATTGTGGGATAGATTCACAAGGTATCTGAAGAGGGTTACAACAAAGGTTAACCCCCCCAAAAATTATATCACCAAAAAAAGTGAGCTTATAACTGATAACTAATATACTCACTTCCCCATTTCTCTGTCTCTGTTTCTCTGTCTCTCTTTCTATATACATATATGTATGTGTGTGTGTATATACACACATATAGTAGATAGAAGACAGATAGATAGATAGAAGACAGATAGATATAGACAGATAAATCAATCCACACACACTTAAAGAGAATGTGTGAGCTGAGGACCAGCAGGATATGATAGATTATTTTCTGTAATAGACAACATGTTTAAGATTACACAGTTTAATGAAAGATGGGGAAATTCAAGTGCCAAAGTATTTGTTGTTTGATGCCTATAAAATAAAACTTACCTTGGTAGAGCAATATACTACCTTTAATTTAAGGGGCTACTTCAGCAAGTTATGTGTTGTTAATGAGTCAGAATTATACAAGAGAAGCCTAGAAAGAAGTGCTCACAGAGACAACTGTCCAATGACCTTCTGAAGGTTAATATCAAGCAAGGCATGAAACAAGGAAATAAATGCTGACCAAAAAGGAATTTGCTACTGTCTGGAGGAGATCCAGCTTAGAGTCCAACCTGAGGAAGAACTCTGTATAGATAATATACTTGTTTGTGTACAACATTGTACTGACTGCATGAAACCCTATAACACTGCAGAGTCTGCAATGATCTCTGTAAAATGAGATCTCCAATCACTCTAAAAAAATTTGGCTTAACTATGCTCACAGGAAAAATCAGGTGAACAAAATATTCATTATTTAGACCATGATATGCAGTTAATTAGAAAGTCTGTAGAGTTTGCCCATCAGAATATATATGAATATATATATATATACATACACACACACACATACACACAAACGTGTGTGTGTGTATTTATAAGCATGTGTATGTATACACACATACATATATACACATTATATACATACATATATTATACATATACATTATATATGAATATAGATATATTTATATATCTATATACATATATAATAGGTCCTACACATGAATATAGAATAAGGCTCATAACTGAACAAGAGAATAAGTGGGCTGGATTGCTTTTGGGAAATTGCAAAAATTCTTTTAAATGATTTCAAACTTTTCTATGAATCAAAGGTCCATGTTTTCCATACCATTATTCTTCTACCAGTGGTTTATATCTTTAAGTCATGGAACATTATGGTCTCTGAATACATGGAATTGAGGGATCTCCAAAAGAGCAAGGCAGAGGTGCATAGTGGGCATGAGTAGCCATAAATATATTATAAACAAGAAACTATGAAGTATTTAAGAATGACATAAAAGAAGTATAGCAGTAAAAGGGAAGAATGGTGGATTGTGTGAGACAATAGAAGAAAACCAGTGGACAGTCTATATATTCCATTGGCCTCCTCACAACATAAAGAAAAAGTGAGGAAGGTCTCTGCCATATTAGGTGGATCTCCTATGAGGACTTTTTGGAAAGTCACAGAGAATAGTTTAATAAAACAAGAAGGCGTGGATAAGTTGTGACCTACATTTTTAGAAAGAATATTCACATCTAGTTTATAGACCAATTGATTAATTATGCCATCTACATATATTTTAAAATTAGTAATATGTGTGAAACATTAATCTATAGTAACTATGGTTACTTATATGCAAATTTGCATATAGATTCACAGCCCCCTTTCAGAAACTCTTCAACCCCATACTCAGGTTCTATAGTCCTTGTGGTAGAAATTGCTGATTCACTTCAATGTTAATTCATTAACCACCACTCTTTGCATCCAAATACTACTAAACTGTAGAATTAACCAGCCCATATCGCCCCATATTTTTCTTCAACAACAGTGGCAAATAGTTCTCATGTACTACCCATGTAGAAGGCATTTTCTAGTCACTGGGGACAAAAAAGAAATAACCCCTGACTAAAAGGAGTTTAAATTGGAATGGAGCCAAGAAAGCAGAGTAGAGGCAGCAACCTAACTGAACTCTTCCAAAATTACCCCCTAAACAACGTTAAAGTAACACCTCAAATCAAATTCTAGAGTGCAGAGCCAACAAGATGTTGGGGTTAGACATTTTCTTTCAGCCTCAGACAACTTAGGAGTTCAGCAGGAGATGTCTGTGACACTGGGGTGGGGGCCAGCTTGAAACTCATGTCAGACAACACCAGTAATAAGTCTTGGAGGTTGCTGTGACAGCAGCAGCTTTACAATCTCAGCTCAAAGATGGTAAAGGGGTTGGAGAACTTGTCAGAAAGAGGTTACAGCTGACCTTTTACTGGGACTAGGTGTAGGGTCTGAAAATTTTTGGCAACTCTTTTTTTTTTCATGGATAGTTTTTAAAAATTTTTTGTTTAAATATTTATTTTTAGTTTCCAGCATTCACTTCCACAAAATTTTGAGTTCTGAATTTTCTCCCCAACTTGCCCCTCTCCCACCCCAAGATGGGATGCATTCTGAATACTCCTTTCCCAAATCTGCCCTCCCTTCTATCACCCCTTTCTTTTCTTGTCCCCTTCCCCTTCTGTTTGCCTGTAGGACAGGATAGATTTTTATACCCCATTGCCTGTATATCTTATTTCTCAGTTGCATATGAAAATAATTTTAAAAAACATTTGTTTTTAAAACTTTGGGCTCCAAATTTTCTCCCTTCCTCCCTCCCCCCACCCTCCTTGAGAAGGCAAGCAACTCAATACAGGTTATACATTTGTGGTCATGCAAAACACTTCCATAGCAGTCATGCTGTGAAAAACTAACTATATTTCCCTTCATCCTATCCCACTCCCAATTTATTCTATTCTCTCTTTTGAACCTCTCCCTCCTCAGAAGTGTTTCTTCTAATTACTCCTTCCTCCAGTCTGTCCTCCCCTCTATCATCCCCCTGCTCTCTTATCTCATTCCCCCCTATTTTCTTGTAGAGTAAGATAGATGTCCATACCCAACTGAATGCATCCCCTATCATCTTCTCCCACTTCTCCTCCACTGTAAAAGCTTTTCTTGTCTATTTTATGTGAGATAATTTTCCCCATTCTACCTCTCCCTTTCTCCTCCCACTACAATCCTCTCTCACCCCTTAATTTTATTTTTTTTTAGATATCAACCCTTCATCTTCAACTCACCCTGTGCCCTCTATCTATCTATCTATCTATCTATCTATCTATCTATCTATCTATCTATCTATCTATCTGTCTATCCATATATTTTCCCTCCAACTACCTTAATACTGACAAAGGTCCTATGAGTTACAAATACCATCTTTCCATGTAGGAATGTAAACAGTTCAACTTTAATAAGTCCCTTATGATTGCTCTTTCCTGTTTACCTTTTCATGCCTCTCTTGAGTCTTGTATTTGAAAGTGAGATTTTCTATTCAGCTTTGGTCTTTTCCTCAAGAATGCTTGAAAGACCCTTATTTCACTGAAAGACCATATTTTACCCTGAAGGATTATACTCAGTGTTGTTGGGTAGATGATTCTTGGTTGTAATTCTGTCTCCTTTGTCCTCTGGGATATCATACTCCATGCCCTTTTGTCTCTTAATGTAGAAGCTGCTAAATCTTGTGTTATACTAATATGCTTCCACAATACTTGAATTGTTTCTTCCTGGCTACTTTCAATATTTTCTTCTTGACCTGGGGGCTCTGGAATTTGGCTATAATACACCTAGGAGTTCTCCTTTGGGGATTTCTTTCAGGAGGTGATTGGTGGATTCTTTCCATTTCTATTTTACCCTCTGGCCCTAGAATATCAAGGCAGTTTTCCTTGATAATTCCTTGAAAGGTGATGTCTAGGCTATTTTTTGATCATGGCTTTCAGGTAGTTGAATAAATTTTAAATTATCTCTCCTAGATCTACTTTCCAGGTCAATTGTTTTTCCAATGAGATATTTCACATTGTCTTCTATGTTTTTCATTCTTTTGGTTTCATTTTACAATTTCTAGATTTCTCATAAAGTCACTAGCTTCCATTTGCTCCATTCTGATTTTTAAGGAAGTATTTTCTTTAGTGAGCTTCTGGACTTCCTTTCCCATTTGGCCAATTATGCTTTTGAAGGCATTCTTCTCTTCCTTGGCGTTTTGGACCTCTTTTGCCATTTGGGTTAGTGTATTTTTAAGGTGTTATTTTCTTCAGTATTTTTTGGGTCTCCTTTAGCAAGCTATTGACTTGTTTTTCCCTGATTCTCCTGCATCATTCTCAGTTCTCTTCCCAGTTTTTCCTCTACTTCTTGTATTTGCTTCTCAAAATCCTTTTTGTGCTCTTCCACGGCCTGGGACCAATTCATTATATATATTATATGTGTATATATGTGTATATATGTGTGTGTGTGTGTGTGTGTGTGTGTGTGTGTGTGTGTGTGTGTGTATTTGTTTTAGGCAATGGGGTTAAGTGACTTGCCCAGGGTCACACAGCTAGTAAGTGTTATGTGTTTGAAGCCAGATTTGTACTCAGGTACTCCTGAATCCACTGTGCCACTTAGCTGCACAATTCATATTTTTCTTGGAAGCTTTGGATTTAGGAGCTTTGACTTTGTTGTCTTCTCCTGGATGTATGTTTTGATCTTCTTTGTCACCAAAATAAGATTCTATGGTTGAACATTTTATTTGCACTGTTTGCTCATCTTCCTAGCCAAGTATTTGGCTTTTAAATTCTTTGTTAAGGTACAGGTCTGCTTCAAATGTGGAGAATGTACTGTACCAAGCTTTGGGGTTTTGTGCAGCTGTTTTCAGGATAGTTCAGTTATTTTAAAGTGGTATCATCAGAGGTGAGGTGTTTACTCCTTTCCTGGCCTGTTTTCTGGTCTATGAATGACCACAAGCACTCCTTTCTGCCTTGGACTGTGAGGAGGATTCCTTATACACCACCACCACTAGCTCCACCAAGCCAACGCTCCTCCTTATTCCAGGACCACACCAGAACTGTGACCCAGATACAAGCTCTGGCAAAGTAAGAGAATTCTGCCTCGGTGCCAGTAAAGACAACCCTACAATCTCCCTCTCATCAACCACTTGATCCCACCTCTGTTTGTCTCTAAAAGCAGCCACCACCTGGTGCTGTGCTAGGACTGGGGCTGGGCCAAGCTCCTGTCTTATTGTGGTTGATAGATCTTTCCTACTGACTTTCTAAGTTGTCTTTGGCATTTCTGGGTTGAGAATTCTGGAAACCACCACAGCTGCCCTTGATTTGGTCCTCTGAGACTTGCTCCAGTTTTGCTGAAGCCTTTTTGCCTGCAAGGCTCATGCTGAACTGTGCTTCTTTCCCAGCCTGGCACAAAAGACCTTTCCTGCCAACCTTCCAGGATGTTTTGGGGCAGAAATTTGTTTCACTATGTTTTTTTGCGTGTGTTCTGCTGTTCTAGAATTTCTTTAGAGCCATTTTTACCCATATTTGGAGGGGTTTGTGGAAGAGCTCAAGCAAGTCACTGCTTTTACTCCTCCATCTTGGCTCCACCCTCTGTTTGGGAACTCTTTTTGCCCACACACAATTCTGGGTCACAATGACAAGGTAGAGAAGAGCTCTTACCCACAAGGAAGCAGGGGACCTGGTCACAGTTCTGAAGTCATGGAGAGTACTAGCACTTGCTCCCCTGCAGAGGAGCAGGGGCCCTTTTTGGGTGAAGACATGAGTGGAGATTACAATAAGCAATGATCACAATTCTCTACAGATCACACCACCTTGAAAGCACTGAAAACTTGCAGATTCCCTGAAGTACTTCTGAAAACAACAATGTTGAGAAGTCAAAGGCTTGGAACAGTGCTTCTCTACCCTTAGGTGAGCAAAGCCCAACTTTAACATAAAGTTCAAAGTCAAGAAATAGGTTACATATAATAATAGGCTAGTATAATAATAAAAATGATGGTTCTCCCTAAGCTAATTTACTTATTCAGTGCCATACCAATCAAACTATCAAGATTATTTTATAGAGCTAGAAAAAATAATAACAAGATTCATTTGGAATAACAAAATATCAAGGTAACTAACGAAAAGAAATGCAAGGGAAGGTGGCCTAGGTGTTCCAGATATTAAATTGTATTATAAAGCATCAATCATCAAAACTACTTGGTACTGGCTAAGAAATAGAATGTTGAATCAGTGAAATAGGTTAGGTATGCAAGACATAGTAGTCATGACTAACCCAAAGACCCCACTTCTGGGATAAGAACTCACTCTTTGACAAAAACTGTTGGGAAAAATGAAAAAGAGTATGGCAGAAACTAGGCATAGACCAAAATCTCACACCATATACCAAAACAAAGTCAAAATGTGTTCATGATTTAGACATAAAAGCTGATACCATAAGCAAACTGGGAGAGCAAGGAACACTTTACCTGTCAGATTTATGGAGAAGAGAACAATTCATGACCAGTTGATAAAGAACATAACAAAATGCAAAATGGATAATTCTGATTACATTAAATTGAAAAGTTTTTGCACAAACAAAGCCAATGAAACCAATATTAGAAGGAAAGTAGAAAATTAAGAAAGAATTTTTACAATCAGTGTTTCTGATAAGGGTCTCATTTCTAAAATATATAGAGAATTAAGTCAAATTTATAAGAATATAAGTCATTCCCCAATTGATAAAAGGTCAAAGGGTATGAACAGGCAGTTCTCAGATGAAGAAATTAAAGCCATCTATAGTCATATGAAAAAATGCTCTAAATCACTATTGATTAGAGAAATGCAGATCAAAACAACTCTGAGGTACCACATCACACTTATCAGACTGGCCAACATGACAAAACAGGAAAATGATAAATGTTGGAGAAGATATGGGAAAATTGGGACACTAATGCATTGTTGGTGGAGTTGTGAAATGATCCAACCATTTTGGAGAGCAATTTGGAACTATGCCCAAAGGGCTATAAAAATGTGCATACCCTTTGATCCAGCAATGGTACTTCTAGGGCTGTATCTCAAAAAGATCACAAATGGGAAAAGGACCCACATTTACAAAAATATCTATAGCAGCTCTTTTTGTGGTGGTAAAGAATTGGAAATTGAGGGAATGCCCATCATTTGGGGAATGGCTGAACAAGTTGTGGTATATGAATATAATGGAATACTATCGTGCTATGAGAAATGATGAGCAGGTGGACTTCAGAAAAACCTGGAAAGACTTGTATGGATTGATAGTGAGTGAAGTGAGCAGAACCAGGAGAACATGGTACACAGTAACAGCCACATTGTGTGATAACTAACTTTGATAGACTTAGCCCTTCTCAGCAATGCTGGATCTAAGGGTCTAAGACAGCTCCAAAGGTCACATGATGTAAAATGCTGTATACATACAAAGAAAGAACTATGGAGTTTGAATGCAGATCTAAGCATACTATTTGCTCTTTTTTTTCCCTTCAGTTTTGTTTTGTTTCCACTTTCTTGTGGTTCCTTCTATTGGTGCTAATTTTTCCTTACAACATTACTAATATGAAAATATGTTTAATAGGAATGTGTATGTGTAACCTATATCAGATTGTGCACTGTCTTGGAGTGGAAGGGGAGGAGAGAGGAGGAGGAAAATTTAAAACTCAAAAGCTTATGGAAGTGATTGTTGATACATCAAAAGAAGAGATCTGGTTTTGGTAAACTTCTTTCAGTCCTACTTGTTTTCATTATCTACCCGTGTAGTTTTTCATCTTTTGTTTCTTCATTATGAATTTTATTTTTGCCTACATCTATAAAATACTCATGGTAAAAAAAAAAAGAAAGAAATAGGTTGGAAAATGAGCAAACAACAACAACAACAACAACAACAACAAAAGAATTTGGCCACACACAAAAAAAATAAAAACTACTACAGTGGTAGAGAAGATCAAGATACAAACTCAGGAAATGACAACAATGTGAAAACAACTAGAAGCTAAGCCTCAAAGAAAAATACAAATGAATACAAGCCTGACAAGAATTACTGGAAGAGTTAAAGAAAGAGATAAGAGTAGTAGAGGAAAAATTAAAGAAAAAGAAAAGAAATAAGAGTTATTTAAAAAAAAGGTATGAAAAAAGAAAGAACAGTTTGTAAAAAGAGGCACAAAAAGTACTGAAGAAAATAACACCTTAAAAAACAGAATTGGTCTAACGGTAAAATAGGCACAAAAATTCATTGAAGAAAAGAATTCCTTAAAAAGCAGAATTGGCTGAATGGAAAAGGAGCCACAAAAGCTCACTGAAGAAAATAATAAGTTAAAAATTAGAATTTGAAAAATGGAAGCTAATAACTCCATGAAATATAAAAAAAAGTCAAAAATGAAAAAAATAGAATAAAATATAAAATATTAATTAAAAATAAAATATCTAATTGGAAAAACAAGTGACCTGGAAGATAGATTAAGGAGAAAGGATGTAAGAATTATTGGAATGCTTGAAAATCATGATCAAAGACAGAGCCTAGGTATTTTATTTGAAGGCAAAGGAGCTAGAATTACAACTAAGAATAACCTACCCAACAAAATTTACTATAATCCTTTGGAGAAAAATAGATATTTAATGAAATAGAGGACTTTCAAGCATCCCTTATGAAAATATGAAAGCTAAATAGAAAATTTGACATTCAAAAACAAGACCCAGGAGAACCATAAAAGATAAAATTGAATGAGAAATCAAAAGGGAGTGAGTAATTTTAACTGGTTAAATTCCTACATAGAAAGATAATACATGGAATTTTCAAGAACTTTATCATTATTAGGGGCAGTTAGGAGTCTACACAGACAGAGGATTCAGAGTTGATAGTGACTTGATTGTATTGAATTGATCTGAGAAAAAATGAAGGAATAAGAAAAAGAGATGTTCTGAGGGAAAGAGGAATAAAGGAGAGGAAAAATAAGGAAAATTATGACATAAAAGAGGTGTTGAAGGAAGAGTTTTTTCACAGTGGAGGGGAAATTGGGGAAGTGGTGGGCAATGCTTGAACTTCTTTCTCATTGTAATAGGTTCAAAGAGAGAAGAATAGATATACACACTAAGTTGGGTATAGAAATCTAACTTACCCAACAGGAAAGTAGAAAGAGAAGAGGATGAGAGAAAAAGTGGGAGTGACAAGAGAGATGGCAGCTTAAAGAAGGTAGTGTTTAGAAGGAAAACAGACTTTTGAGAGGGGACAAGGTAAAAAGATAGAGAGAAGGATAAATAGAAGAAAATAGGATAGAGGGAAACATAGTTTAGTAATCATAACTGTGAAGGTAAATGGTATGAACTCACCGTAAAATGGAAGCAGATAGTATTAGGAATTAGAATTCAACAACATATTGTTTACAAGAGAAACACTTGAAACAAAAAGACACAGTTAAAATAAGGGGCTGGAGCAGAATCTATTTTGTTTCAGCTGAAGTAAAAAAGATAGGGGTAGTGATCATGATCTTAGAAAAAGCAAAAGCAAAAATAAGATGATTCAAAGAGATAATCAGGAAATTTATGTTTTACTAATACCATAGACAATGAAGCAATATGAGTATTTTTACCAGCAAATTTCTTTGATAAAGGAATAATTTCTCAAATATACAGGGAACTGAATAAAATTTATACCATTGAAAAATGATCACATGACATGAGCAGGAAGTTTTCAGAAGAAATCAATTATCTATTGTCATATAAAAATGCTGTGAATTACTATTGATTAGAGAAATGTAAATTAAAATAACTCTGAGGCACCACTTCATACTTATCAGAAATGACAGATACTGGAATTGATGTGGGAAAACCAGTACCTTAAGGAACTGTTGGTGGAGTTGTTTCCTAGTGCAACCATTTTGGAGAGCAATTTGAAGCTATTCTTAAATGTCTATAAAACTGTGCATACTCATAGATCCAGCAATACCACTATGAGGTTTGTATCCCAAAGGGACCAAGTAAAAGGAAAAGGGCCTGTACACACAAACATAATTATAACAGTTTTTTTGTGGCAGCAAAGAATCAAAAATTAAGGGGATGCCCATCAATTGATAAATGGCTGAAAAAGTTGTATTATGTGGTTGTGATAGAATACTACTGTTCTATAATGATGAAAAGGGGAATGGTTTTAGAAAAACTGGGAAGGCTTCTTTGGACTTATGCAAAGTGAAATGAGCAGAACAAGGAGTTCATTGTACAGAGTAACAGCAGCATTGTAAAGGAGATCAACTGTGAAAGATTTAGCTACTCTGATCAATATAACAATCCAAAATAATTCCAAAGGACTCATGATGAAAAATGTTATCCAAATCTAGACAGAGAACTGAAGGAAAAGAGTTTATATTCTACTGGAAATTTTTGTCAAATGCCTCACTGAAAAATGCACACACTGTGTATGTGATTCCCTTGCTTTATTAGTCTAACTTAGTAAATGTTAAAAGAAAAAAAAGAGAAAAAAAGGAGATGAAACTACTTTAGAATGACTTGCTCTAATCCTTGGTGTGATTTCTTTGAGATTTCTTTAGAATGGAACTGATTGCAATCACATAGGGATAATTGAGTGGCATATTAGATAGAATATGAGACCTGGAGTCAAGAATACTCATTTTTGTGAGTTCAAATCTGGCCTCAGGCACTTAGTAGTTATGTGACCCTGGGCAAGTCACTTACCCTGTTTGCCTCAGTTTTCTTATTTGTAAAATGAGCTGGAGAAGGAAATAGCAAACTACTCCACTATCTTTGTCAAGAAAACTCCACATGGGGGCATAAAAAGTCAAACACCAGTGAAACAACTGAACAACAAAAGGAATAATTAATGAAACCTTGTACGCTTTATTTTTTCTTCTTGACTTTTTTTGTTTTCATGTGAAATATATTATTCACTTTATTTGCTAATGGCAAATCAAATGTTGGAGATCTCAGGCCAAGCCAACAAGCATTTATTAAATGCTCATTATATTCCTGACATTGTACTAAACACAAGGTAGACACATACAAGCAAAAAGAAATATAGTCCCTGCCCTCTAGGAGCTTACATTCTAATAGAAGACAATACACAAAAGAGATGAAAAATAGAGAATATTGGAAATGGATGATGGTGAAGAGGTACTAACATGGGTACATGTTGGGAGAATTGAGGATGGTTGGTCTAGGCCCTGTCCCAAAATGGAGGTTCTAGGAAAAGCTCAACAATGGGAGAAGGGGCCATCTGATGTAGGGCAGGAAGAGAAATAGCTGGCTCAGAGGGAAGATAATTCTTCTTTTAAATATGCTCATTGGAGGTATGAATTTGTGAGATTTAGGGCAGGGATTTATAGAGTGTCTAAGACCTTCTTTCAAGCCATATTGAAGAAGTGTGGGACAGGGGAAAGACTTGGAGTCAAGACTTCTAGATTCACATTCATGCTCTGTCATTTAGTATACTTATGAGTTTTCTTGCCTTCTAAGTCTGTTTCCCCAACTGTAAAAATGAGATGATTGGACTGTTAACCTTTTATATCCCTTCAACTCAAAATCTATGATCTTATGAATCAGGTAGCTATTCGAGATTGAACCTAATGGATTGGGTGAGTAAAATGTTGTGGAAAATGAGAATGATCATTCTCCTAAAATAGTGGCTCAAGAGTCAGAAGACTTGGAGTCTACACCCAACTTTATAATTTACTGCTTGCGTGACTTTGGACAAATCACTTAAACTCTTGAGTCTCAATTTTGTTGTGGCAGTCAAATGCCATGTGCTTCATATATTTTATTTTGGCCTACATATTTCATTGGTTTTAGTTGTCATTTATATGTATTTTATTTATATGGAAAGTTCCTGAATGATGAAAGTCTCTGTACCACTACAGTGTGGAAATTTTGCAACTTATAATCTTATAGTCTATACCTTAGAGTTGCCTAGAGATCTGAGAAACTAAATGATTTGCCCAGGGTCACACAGCCAGGGTGGCTTAGAGGTGGAACTTGAACCCAAGTCTTCCTGGCTCCAAGGCTGGCTCTCTTTCCACTCCCCCAAGTCACCTTGCTTACATTAGAATCTAACAATACAAAGTTATGGTTCCATAGTACTTTAAAGCCTAAAAAATTGCTTTCCTCACATCAACACTGTGTAGTCATTGGTAGAAGCATAATCATCTCCATTCTGCAAATGTAGAATCTGAGGCATAGAAAGGCAATATAACTTGTCCAGGTCCCTAGTGTAAGATCCAAGATTTGAAGTCTGGTATTTTGTGATTCCAAGACCTTAACTCCTTCTATACTACATTGCCATTCCTAATGTATATTCTATAACTGTACCAGAACCTATCTAAAACATAGGTGACATAACTGATTGAAAGGTCCATCCAAACACCATTATCTTCCTCATTGTCCTTTAATAGCAATTTTTAAGGTCTTAAGTGAAGGCCTTCTTAAAGTTTCACTTTAATGGAAGAACTTTGTCATAAAGAGTAGTGATTCACTTTGGTGAAGTAGAATGTAATATTCTTGAGGACAGGGACTTTCTTCATTTTTATCCTTGTATCCCCAGTATCTAATATAATTCCTGACACATCATCAATGTGTATTTACATGCTTACTGAATTGAATTAGGTATATTCCTCTCTAAAACGATTTATTATGTCAACTGTGTGGGAGTGAGGTTAGGGCAGTAGGGCATCTAGAAAGGTTTAATGCAGAGGGCTACATTTATGTTGAGTTGTAAATAAAACTAGGTAGTCTAAGAGATAAAGGGAGGTAAAGAGGAAATTTGTTTGGATCATGGATCCACAGCAAAGTCCCTGAGATGAGTGTCATGCATGAAGAGAAGTGTGAAGGATTGATAACGTCATTGAGGGCATGAAGGGGAATAATGAGTACTAAAGCTAGAAAGGTAGGTAGATATGAGGGACTTTAAATGCCAGAAGAATTGAAAATTGTCCTTAGTGGCACTAGGGAGCCAGACACTGGAGTTTATTGGGTAGGGAGGGGAGTTAGATGGTCAAACCTATGTTAAAGAAAATTCATTTGGAAGCTGTGTAGAGGATGTAAAGAAGTAAGATAAGACAGAAGGCAGGTAGACAAATTAGGAGGCTATTACAATAGTATAGATTAGAGAAATACTCAAGTTATGAGTTAGGTTATGAGAGCCTGAATTACAGCAATAACTGGGTAGATAGAGAGAAGAATATGGATATCAAAGATGTTATAGATGTATATGCAAAAAAATTTGGCAAGTGAATTGATTGAATGTTTGGGGGAGTGAAATTGAGTTGATAATGATGACAACAGAATTAGTGGCATCCTTAATGTCAGTAAAGAATATTGATTGGGAGGCAGCTAGGTGGTGGAGTGGATAGAGCACTGGCCCTGGAGTCAGGAGGACCTGAGTTCAAGTCCAGTCTCAATCCAGACACTTGACACTTACTAGCTGTGTGACCCTGGGCAAGTCACTTAACCCCAATTGCCTCACACAAAAAAAGAAAAAAAATAAGGAATATTGGAAGTGGATTGGAATTGGAGGGAAAAGATAATGATTTATTTTTTTTCTTGACAGATTGAGTGTGAAATGTCTTAATATATCATTATTATCTTCACTAGACCATGAGTCAGGAAAACCTGAGTTTAAATCAAGCTTCAGAAATTTGCTACTGATATGAACATGTACTTATCACCTAACATCTCTGTGCTTCTGTCATCTATAAAATGAGAATAATAGCACCTATTTTCAGGATTGCTAGAATAAAATAAGATAATATTTGTGAAGAACCTCACAAATCTTAAAGCTATATGTAAATACTACTTTCTTCTTCTTCTTCTTCCTGCTCCTCTTCCTCCTCCTCCTCTTCTCCTCTTCCTTTTCCTCCTCCATAGTAGTTTCACAATAAATGTTAATTGATTCTGATTTTGGGAGGTCTTTTTGAATTCTGAAATGTCCCTGATTACCCATATTCAGGAATACCTAGAGCAAAGTTCAGGTAGCACTTCAGTGAGCACACTTTTTCTATTCAAATATAAAGTAGAAGGAGGTAAATATGGGGGTAGGGAGTGTGGTGCAGATGGAGGTATAGATTTCTCTCACTAAATCTGTGGTTTGTCTTCACTTCCATACACCTGCTTGAATGGATTGTGGGGAAACCACAGACAAGTGATTAAACTTGAGATGTTTCAGGTAATACATGCTATCCCCTCTTACTGTAAAAATAAAGAACATTTCTGACTCATTGCAGTCTTGGAATGTAATAGCAAACAAATGAGAACCAGACCACAAGCAATAAGGCCAAGTACATCATTACTGAGTGAGTAACGTGAACAACTTGCATAAACTGTGGCTGGAACTTCGTTTTTAGCAGAAGACCATAACCTTTTGATTGCATCCAGAACAGTTAAAAGCTCTTTAATCTGCATGTTGTCCTTCAGGAAAGAAAAACTCATCAATGCAATTCATAATCTCAGAGACCTGCAATTTCTCATTATGACTTAACCTATTCTTCTCTGATATCTTTTTTTCCTTTCTAATATGCAGTTAGAATGAAGATATCCATATCCATTTCTGATGCTTGCATGAATCATAATGCACCCACTGTGTCCTTGCTAATGAAAACTCTTCTCTTTATGGGCCTGGAGGATGCTCTGTTTATAAAATATAGTTCTACAAACCTCAGTTAGTATAATTAGATATTTATTTCCTTTTATTCTTTTATTGCCAATAGTCTTTTTAAAAATGGTGCATTTGTTTCAATATCATTTCTCCTTAATTTTAATGGGGACCAGTTACCCTTAATATTGTTTTCATGTGGACCACCATTTTCTTATAAAAAGAACAAATACACAAACAATAACCAGAAAAAACAACTCTTTTAGAAAACTAGGGGCTTCCAACAACCTCCAAATTGGTTTAGAAAACT
The DNA here is from genome assembly GCF_003287225.1 of Phascolarctos cinereus. NCBI lineage: Eukaryota > Metazoa > Chordata > Mammalia > Diprotodontia > Phascolarctidae > Phascolarctos > Phascolarctos cinereus. The sequence goes on along the minus strand of NW_027555847.1, from coordinate 346,836,067 downwards.
TCCTCCAGGGAAGGAGATTCAAACTTTTTTTTTTAAAAAGGAATTGCTCCAGTGGAAAATCCTGGGTCACAAATCATATCTTCCTTCCATATCTTAACATATGTGATAACATCCGCATTCTTCCAGGTAACATATTTTCCAATTAGGTTATATCTTGAGTGTTTTCTTTTCTCCTGGTGACCAATCTGAGTGATGTACACATTTTAACTTTTCTTTTTTTTTTTAAAGTATACCTGATTGCCACTTTTGCAATGGACCCACACATCTAAGAAATGTTCATTTCTTATATCAGGTATTTTCTTTCTCTACACAGAAACAGCACATTGCATTGGTAAGAACAAAGGATTTGGAGTCAAATGCCTGGGGTTCAAATTCTGCCTCTGATGCTATTATAAGTGTGACTCTAGATGAATAACTTATCCTATTTGACCTCCTCAGGCTAGAGTTTTCTCATTAATAAAATGAGGAGGTTTAATGAAAGGAATCTAAGGATCCTTCTGGCTTTAAATCTAAGATCCTAATAAGTTCCTTCATTATATAGTTTCAGAATTTTCAGAGGAGATTTTTTCTTATCTGTTTTTAAAAAGTTTTTGAAACTGACTTTTGTACTTAAGTGGAACAAAGAAAAAATGGGTTAGAATTTGCTGAAATGCAAAACTTGATCAAATATCTCAAGTGAACCCTCGTGTAAATTAGCCTGAAATATTTGGAACACAGTTTGTATCATGTTTTATTGAGCCAATTTTTCCAATAATTTAATTATTGAATGCCTAACATAGTACTTTACATATAGAAGGCAATCAATATTTTGTTATTGGTGATATTTGCTTCTTCTAAACAAAATATTTGAATTCAATATGAAAAGCATTTAATCAAGTTATAATAAAGAACAGTTGAAAACAACAGTGGATTGAGTTCCCTTTTATTAATATAAACTAAGTACTCTACAATAACAATATTTTTTCTCTTAGGATAGCATTCTTTAGACAGCATGTTGGTGAATGTGGGTTTTGTGGTAGTCGGAGGTTTTGTTTTCTTTAAGGTTTTGTTTTATTCTTTCCTTAATTTTCTAAAACATAGATTGCTTGTACTGAACATAAAAAAATACTTTTGTCAACTTTTCTATTGTACCTGAAATATAGTACTCATAGTATCATAAAATAGGCCTGATTGAACTTTTTTATATCAGTTCTAATAGCCTATTTTTTCCTAGAAGGAAATGGACCCATAGAGAAGTTACATACATCTTTTCTGTCCTCTGATCACCATCTATGCCTGGATACTCTCTCTCTGTCCTTCCCTCCTTCACTTCCTTCCTTCCTTCCTTCCTTCCTTCCTTCCTTCCTTCCTTCCTTCCTTCCTTCCTTCCCTCCTTCCCTTTCTATCTCTGTCTGTCTGTTGGTCTGTCTCTGTTCCTCTCTCATCAGTTCCCATGGATTCAGTTTCTGTTTCATCTTTATGAAGATGGTCTAACCCTAATCTTTCTTTTGAGCCAAAGGCCTTTATCATCAACAGTCTATTGAGCATTTCCAGTGGGATGTTCTACAGACATTTAAAATTCAGCATGTCCAAAACTTAACTCAGCAGCTTTCCCCCATTCCTCTTTTTAAGTACATTTTTGTCCAGGGCACTGGCATCTTCCTGGTCATCCAGATTTGAAACCTTGGCACCATCTTTGATTCCTCACTTTCCCTCACCCCTCATATTCAAGTTGCAAAGTCCTCTTGGTTCTACTTTTAAAATCATGCCTGTCTCTTTCTCTCTACTAATCCCAACCAACATTTAGGACCTTCATCATATGTCACCCGGAGTGTTGCAATATCCTCCCAATTGATGTTTCTGCCTCAACTTTCTCCCCTTTCCAGTCCATCCAATGTGACAAAATAATATCCCTTTTAAAGTACATTTCTGAACATGTCCTTTACTTAATCAAAAAGCTCCAATGTCTTCCTATTGCCTCTAGGATGTCGGTCAGTCAACAATCATTTATTAAATTCTTCTTATGTCCCAAGTACTCCACTAAGAATTGGGGATACAAAGAAAGTTAAAAGCATTCCCTTGCCTCAAGGAGATGACATTGTAATAAGGAAAAACAACATATAATTTGCTAGGTGCATAAAGAACATATACAGGAGATGGAAGTTACACTGAGGGAGGAAGGCACTAGCATCTGGCAAATCAAGAAAGACCTCTTACAGAGGGGTGATGAGTTAAATCTTAAAAGAACTTAGGAATACAAGTGGCAGAAGTAAGGGAGTAGAGCAGTACTTGAGGCATGGAGGAAGCAAATGCAAAGTCAGGGAGAAAGGAGATAGAGTATCATGTTCAAACAATCTCAAGTTGGCTGGTGCAGCTGAATGTAGAAGGGGAGTTGTGTGAGAAAATTAAAAAGGAGGAAGGGGTAACATTATAAAGAGCTTGAAAAGCTAAATAGACCTACTGTTGATCCTATGGAATATGGAACCTCCAATCACTATTCCCATATCCCAACTCCCAGTTCAGAACTCTTTCTCAAACACCTGTACCATGCTGCCACAGTCTTAGAGAGGTGATACTCTTACTTTAGAATGGCTGAAGAAATGTAGTAGCCATTTTCTTTAGTACCATATTCCAGAACTTCACAATTCTTTGCTTTCCACAAGTTCTTTCACATTTCTAGCTTAAATTGTTCTTGCTACAGTCAATGTTTTTTTTTTCTTTCTTCTTTACCTATCCTTGGTGGAAAATTAGACCAGCTGTTTTGTACCTCTCATGCAACCTCTATATTTAACACAGACACAGACACACAGACACACAGAAACACACACACACACACACACACACACACACACACACTTATTTCCTAACTCTTTAATCATCTTGTTGCCCCTCTCTCTCTGGAATCTTTCCAAATAAATGAAGTCTTCTAGAGGCTAGAATAAAATTGATATTAAATGAGGATTCTTTAATTCAGGAGTCATCTGTAGTACAATATAGGAAGAACTTTTAATTCAAAACACACAGCAAGCTTTTAGGACACTTACTTAGATATACATAAAATTAAGTCAAATGAGACTTCACTGAATTAAGAAACCAGCATTTCTGATATCCCCAGGCAGAAAATCCTGTAATCCAACAATCAACCACTGTGTCAACACACTTTGAACACATCTTAATAAAAACTGCAAAGATAAAATCATCTCTCATGACTTTGGCTAAATTACAAAAAATGTAGGGGGTGGGGTATTGTTTACCAAAACTTGCATACCAACTAAATGAACTTCAGAAGGCTATTACAAATATTTCTTAAATTTCATTAGATATAGTATTTCAAAAATGTTTAGAAATATAAGAAGTTAGAAATGTTATAAGTAACTTTCATTTATGTAGCTTTTTAAGTGTTAGCTAGATGGCTCAGTGGATCGGGTACCTGGTCTAGAGTCAGGAAGACTCATCTTCCTGAGTTTAAATCTGGCCTCGGAATCTTAGTAGCTGTGTGACCCTGGGGAAGTCACTTATCCCTGTTTGGCTCAGGTACTTACATATGAAATGAGCTGGAGAAAGAAATTGCAAACTGCTTCAGTATCTTTGCCAAGAATTACAAATGTGGTTGTAAAGTGTTCAATGTAACTGAACAGCAACTGCTTTTTAATACTATTGAAACATTTTCTGTACAACAACTCTGTGAAGTACTGTTGTTGCAGGTTCCTCATATTTTAGAGATGCAGAGATTTTCAAAAATGTCTCCTCTGCTGATTAGACTGCAGAGCTCTCTAAGGCAGAGCTCTTACCCAGTAGCACTTTATTAAATGGTCCATGGCCCCCTCTAATGAAGTGGACTTCAGATCTTCCTCATGATTTGAAATGCTAATTTTCTCCTTTAGTTTTATAGTACTTGATAATATAGTAGTGGACAATACCACTGAAGCAGAGTGAAAATACAGAATCAGATTGGTTGATAGACCTTGCCCCTGACCTTCTAGGAGGATCTACACAAAATACAGAATCCAATTGCTTGACAAATGGGCTAGTGAACATACCTTAACCATCTATCTTGACATTTTAGGAGGTTCTACCAACCTAATGAGCAGGCTTATCGGGTTGGACTGATAAGCAGATGTCAGAACATTTGCATGGGCCAAAGGGTGGATAGAAGGCCAGGCTACAGTGCAGCAACCAGGTCCTCATTAGCTATATGCTCATAGTTTTCTCCCCATGCTGGTCAATAGAGGGATGACATGTGATGGAGGGGCAACAGAAATAACTAGGGGAGTTTCCATGTAATTGAGTCAATTCTGTCATGCTGGGCTTGGTCACCATAACAAGGAAAACCAAGTGTGGAAGCCCACTAGTTAGCTTCCTACGATTAAGAAAGTGACCTTACAATCCATAGTTCACAGCTCTGAGGCTTACTATCACAACATATAATCATTACCCCTAAGGAATCGTATCAAACTGATTAATACAGATTGGACTAAAATAAGGGTCCAATACATCATATATCACAGAGATGTGGAAACTGAGACTCTGAGAGCCTCTGACCTGTCGATGATTAAAATGGACACTTAGTCCAACATACCATCCACTATGCCATCTGCCTTAATTTGTGTAAATTTGTATATATATATATATATTTAACTCAAGTAGGCCAAACTATAAAGGGGACAGAATTTTAAATTGACAGTCATTTCTAAGAGCAGGAGTTTGTCAATTCTGGGTCATTTCTCCTATTTCTACCCCAAATCAAAATTAGTGTTGGCAACTTTGAAAGCCCAGTACATGACATACAATAGGTATTTAATAAATGTTTAATTTTAAGAAACAACAAAATTTGTTTAGCACTTTAATGAACATAGCTAGGCATCCGGGATTCAAAGACCAAAGCAAAACAGTCCATATTCAAGGAACTCACATTCTATTAAATTGGATTTTGAATGACTTCAGAAAGCCAAAAGGATTGAGAAATGAGAGAAAATGATTTAAAATATTTACTTTACACACCTCCAAACTCATCTTGTTTTAACTCTGTTCCCCTTGCTTATCACTCTTGCCCTGGGCATAGCCACCTTTAGCTATCCTACAGCCAAAGTTTTTTGTTTTGGTTTGGTTTTGCTCATTTGATTTTGGTTAGACTTTTGATTTCATTGGTACAAAGAAGTCCCAGTGAGGAAAATCCTTTATACAGTTCAAATAGACAATTACTCTGTACCTTATAGCCTTAGAAAGTTGCCTGAAGTAAGCTATGAAATCTAGAAGAAATTTCAAGTTTATATTTCTCCTTTAAAACATTGAGATATCCTAATCTGTATGTGAGATAGACTATGATGGTGTCCTCGTAATTCACAGAATGATTAAGTATAATTTCAATTGACTGGAATATTTGTCTAACTTGTACCCCTCTTACTCTTAGACTTAAACATATGCACACGTTTGCTTAGAATTGGAATCGTGTAATGACAAATTTGGCTTTTTGCCTTTGCAGTTCTCCAGTCCCCACAGCTGTTGGCATTTATTCCCACCTAAAAGACCAGCCCATCTATGTTTTGGATCAACTCAGCCTCTAAACAGAGCAAAGGACTCATGAATCTGTAGCCTTTCCATTGTTCCTATTTTTGCTCTGCACCTTGGTTCCAGTAAATAGGTTTGGTCCTTGTGACTAACCTTCTGGTACCCCCCTCCCAATCTTTTACTATGGTGCAGCAATTGGGTACCTATTTTATCTTCCTTTTGGATGCTTTAGTTCTTATGGAATTTGGGTCCAGTCTTCCAAAATACTGGAATTGTGTCCTTAAACTTTAGTGTCCATGATGCTGACCTTCCTTAACAATTGCTGGATTACCTTAACCTTTAATTCTTGCCTGCTGTAGATTTTCCTGTCACCTTGTGTCGTCTGGATCTCATTGACTCTGGACTTCCTTGTGTTTCTTGCTGTTGGTATGGCCTTATCTGATTGTCCACTCTGGTGGTTCTCTTTACACTTCTGGTCCCATTCCTTTCCAGTTTGGCCTATGTTGTCATGCATAATGTGTAATTCGTGGTCCTGGGGCTGTATTAGAGTATTCATTGTACCAGGGAATCTGAATTTGACTTCTCCCTAATTAAGATGAGACATCAAAAGATCAACAGCTAGGAGGTGGACTTTAAAGAAAGAAGACAGAGTGGAAAGGAATTGCTCCAAATGCATAAAATGAATTGAGAAAAATTCTGTAGCAATAGACTTGTGATTGATTACTTTCCTATTTCAAATAAAGGAACTTTTTGCTCTTTTTAAAAGATTGGGTGAGATTGCTGTTAATTTTTAAGCTCATGCCTCAGATTTTCCTTCCTCTTCATGTGCAAACTAACATTAATATTTTCATTTAAATCTTACTCCCAATTAGGCATTTTTAAGACTGGGAAAAATTGGGGGTGGAGCAAAGATAGCAGAGTGAAAACAGTGACTTGCTTGAACTCTCCCACAAACCCCTCCAAATACCTATAAAAATGGCTCTAAACAAATTCCAGAGCAGCAGAATGCACAAAAGACAGAGTGAAAAAAATTTGCAGCCCAAGACAACCTGGAAGGTTGGCAGGAGAAGTCTGTTGTGTTGGCCTGGGAGAGCAACAGAGAAGTTCAGCATGGGCCCCACAGGCAAAGACTAGGCCTTATCAAACCTGGAGCAGACCTCAGAGGACTGAATCATGGGCAGCTGTGGTGGTTTCCAGAATTCTCAACCCATAAACACCAAAGACAACTTAGGAGGTTAGTAGGAAAGGTCTATTGGACCATGATGAGAGAGGAGCTTGGTCCAGCCCCAGTCCTGGAACAGCTCTGGGGCAGTGGCTGCTTCTAAAGCTCACAGTTCTGCATGGCAGTCCTGGGGTGAGGAGGAACACTGGTGTGGAGTTGTGAAGGAGAGAGAATCCTCCTTATGGTTCCAAAGCAGAAAAGAGTATTTTTGGTCACTCATATACCAGAGCACAGGCCAGGAAAGGAGTAAACACCTCGCCCTTGATTGTACCAACTTGGAAGAGCTGAAAATTTACAGGTCTCTAGAAGTATCTCTGAAACCAGCTGCAGAAAACTCCCAAAGTTTGGGACAGTACTGGAAGCAGACACTTAGCTTAACAAAGAGATTAAAAGTCAAATAATTGGCTGGGAAGAAGAGCAAACAATGTAAAAAAAAAGCCCAACCATAGAATCTTTCTTTGGTGACAAAGAAGATCAAAACATACAACCAGACAAAGACTAAAAAGTCAAAGCTCCTATATCCAAAGCCTTCAAGAAAAATATGAATCAGTCCCAGGCCTTGGAAGAGTTCAAAAAGGATTTTGAGAAGCAAGTACAAGAATTAGAGGAAAAACTGGGAAGAGAAATGAGAATGATGCAGGAAAATCAGGAAAAGCAAGTCAACAACTTGCCAAAGGAGACCCAAAAAATATTGAAGAAAATAACACCTTAAAAATAGACAAATGGCAAAAGAGGTCCAAAAAGCCAATGAAGAGAAGAATGCCGTCAAAAGCAGAATTGGCCAAATGGGGAAAGGAAGTCCAAAAGCTCACTGAAGAAAATACTTCCTTAAAAATCAGAATGGAGCAAATGGAAGCTAGTGACTTTGTGAGAAATCAAGACATTGTAAAACAGAACCAAAAGAATGGAAAACATAGAAGACAATGTGAAATATCTCATTGGAAAAACAGCTGACCTGGAAAATAGATCCAGGAGAGAGAATTTAAAAATTGTTGGACTACCTGAAAGCCATGATCAAAAATAAAAAAGAGCCTAGACATCATCTTTCAAGAAATTATCAAGGAAAACTGCCCTAATATTTTAGAACCAGAAGGCAAAATAGAAATTGAAAGAATCCACTGATCACCCTCCTGAAAGAGATTTCCAAAGGAAAACTCCTAGGAATATTGTAGCCAAATTCTGGAGTTTCCAAATAAAGGAGAAAATAAATTGCAAGCATCCAGAAAGAAACAATTCAAGTATTGTGGAAACACAATCAGGATAGCACAAGATTTAGCAGCTTCTACATTAAGGGACCTTAGGGCTTGAGATATGATATTCCAGAAGAAGTCAAAGGAGATAGGATTGCAACCAAGAACCACCTACCCAGCAAAACTGAGTATAATCATTCAGGGGAAAAATGGATATTCAGTGAAATAGAGGTCTTCAAGCATTCTTGATGAAAAGACTAGAGCTGAATAAAAAATTCAACTTTCAAATACAAGACTCAAGTGGAGCATGAAGAGGTAAACAGGTAAGAGAAATCATAAGAGATTATTAAGGTTGAACTGTTTACATTCCTACATGGAAAGATGATACTTGTAATTCATGAAATCTTTGTCAGTATTGGGGTAGTTGGAGGGAAAATATGCGTGTGTTATACATATATAGACATAAAGATATAGATATAGATAGATAGGAGGCACAGAATGAGTTGAAGATAAAAGAGTGAGATCTAAAAATATCTAAAACAATTAAATTAAGGGTTGAGAGAGGATTAAAATGACAGAAGGAAAAAGGGGGAGGTAGTTTGGGGTAAATTATCTCAGATAAAACAGACAAGAAAAAGCCTTTACAGTGGAGGGGAAGTAGGGAAAGGTGAGAGGAAATGAGTGAATTTTATTCTCTTTGGATTTGGCTTAATGAGGAAATAACATACACACTCAATTGGGTATGGAAATCTACCTTACCCTATAGGAAAATAGGGGTGAAGGGTATAGGAGGGGGTGATGATAGAAGGGAGGGCAGATTGATGGAGAGGGTAATCAGAAGCAAACACTTCTGAGGAGGGACAGGGTCAAAACAAAGAATAGAATAAATGTGGGGCAGGATAGGATGAAGGGAAATATAGTTAGTTTTTTCACAACATGACTACTATGGAAGTGTTTTGCATGACTACATATGTATAACCTGCATTGAGTTGCTTGACTTCTCATTGAGAGTGGGTGGGAAGGGAGGAAGGGAGAACATTTAAAACTCAAAGTTTTGAAAATAAATGTTAAAAATTGTTTTCACAAGCAACTGGGAAATACAGACAATGGGGTATAGAAATCTATCCTGCCCTACAGGAAAATAGAAGCGTAAGGGGTAAGAGAAGAGGGGTGATAGAAGGGAAGGCAGATTAGGGGAAGGGTTATTCAAAATGCTTGCCGTCTTGAGTTGGGGGGAGGGGTGAGATGGGGAGAAAATTTGGAACTCAAAATCTTGTGGAAATGAATGTTAAAAACTAAAAATTAATTAAAAAAGAATGAGGAAAATCTTTGTTATTAGTAGTTCTATGATTTTTAGCACTGTGCTGTGTACTTTGTGAATGCTCAATGAATCTTTCATTATTATCTGAAAAGATAGAATCCTTTGACAATAACTGATCAAAAAAAAAAAACTGGGACATTTCACTCTGGCCTGATGAGGAAGCAATCCTAGTTTCTTTGGCTCATGATTGTTATGTACTTGCTTTGTAAACCCCAGAGACAGCAAATACAAGATAATAATGATAACAAGGATAGTTGTTTTGGGTTTGTTTTCCTGGCATTTGTCAGAGATGTTTAAAGACCTCTCTCCCATCCCTCTAGTTCTGTGATCATAGAATTAATTCTAGAACTGTTTCCAGAACACATGCTTGTTGCTTCTTACTTTGAGTACTTACAACAGTTACTCTCCTCCCTCAATAGTAAACTATGTAGGAAGATTGAGGATTGCTCACATTCTCTTTGATTTCAATTAATTTATGTTTCACAGCTGCATATCTAATTAATGTTGGCTTTCCTAGGATTTGGAAGTATGTAGAAGTGTTGCTAGACAATATTCACATTAATAAAAATACCATCTTGAATCAAATATACAAGTGTTTAACAAAATTCTGTTAGCTACAATGGTGACCAAAAGGTCAATATCCTTAGATCTTTCCAGTCTTTATATTACACTAGTAGAATTTTATTTAAGAGAAAATAGATATGGAACTTCAGGAAAAAAAAGACAGACAAAATCTCTGTGCCTTGGAATAGCTGTAGAGGAAGGTGCAAGTTATATGTTCATATGTTTTATGAGTAAACAACATCTGACCTCAAAATGTATCATATGTTTCTTAGAAAGCAAAGAGAATGCAGTGTGGTGAATGATGAGATCAGTGGCAGTGAAAGAATTATTGTCACTCTGTATTGAATTTCCTTTTCAAGGTGTGAAGTGAATGGAACAATATTCAAACGTTACCATTGAAGAGAATCCTGACTGCTTTCAAAAAGTAGCACAGTGTAGTGGATAGAGAGTATTAGCATTGGAACCATGAAGACTTTGATTTGACTCCTATCTCAGACACTTTCTAGCTTGGTAATTAAAGGCAAGTCACTTCATCTCTCTCACCTTCAATCTCCTCATCTACAAAATTAGTGAGCTGGATTTGATGACCTTTAAGCTCTCTTTCACATTTATATCTATTATCCCAGGAACTAGATATAAATAAACAGGAACAAAGGTCCTTTGGGGGATCTTCATTGGGAGAAAAAGAACCCTAAATCTCTCAAAGTATATGTGATAGAAGCACAGGTTGATTGTGTCAATATTATTAAGGAAAAAGAGGATAAGATAGGGAAAATAAAGGTTGTTGTTGGGTTTTTAACCATGGGGGAAAAAGGAAACTTTGAGAATGAGCTAAGTCAGTAATCTTTTTCATCACTGATTTTTTTATTTTAATACAGAAAGTTCTATAGTAAAGCTAAGAGATGAGGTCTCATTTGTGTAAAGCTGGTAAGCCAATGGTGACCATAATTGAGAGCCATGAGTACTGCCCAAAGAAACCTAAGTCAAGAGTATTAGACAGAAGATAACGGGAGGGGCAATTATTAAGTAGCAAGAAGGTTGTCCACACACACGTCTATAGCCCTTTCATTCCAGTTGTATAGAAATAACTCAGCATATTAAAGCTATGTCTTTTGGTTATGCTCATTTTCAATTTTTTAAAAACAATTGAAACTAAACGTTTTCAGAAATGTGGCTGAGATTATTTTCCATTGTTTTACTATTTATTTCTGTCTTGACTAGATGTTTTACTAATTCAGTGGTATTCTTTGGGCTTAACAGGTTGAATAACTGCTTATTTAGCCCTACATTGAGAAGATACTAATTTTCTCTTCATGTGTTTGGGGGGGAGGGGATAGCAAATGACATAGGTTAATTATCATTAAAAATATCTATGATGTGACCCCAAATTTATGAGGATTCAAAACAGGAGGAATTCTCAGGTTACACACACATAAATAAATACTTGTTACCTGTTAGTGCCAATACTTTTTGACTGAAGTCTTTTGTTGAGGACTTCTGCAGAGACTCCAATGCCTACTAGATGTAAAAAGTTCTAGGAAGAAACAAAATTTCTTTCCTCCTCCTGCTATGACAAGGCTATTGGAGAGAAGGAATCAGGACCTTTAATACAAGAATCATCTCTTTTTATAAATAATGCTTTGCCTATGTCTGAAAATATGAAGAAATGAATGAAAAAATATTAAATATATCCTATATGCAAAGCCCTATACTAAGTCCTGTGGACACAAACAGAACAGCAGAAAGAGTCTCTGCTCTCAAAAAGCTCACATTCTAAAACGGAAAGAGAACTCTGTATGTAGGAGATTTCAGTTACATGTCAGATGAAAGGCTCTCTGGTCCTTATGCTGCAGTAGTAAAGCAAATGGTGAAGCACCTATTTTAATGTCATTTCTACTGATGAAACAATATCACTTTCTAATTTTGAACCATTTGATAGTGTGAAGGACTTTGGCAGTGAAAGTTTTGTTGTTCTTTAGTAGCTGTGACTGCTGAGGAGGTAGGATATATAGAACCTGCAGAGACAGTTGTCAGGCTGTATATCTACAGGAGTTGCTTCCCTGGATGATGTCTAGGTGGGTAAGGGTGCACTGTACAGGATGGGTAAAGGGCTAGTGGTCTGAGGTGTACTGTTGTTCTCCGGGCACTCTTGGACTTATCTCCTTGTTGGTGGCAGTTCTTTGGGTGTTGGTGGTAGTGAGAGTTGTAGATCTTTTCTTTGTAGGGGTTGCTCCTTTTAGTGATGGCTATAGGGGAGGATCAGTTGGAAGCAAGGCTGGTGGTCTGGGGATACCATTTCAGGGCTCTTGGGTTCAGGGTCCTGGGCTGTCTCCATTGGGGTATGAGAGGAAGTCATGCTTGAGGTAGTGATATTAGCTTGACTTTTTGTTTTTCCCTCAGAATACTTTGCTACTTTAGGTAGGCTGGCTTACCTGCCTCACAGGTGGAAGTTGGTAAGAATGGTCACTACCACTCCCTTCCACAGGTGGTAGTTAAGGAGTCTCCAGAAAGGAGATACTATGTAGCAAGTATTTAACTTTTAAGAAAAAAATGTTTTTGTTTTCAATTCAACGTGTATGCTTTCTTTCAGACAATAAATTGTACATTTCATTTTTTTGTCTTAACTTCCAGGAAACAGAATGAAATTGGGCATTAAATGATAATGACTAATACATTCCTAGAACCGGCAACAACTTTTTTGAGCATCTTTTAATTGATTCTGGAAGTTTTTTTCTTATTTTAAAAAAATTCTTTGTATTCTTCCACAGAGTTTTACTGTGGCAAGGAAGTGACCCTGGGTTATGAAGGCTATGACAGTGGAGCATAAGCTCCACCTAAGAAGGTTCTATGACCCTATAAGAAGTGCCAGTATGGTCTTGAGAACAGATTACATCTGTTTTCAGAGAACCAGTCTTGCTAAATAAGAAGTAGTTGTCAAATAGATGTCAAACTTGCTGCCAGAGAGGCCAGTAAATTATCAACAAATTCCCAGTAAAGTCCCAAACCAGATTAAAATATTATTGTGAATGTTTAAGAAAACAAAAGTTCATACACAACATGGACAATGTTAATTTGTAGCTTTCTAAGACAATATGTAGCCTGCAAGGATAACATTTCTATTTGAGCTTTATATTACTGAAGCAGATCATCAGTGCCAGACTGGTCTTTTAGTGATGAATTCTTTGGTTGCCCCATCCCATGAAACAAAGAAAAATGCAAAATAGCCCAAGTTCTTCATAACCTCCTTCTACTTTTATGATGATGGTGGAAAAATGGTATAAATGAGGCAGCGGTAAAAAAAAAATAGGGTTTTTAGACCCAAACATGAACATTAACTCTTGATATTTTAAGATCCAGGAAAAGTGACCGAAGAGTGAGTATGAGGGTCCAGAATTCCCTTGCATCAGCATATTCATGCCTCCCCCCCCCAACAGTGAAGCAAGTTTAATACCAAAGAAAGAGCTGGGAACTCCGGAATGGTTATATAAGAAGTTTAATAATAATCACATGGGTTACCTTCAATAGGGACAGTCTGGGGTGGTGGCCTGATGAAAGATTGGATCCATTCAAACACCCTGTAAAAGCCCCATGGTAATTATGATAGTAAAACAAAGGGAAGAGGAGATAGAGTCACTAAATAATCATTCAGTGAATTCATATATAAAGAGAAATATTTTTGTAAAGTCAATAACTAGCTATGTTTTCTGTCAGAATATAATTAATTTCAATTTTCACATTAGGTGATCCCCATATCCATTGTCTCCTGACTCTTCTTGAATAAAATAGATGTAATATACATGTGTGAGGCTTTGTATAGCCTATAACCCTTTGGCCATCTTAATTGTTTCATCCTAAACTTTCTAGATGATTCAATTTACAAAAAAAAAGATCTTATGTTTAATATTTCAGGATCATATTTTCTTTGTCTTTGCCTATAATTTCACTGTTTAGGAAAGTCCTAATGAAGAAGAAATTCTCTCAGACAGTGCACATCTGGACCTGCACATGCTATACATTTTATAGTTTTGCAGAGCTTCCCACAGATGCTGAGATATTCCAAATGTCTGACTAGGGCATAATACCGTGGGCATATTACCTCCTAAATCACTTCAATTTCTAAATACCTATCTTGTGCAAGACACTGTGCTAGGTTCTAAAGATGTTAAAACAACAATAAAAATACACCTTATGCCCTGAAGGATCTTATATTTTCCTGAAAGTTCTCTTTGGAAATTTTGCCTCTCTCAAAGCAACTCAAGATCACATTAATTTTCTTGGATGCTTAGCATGCCTTGCCTAGACTATTGCAACAGATTTCTAATTGGAAGCTCACCACTCCAATCCATCCTACTCATTCCTGCCAAAGTAATTTTACTTAAGGGCAGATGACCACATGACTTCCCTACACAAGAAACTAAGAAATTCCAGCAGTTTTATATTACCTCTGAGATAAAATATAAAGCCTCTGTTTAGCTTTTAAAGCCCATCAAGAGCTGGCCACCACCTGTCTTTCCAGCTTCTCTGTACATTTTTCTGTTTGACATTCAAAGCCTATTATAAACTAACCCCCCTTCCAATTTTCTTACCTCATTCACTCTTTAAGCCAGTGACACTAGTCTGCAAATTGTACCTCAATCAGGACGTTCCATTTCCCAACTGCAGGCATTTTCACTGCCTGTCCTATGCATGGAGTGTTCTTCCTCCTCATCTCTACCTCTTGGCTTCCCTGGCTTCCTTTAAGTACCAGCTAAAATCCCATCTTCTACAAGAAGCCTTTCCAAGCCCTTCTTAATATCTATTGATAATTTCATATATCCTGCATATAGTTTGCTAGTGTATAGTTGTTTGCCTGGTGTCACCTTTATTATATTGTGAGATCCTTCACACTGCCTTTTTTTGCCTTTCTTTGTATCCTCAGAATTTATCAAATACCTGGCCAACTAGGTGGTGCCATAGTGCACAGAGTGCTGGGCCTGGAGTCAGGAAGACTCATCTTCCTGAGTCCAAATCTGGCTCAGACACTTCCTGGCTTTGTGACCCTGGGCAAGTTCCTTTACCCCATTTACCTCAGTGCTGGGGAAGGAAATAGCAAACCGCTCTGGTATCTTTGCTAAGAAAATCTCAAATTGGATTATGAAGAGTCAGACACAACTGAAAATAAGTGAACAACAACTGGCACATAGTTCTTAATAAATGTTTATTGACTGACAAACTGACATTACTGTCCTCTCCACACTCTGAGATATAGCCAAATTAGCATTTTCTTTATACTTTACACATGATGTCCCATCTCCCCTCCACTGTGCCTGGAATGTACTCCCTCAGTAGCTTTGCCTTACAGAGTCCCTGTCTTCCTTTAGAATTCAACTCCAACACTATCACCTCCATGAAACCTTTTCTGATCCTCCCCACCCCCAACTCAGCTGCTAGTCTCCATTCTTCTCAACTGCTTGATATTTAACTATTTTGTATTTCTATTTATTTCCTTTATGTTTATGCTCTATATATTCATCTATTATTGGCGTGAGTAAGGGTTGTTTCATTCTTTGTATCTATATCACTATAACCTTGAACCATGCCTGACACATAATAAACACTTGATAAATGCTTATTGATTGTTTGATTGATGTTACACCACACTGATGACTCAAATGGAGTTTAAAATCCTCCATCCTTTAAAATTTCTAGAATTATATCTAATTGGTTGATACTTGAATCATCTACAATGGTTAATAATGAACTTTTTCTGGTACACAGATAAACAGTTATGATACTACTAATTCAGGTTGTCATCAGAAACATATGATTTAAGTTTGGGTTATTCATTCTCAGTGTAAAGTTTTAAGGCAGCATCCTTGATGTAGTCCATTTTGCTTTAAATTATATTTGCAAGTTCTGTTTTATTTTCTGTAAGTAGTACCAAAATTTAAAGAATCAATTGGAAATGTGCAGTTTTATTTTACTTTTGTCTAATGAGAAATGGTTGGAAAAATTAGTTGAAATGTTCAGCTCAAAGAAAGAATTTTTTAGAAAATGAAAATCTAAATGTAGATAGTTACGTAATGAATTATCATATAATTCTATTAATGCACTTTATTTTCTCAAATAATTTTCAATAAACATTGAAAATATTCATATAAGCAATGAATAATCCATCCTAAAAAATCCTTATGAAATTAGTAAATGGCAGAAATGATTTACTCACTATTTCAGGCAAAAAAAAATTGTGATATAAAGAACTTTCAGTTACTTGGACTATGTATTAGGTACTTTTCAATAACTAATATGGAAAAAACTCTCTTAAGCAATACTATACTAAGAGACTTTTGACAGTATCATCCCCAAATCATAGGGATTAGAACTGAAACATACTTTAGAGATATTGTAGTCCAACTCCCTCATTTTCAGATTAGGATCATTATGTACAGGAAAATGCCCAAGGTCACATAGGCAATTTATGGCAGAACTGGGATTTAAACTGAGATTTTCTAGATTAAAATAAAGTGATCTTTACATTTTACTACCCGGTTAAGTTTCATGGGGTAGAGGTAGGGGAGAAGTAAGTTCGGGCTTCAATGAATCAGGCTTACCCCCTTCTGTATTTTTACATTAATCACTATTCTGGAAAGCCAAAGATTTCAGTTTGTATTGCTCTCTTTTTTTGTTTAGATTCCTCCTTGCTGGATCAAATATGTATTCATTTTTTTAAAAAAATCTGATCTCCATTCCTTGTTTTCTATATGAGTTCTTGGCATTTGTTTCAGGTCAAAGCAGTTTGGGATGACTAGCCTGGTGATCTTCAAACTTTGTAATTGCACATATGATCAATAAAAAACCCTCCTACATGTACATATTTATTTATTCATATACATGCATTACAATATCAATGATTATGTATATCATAAAATAAATAAGATATAAATTAAAAAAGGGACGGGATAAATTCAAATAATATTTGGAATTTATTGAGTATGGGAGTCACTTGGCCAGATCTACACTCTAGTTAAAAACACTTCGGCAGCTATGTAAAGGATGGATTTAAGTGAGAAGAGCCTTGAGGAAGGGAAATCAAGTAGGAGGCTATCATCACATTTACTATAATTTGATCAGCTATCCCCCAAATGATGGGTACCCATTTAGTCTCTATTTCTTTGCCCCGACAGATATAGTTGCTGTATATGGTTTATTTTTCTCTTAGTAGTAACATGAAAAGGTATGAACAAAAAGCTTAACTTCCAATTACTTCCAGAATGACTGGGTCAATCTGAAGCTCCCCCAACAGTGTATTAATATACTTATTTTACAATAATCCCTCCAACATTTATCCTTTCCTTCTTTGTCAAATTTGACAACTAATGGAATTGAGATTAAATGTCTGAGATGCTTTAATTAGCATTTCTCTGTTATTGACTTGGAACATTTTTTAATAAGCTGTTAATAGCTTTGATAGATTTTATATCTTCTTTGAAAATGGATTTTTCATATTTTTTGGCCATTGATCAATTGAAAAATGGTCCATATTCCTCAAGACTAAGTTAAAAAGCAGGTGCTAATCTTAAGGGTAAAAGAAATTGCTTAACAAGTGCTCCTGACATCAATGCAATCACCAATGCAGACAAAACATAAATGACATATACATATATAAATGAAGAACCAACATAGATATGAATTCTTAAAGAAATAACAATTTTAAAAAGTTATTTATGCCAAGCTTTATTCAGTTTTTATATTATAGTGATTTCAAAACTGTCAATCTGCCTGACTCATCCTAGATTCATGTTTTCTTCTTGTTTTGGTCAAGTATGGATATATAATTAATAGATTAATAATGTCTCTACCTAGGCCTCTCTATATGATGTAGAAATGGCTACACTCTGTTGAGATGAGGAACTTCATATTCCCATTTATGACAGCACAGATCCTTGAAGGATTAAAGAAGTTTGTTAATATGAATAATTTAAATGATAAAATTTTAATACATATTCCTTTACACCTGGTATCCAAAGATAAAATATTCCATGAGCTTGATAAAGAAACACAGAGCCAAGAGAGGTCATCACCATAAGGTTTTCTGATTCTATGTGTTGTTTGTTTCTGACAGATTACTCATGCGTTGTACTTCATAATTCCCATATGGTCAACCCAGAGATTTTGTGGAATTCATATATGACTGATTTAGTAATAGATATCTCTTAGGCTTTCTGAGACAATGAACTGAGGACCTAGCTAGGGCCATGTGGCAGCAACAATGATCTTTTCTTCATGGCATTCAGTTGTGGGACCCTCCCTAAAATCCTAATTTTCTTTTCTTTCTTCTCTGATTTTCTTTAAAAATTTTTTATTAACATTTAGCATTCTTTTTTTTACATTTTGAGTTCCAAATTGTTTCCCTCTTTCCTGCCACTCCCCCACCCATTGATTAGGCAAGTAATACCATATTAATTATGCATACAAGGTCATGAAAAGCATATTTCCATATGAGCCATGTTGCAAAAAATAAATCAAGAAGAATAAAGTGAAAAAATATGTTTCAATCTGTACCCATTAGTTCACTAGTTCTCTCTCTGGAGGGGGATAGTATTTTTCATGATGTGTCCCTCAGAATTGTTTTGGATCATTTTATTATTTAGATCAGCTAAATCTTTCACAGCTGATTATCCTTACAATATTGCTGTTACTATGTACAATGTTCTCCTGGTTCTGCTCATTTCACTTTGTATTAGTTCATATAAATTTTCACAGGTTTTTGTGAAACCATCATGTTCATTATTTCTTTTTCTTTCTTTTCTTTCTTTCTTTCTTTCTTTCTTTCTTTCTTTCTTTCTTTCTTTCTTTCTTTCTTTCTTTCTTTCTTTCTTTCTTTCTTTCATCAGAAGTTGGTAATTTGATAGAGCATTTAACATTTTTTTTTTGTCAAGGTCAAAATCTTAAATGTTCACTATCATTCTGAATGAATGAAAAGGCATTTTTAAAAATTTAAGTTTTTTTTATTTCTTAAAGGAACATTTTGTTATTCAATCTATATTGGTTTTGAGCATGCTTGGGTAGATTTCACTCATATACATTTTTAGCTAATTCATTTATTTTTAGTTTTCAACATTCACCTCCTTAAGCTTTTGAGTTCCTATTTTTTCTCCCCCTTCACCTCCCCCCTTCCCAAAACAGAGTGCAATCTGACATAGGCTCAACATATACATTCCTATTAAACATTTTCAAATTAGTCATGTTGTAAAGAAGAATTAGAACAGTAGGAGGATCCACAAGAAAGAAGAAACAAAACAAAACAGAAGAAAAAAAAAGAGGAAATAGTATGCTTCAATAAGTATCCAGACTCCACAGTTCCCTCTCTGGCTGTGGATAGTAATTTCCACCATGAGTCCTTTGGAGACATCTTAGATCCTTGTACTGCTGAGAAGAGCTAAGTCTATCAAAGTTAATCATTGCAAAATGTAGCTATTACTGTGTACATTGTTCTCCTGGTACTGCTCACTTCACTCAGCATCAGTCCACACAAGTGCTTCCAGGTTTTTTTGAAGTCTGCCAGCTCATCATTTCTTATAGCATAATAGTATTCCATTACATTCATATACCACAACTCATTTGTTGGACCTCCCCTCAATTTCCAATTCTTTACCACTAAAAAACCCTGCTGTAAATATTGTTGTATGTATGAGTTCTTTACCCATTTCTATGATTAGGGATACATCCCTAGAAGTGCTATTGCTAGGTCAAAGGGCATGCACTTTTTTTATAGCCATTTGAACATAGCTCCAAGTTGCTCTCGAAAATGGTTGGATAAGTTCATAACTCCACCAAAAATGCATTTGCGTTCCAATTTTCCCACATCTTCTCCAACATTTATCATTTTCCTGTTTTGTCATGTTAGGCAATCTGACAGATGTGATGTGGTAACTCAGAGTTGTTTTGATGTGCATTTATGTGATCAAAAGTGATTTAGAGCATTTTTTGTTATTATTATAGATAGCTTTAATTTCTTCATCTGAGAATTATTTGTTTATATCCTTTGATCACTTATCATTTGGGGAATGACTTGTATTCTTATAAATTTGACTTAGTTCTCAATACATTTCAGAAATGAAGCCTTTATCAGAGACACTGGTTGTAAAAATTCTCACTCAGTTTTCTGTTTCCCTCCCAATCTTGGTTGCATTGACTTTGTTTGTGCAAAAACTTTTCAATTAATGTACTCAAAATTATCAATTTTGCATTTCATAATGTTCTCTATCTCTTGTTTGGTCATACATTCTTTTGTTCTCTATAAATCTGACAGGTAAACTATTCCTTGCTCTCCCAGTTTGCTTATAGTATCAGCCTTTATATATAAATTGTGTACCCATTTTGACTTTATTTTGGTATATGGTGTGAGATTTTGATCTATGCCTACTTTCTGCCATACTTTTTTCCAGTTTTCACAGCAGGTTTTGTCAGATAGTGAGTTCTTATCCCAGAAGCTGGGGTCTTTGTGTTTATCTATAGTCATTGACTACTGTGTCTCGTGTACCTAACCTATTGCACTGATTCACCACTCTATTTCTTAGCCAGTACCAAGTAGTTTTGGTGATTATTGCTTTATAATGCAATTTAAGATCTGGAATGGCTAGGCTACCTTTCCTAGCATTTTTTTCCCCAATAGTTCCCGTGGTATTTGAAATCTTTTGTTCTTACAGATGAATCTTGGTATTATTTCTTCTAGCTGTATAAAATAATTTTTGGTAGTTTGATTTGTATGGCACCGAATAGGTAAATTAATTTAGGTAGAATTGTCATTTTTATTATATTAGCTTGGCCTACCTAGGAGCAACTGATGTTTTTCCAATTATTTAGATCTGACTTTATTTCTGTAAAAAGTATTTTGTAATTGTGCTCATATAGTTTCTGGGTTTGTTTCAGTAGGTAGACTCCTAAATAGTTTTTGATGTCTACAGTAAATTGAAATGGAATTTCTTTTCTCTCTTGCTGTTGGACTCTGACAGTAATATATAGAAATGCTGATGATTTATGTGGGTTTATTTTATAGCCTTCAACTTTGCTGAAGTTGTTTATTATTTCAATAAGTTTTTTATTTGATTCTCTAGTATTCTCACCTGTTCTGTTTCTTCTTTGCCTATTATAATACCTTCAATTTCTTTTTCTTCTTATTGCTAAAGCTAACATTTCTAGTACAATATTGAACAACAGTGGTGATAATGGACTTCCTTGTTTCACCCCTGATCTTATTGGAAATGCTTCTAGCTTATCCCCATTACATAAAATGTTTGCTGAAGGCTTTAGGTAGATGCTACTTATCATTTTAAGGAAGACTCCATTTATTCCTATGCTCTCTAGTGTTTTTAATAGGAATGGGTGTTGCATTTTGTCAAAAGCTTTTTCTGCATCTATTGAGATGATCATGTGGTTTCTGTTAGTTTTGTTGCTGATGTGACTATTTATGCTGATAGTTTTCCTAATATTGAACTAGCCCTGTATTCCTGGTATAAATCCTACCTAGTCATAGTGTATTATTCTTGTGATAAGTTGCTGTAATACTTTTACTAATATTTTATTTAAAATTTTTTCATCCATATTCATTAGGGAAATTGCTCTATAATTTTCTTTCTGTTTTGACTCTTCCTGGTTTAGAATATCAGCACTATATTTGTAACATAAAAACTATTTGATAGGACTCCTTCACCTATTTTCTCAAATACCTTATATAGTATTGGAATCAATTGTTCTTTAAATGTTTGATAGAATTCACTTGTAAATTCATCTGGCCCTGGAGATTTTTTCCTAAGGGGTTCATTGGTGGCTTGTTCAATTTCTTTTTCTGAGATGGGGTTATTTAAGTATTTTACTTCCTCTTATGCTAATCTGGGCAATTTATATTTTTGTAAATATTCATTCAGTTCACTAAGATTGTCAAATCTGTTGGCATACAGTTGGGCAAAACAATTCCCAAATATTGTTTAAATTTCCTCTTCATTGTTGTTAAATTCAGCCTTTTAATTTTTGAAACTGGTAATTTGGTTTTCTTCTTTCTTTTTTCAATTAAGTTAACCAAAAGTTTATCTATTTTCTTGTTTTATTTCCATAAAATCAGCTCTTAGTTTTATCTATTAGTTCAATAATTTTCTTAATTTCAGTTTTTTTAATGTCTCCTTTGGTTTTCAATATTTCTAATTTGGTATTTAATTGAGGATTTTTAATTTATTCTTTTTCTCGCTTTTTAAATTTCATGACCAATTCATTGATCTCCTCTTTCTCTATTTTATTAATGTAAGCATTGAGAGATATAAAACTTCCTCTAAGAATTGCTTTCACTGCATCCCATAAGTTTTGGTATGTTGTCTCATTATTGTCATTCTCTTGGATGAAGCTGTTGATTGTTTCTATGATTTGTTGTTTGACCCACTCATTTTTTTAGTATTAGATTATTTAGTTTCCAATAATTTTAGTCTATCTTTCTATGGCCCTTTATTACATATACTTTTTATTGCGTCATGATCTGAAAAGGATGCATTTAATATTTCTGCCTTTCTCCATTGGATTGTGAGTTTTTTATGCCATAATACATGGTCAATTTTTCTGTAGGTGCCATGTACCACTGAGAAAATAATATATTCCTTTCTATCCCCATTCAATTTTCTCCAGAGGTCTACCATATCTAACTTTTCTAAAATTCTATTTACCTTCTTAACTTCTTTCTGGTTTATTTTCTCAGTTAGATTTATGTTGTTCTGAGAGAAGGAGGATGAGGTCCCCACTAGTGTAGTTTTTCTCTCTATTTCTTTCTGTAACTCCCTTAACTTCTCCTCTAAAAATTTAGATGCTATACCACTTGGTGCATACATGTTTAGTAATTATATTATTTAATTGTCTATGGTGTCTTTTAGGAGGATGTAGTAATGTTCTTTATCTCTTTTAATTAGATCTATTTTTGCTTTTGCTTTGTCTGAGATCAGGATTGCTACCCCTGCTTTTTTTTTTTTTTTACTTCAGCTGAAGCATAATATAATCTACTCCAGACTTTTACCTTTACCCTGTGTGTATCCCTCTGTTTCAAATGTGTTTCTTGTAAGCAAAACATTCTAGGATTATAATTTTTAATCCATTCTGATATCTGTTTCCCTTTTATGGGAGAGTTCATATCATTCACATTCACAGTTATGGTTACTATCTGTGTCTTTCTCGTCATCCTATTTCCAGTCACACACTTAATGCTTTTATCTTTTTTTCCCTTTCCGTCCTCACTAGAGTTTTTCTTTCAACCACTGCCTCCCTCAATCTACCCTCCCTTTTACCTTCCTTCTCCCTTTCTTTCCCTTTTCCCTTGCTACTTCTTCCCTCTCTTCTAACCACCCTTTCCTTTTTCTTTCCCCTTCCCCCTCCTACTGCCTATATGGCAAGTTAGATTGCTATACCTAACTGAGTATGTCATTCCCTCCTTGAGCCAAATCTGATGAGAGTAAAGTTCAAACAATGCTTATCTCCCTCCTTTCTTTCCCTCTACTGTAACATGTCTTTGTGCCTCTTCATGTGGTGTAATTTACCCTTTTCTGCCTCCTCCTTTCCTCTTCTCCCATTAAAATTTCTTTTCACCACTTCATTAGTTTTTTTTTTTTATCATCACATCAAAGTCAACTTAAACTCACCCCCTCTGACTATGTATATCCCTTCTAAATATCATAATGAAGATACAGTTCTCAGGAGTTTTAAGTATCATCTTCCCATGTAGGAATGTAAACAGTTTACCTTTATTGAATAACATGTTGTTTTTCCCCCTTTCCTGTTTACCTTTTTATGCTTCTCTTGAGTCTTGTATTTGAAGATCAGATTTTCCACTGAGCTCTGGTTTTTTCATCAGGAAAGTCTGGAAGTCCCCTATTTCTTTGAATGTACATCTCTTCTCCTGAAAGATTATGTTCAGTTTTTCTGGGGTAGTTGATTCTTGGTTGTAATCCAAGGTTCTTTGCCTTACAGAATATCATATTCCAAGCCCTCCAATCTTGTAATGTAGAACCTGCAAGGTCCTACATAATTTTGACTGATTCCATGATATTTGAATTGTTTCTTTGTGGCTGCTTTCAGTACTTTCTCCTTGACCTGATAATTCTGGAATTTGGCCACAATGTTACTTGGCATTTTCATTTTGGGATCTCTTTCAAGAGGTGATTGGTGGATTCTTTCAATGAATATTTTATCATGTTTTTCTAGGACCTTAGGGCAGTTTTCCTTCATGATCTCCTGAAAGATGCTGTCCAAACTCTTTTCTTAATCATGGCTTTCAGGTAGACCAATAATTCTTAAGTTATCTCTCCTGGATCTATTTTCCAGGTCAGTTATTTTTCCAATGGGGTATTTTACAATTTCTTCAACTTTTTTTCCATTCTTTTGATTTTGTTTGACCAATTCTTAATGTCTCAAAGAGTCATTAGCTTTCAATCCCCCAATTCTAATTTTTAATGAATTGTTTTCTTCAATTAGCTTATGTATCTCCTTTTCCATTTGGCCCATTTTACTTTTTAGGGAGTTATTGTCTTCAATGAGTTTTTGCCCTTTTCCATTTAGCTAATTCTACTTTTTAAGGAGTTGTTTTCTTCATTGTACTTTTTTCCCATTTTGTCAACTGTATTTTTAAAGGAATTGTTCAATTTTTCTTCTACTCTCTTATTTGGCTTTCAATTTGTCTTTATTTTGAGCTCTTCCAAGAAGGCTTTTGGGCTCGAGACCAGTTCATATTCCCCTCTGAGCTTTCAGATGTGGGCATATTGACAATGTTGTCCTCTCCTGAATTTTTGTTTTGATCTTCCCTGTCACCAAGATACTTCTCTGTGGTCATTGTTGTTCTATGTTGCTTTTTGCTCATGTTGTTTGCCTTTTTTCTGGCTTTTAAAATTGATCTCTGCTTCTGGGACACAGGGGGAACTGTCCCAGGCTTCTTGTTCTGGGGGTTAGGGGCCTGGTTACTGGTTTGCTGAGGTGGGGCTTACCACTGGCTTGCCTGGGTGCCTGCATTCCTGTATTGGTCCCCTTCATCCACAGCAAGAGGGACCTTTCCCATTAATCCCCTAGCCTCATGAGCTAAAAGACTGCTGTATCTTGTCTTTCTGCTGACTCCACCATTTCAGGATTTTTCCTGGGGCAATATTCTCTGGGTTTTTCAAGGTCAATAAGGGAAGGTGAGAGTGACTTACTGCTTACTCTGCCATCTTAACTTCCAGAAGTCAAAATAAGGTGACTTTCAAACATTCAGTCTGTGATCTAATAGCTCCAGGGGCAGCAGCTTCCACCACTACTGCTGCCAATTCAGTCACTCCCAAGGCCTGCTCCTGGTTTGTTAGTGCTGTGGCTGTATTGGCACACTCTGCAGCCCTGCATTGGATTGCACTTCTCTCTTACCATTTCCAACAGATCCCCCTCCTGCTGACCTTCTAAGTTGTCTCTTGTGTCTGTGGGCTGAGAAGACTGGAAACCACCCCTGCCATCAGTGATTCAGTCCCCCAAAGCCTGATCCAGCTTTATTTGCCTCAGGACTCACTCCCTGTATACTGGATGCTCCTTTCTCGGGCTGGTGCAACAGACCTTTCCTGTCAAATTTCCAGGTTGTCTTGGGCTGGAAATCTGCCTCACTCTGTCTCTCTGTGGGTTCTACCATGCTAGAATTTGTTGGGAGTCACTTTTTAGAGATATTGAAGAGATTCAAGCTCAGGAGAGTCCCTGCTTTCACTCCACCATCTTGGCTCTGCCTCCATAATTAATTTTTATAAAAATATTTTTCAATTTTTCATTGAATATTTCTCTATTACATGAAAAAATGTTTAACAATCATTTTTAAAAATTGAGTTACAAACTCTTTCCCTCCCCCTTCTTTTAGAAGGCAAAAATTTTGGTATCAATTTTACATATGAAGTCATAGAAAATATATTTCTACATTAGCCATGTTGCAAAAGAAAACATAAACAAAAGAAAAAAATGAAGGTAGTAAAACACATTATGCTCCAATCTGTATTGAGAGTTCATCACTTCACTCTCTGGAGGTGGATAGTATTTTTCATCACTGGTCTTTTGGAATTGTCTTGAATCCTTATCTTAATCAGAGAAGGTAAGTCTTTTCTAGTTGCTCATCCTTAAAATATTGCTATTACTGTATACAGTGTTTTTCTGGTTCTGCTCACTTCACTTTATAACTTGAAAAATCTTCCAAGAATGAAGTTTGGTCCCCATGAAGAGTAAATATCTCCCGGCCAGGTCCTAGATCTTAAACAATAAGAAACAAACCCTGGGTTAGCTAGGTTGGGAGGCTGACTCCACCCCAGCCACAGGAACTTTTATTCCTGGGACAATGAAAGGAGATGCATGCCTGGCCAGGGAATGTCAAGAGAACCTCTGCAGACAAGGAATGCTAAACCCAGGTGTGCTGTGGAGACATAGTAGGGGCAAAAAGGAACCAGCAAAAAAAGAACCAGCCTGGTGAGTGCAGAAGCTGTGGGTAGTTACAGGAGGCTGGAGTTCTTGGTTTTGGTACCAGGCCAGAGGGGAGAATTGAAGAGTTTGATGCCAGAGATACCACCCCCCATATCTCAGGACTAGAGGTGATTACAAAAACTAAATTATTACAAACAAAAAAGCAGAGGCAAAGGAGAAAGAATTCTACCATAGAAAGTTACTATGGGAATAGAGAAGACTAGGGTTTATCTTTAGAGAAGTACACTGAAGCAAAGAAACCCTCTTTTGACCCAAAGAGTAATGTCAAATGGTTACTGGCCCAAAAAGAATTCATAGAAGAACTTAAAAAAGATTTTAAAAATCAAATGAGAGAGATTGAATAAAAACTAAAAAAAAATAATCCAAGAAAAACTAGAAATTATAAAAAGAAAGTCAACCAATTAGAAAAGGAGATACAGAATCTTAAGGAAGAAA
The DNA here is from genome assembly GCF_003287225.1 of Phascolarctos cinereus. Classification (NCBI taxonomy): domain Eukaryota; kingdom Metazoa; phylum Chordata; class Mammalia; order Diprotodontia; family Phascolarctidae; genus Phascolarctos; species Phascolarctos cinereus. Next base: position 346,809,363 of record NW_027555847.1, on the reverse strand, counting down.
GTGACTCATTGAAAATCAGAATTGGGCAATGGGGAAGGCAGTGAAGGTATACAAGATAAAAAAAAAAGAAACAAAATATAAAGAATGAAAAAATAGAAGATAATGAGAAACATCTCATAAGAAAAACAACTGATCTAGAGAACAGATCAAAAATAGAAAACATAAGAATAATCAAACTACCTGAAAACAATGATAAAAAAAGAATCTTGATACAACAACACAAGAAATAATTAAATAAAATTATTCTGAAGTATTAGAACAAAAGGGGAAAGCAGAAATAGAAAAAATCTACCAATCACCACCTGAAAGAAATCCAATGTGGAAAACCCACAGGAATATTATAGTCAAACTGTGAAACCCCCAGCTCAAGGATAAAATATTATGAGCAACAAGAAAAAAATTAATATGGCAGTGCCACAGTTAGAATCACACAGTGCCTATAAATGGTGACACTAAAAGACTTCAGGTTTTGGAGCATTATGTATAAAAGAGCAAAAGAACTGGAGTTGCAGGTGAAAATATCACACCTGGCAAAGCTAAGCATAATCTTAAATGAAAAAATAATTTAATGAATTGTCAGACTTTCAGGACTTCGTTTAAAAAAAAAACTACCTGAACTTAATAGAAGATTTAACATACAAGAGCCAAGAGAAATATAAGTTACATCCCAAAGACTGATTTCAAGGGACTCAATAAGGACAGAATGTTTACCTTGTATGTATATAAATATAAAATGTATATCCAAGATTGTTATTAGTAATTGGGTAGTTCATAAGAAAGAGTGGGGTAGACCTGAGTATGATATGACTTTAAAGAGTACAACAATTTAGGAACAGCTAACAAGAGTAATTTTCTTATACAAATGAAGCTGAAGAGGAAGAACCAACATAGAGGAATTAGATGAGGGAGGTGGCCTGTTAGTTCTGGAAACCTACTTTCATCAGGAATGGGTTCAAGGAGGAATAATACATATATATCTAGAAGAGTATAAAAGTTTTCTAAATTCGGAAAGAAATAAAATGTCAAAGGGGTAGGGAGGAGGGAAAGGAGAAGTGAGGAATTCAAAAAAAGAAAAGAAAAATCCTCTGGGGTTTTTCTGAAACCATCCTTCATATCAGATTTTTTTTTGTTTTCCCCTCTTTATTAATTTATTTTCTTTGAAGTATGACAATCAAATATTTGGCAAAAGAGCAGATAAGTCCTTAAGTTTTGTGAAAAGTGTCAAAATTTACTTCATAATGTTGAACATATACACATGAACAATGGTCCAGTCACCAAACTTTTCCCCAAGTTTCTTGATGTTGAGGATTAACAACAGCTTGCAATTGGAAAGTATGATTTCCATCAGAATCCAGGCCACCTCCTTTCTCAAGGGTATTGCATCCAGCAAGCAGCTCAGTGGCTGATTTTCCACAGCACAACAGTGAGTTAAGGATTCTGTCTTGAACTTCATACAATATCCAGCATCCCCTGTGTCTGCAGACCACCATGGAGATACCAACCATCCTTTTCTCTCCTTGTTGTATGCAGATAGTGACAAAAGCAGGAGCATTATGAATATTTTCCATAAGAAGTTGTGTACTCCATATAGCTTTCTCTTAGAGGAGAGGGCAAGGCTCTCCACCATTCTGAGGTTTCTTCTGCACATAACATCTCCACATACATGCACATGTCTGCACAGCTTCTACAGGGCCTTCTTTGTCTTCCACAATGCACTGGCAAGCTGCATATGCCCAGGAGTAGTCAAAGCAGCAGTTGCCAGTAAGCTGACATTCTTGGTCACAATAGCACATCCAATAGACCTTGTCTAGCCTCCAGCTCAAACCAAAACAGGTGAGGCCAAATCTGGGCCAGCACTACCCCACTTTGGAGAAACATCTCTAGTCCAAGACCCAAAAGAACAGGAGCTTTTATAATGGTACTTGCTCAATGGGCACGTAGAAGGATCTGCAGCATGAACCCTTCTCCTTGTCCAAAGACAGAAGCTATGGTGACAGCAGCAGAAAGTAGTGGCAACTTAACTTGGTACCCAGGGGGAGTGAGTTCACTTTTTCTCTCTGGGCTCTTTTTTTGTCAAAAGTTCTTGTTGTAGCCTCCTTTTCTCATGTTTTTCTTGCAATTTCTCTACTTCCTTCACACAATTGAATTTTCTGTGTGCATTCTGGTGTGTAGAAAGAATATTTAGGAAATTGACTAGGCCATGAACAGACAGAATCAATCACCCTATTGTCTCTTGCGGGGGGGGGGGTCATTTTAATAGGGGCCACAGTCCAGCGATTCTTCACAATTTTGTTTACTACTTTAATAACTCTTTAAGCATAATTCCAGATTGCTCTCCAAAATGGTCGAATCATTTCACATTCCACAAACAATGAATGTGTCCCAATTTTTCTACATGCTCTGCATTATTTGCACATTGTCACCAATATTATTTGGTATTGTATTGGAAATCCTAGCAGTAGCAATAAGAGAAGTAAAAGAAATTAAAGGAATCAGAACAGGCCTTTTTGCAGACAATATGATTATATTATTGAAAATCCCAAAGACTCAAGTAAAAAATTACTTGAAACAATGAATGACTTTATCAAAGTACCACAATAACCATAAATCCACATAAATCATCAGCATTCCTAAATATCACAAACAAAACTGCAAGAAGAGATAGTAAAAAAATAACCCATTTAACATAACTTTAGACAATATAAAATATTCTGGAATACATCTGCCAAAACAAACTCAGAAGTATATAAATGAAATTATAAAAAAATCTTTTTATATAAATAAAATCAGATTTAAATAATTGGAGATATATTAATTGTTCATGGGCAGGCAGGGGCAATACAATAAAAATGGCATTTTCAACCAAATTAATTTATATATCAATGCCATCCCAATTAAGTAACCAAAATTTATTTTAGTTAATTAGATGAAAAAAATAATAAAAAATTTCACTTGGAAAAACAAAAAATCAAGAATATCAATGGAAATAATGGGAAAAAAAGTGTAAAGGAAGGAGGTTTAGACAAACTGGATCTTAAACTCTATGAGGAGGTAGTAATTATCAAAACTATCTGGTACTGGCTAAGAAATAGAATGGATTCCATTCTAAAATAATGGAGCTGATAAATAAAAATATAGCTCCCAGAATATGTCACTCTAGGCTGGGTCTTTTCCTGTGCCTTTGATAACAGAAGCTCAGAACTGTCAGGGCTCGATTTATGTCAGTTCTCATGCTTAATAACCCAAGAGACTCATATTACTTAATTCATAGTTATTTTCCTAATAAACCTAAACAATATGACCACTCTAAGTAGGAGTCAGATTTATCTTCCTTATTTCTGAAAATTTGCAAATAGCTTTAACAACATGGTATAGTCCATACTCAATTTACAGATGAAGAAACTGATACTGAGACATTCTGACTTGACATAGAATGCACAGCTAGTAAGGGTTTAATGATAGATTTGAACCCAAGCCTTCTTGACATCAAGCCTCTGCTCTTTCCAGGATCAACTTCTGCTCAGGGAGGGATGGTATTTATTGTATGAAACACCTATTTCTGATGCTTTCATATAGATTTTGGCTCTGGGAGAACCCTTGGGAAGCCCATATTTTGATTTTACATAAGAAGATACTGAAGTCCAATGAGTTCAAATCTTTCCAATATTGACATAGCTTAAAGTAGTGAAGGTAGGATTCAAACTCAAATTCTCTGAGTTCATATTTAGGACTGTTCTTGCTATACTATGTTACTCTTTTTGATCTTTTACCTTCTCAAATAAATCTCTCATATTACCCAAAGATTCTTATCACAGTTTGGAAACACTAGAGGAAATTCAAAATGATTTCTTCTATGTCCTTTCCCATTTCTGTAGCCCTTGGTCTTCCAAGCAATCTATTTATTGCTTTATTTGTTCAGGTCAGATTCTGATCTTGTATACCTTTAGTCAAAGTCTTTGTAGAGGAGGCTTTTTCCGATTTTCATCCACACTGTCTTTGTCTTTCCATGGTAGAGGATATGATCTGGTACAAGCAATCTTAATCCCTCTGTGTGCACTCTCAGCAGCTGCCTGCTACCAAGCTTGATGAATATTTGACGTAGCAACATTCATAAACAAGGCACATGTCCAACATAAAAATGCTTCTTGTTTTACAAATTCCAAAAATAAATTAAATAAAAAAGACTTAAAAGAGATTAAAGTTCTGGAGAGCCACAGAGTTTATATTAGAAGCAGAACATATTATAAAACTGTATGCCAACTCTTAACAATGGGGAAACACAGAGAGAGAGACATACACTCTCTCTCTCTCACACACAAATCTCAGAGTTGTCTTACCCTTTCTTTAGTATGTAACAACTATCTCATCAGAGAGAGAAAAATGCTACTTTTTTTCCTTTCAAAAAAGTCCAAAGATGAGGGAAAAACCTCAATAGACTTCGCCATTAATGTGTTGCAATAAATAGTTGAACCATTGAAAAAGAAGCATTGATGTGATTACTTTTAAGTTGATGATGTCCTTCTGAAGATGACACTATTTACCATAAATTGTTGTTTTGCAGCCATTTTCAGTCATGTCTGACTCTTCATGATCCCATTGGGATTTTTCTTGGCAAAGATAATGGAGTGGTTTGCCATTTCCTTCTCTAGCCCTTTTTACAGATGAGGAAACTGAGTAAACAGGGTTAGGTGACTTGCCCAGTATCACACAGCTAGTAAGTGTCTGAAGTCAGATCTGAACTCAGGAAGATCCTGACTACAGGATCAGTACTCTACTACCAGGCTACCTTAGCTGCCCTTATCAAAAATAGGACACAGAAATAGACTTGAAAAGTCTTGGCTATCTTTTTGGTACCTCTTGAGAACAGGTCTCGTGCATTTTTGAAACAAGGCAAAGAAAGTTAATTGGCCTATATGGGAATTGAATATGTGGCATTGGCCTCATCATTAAAATGCTCTACTGCCAAGTAGGGCATAAAATGCCAATTAACCTAATCACATATAGACAGACACAATTGTGATTGACACTGACTATGTAGTATATTAGCCTCCTCTCTATGCATTTATCATCTCCTTTCTTATCTCATCCATTCAATCCAATGCAATTCACAATTATTTGCTGATCATCTACTATATGCCAGGCACTAGGGTTATAATGGCTAAAGTGAAAAAAATAGTCCTTCTCTTAAGGAGTTTCATTCCACCACATGGTTGAGGTAGGTGGACAGGGGCAACATACCCATAAATAAGAAAATGGAAATATATATATATATACACACACACATATATATGCATATATGTACAGACACACATACATACACATATATACATATATATGTGTATATATGTGTGTATGCATGTATATACACATATATACATATATGTTTATATATGTATATGTATGTGTATACACACACACACACACACACACACACACACACACATATATATATAATAATATATATAATACACAATAGTTTCAGGGGCACAATAACAACGTGTGGGGGTGTAGAAGAAAGACCTAACATAGGAAACAGCACCTTGAGCTTGAGTCTTAAATGGAGCTAATGATTTCAAGAAGTGAAAGTTATAAGGGAGAGCATTCTAGGTATGAGGGAGAGCCAATATAAAGGCATGGAAGTGGGATATTCTGTCCCCTAAATTCAACCTTGCATTTCCTTTTTCCATGAATTTTTATAAGCTACCACTATGGCTAAAATGTGCTTCATTTCCAATTCCACATTTCTTATTTTCCTTCAGCTCAGGTGTCCCCTCCTCCATGAAGTCTTTCCTGATCTTTCTAGCTGTAAGTGTTCTCTTTCTCCTTAATTTTTCTTGTTGAGGTCAGATTTGAACTTAGGCCTTCCTAACTCCAGGTCCAGCATTCCACTGTACCCCCTACCTGTCTTTCTATAAATGTATGTTACTCTTATAATAAATCTGATCAAAGTCCTAAGGCATTAAAATGTAGAACGAAAACTAAACTTTAAAATGGTGAGGGAGAATAAAGCCAATCAATCATATAGTTTAAAAGCACAAAAGAAAACTAAAGAATACAAGAGTCCATTCTCCCTTTCGATGTTGTAGTTCTCTAAGAACTCTAAAACTCTCAACAAGGCCTTTTTGGAACCCCAAACTGGGTAAAGAAACACAATTCCCTCTAATTTATTTATTATTCCCTTTAACTTATTCTACCAAGCCTTTATTCCTAGTGGAAGAAAAGGCTGTCTCAAAGTGGAATGGGCTACCTCAAAAGACCATGGATCCCCTATCACTGAATTTTTTTCAGTGACTCCAGATAACAAATTTTGGGGATGTTGTAGAAAGAATTTTTGCTCAAGTATGAATTGGAATAGGTGTCCTCTAATATCTCTTTCTTTTCTGAGTTTCTGTGATTCTATCATTTAACCAGATGGGTGTAAGATGGATCTTGACAACATTTCTGTGGAGCATATTATAATTTGGCATTGGTTGAATTAGAAGGAGACAGTAGAAAAAGAAGAAAGAAGCATGTGTTTTACTACTAGGTTTTTTCACATTCAGCTTTTAAGAATTTCAAATATCTTAAAACAAAGTATGCATATTATCTTGTTAACTCTAGGAACATACTTATAAACAAGTACAAGTGAAATATCTACCATAATCAATGGGACCACCGGCCTAAGTACTAGCTTCTAGTGATGCCAATGAATGAGGGGTCTTTTAGTCATAACTATATGATAGCTAAGAAAATTAACTGCTTTAAATATTGACTTTTACAAATAAAACAAAGAAAATTCTTTCAGATGACACTTGAAAAATAACAAATACCTCATAAAAGTTGTTAAAGTGCCAGTGACAGAGACCTTTGAAAATTCAACTGCATTGTAGAATGTTTCCAAGTTCAACTCATTGGGCATTAGAAAACTTAAACATATGAAAAAGTAATTAGACATGCATCTTTGAGAGGTATTGTAAAATGGACTTTTAGCTCATGAAGTTAATGAATGTTGCAAAGAAATCTAAAACATGTCAAACTGGGAAAGCTCAACAGTAATAGCAAAAAGGAACAATGGGTTGATAAAAACAAATAAAGAAAACACTGGTGTTTAACCTGTTTATTTTTAACCTATGTAGGCTGGCCTTGCAATGCATAGTCATCCAAGAATTAACCAACAATAGATGTTTTGGAATAGGGACACCTGGGGTGGAAGGAGTGGTGTAAAGATAAGTAAAGTTATTCCATGATAGTTATAGGAGATAGAGACTAGCAGAAGGCGAAAGTTTGGCATGTGAACACATCCACAGTCTAGGAAATATATGGAGAGATGCTGGTGTCTGGTTGGTGTGCTGGAACCAGCTTGAACTAGTTTGTGAAAATTGATTATTGAATTTTCATTGTGAGCATTTACATCTAAGAAATCAGGAAATACTATAAATCATGGCTTGATTTATTATTTCATTGGTTGTATAGTCTTAGAAAGTGATGAAGAAAATAATAATATAGATTATACTCAAAGGTGGTATAGTGGATAGGAGCCTTAAGTGGGCCTTCAGCCAGGAAGATAGTTAGTAATTCAGTCATGGCCAATTTTTCACAACCCCATGGACCATTGCACACCAGACCTTACTATCCTCCACCATCACCCAAAAATCTTTCCAAAATCACATTCATTGCCTCCATGATGCAATCTATCCTTATCATCCAATGCTGTCTCCTTTTCTTTTCACCTTCAATCTTTTCCAACATCTGGGTCTTTTCTAATAAGCCTCATCTTCTTATTATGTGCAAAAAGCATTCCAGCTTCAGCTTCAGTATTTGACCTTCCAGTGATCAGCTTGTACTAATTTCTTTTTCTTTTCTTTTTTAAATTTTTTATTAATTTATTTTGATTTATCAACAATCACTTCCACATGCTTTTGAGTTGAAAATTTTGCTCCCTCTTTCTCCCCCCCACCGCATACTCCCCAAGATGGTGCACAATCTCACATAGGCTTTACATTTACATTCCTATTAAACACATTTTCACATTAGTGAAGTTGTAAGTAAAAATTAAAACCATTAGAAGGAACCATCAGAAAGATGAAACAAGGTAAAAATAAGTAAGAGCAATTCAACTTCCATAGTTCTTTCTTTGGATATGGACAGCATTTTCCATCCTGAGGCCTCTGGAGATGTCTTAGATCCTTGTAATGTTGAGAAGGGTTCAGCTTAACAATATTAGTCATTGCATAAAGTGGCTGTTATTGTGTACAAAGATCTCTTGGTTCTGCTCACTTCACTCAACATTAGACCATATAAGTCTTTCCAGGTTTTTCTGAAGTCAGCCTGTTCATCATTTCTTATAGCACAATAGTATTCCATTACATTCATATACCACAACTTGCTCAGCCATTCCCCAATTGATGGGCATCCTCTCAATTTCCAATTCTTTGACACCACAAAAAGAGCTGCTATAAATATTTTTGTACATGTGGGTCCTTTTCCCATTTGTTTGATCTCTTTGGGATATAGCCCTAGAAGTGCCATTGCTAGATCAAAGGGTATGCACATTTTTGTATCCCTTTGGGCATAGTTCCAAATTGTTCTCCAAAATGGTTGGATCATTTCACAACTCCACCAACAATGTATTAGTGTTCCAATTTTCCCACATCCTCTCCAACATTTATCATTTTCCTGTTTTGTCATGTTGGCCAATCTGATAGGTGTGATGTGGTACCTCAGAGTTGTTTTGATTTGCATTTCTCTAATCAATAGCAATTTAGAGCATTTTTTCATATGACTATAGATGGCTTTAATTTCTTCATCTGAGAACTGTCTGTTCATATCCTTTGACCATTTATCAATTGGGGAATGGCTTGTGTTCTTATAAATTTGTCTTAATTCTCTATATGTTTTAGAAATGAGGCTTTTATCAGAAAGACTGGTTGTAAAAATTCTTTCCCAGTTTTCTACCTTCCTTCTAATCTTAGTTGCATTGGCTTTGTTTGTGCAAAAACTTTTCAATTTAATGTAATCAAAATTATCCATTTTGCTTTTCATAATGTTCTCTATCTCCTGTTTGGTCATGAATTCTTCTGTTCTCCATAGATCTGATAGGTAAACTATTCCTTGTTCTCCCAGTTTACTTATGGTATCAGCCTTTATATCTGTCACGAACCCATTTTGACTTTATTTTGGTATATGGTGCGAGATTTGGGTCTATGCCTGGTTTCTGCCGTACTCTTTTCCAGTTTTCCCAGCAGTTTTTTTCAAAGAGTGGGTTCTTATCCCAGAAGCTGGGATCTTTGGGTTTATCAAATAATAGATTATGTCAGTCATTGACTACTGTGTTTGCATATTTAACCTATTCCACTGATCCACCTCCCTTTCTTAGCCAGTACCAAGCAGTTTTGATGATTGCTGCTTTATAATACAATTTAAGATCTGGAATGGCTAGGCCACCTTCCCCTGCATTTCTTTTCATTAGTTCCTTTGATATTCTGGACCTTTTGTTTTTCCAAATGAATCTTGTTATTATTTTTTCTAACTCTATAAAATAAGAGGGACTTGTATGTACCTAGAATCCCACCAGGTATCCTACTAGGAGATTCTTTTCTGACTCTATTTTAAAGCATAACAATGGGCCTTCCTTCTGGTCTTTCCCATGGAAGGGAATCATGTAGAACAGCAGGAAAGGTGAGTGTCTCTGGGTAATATCTGAGATTCCTAGTACCTGATTACCTCATTTTAGAATATCAGAATGATATAGCAGAATTGGGGGGGGCAAAGAGGGGCTTTCAGTAAAAACGATGAAATGAGAGATTCTTGGCAAACTCATTTTCTGCTAAAACTACCTTATGAATAATAAACAACTCCTCCAAAAGAAGTAAAAGATTAACCAAAAAAAAAATCTAAAAAGAAACTGTCATAAAGCAATCCCTTCCTCCAAAAGGAAAAAAAAAAGAGGAAACAGCAAAGCACCACAAAATCATCCCCAGAGCATCACCCTATGAGGTAGATGATAGTATTATCCCTATCTAAGAGATGAGGGAAACAGTAGAAAAGGAGTTTAAGTGACTTGCTCATGGTCACACAGCTGGTAGGTATCTGAAACAAGAACTGAACCCAGATACATGAACATGAATAGCCTTGAAAAGGGAGCCAAAATGGGGCAGCTAAGTGGTACAGTGGATACAGCACCAGCCCTGGAGTAAGGAGGACATGAGTTCAAATCTGGCCTCAGACCAGACACTTGACACTTACTAGCTGTGTAACCCTGGGCAAGTCACTTAACCCCAATTGCCTAAAAAAAACAAAAATGGAACCAAAAGGGAAGGATCCACCAAAAGCATTCCCCACTCTGCTCTTTCTGCTCACAGATATCCAGGTGTTACAAGTCATTGATCAAGCAAGGAATACTCATTGCATATCTTTTGTAAGGGTAGTTGTAAAGGAAAATTATACTTCAAGTGAGGATTTCATTAAATTTTTATGAAGTTCTTTTTTCCTCCTTGAAATTCTTTATGCCTAATATTTAACTCGATTCTGTGGAGTGATTCCACAAATTGCCAAGACACATTCAAAAGAAATTGCTAGTGTAGTTGTAGTGATGAGGAGAGGATCCCTACATTAGCTATATCAAGCAAAGAGTCTGAAATGTTTTTAAAAAAAGAAAACCCCTAATAAATGAAGAAATACTATGAGTTAAAAGAATGATTTAAAATGACTTCAGAATAAGGAAAATAATTCTTTGATTATTAGAATTCCAGAAAAAAAAACTGTGTTAGTCACAATGACTCTGAGATGGACTTGAAGACCTCCTCAAAGAAATGAAGGAAGAGATATATCAAATTAGAGTTCTTGGTGGGAGAAATGGAATAGAAATAGCTTAGAACAAAAGCTAAAACAACCCATGAAATGTAGAATGGAAGAGACAATTTTAAAATTTAATGAAAATCAAGTGACTAGTCAATCAATTCATAAATATTTATTAAGGTCTTAATATGTGCCAGTCATAGTATGAAAGATTGAAGACACAAAAAGAAAAGTGAAACAGTTGCTACCCTTATGAAACTTGTAGTAAGGTGGGGAGGGAGGGAGGCATCCTGTACACAAATGAACATACAGATACTACATTTTTAAAAATGAAAAAAAAAAGTAGTTTTGGGAGGGGAACTCTCTTAACAAGGGACTAAGGATTATGAACGGATCCTAGAAAAAAGTAGTTCTTGGGTCTGACAAGAGGAAGAGGTGAGGAGGGAATGCATTACAGTTAGTGCTGGGGCAATGCATTGAGAGATGGAGGAGATGGAGCTTTGTGTGAACCAACAAAATAGATCAAGACTGATGTGAGAGGGAATGCAAGTGGGGAGAAGAAAGAACAGAAGACTGGAAAGGTGGAAAAGGGAACTTTACATACTAAACAGAGCACTTTATATTTGATCCTGAAGATAATAGGGAGTCACTGGAGTTTATAGAGCTGAGCATAATCAAACTGACAAAGATTTTATGAGAATTACTTTTGGCATGTGAATAGAGGATGAATTAGAGTGGGGATTACCTTGAGACTAATTAGAAAACTATTTCTTTTTTTTTTAAATTTCTGGTAGCATTTATTTTACTTCCCCCTCCCACCAATTAACATACCATTATTTTCTTTCCCACCCACCTCCCTCACAACTGGTGAAAATAAAATTCTCCAAAACAAATATGCATAGTCAAGCAAAACACATTCCTGAATTGGCCAGGCTTGCACTCCCCCCCAACCCCGATTTTTTCCCCTAGTTTTCAAGGTTCACGTTCTCTGGTTGTGTATAGCATATTCCATCATTAGTCTTTTAGAATTATCTTAGATCATTGTATTGCTAAGAAGATCCAAGTCTATCAGAGTTGGTCATCACACAGTGTCACTGTTACTGTATACAACATTTTCCTGGTTCTGCTCACTTCACTCAGCATCAGTTCATGTAAGTCTTTCCAGGTTTTTTCTGAAATCCTCTTGCTCATTATATCTTATAGTATAATAGTATTCCATTACATTCATGCATTACAACTTGTTTAGTCATTCCCCAATTGATGGGCCTCCCCTCATTTTCCAGTTCTTTGCCACCACAAAAAGAGCGGTTATAAATATTTTTGTATATGTGAGTCCTTGTCCCTTTTTTATGATCTCTTTGGGATTCAGACCTAGTAGTGGTATTGCTGGAGCAAAGGGTATGCACATTTTATAACCTTTTCAGCATCATTCCAAATTGTTCTCCAGAATGATTGGAGCAATTCACAACTCCACCAACAGTGCATTAGTGTTTTAATTTTCCCACATCTTCTCCAACATTTATCATTATTATTTTTTTGTCATATTAGCCAATCTGATAAGTGTGATGTGGTTCCTCAGAGTTGTTTTAATTTGCATTTTTCTAATCAATAGTGATTTAGAGCATTTTTTTTCATAAGACTATAGACAGCTTTAATTTTTTCAACTGAAAAATGCCTATTCATGTCCTTTGACCATTTATCAGTTGGGGGTAGAAAACTGTTTCAATACTCCAGGTGAAAGGTGATGATAGCTATAATATTGTTGTTGAAATAGATAACAAAAATAAAATAATACTGAAATGTTCCTCTTAGTAGAGGAACTTCCTCTTCTAAAAATCAGGAAGGTCTTAATGGAACACTTTTTTTCACTGACTTAACCTGTAACCAGATTGTCTAGTCCTTTATTATATATTAGAAAGAAATAAATGCACAGAGTAAACTCAGGGATTTACCTCAACTCTGCCAAATTCTCCTCTAAGCAAATTTAAAAATAATGCCTCACATTGAATTCTGGACTGGCATAAATAACAAAAGGTTGGCATAATACAATTTTCCACCCCAAGACAACTTAGAGTATTGGCAGGAAATGACTGTCTCAGTGGGGTGATAGATAAGCATGGAGCACAATGCAGTACAGGTCTCACTCCACCAAGCCAGGAGCCAAAATTGGGGGTGGCTGCATCAATGGATGAAACCCTCAAAGTCTGAGGTGATGGGGACCCTTTGCCAGAGTGATAAGGAACACTAGCAGACTAGGCATACAGCTGCAGGGGAGGAAAAGCCCATGTTACCATTCCAGGGCTGAAAAGAGAGCTTGTGGTTACTCATGGCAGAGGAGGGGTCCTGGTCTCAGGTTTAAGGCAGAAGGGAGCACTGATGTTGGCAACCACATGAGAACAGGAGACTGAGTCACAAGTCCAAGGTCATAAAGACTGAAAGCATTTGTGGAGGCAAGGGGGCAGCCATGCTGGTCACAATTTCAGGGTGGAGAAAGGTGATTATGGTCACTCACAGATTAGAACACAGGCCAGGAAAGCAGAGACCACATCTACCCGTAGATCATACCACCTTGGAACAAACAAAATCTTACAGATCCCTGGAACTAGCTCTGAAAATAGCAGTATGAAAAACCTGAAAATTAGGACAGTGCCTTCTAAACCCTAGGACAAGATCTGAACTTTAACATAAAGTTATGTCAAGAAATGGGCTGGAGGGGGCAGCTAGGTGGCTCAGTGGATAAAGCACTGGCCCTGAAGTCAGGAAGACCTGAGTTCAAATCTGGCCTCAGACCAAATACTTGACAGCTAGTAAGTGTGTGACCCTGGGCAAGTCACTTAACCCCAATTGCCAAAAAAAAAATGGGAAAAACAAGCAGACAACAAACATATTTCTAAACACATAAACAAAATAAGGAACAGACCAATGAATTGTATATGCAACTAAAAAGAACTATAAAAATATGTCTGAATTAAACACTGAATTAAAACTCTTGAAAAATAAAAGGTAAGAATAATAAAATTGATAGTAAGGAAACAGTGAAACACTTGAGCTAATAAATAAAATTAGGAGTTGGTTTTATGAAAAAAATAAACCATCAGTTAATTTGATTTTAAAAAAAGAAAGAAGAAACCCAAATTACCCATACCAAAAATGAAAACTGTGAATTTACCACCAATGAGGAAGAAATTAAAACAATTATTAGGTGCTATTTTACCCAATAATATGCCAATAAATCTAGCAATCTATGTGAAATAAATTTTTAAAAGAATATAAATTGCCCAGGTTAACAAAAGAAATAGAATGCTTAAATGATGTTATCTTAGAAAAAGAAATTGAATGCACCATAAATTAGCTCCCTAAGAAGCAAATCACCAGGACCAGAATAATTCACCAGTGAATTCTATCAAATAATACTAATTCCAGTTCTATATAAACTACTTGGAAAAATAGACCAAAAAAGGGGTCCCACCAAATTTCTTTTATGACGCAAATATTGTACTGATACATGCACCATGAAGAGCAAAAACAAAGAACACAATAGATGGATTTCCCTAATGAATATTGATGAACAAATTTTAAATAAAATACTAGTAAGGAGATTACAGCAATATATTACAAATATCACACACTATGAACAGGTAGGATTTATACCATGAATATAGGGCTGCTTCAATAGTAGAAACATTTTCAGCATAACTGATCATATCAATAACAAAAACAGCAAAAATATGATTATCTCAATAGATGCAAAAAAATACTTTTAACAAAACACAACACTCATTTCTATGAAAAAGATTAGAAAGCAAAAAATAAATAGTTTTCCTTAAAATGCAGTATCTACCTAAAAACCATCCACAAGCATTATTTATAACAGGGATAAGCTAGAAGCCTTCTTAATAAGACCAGAGTGAAGCAAGGCTGCCCATTATCATCACCATTATCCAATATTGTTCTAGAAATGCTAGCTATATCAATACAAAAAAGAAACTGAAGGAATTAGAATAGGCAATGAGGAAACAAAACTATCACTTTTTGCAAGGGATATAATGGTATGCTTACAGAATCCTAGAGAATCAACTAAAAAACTAATTGAAATACTTAACTTCAGCAAAGCTGCAGGATATAAAATAAACTCACCTAAATCATCAGCATTTCTATATATTAACAACAAAGTCTAGCAGCAAGAAATTGAAAGGGAAATATCATTTAAAATAACTGTAGACAATAAAAAATATATAAGAGTCTACCTGGCAAGAAAAACTCAGGAACTATATGGACACAATTAAAAAACACACAAATAAGTCAGATGTATATAACTGTAGAAACTGTAGAAAAATTAATTGCTAATGGGTAGGCCAAGTGAACATACTAAAAATGATAATTCTACCTAAATTAGTTTATTTATTCAGTGCCATGCTAATAAAACTGCCCAAAATTATATTATAGAACTAGAAAAAATAATAACAGAATTCATCTGGAAGAAGAAAAGGTGAAGAATATTAAGGGATTCAATGAAAAAATATACAAAGGAAGGTGGCCTAGCTGTACCAGATCTCAAACTGTATTACAAAATGGTAATCATTAAAACAATCTGGGACTAGCTAGGAAATAGAGTGGTGGATCAGTGGAATAGGTAAGGTACACAATACATGGTATTAAATGACCATAGCAATCCAGTGTTCAACAAACCCAAAGGTCCAAGCTTTTGAGAGCAGAACTCAGTATTTAACAAAACTTCTGGGAAAACTAGAAAGCAGTTTGCTAGAAACTAGGTATATTGACCAACAACTCATGCCATATAACAATAGCAGGTTAAAATGAGTAAATGATTTAGACATAAACAGTGATATCAAAAACAAATTACAGGAATATGAGATATTTTGCCTGACAGATGTATGGATAAGGGAAGAATTTATAACCAAACCAGTATTATAGGATGTAAAACAGATAACAAATCCAATACAACTAAGATCAGAGGGAAATCAGAAAATTGTGGGGGGGGGATTTTACAGCAAATTTTTCTGTTAATTTCATTTCTCAAATATATAAAGAACTGAGTCAATTTTATAAGAATATTATGTTTATAAGAAAACTGTGTTTTTCATGACTGTACATGTATAATAATATACCAAATATATGTAATATAACATACCAAATTGCTTGTCTTCTTAAGGAGGGGATGAGGAGAGAAGGAGGCAAAGACTGTGGAGTTCAAAACTTAAAAATGTTAAAATTATTATTACATATATTTGGAAAAAAATAAAATATCAACATTTTCAAACTAAAATGAAATACAAGAAGAATAATTTAGTTTCTAATGAAAATATAACTAAATAACAAAATTGATCTTAATTATTCTTAAGGGTTAAAATTTGGCATTTTATGGCTATTTTATATTATGTTTATCATGTGTCAATAGTACTATCTCCATATTATATTTCACCACATCCAGGAAGAAGAAGTAAAGTGACTAAATTGGGGCAGTGAGGTGGCTGCCAACTCAATGGAAAGAATTCTGGAGGTAGAGTCAGAAAGACTCATCTTTGTGAATTCAAATCTGGCCTCAAACACTTACTAGCTGTGTGGCCCTGAACAAGTAAGTCACTTATCCCTGTTTGTTTCAGCTTCTTCACTTGTAAATGAATTGGAGAAGAAAATGACAAGTAATTCTAGTATTTTTACCAAGAAAGCCCAAAATGGACTCATGAACTCAGACATGACTGAAACAACAATGGACTAACTTGGAGCTACACAGGGAATGTTACATAAATTATACTTCTGATTGAAAATAAATTTAAGACTGCGTAAAGAAGCTCTGAGATGATATGAAATGCTCTCACTCAGAAGGTCAGGAGACTTCCTGTTGTTTCAGATTTCTCTAGTTTTCTGTATAGTAAAAATTATCTGTTAAAAGTTTAGGAAATATACGTGTGTGTGTGTGTGTGTGTGTGTGTGTGTATTTCCCAAACTATTAACAGATAAATGAGTTTACTTATATGTATAGACATATATGTGTATATGTATTATATTAATTGGAATATCTACAATTCCATTTGGAATAGTAGACATTCTAAATAATCTACTTCAAAAGCTAAAGGCAAAGTTAAAATTTGATAGAAATAAAACAGAATCTTATTTTTTTTAAAAAAATCTGCTTCTAGTATAATGTGATTTGTAAGAGAGACTATCTACATTTTAGAATCTAGATTTAGAGCTGGAAGGGACCTGGGGTCATCTAGTCCAACTCTCTATTTTAAAATTGAAGAAACTGAGACCTAAAGTTAATTGACTTGCCAGGTCACATAGGCAATAGATGTCAAATCTGAGAATTTAACCACCTCTTCTGACTAAAAATCCAACGTTCTTTCCACTACACTGAAAATGTTGTGATTTTAGATTCATGCAGAACTAATAAAGTAGCATGTTTATTATATTCAATAGTCTTTAATGAATGATGCCCTTTTATGGATTAAAAAATAATCCTAAAGTTCCATTGTCTAATATGGCTAAAGAACAAAAATGAATGTATTTTCCTGGTGGAAGAAGTATGGAGATCAGAGACTGGGTTTGTTTGCTTGCTGAGCTCAGCCTCAAATCACAATCGTTAGACTTTGTTAAAAGCCTTTTATGTTTATATGTGTTCATGGTTGTTTATTTTTCCTATGCAATTTCCAAGGCTCTTTAGATTCCTCCTCAGTCTTATCATATTTGATTGTGTTTGAAAAGATGCTACAACTAATCCCTTTTCCAATACACTTTTGCATTTGCTAATGACTAGTTGTTAAATGTTATTAAAAGGTATACATCCTATATGAATATAATGTATAATAGGAAACAGGAAAAGGGCCAAAGGGAATTTTTGGTAGGAAATTTAGGGACTCTGGTATTTTTCTTAAATCCCAAATGTTATTTATTTGCTAAAAGATGATTATCTTGTAAAAGTTTGTGAGGGCAAGTCTTAGAGATTCCATTGGATTTCCCATTTAAATCTGTTACTCAGGCACTGAGAAATAATATATTTGAACTATGCCCTCTGTCACAGATATCTCCTGTTTATTCCACACAGCTGTGTGACCCAGGGCAAGTTATGTGTGTGCTTTAGTTACCTTGTTTGATACATAAAGGGGTTGAAGTAGATTTTTATTACTCAACCTTTTTTTTTTCACCAGAATTGTAAAAATAGCTTTATAACCGTAAGGCCTAAAAGGGAAATAGGTAATATCTATTATTAAAATCTGTGGTGAATATAATACACTTTCTGGTGATTAATCAGCATATCAGCAAGCATTTATTCAGCTCTTACCAGGTGCCAGGCACTGAGAGAGGTGCTAAAATGCTAATACAAATTTGGGACACTTGACCTCAAAGAGTTTATGATGAATATCGACTACTACTAGTTGTGGACAGCTGCAAACAAGATCAATCTACTCTCAAGTCCACCCAACCACAGTTAAATAGAATCTTTAATTTGAAGCCTGAACAGAACTTATTTTGCAAATGGCTATTGTAGGAGATAATTTATGAAGTTTGTTATTAGTTGGCTTACTTTCATATTTTTGGATTCATATTCTGAGACTTTTATTCTGTACAAAAGCAAAACAAAATGAAGGGCCTTGAACTTTTATACTCCTATCAGTATATAGCACCCAAAGTTATTCCAATGTAGCTCACTGCTCTACTTCAAATAAGAGCAAGACTTTGGGGGATTATTGAAGAGATATTATTCCCCAGTGCTATCATTTCAGACATGCACATTTCACACAGTCATCAGCCTGGTAGGGGCTTCAAGCTACATCTTATAGATCTGTGCTATCTATTTTGACCATTTCATGCCTCCTGAACATCAACATTGTCTTCATCAGGCAGCTAAATGGCACAGTTGTTAAAGTGTTTGGCCTTAATCAGAAAGACACAAGTTCAAATGTGACCTCAGACACTTACTAGTAAGTCACTTAACCTCTGTTTGCCTTAGTTATCCCATCTGTAAAATGGAGATAATAATAGCACCTACCTCCCAAGGTTGTTGTGAAGATCAAATAGCATTATCATTGTAAAGCACCCAACACATAAGAAGTACTATATAAATGTTATAAGTAGCTATTACTATTATAACATAACCTTTGGTCCTTTGATCCTTGGCTGTTATCCCAATCTATCATTGCGGTTCTGGCTTTACTTCCCTCCCTTCACAGCCTCAAACCAATAGTCAGCTATTTCAATCTAATACTCTCTGACACCCTAAAATCCTTTACCCTCTCCAGCTTCCATCTAATTCTCAGCTCCAAATTTTATTTTTATTTTTTTAATTTATGGAATAAAATAAGCATTTCCATAACAGTATAATAAAAAATGATTGCATATGAAACTGCAAATCTATTATGTACAAGTTGCTATTCCTTTTAAATATATAATAAAGTTGTTGTATTTTTCTTTATTTTTCTTCCCTCCATCACCCTGCTTTAGAGATGGCTACCATTAGACACAAATAGGTGTCTATTTATAATATAAATACAAGTATAATATATATATCACATATAACATATATAACATAAATAGAATTATATTTATAATTATACAAATAAAAAGGTATCTATTTATAATATAAATATAAATATAATTATAATATAAAATTATTCTATACATCTGTTTATCAGTTCTTTTTCTGGATGCAGATAACGTCTTTATATGTCCTTTATGGTCAATTTGAGTATTTATAATAGTGAAAATTACTTATTCACTCAACATTGTTCTTAAAACAATATTGTTATTACTGTATATAATGTTCTATTGGTTCTGTTCATTTCACTCTTCACTATTTCATACAAGTCTTTTCATGTTTTGGTAAGATCACCAAGCTCATCATTTCTTATAGTGCGGTAGTATTCCATCACAATCATATGCCACAACTTGTTCAGCCATTCCCCATTGGTGGGCATCCCTAGAATTTGTAATTCTTTGGCACCACAATGAAAGTTGCTGTAAACATTTTAGAATGTATAGGTTCTTTTCTTTTTTCTCTAATCATCTTTGGAAATAGATCTAATAGCAGTATTTGGGTTAAAGGGTATAGACAGTTTAATGAGCGTATTTTTTTTAAGCACAACTCCAGATTGCTCTCCAAAGTGCTTGGTTGAGTTCAGAATTCTACAAACAATGAATTAAGGTCTATATCACCTCTACATTTCTCATTTTACCCCTCAATCATTTTAACCTGTCTAGTAGATGTAAAATTATATCTTAAGGTTGCTTTAATTTGCATTTCTCTAATCAGTAATGAATTACAGTATTTTTATATAACTATAAATTGTTTTGATTTCTTCTTTGGAAACTATCTGTTCATATCTTTTGATGATTTATCAATTGGGGAATAATTTGTATTCTTATAGATTTTATGAAGTTATTTATATATTTGAGATATGAGACCTTTATCTGAGAAACTGTCAATAAAATTCTTTCCCCAATTTTCTGCTTTCCTTCTGATCTTGGTTACATTTTTTTTATTTGTGCAAAAACATTTTAATTGAATATAATCAAAATTATCCATTTTACATGTAACTTTGCTCTCTATTGCTCTTTTGTTCAAAAATTGTTCATGTATCCATAAGTCTGATAAGTATTATGTCTTAATAAGTAATCTGTCATCTGTCTCTTCTGCTCCCAAGATGTAAAGTGATAACAAGCTAGCATCCTATATTCCTCTTCCTTTCATTGCCAAATATCTAGAAAGAATGTTTCATACTCATTACTTCTCTTCATTGATGGCTCCACAATCCTGACAGTTAGACAGACTTTAAACATCACAGGTATCTTTCACTTTTCCCTTGCCTTCAATTCTTAATATAATTAATAGTCAAGGGCTATTGGTTTGACTTCCAGACAACTTTTTGCATTTTTCCACTGCTCTTCATTCACATTGCTACCACCTCTTACCTAGAGAATAACAATTGTATTTTGGATTACTCTCCCATTGTTGTTCATTGGACTACACATAGTAGGCAGACATTGAAAATCTGTTAAAAGCCAGTGTTCTCTCCACCTTAGGATCTTTTGGGTAATTGGCTTTGGGATTCTTGGCTGGCCTGATGATGTTGAATAAACAGGTAATTTTGTTCAAGAGAGAGATATATTTAATAGGAATAGAAAGTGCATGGAATTTTGGGGAAAATTTCTAGTTTAGCATAAACATAAAAATCCTTCAAAATGAATTATATAAATTGTGAATATCATCTTTAACAATAACTCCAAATGGGTTATTGTTACATGGATATTCTCAAAAAGAGGATAGCAATGGGTCACCTATTTATGGGTTCCACTTAGGTCTATTTTGACACAAAGCTACATGCATTTCTCAATTCCTAGAAGAACTAGAGGAGGGAGGGAAGAAGGAAGGAAGAAGGTGAGGAAGAGACAAGGGAGAGAGTAGAGAGCAAAAGGACAAAAAGAAGAGAATGAGAGAAAGGGAGAAGAGGGGAGGAAGGAAAAAACAGAGAGAGAGAGAGAGAGAGAGAGAGAGAGAGAGAGAGAGAGAGAGAGAGACAGTGTTAGTTTTACCGATTGTTTATCTGACTGGCAGATAAGGAGAGCCATGTTCCCAGTGGCTGCTAGGATACCCAGGAAAGGAAAGTGAGGAAACAAAAAGGACATTAGAAAAGTACTACCTTATTTCTCTTCCTCTACTATCAAAAAGAAAAGGAATAAAAACTGGACTGCTCAGGATTAATCTTCTCAGTAGATTTTTATCCTTAAACTCTGCTCACTACTTCTCATCACAGGCTGGAGGCAACATTGTACCTGTGCATTAAATGCTCTATGCCAGATCTCTGGGGATCTGATTTTAAATGGATTAATTAGTTTTAAATGTGGCCAGGCACTTTCTAAAACAACAGAATTCATCATGAATATCTTCATGAATCTTCAGGTGGGTTAACTTAGTTAATCATTTGTTCTTTCCATTCTATTCTATCCAATCCAATCGAGTCTTTCCAACTCATTCCAATCCAATAATTCAACAATGTGCCTTGCATGCAAGATAAATGACATACTACCTCTTTGCAATCCTCTATTCTTATTCCTCTCCAATCATACTCCAACCCAATTCATGAATATTTTACTGCATTCTACCATATGCTTTGGGACCTCCACTCAATTCTCAATACATCTCTCCCTCACCCCCACACACATATATCTTTGCCCTTTAACCAACATTCCTTCTAACTCTACTCTTTATCAGAAATCTAGTGCTCTCTTGAGGTTATTCTATCTCTAATAGCTCTATTTACTAGAAGGGAATCCTCCTACTTGACTAGTCAGTTAACATTAATATTTAATTAACTATTCTCCTAGAATCCTTTGCTCTCCTAATTTTCTTCTATTTGGCCTTGTTAATTCTCATGCTATCTTCATATTATATGCTTCTGCTCCAAGAGTTATGAGCATTGCTGGATAAAATATTTTATAGAATCTAGCTGTTTTTGCCCTTTACAAATTTAGATTCCTTAACTTGAGCTGGACCTTCACCATTTTCCAATCTTTATTCTACCCTTTCTGATTTCCTGTCTCAATTCCCATAATACCAGTTCCAAGCCATTTCTTCTCTTCTCTAACTCCTCTTTCATCCCACCTCTACACTATACACATGTTACAGATTATTCATTTTTATACTCAATTGAGAAAATTGAAGCTACTTTGTGTGAACTCTTTCAGGCCCTATTCATTCCCCAAAGCTCAGTACCATCACACTTTTTTCCTCTTTCCCTTTAATCCTGGAGGATGAGCCTTGCTACTTCTCAAGAATGCTAATATTTATATCTGTATCCTTGATTCTATTCCCTCTTGAATCCTTTAGAAGCTACAGCAGTCATCTCCATTCTCTCATTCATCTTCAGTTGCTCCATTGGTACCTAGTTCTTTGCCAACAAAAACGTTGCCTAATCCAAGGTGTTCCTTTGGGTCTTCTACTTCATTTATCTTTGTTTCACCTCTCTCTTCTATCTCTAATTACTTGCTGCTTACTCTCTTCTCAAGCCTTTGCAATAGGTTCCTGCCCCCTACTTGTCTACTGAAACTGCTCTCTCAAAGGTTAACAATTATTTCCTAATCACTAGACCCAATGGTGTTTTTCCAGTCCTCCTCATCCTTGATAGTATTATAGCTTTTGACACTATTGAACACTTCTTACTACTGTGTACTTTCTTCCCCTTTACCTTCAGAGAAATTTCACTGTCATAGTTTTCTTATTTAGCTTTCTAAATACCCTTTTTCTCCTTCACTGGTCCTTACCAAACTTTTAATGTGAATGTTCTTTAAGTGTCTTTTTTCAGTCACATGTTTCCCTTTTCACTCACTCAATTGGGAATTTTGCTTATTCTTGGGCTTCAATTAATACTTTCATAAAGACAATTCAAAAATTTGTGTCTTAATCCCTATCTGTATTCTGAACTATAGACTTGTCTGTAGTGACCTATCAGATATCTCTTGTTATTGGTAAAACAAAGTCAACATAACTACAGCTGAACTAAAAAAAAATCTTCTCCTCATGACTCAATTTTCTCTCTTTGTGCCACCAATCACCATCTCCCATGTATAAAGCCTTGTAGTTATCTTTGATTTTTCTCTCTTATTCACCTTTCATATGTATACTATCTGTTGTAATTGTTCTTCCTTTCTGTTTTCATTGTCACCACCCTGATACAAATCAAGTCCTCCTTCATATTCACTGGGGTATTGAAAAGCATCTTCCTGATTCATCTCTCTTATCTCTTCAATTTATCCTCTGTACTATTGCAAGAACAATCATTATCATTCACATATCTGTCTACTAGTCTTCTCAAAAATTAGTGGCTCCCTATTGACTATCAAGTAAAGTTTAAACTCCTTTACATGACACTCAAGGCCCTCAATAATTTGACACCAAACTACCTCTCTAGTCTAGTTACCCATTACTCCCCATCTACACACTCTCTTCTTTCAGATATTTATTCTCTATTCCACCAATATGGAATGAACTTATTTATCTCTGAGCCTTTGATTATTCTGTTCTCTAATCCTGGAAGTGTTTTGTTCCTCTCTTGACCTTACTATTCCCACCAGTCCTTTAAGGCTTATTCAGATGCCATCTCCTTCATGAAGCATTCTTTTACCTTGCCACCTACCCTCTCCATTTTTTCCTTCTGGACTCGCAATTCTCTAATATATGTATCAAGCAGAATTGTTTGCATTAGAGGTATTTATTTGTCTTTTTCCCTTAGTTCATTATAAACTCTATGAGGGCAGGGAAGGTAACTTTAGTCTTTGCATATTCTCCAGGATCAAGCACCATGTTCTTCAAATAGTAGATGTGTAAAATGTTTGTTAAAATAATTAATTGAATGAATGCAATCAAGAGATGGACTGGAAGCTAATGACTCCCCAATGTGGTTTTGTTCTATTAAAGAATATTGTGTAGCCACTTTATCATCTTATTAAAAAGGTGTTCTATGGAATTTAATTTGACAGTGGTCACTCCTTCTGAAACACAGGATAGTGACATTTGAGACTCTATTATTCTATTGCAATCAACAAAAGAAACCTATCAATTTGCAATATTAGCACTGTACTTATGTATAATTGAGAACTTCATCAGTGTTTTTGGTCAATGGGCAGATTGATACAGACAATGTGACTTGCCACTGTAGGCTTCTACTCTTCCAAAACCAAGCAGGATATTGTTCCTATAAATAATTTGTGATGATGAGTGTTGTGAGTTTTTTTTTCTTACAGCTACATTTATAACTTACATTTTTATTTCTTCATTTCATGTTAGAAAAAATATATTTAAAAAACGTGGTTGAAAGATGGCAGAGTGCTAAGACCCTAGATTCCTTGCAAACAGTTCATTAGAGATTAGAGATGCATTACTCTACTGAAAACAGAAAAAAATCAGCTCTAGACTCCATCATCCAGGCACAGAATAGATAGACTATCCCCATAGAGATCCTGGGATAGGTAAACTGGGGCATTTGGGGAGTTAAACATAGAAGATTGAGGGGCAGTCCATGGGAACTTCTAATCAGGCTTAGTATTCTCTAAGATCTTCAGTGCCTAAGCTCAGATAAGCCTGAGTCTGCTCCAGGCTAATTGCAGCAGAGAAATTACTTTGAGGACATTTTGAATAGGGCAGTGTGGTACTCCCTTCCCATGCCAGACACCAGAGAGGCTCAACTGCTAAGCACATGGCTAAGCACAGTTTATGAGAGAACAGTTTGGAAGCATTCTGGACAGTCTGCTACAGCCCCAGCCAGGCACCCATGGCTAGAAAAAAAGCCTTAGGTTAAACCTAGCCTAAACAGTCCCTGAAGCCTTTTGTAGAAGCTCAGACCCTGAGCCCAGCATCAGAAGAAAGGACACAAGGCAGAGCATATAGCAAGGAGAGGTTTCAGAGACCTGTGACAAGAAGAATCCTATAGGCAGAGTATAGCAACAGCTCCAGACTTAGTCAAAAACAGAAATTATGTGCCAAAGATAAAACAACTTCAATTGTTTCCATAATTTAGGGCAACAAGAATCCAAAAGAAGGTAAAAACAAACAAACATAAATTGATGCTTATAGACCCTGAGATGATTCAGCACCTCACATCCACCTCCTGCTCTACTGGTAGTGATAGCAAGCCTGCACTATCAGGCCCAAAGTCCCAATATACATTTACAACAAAACCTACCTCTACATCTCAGTCTACTCTCCCTGTTTCCAATGTTGTGCAGACCCCAGTTCCAGGCTGTGGAAGATTTCTCAGGCTATGACAGCCATCACTGCTGTAGCTTTTTTGAAACAAAAGCCTGCTGGGGACCACAATCCCATAGCACTGGTGCTACCAGCTGTGAATTGCCCATGCTGATGCAAACAGCATTGTAAAGATCTGAATGGTAATTTTAGGGTAGAGAACTGAGGAACAGATAGAATGGGACAAGCCCTAGAACAGGACTCCATGTGTGTATGTATGTGGGAATGCTGTGCTGTAGTCCATTAAACCTGAGCAAAAGAGAACAGCATCTAGTTAGCACTAGTTCTGACCACCAAAATATCATTTAGGATAAAGACCTAGGATATTGAATTATAAATGGCCCAGCATGAGAGAATGCTAACAAATTTTGGAATCCTTCCGTCAAGGAAATATTCATCAGAAGGGAGAGAATCAGAAAGTGAATAGAAGAAAATCAGGGTGACGGGGACTGAAATTACCAAAGATATCAGGAAGAAGAAGAACCAAAGACCCTGAACATAGGCAGATAAATCAACAGGGCAAATATTGAAAAACTTGAAATATAGCTTCCAGATCTAGTAAACAAGTTCAGATATATGTGAATTAGCACTGCAAAACAAAGGAAAATGATCTAACACTTGATGAGGCAGAAAATGCTATGGAGATCATGGTACCACAAATTGTGGTTTCTGTGTGGTTCAACAGAGAAATGAGAATTATGAGGACAGAACCAATGACCTGCACAGCTAAAATGATGAGCAGGGTGAAAAAAAAACACTATATGATGAATATGTGATGGCAACTAATAGTCATTCCTTGATTAGTTGTCAAAGGATATTAACCAAAAAAATCTCAAAAGATAAATTGTAAGGCATTCACAACAACATGAAACAATGCTCCAAGTCACTTATATTAAGAGAAACACAAATCAAAAGAACCATGTATGTTTTACCTCACACTCTTCAAATTGTCAAAAAAAGCAATAGTCAGTGTCGGAGGGGTTGCAGAATGACAAGCACACAAATTCATTTTTAGTGTAGCAATGAAATTATACAATGACTTTGGAGCATTTACATATATAACCATTATATAAGCAATTTGGAATTATGTAAATAAAGTGACTAAAATATCCATACTCTTTGAATAATATTCCCCATTACTGGGCTTATACCCCAAGGAAGAAGAAAGTCCCCAAATACTCCAAAATAGTTATAGCAGCACTTTTTGTAAGAGCTATCAAGTGGAAACAAATTGTGGTATGTGATTCTAATGGAATATGACTATGCTTGAAGAAATGATGTGTGCGATGAAGTAAGAATTAAGAAAATAATATACATAAGTAACTACAACTAAAAGAACAACTGCACACCAAAATAATCAAAAGTAAATGCAACAATATTATCAAGATCAAATTGGCTTGAATGAAGAGATAAGAGAAGATAGCTCCAACTATCTTTTTTTTGTGGAGATAGAATATCCACTTGTATTAAACATTGCAAGTGTTTTTGGACTGTGTAAATGTATTAATAAGTTGTGGTGATTTTTTTCAGCTCTAAAAGTATTATTTGGCATATAAGATAGATCTCTGAGAGGATGAAAGACACTTGGCATAATAGTGATGATGTAAGAAGCGGAAGATATCAATAAAAACTTATTTAAGAAGAAACCATTTTTGCCTAATTATTTGCTAAGAAAATTGATAGACTAGAGGAAAGATAAATAACTACAAAAATACCCAAATGGAATCTAAAAAATGAATAATGTATAAATGATTTCCCCAAGGGGGGAAAATAAACCTTAATGGATGGATTCACGAATGAATTTAATCTAACATTTTAATTCTTTTAAGAATAATTCTAGGGGCAGCTAGGTGGTGCAGTGGTTAGAGCTCTGGCCTTGAAGTCAGGAGGACCTGAGTTCAAACCTGCTCTCAGACACACAACACACAACATGTACTAGCTGTGTGACCCTGGGCAAGTCACTTAACCCCAACTGCTTAGCAAAAAGCAAAAAAAAAAAAGAATAATTCTAATACTTCATAAATAGTTTGTAACAATCACAAGAAGACACCCATTTAATTTATTTCTATGATAGCATATGATATTGATATTTAAACCAAATATTGATAAAGAAAAGGAAAAAACTATAGAACAATATCCCCTAATGAATATTTTTGAAAAAATGATAAATATTATTAAATAGGCTATAATACACATGAAAACAATTATACTTTATGACAAGGTTGGGTTTATACCAGGAATGCATGGTTGGTTCAACATAAGGAAGACTATAAATATAACAAACAATGTTAATAATATAAAAAAATAAAAGCTACATGATCATATAAATCGATACTGTCAAAGCTTTTGAGGAAAATCCAATGCTTGTTTTTCTAAATACTTTTAAAATATAAAGAACAAATGAATATTTCTTTTACATAGCAAATAAAGTTTATCTAAAGCCAAAAGCAAACATGGTATGTATTGGAGAAAAAGAGACTTCTCTGTTAAGATCATGGGTAAAGGAAGGATTGCCTTTATCACCACTACCACTTAACAAAATTATAGAATTGCTAGTTATAGCAATGAGAGAAGAAAAAGAAATTGAAAAAAATAAGCTTAGACAAGGAGAAAACAAAATGATCACACTCTGTAGATAATATGAAGATGTATTTAGAAAAACTTAGACAATCAACTAACATTAATTAAAATAATAGCTTCAGCAAATTTGCAGGATATAAAATAAATCTATATTAAACATCACCCCTCCATAAGCAACCAAGAAAACCCAGCAAGAAAATCTAGAAAGAGAAAATTTATTGGAAATAATTACAGAAGCCGTAAAATATTTGAGGCTGTATATACCATTATTCAAAGATTATATAACTATATATACACATACACACACACACATATATATAACTACATATACATACATACACACTATCATATACTATATATTATGTAACTAGATACAAAATTCTCTTACCAGAAATAAAACAGAAGTAAATGTTGGTGAAAATATTCATTGTTCATTCATAGCTTGAACCAAATAAAAATGAAAATAATACATAAATTGATTTGCCTATTTAATGCTGTGCTATTAATTAAATCCCAAAAGAATATTCTATAAAGCCAGAAAAATATAATTTATATAGTAGAATTAAACAAGAGTAATAATGAAAAAAGTAGGGAGGGTAGATCAGTATGAGATTTCAAACTAAACTACAAAGCAGTAAGCATTAGAACAATTTGAAGATAAAGCAGATACTATGGAACTGGATAAATTGCTGGAGAAACTGTAAAGACTTACTGCATATTTTAAAAGATATAGCCTAAGTGTGTACCTATTTTGTAGCACCACATGGAATTATTACAAAAAATAGCTTTTATTAGCCACAGAGATATTACAAACAAATTTTAAAAGTCAGAAATAGTGAATACATCATTTACAATCCATAACGCAATAAAAATAGTAATTTGTTCAGGAACTAAAAACTAAAAATACAGACCCAAATGCAGATATAACAATGAATTCATAAGTAATTAGTGGGTCAAAGAACAAATCATAGAAACAATAATTATTTGAAAAAAATTATAATGATATAACAATACACCAAAATTTCTGGGAGGCAATGAAAGCAGTCCTCAGGGGGAAAATAATTTCTCTGAACACATACATTAACAAAATAGAAAAAAAAATGGAGGATTAATGAATTGAATGTGCATTTTAAAAAACCCTAGGAAGCCAATCAAAAAAACAAAAACAGAAATAGTCATAAAGGAGGTATTAAAATTAGAGAGAAAATAGATAAATGAGAAACCAGAACAAATCATAAAAATACTTACTAAACCTTAAAGCTCATGAAGGGGTGATATCAGGAAAATAAAATTAAGGGATGAGAGAGGATTATACTGGGAGAAAGAGAAAGGGAGAAGTAGAATGGGGTAAATTATCTCACATGAAACAGACAAGAAAAGGTTTTTACAGTGGAGGGGAAAAGGGGGAAGGTAAGAGGGAATGAATGAATCTTATTCTCTATTCTCATAGGATTTGGCTTAAGGAGGGAATAACACACACACTGGGGTATGGAAATCTATCTTGCCCTACAGGAAAATAAGGGGGGAAGGGGACAAAAGAGCAGGGGGT
Organism: Phascolarctos cinereus; assembly: GCF_003287225.1. Taxonomy (NCBI): domain Eukaryota; kingdom Metazoa; phylum Chordata; class Mammalia; order Diprotodontia; family Phascolarctidae; genus Phascolarctos; species Phascolarctos cinereus. The sequence goes on along the minus strand of NW_027555847.1, from coordinate 346,779,700 downwards.
TGATAGAGGGGAGGGCAGACTGGGGGAGGAGGTAATCAGAAGCAAACACTTCTGAGGAGGGACAGGGTCAAAGAAAGAATAGAACAAATGGCGGGGTAGGATGGGATGAAGGGAAATATACTTAGTTTTTCACAATGTGGCTACTATGGAAGTGTTTTGCATGACTACACACCTATAACCTGTATTGAGATGCTTGCCTTTTCAACGAGGATAGGTGGAGAGGGAGGAAGGCAGAAAATTTATAACCCAAAGTTTTAAAAACATATTAAAAATTTTTAAAAAATGAAAAAACCTGAAAGCTCGGTGCTTGAAAATATTAATAAAACTGAAAAATCTTTAGTTATTCTGATTAAAAGGAAAAGGATAGAAAATCAAATAAAAATAGCAAATGCACAAGATGAAATCACAACAAAAATAGGATGAAAAGAATAATCAGAACATATTATACATAGTTATATGTTAACAAATTTGAAAAATAAAAGAAATAGAAAACAACCTTCAACAATATAAAGCACCAAAACATCAGAAGTTCAAAGAAAGACCTTAAATAACTCAACCTCAAAAGAAGAAATGAATCTTTGGTAATTTGATTAGTATGGCACCAAATAAGAAATTAAATTTAGGGGACATCATCATTTTTATTATATTGGCTCAGCCTAACTTTGAACAATAAATATTTCTCCAGTTGTTTAGATCTGTCTTTAGTTGTATAAAACATGTTTTGAAATTCTGTTCATATAATTCCTCTATGTGTCTTGGCAAGTAAACTCTGAAATATTTGATACTGTCCACAGTTAATTTAAATGGAAATTCTCTTTCTATCTCTTCCTTCTGAGTTTGGTTGGTAATATATAGAAATTCTGATGATTTATGTGGATTTATTTTATACCTCACAACTGTGATAAATTGTTATTTGCTTCCTTTAGTTTTTCAGTTGATTTTCTAGGGTTCTCTGTGATCGACATCATCTCATTTGTGAAAAGTAAGAGTTTCCATTTCCTCATCACCTATTTTTACTCCTTCGTGGTATTTTTTTCTTATCTTATTGCTGTAGCTATCACTTATAGTACAATATTGAATAACAGTTGTGATAATTAATGGACACTCTTTATCTTATTGGGAAAGCTTCTAATTTATTCCCCTCATATTGCTTGTTCTTGGTTTAAGATAGACACTACTTATAATTTTAAGAACAGCTCCTCAGTATTGTGAGATGATCAGCTGTGAATGACTTAGCTATGCTTAGCAATACAATGATTGAAAACAACTCTGAACGACTTATGATGAAAAATGCTGTCCGTCCCCAGAGAAAGAAATGAGAGTGTCTGAATACAAATTGAAGCATACTTTTTTTGCTTTATTTTTCTTGAAATCTTTTGGTCTGTGTTTTCTTTCATAACATTACTATTATGGAAATGCCTTACATGACTACACATACATAACCTATATTAAATTGCTTGCCTTCTCAATGAGGTGGGATGAGAAGGGAGAAAGAATTTGGAACTCAGATTTTTGAAAATGAATGTTAAAAATTGTTTTTAAATGCAATTGGGGAAAAATAAGAAAAAATAATAATAACAAAAAGGAAAACTCCATTTATTCCTATGGTTTCTAGTGTTTTTTTTTAAATAGGAATGGGTGTTGTATTTTGTCAGAAGCTTTTTCTGCATTTATTGATATAATCATATAATTCTTGTTTGTTGTCTTGATGTTTTTTTTATTAATATAGTCAATTATACCTATAATTTTCTTAATACAAACCAGCTCTGCATTCCTAGTATAAATTCCACCTGGTCAGAGTGTAGAATCTTATTGATATATTGCTGTAGACCCCTTGCTAGTATTTTATTTTAAACTTTTGCATCAATATTCATTAGGGAGATTGATCTATAGGGTTTTTTCCCTCTATTTTTGGTCTACCAAGTTTAGGCATTGAAACCATACATTACCATAGAAAGAATTTTATAGGTCTCTTTTTCAAGTAGTTTATATAGTATTGGAATTAATTATTCTTTAAATGTTTGGTGGAATTTGCTATTAGATATATCTGTCCTGAGATTTTTTTTAAGGGAACTCATGCATGGTTTGTTAATTTACTTCTCTAAGATACAGTTGTTTAACATTCTATTTCCTCTTCTGTTAATCTGGGCAATTTTTAATTTTATAAATATTCATCCATTTCATTTAGAGTATCAGTTTTATTGGCATATAATTGTGGAAAGTAGCTCCTAAAAATTGTCTTAATCTTATTTTCATTGGTGGTACATTTACCCTTTCCATTTTAAAAAAAAATATTTTATTTTTAATTTATGGATTAAAGCAAGTATAATAAAAAGATGAATGCACATGAAACTGGAAATCTATTATGTAAAAAATACTATCCTCTTAAAATATAGAATAAAGTTATCATGTAAATTCCTTTTTTTCCTTCCCTCCCCCCATCCTAGAGATGGCTACCATTAGACACAAATAGATATTTAAAACTATTTATACGTCCTTCTATTTATCAGTTGTTTCTCTGGATGCAGATAGTGTCTTCATATGTCCTTTACAGTTAATTTGGATATTTATAATAATAAAAATGACTTAATCATTTAAAGTCATTCTTAAAACAATACTGCTGTTACTGTATACAGTGTTCTCTTGGTTCTGCTCACTTCACACCTCACCATTTCATATAAGCCTTTCTATCCCTATCTAAAATCATTAAGCTTATCATTTCTTTTTTTTCATGGTTTGTATCAAATTTAATGTTTTGAAACAAAATTAGTACTTTTTTCAAATGGTCAAGGAGTCTCCTTCTTTTGTGCCTCCCATAACAGTCCCCTACCCCATCTCAACCACCAAAAGTTACAGTAAATATATATTCAAATACAGAAGACAAAGAAGTCGAAGCGTTTTTTAAAACAACTTATATAACTCACAAGCCATAAATAACATTTTATCTTTTTTCTAGAATGATCTCTTTAGTAGTTAAACTTATCTTCCATTACTCAAATTCAGCCAGCAATTAATGGGCTTTTGAAAAAGCACAGTTCTTTCCTGGCATATTTAGACTAAGGTTTTATGAGATTGCTTAGGTCCGTGGCTGTGAAAAATACACAAATGGTAGCTGTGAGTAATAGATGCATTCCCTCATAGAGAAGTTTTGGAGAAAACACACTTGATATAAACAAATGGTAACGTAGGGACGTCACTAGGATTATGTATGCAGATGCAGGGATGGAACATATCACCTCATATCAGAAGCAGGCATGACTTATTGCTGAGTTCCTGCTGTTGTTTTCTGAACTCAAAACATTCGGTAAGTGGATGGCCCAAAGGATAGGTCCTATATATGTTGCAAAGGTTATGAAGAACATAACTGGTATATATATATATATATATATATATATATATATATATATATATATATATATATATATATATGTATATGTAGTAGTCTAGGGCAAAAAAGCCTGCTGAAATATCCAGTGTGGCAACGTTATTGGAATTATCCTGAAAATAAAAGATTACTTGGCCTAACCAATAATGTATTATGGTAATCTGAGCTGTCATGTTGCAAGGGCTCCCAAATGAATATTGTCATTGCAGCATGAATCAACTGACTAAACACCAAAATAAGAAGACTTTGAGGTCAGAGCAACAAGGCTAGTAGAAGAAATAATCTGCTGTATATTTCCCCTAAGACTCAAATCTTAAAAAAAAATATTTATTTACTTTTAGTTTTCACCATTCACTTTTATAAGATTTTGAATTCTAAATTTTCTCCCTTGACTTCCCCTTCCCAAGATGGCATATGATCTGATAAAGGCTATATATGTATGACCGCATTAAACATGTTTCAAAATTAGTCATGTTCTGAAAGAAGAATCAGAACAAAGGGGAAAAACTACAAGAAAGAAAAAATTAAAAAAACAACAAAAAAGAGAAAATAATATGCCTCAATCTGCATTCTGACTCCATATTCTTTCTGTGAATGTGAAAAGCATTTTCCATCATGTCTTTTGAACTTGTCTTAGATTCTTGCATTGCTGAGAAGAACTGAGTCTAACAAAGTTTGTCATCATACAATGTTGCTGTTATGATGTACTACGTCCTCCTGGTTCTGCTCACTTCACTCAGCATCAGTTCCTGCAAGTCTTTCCTGGTTTTTCTGAAGTCTTCCTGCTCACCATTTCTTAGAGCACAATAGGATTCCACTACATTCATATATTACAACTTGTTCAACCATTCCCCAATTGATTGGCATCCCTGCAATTTCCAATTCTTTGCTACCAGAAAAAGGGCTGTTATAAATATTTTTGTACATGTGGGTCCTTTACCCATTTGTATGATCTCTTTGGGATACAGAACTTTGGGATCAAAGGGTATGCACAGTTTTATAGCTCTTTGGACATAGTTTCAAATTGTTCTCCAGAATGGTTGGATCAGTTCACAACTCCAACAACAATGCACTAGTGTTCCAATTTTCCCACATCTTCTCCAACATTTATCATTTTCTTGTTTTGTCATGTGAGCCAATTAAAAAGGTGTGATATGGTACCTCAGAGTTGTTTTAATTTGCATTTCTCTAATCAATAGTAATTTAGAGCATTTTCTAATATGCATTGATGTCTTCATCTGAAAACTGCTTATTCATTTTCTTTGATAATTTATCAATTGGGGAATGGCTTGTATTCTTATAGATCTGACTCAGTTCTCTATGTATTTTAGAAATGAGGCCTTTATCAAAGACACTGGCTGTAAAAATTATTTTCCACCTTTCTGCTTCCCTTCTAATCTTGATTGCATTGGCTTTGTTTGCACAAAAACTTTTTAATTTAATGTAATCAAAACTATCCATTTTGCACTTCATAATGTTCTCTATCTCTTGTTTGCTCATAATATCTTCCCTTCTCCATAGATCTGACAGGTAAACTATTCCTTGCACTCCTACTTTGCTTACAGTTTCACCCTTTATGTCTAAATCATTTTGAACTTATCTTGGTATACAGGGTAAGATGTTGGTCAATGTCTAGTTTCTGCTACACTGTTTTCCAGTTTTCCCAGCAAGTTTTGTCAAATAGTGCATTCTTATCCCAGAATCTGGAGTCTGAGTTTATCAAACAGTAGATTGCTATAGTCATTGACTATTGTGCTTTGTATACTCAACCTATTCTAGCGATCCACCACTTTATTTCTTGGCCAGTACCAAGTAGTTTTGATTATTGCTTGTTTTATAATACAGTTTTAGATCTGGTATAGCTAGGGCAGCTTCCCTTGCATTTCTTTTCATTAATTCCCTCCATATTCTCGACCTTTTGTTCTTCCATTTTTTTTTTGTTATTTTGTTATTATTTTTGTTGTTTTGTTATTATTTTCCCTAGCTCTATAAAATAAATTTTTGGTAGTTTGATTGGTATGGCACTGAATAAATCAATTAATTTAGGTAGAATTGCCATTTTTATTGTATTAGCTCAGCCTACCCATAAGCAACTGATATTTTCCCAATTATTTAGATCTGACTTTATTTGTGTGAAAGGTGTTTTGCAATTATGTTCATACACTTCCTGAGTTTGTCTTGTCAGGGAGACTCCCAAATATTTTATATCATCTACAATTACTTTAAATGGAATTTCTTTTTCTATTTCTTGCTGATGGGCTTTGTTAGTCATATATAAAAATGCCAATGATTTATGTGGGTTTATTTTATATCCTGCAACTTTGCTAAAGTTGTTAATTATTTCAAGTAGTGTTTTAGTTGATTCTCTATGATTCTCTAAGCATACCATCATATCATCTACAAAGAGTGATAGTTCTGTTTCTTCATTGCCTATTCTAATTCCTTCAATTTCTTTTTTCTTCTCTTATAGCTGGAGCTAACATGTCTATTACTATGCTGAATAACAATGGTGATAATGGACATCCTTGCTCCTTCCCTGATCTTATTAGAAATGTTTCTAGCTTATACCCATTACATATAATGCTTGCTGATGGTTTTAGATAGATGTTACTTATCATTTTTAGGAAAATTCCATTTATTCCTATGCTCTCTAGGGTTTTCAATAGGAATGGGCATTGTATTTTGTCAAAAAACTGTTTCTGCATCTATTGAGATAATTATATGATTTCTGTTAATTTTGTTAATGATATGGTCATTTATGCTAATAGTTTTCCTAATATTGAATCAGTCCTGCATTCCTGGTATAAATCCCACCTGGTCATGGTGTATTATCCTCATGATAAGTTGCTGTAACCTCTTGGCTAATATTTATTTAAACTTTCTCATCTATAGTCATTAGGGAAATTGATCTATAATATTCTTTGTTTTGGCTTTTCCTGGTTTAGGCATCAGCACCATATTTGTATCATAAAAGGAATTTTGTAGGACTCATTCCTTGCCTATTTTTCCAAATAGCTTATATAATATAAGAATTAAGTGTTCTTTAAAGGTTTGGCAGAATTCACTTGAAAATCCATCTGGCCCTGGAGGTTTTTTCTTAGGGAGTTCATTGATGATTTGTTCAATTTCTTTTTCTGAAATGGGGTTACTTAAATATTTTATTTCCTCTTCTGTTAATCTGGGCAACTTACATATTTTATAAATATTCATCCATTTCATTAAGATTGTCAAATTATATAGTTGGGCAAAATAGCTCTTAACTATTGTTTTAATTTCCTCTTCATGACAAATTCACCATTTTCATTTTTGATATGGTAATTTGGTTTTCTTCTTTTTTAAAGCAAATTAACCAAGGGTTTATCTATTTTACTGGGATTTTTTCCGTGAAGCCATCTCTTAGTTTTATTTATTAGTTCAATTGTTTTCTTAATTTCAATTTTATTAATCTCTCATTTGATTTTCAGAATTTCTAATTTGGTATTTAATTGAGGATTTTTAATTTGCTCTTCTAAACTTTTTAGTTGCATGCCCAATTCATTGATCTCCTCTTTCTTTCTTTCTTTCTTTTTCTTTTTTTTTTTTTTTTGGTTTTTGTTTATGTAAGCATTGAGAGACATGCAACTTCCCCTAAGAACCACTTTGGCTGCATCCCATAAGTTTTGGTATGTTTTTTCATTATCGTCATTCTCTTGGATGAAGTTATTTGATTGTTTCTGTGATTTGTTGTTTAATTCATTCATTCTTTAGGATTAGATTATTTAGTTTCCAATTAAATTTTAGTCTATCTTTCCATGGCCTTTTATTACAGTTAATGTTTATTGCATTATGATATGAAAAAGGTGCATTTAATATTTCTGCCTTTCTGCATTGGATTGTGAGGTTTTTATGCCCTAGTATATGGCCAGTTTTTGTGTAGGTGCCATGTACAACTGAGAAAAAAGTATATTCTTTTCTATCCCCATTCAATATTCTCCAGACGTCTGCCATGTCCAACTTTTCTAAAATTCTATTCACCTCCTTAACTTCTTTCTTGTTTATTTTGTGGTTAGATGTATCTAGTTCTGAGAGGGGGAAGCTGAGGTCCCCCACTAGTATAGTTTTGCTGTCAATTTTCTTTCCTGTAACTCACTTAACTTCTCCTCTAAGAATTTAGATGCTGTACCATTTGATGCATATATGTTTAGTATTGATATTATTTAATTTTCTCTGGTATCTTTTAGCAAGAAGTAGTTTCCTTCTTTATCTCTTTTCATTGTATCTATTTTTGCTCTTACTTTGAGATCAGGATTGCTACCCCTGCTTTTTATTTTTTCTTTAGCTGATGCATAATATATTCTACTCCAGCTTTTTACCTTTACTATGTGTGTATCTCTCTCTTTCAAATGTTTTTCTTGTAAATAACATATGGTAGGATTCTGGTTTTTAATCCACTCTGGTATCCACTTCCATTTGATAGGAGAGTTCATCCCATTCACATTCACAGTTATGATTACTAACTGTGTCTTTCTTTCCATCCTAGTTTGCCGCCTGTTTATACTTTTCTCTGTCTTTTCACCCTTTCTCTCCTCACCAGTGTTTTGGTTCTGACCACCACCTCTCTTATCCTCTACCTTCTATCAACCCCCTTTCATTTTCTATCCCCTTTTCCTTCCTACTTCCCTATAGAGTGTGATAAATTTCTATAACCAACAGAATGTGTATGTTATTCCCACTTTAACCCAAATCTGATGAGAGTGAGGTTCTAACAATGCTCATTCCCCTCTCTTCTTTCCATCTACTGTAATAGGTCTTTGTGCCTGTGCCCATGATGTAATTTAACCTAGTTTCCCTCCCCCTTTCCTCTTTTCTCCTTTTTTCCCACCCCTTAATTAATATTATCATCACATCAAATACAACTTATTTCCACACCCTGTGTCTATGTACACCCCTTCTAAATGCCATAATAAAGACATAGTTCTCAAGAATTACAAGTATCTTCCCATAGAGGGATTTAAACAGTTTAATGTTATTGAATAACATCTTTTTTAAATCTCAAGTTGTGGGTAATGTTGCCCTCAGGTCCTCCTTACTGTTATGGTTTAAGTTCTGTCCAAAGGTATAAACTTAAGGACTCCTCTCCTCCCCTAAGTCATGGTTAGGTACCCCCGCTATGCTGTCCTGAATATGTTCTTACTCTCTGTGGTACTGCATTCACCAGCTGTTTGGTCATTCCCCCAAGCCCACAACCATAGCCAGGGTCACTTCTGGTCAGCACCACTAGACCTGGCTTCTGGAAATGTTTTTTGGGGGATCCTTTGATCTTTCTCCACTCTGCTGTAAGCTGTTCTTTGTGCGGTAAAAGTTCATGAGCTGAAAGTTCCTGAGTGTGAGGTGAGGTGAAAGCTGAGGAGAAATTCCTTGGGACCTCATCTGCTTCCCAAAGGAGCTGCCCTCAGGGCCCACTGTTTGTTGATTCAGGGGAGTCATCCTGGAGTACTTATTTGCTACCCAGGCCAAACCTTGGCCCCTAGAGGTCCTGTCTTTTCTGAGGGCCTCTTAAGTTATCTTAGGAGGACAGCTGCTTCACTCCTTTATTTTTGCTGCTTTATGTTCATTTCATCACAATTTTCTGTCTGTTGTGGAGGAAATCTGGAGACCCTAGAAATTTCTGACCTACACCACTCCACCATCTTCCCCAAATTCCCCAGTACCCTTTCCATTTTTGATGCTGGTAAGTTGGTTTTCTTCTTTCTTTCTTTTTTTAAAATAAAATTAACTATTTTTTTTCATAAAACCAGCTTTTGGCTTTCTAAATTTATTCCACTGAGGCAGAGCCAAGATGGCAGAGTAAAGGCAGGGACTCATCTGAGCTCTCCCCCAACCCCCTCCAAATATATTTAAATAATGACTCTAAAGAAACTCTAGAAGAGCAGAACCCACAAAAAAACCCAGTGAAACAATTTTCCAGCACTAGATAACTTAGAAGGTCAGCAGGAAATGTCTGTTGCACTAGGGTGAAAGAAGAACACAGTCCATCACAGGCCATGTCATCACACACCCAGCCTCAAGGTGACTGAGTCAGTGGAAGCAGGGGCTGCCTCTGAAGCTCTCAGCCCACAGATGATTAAGGTTTCAAATAACTGGTCAGAAAGATATTACAGGGGTCTCTTTGCTGGCAATGGAGGCAAGACTCTGTTGTTTTGTCCATAATTGGATCCAGGTCACAGTCCTGGGTGGCAGTTCTAGATGAGGAGAAGCACTAGCACACCAGAGCTGCAGCCACAGTGGAGTAGTGACCTTCTTAAGTTCTGCTTTGACTGTGCCCCACAAATTTTGGTGTACTGTATCATTATCCTTAATGAAATTATCAATTATTTTTATTTCTTGTTCTCTAACCCATTTTTTAAAAAAATTAGACTATTTAGTTTACTAATTTTAACCTATACTACATAGGTGTATAAATACATATCTGTGTGTATGTACATAACATATATATACACATACACATACATATGTGTGTATATGTATATGTACATATATGCATATATACATACATATACATGCATGCATATATGTATATAGTATTCAAGGAGGGCAAACACCTCAAGTGTGAGGGCTTGCCAAGCCCATTTCATGGCTGTTCATCTATTTGTGGTATGTCCACCTATCTTCCAACTCTCACCTGTGGCTCCAAAAAGCTGTAGCATGAACAGTGGCCACACCCTAGTAACGTGGTCTTGGAAGATTGGCTGAACTAGGTTGAAGGTAGCCAACAGGCCCAAAACCAATAGGTGAGTTAGGGGGATGTCTACCCCAAGCAAGTGAAGACTTCCCCTGGCAGAATGGGTGGGTAAGAACAATTTGTTCCAGCAGCCATTAAGACAGTTGAAGCAAGTATTGTGGAGCACTAAGAGCTTGGTCAGATGCCAAGGCCTTCTATTGAATCCCAGGTCATTGCCAATCATCCTGGCTTTTGTCTTGACACCTCTTTTACAGGAGATAATTTTCTCCATTCTTCTTCTCCTTCCTTCCCCTTTCTGCCAGTAAATCTCTATTTCCCAGCCTTCTTTTTGAGATCACCCCAATATGATAGATTCACAGCCATATCCGCTAAATTGATATCTTCTAACTGTCCTAATGATGATAAAGTTTTTGGGTGTTACATGTATAATCTTTCTGCTTTGGAAGATAAACAGCTTAAACTATTAATTCTTTGATGAGTTCTCTCTTATGTTTACCTTTTTATGGCTTTGTTTAAATGTAACATTTTCTATTTAGCTCTGTTGTTTTCATCAGGAATACCTGGAAGTCCTCTATATTATTAAATGGCATTTAGCCCTGTGAGATTATACTCAGTTTTTCTGAGTTGGTTATTTTTGGTGGTAATCCTAGCTCCTTTGCATTCTGGAATATAATACCCAAAGCCCTCTGTTTCTTAATGATGGTAGTTGCTAAATCTTTGATCCTGACTTCAGGATTCTATACTGTGTGGCTCCATGGCATTTTTTTTTTCTTTCTGGATGCTTGCTATATTTTCTTATTGACCTTGGGAGCTCTGGAATTTTTGCTATAATATACCTGGGAGTTTTCATTTTGGAATCTAATTCAGGAGGACATTGGTGTATTCTTTCAATTGCTATTTTGACATGTAGGCAATTTGCCTTTATAATCTTTTTTTCCCTTTTTTTTTTGGCTAGGCAATAGGGTTAAGAGACTTTCCCAGGGTCACATAGCTAGTTAATGTCAAGTGTCTGAGGCTGGATTTGAACTCAGGTCCTCCTGACACCAGGGCTGGTGCTCTATCCACTCCACTACCTACCTACCCCTCTTTTATAATTTTCAGAACTATGATGTCTAAGCTCTTCCACTTCACCAATTCTAATTTTTAAAGAGTTTTTCTCTTCAGTAAGTTGTTGAACCTCCAATTGGCAAAGAATTGTAAACAAATTGATTCCCATCAATTAGTGAATGGTTAAACACATTTTTTACTTATAAATGTAATTGAATATTACTGTGCTGCAAGTAATGATACAAATGATGAATATAGAGAAGCATAGAGAGATTCGCATTAACTGGTATAAAATGAAGTGTGTAGAGCCAAGAAAACAATATATACAATAACTATAACAATGTAAGTGGATGAAATAACCACATACCAACAAATCAAAAGTGAATATAACAAAGTTATAAAGAACAAGTATGACTTGAATGAAGATATAAAGAAATACAGCTCCACCCACCCCTTTGTGGAAGTGGGATGTTTATAGGTGTAACATATTGCACATGGACCTGTTCAATTTGTTAATCAGGTATGCTGATTTTTTTTTCCTTTTCAAAAATACTATTAGGTAAGTAGGATAGCTCTTCAGGAAGGAGAGGGAGAGGGATACTGGGGATAACTATGATAATATTAGAAACCTAATACATTAATAAAAACTTATTTTAAAAAAGGAACTAGTAAAAAAGGAGAGATTGATCAGTATAACACATTAGATACACAACATACAAAAAAAAAGACACAATAACATAATATTTGATAAACCCAAAGACCTCGGCGAATGATTTACATTTGAAAAAAACTTTTGAGTAAACTGGACCACAATCTGGCAGAAATTAGGTTTAGAGTAATACCTCACACCATATACCATGTAAGCTCCAAATGTGTATGTGACCTTGAAATCAAAGGTCATATCATAAATTAGAGGAGCGAGGAAGAAAATGCCTTTGATATCTGTGGATGTGACAAGAATTTATAAGTAAGTAAGCAAGAGACAGGATTACACACAATGATATATAATTTAAAAGCATACTTTGAACAAACAAATCTAATGTAGCAAAAATTAGAAGGGATATAGATTACTGGGTTTTAGAATTCAAGGTCTTATTTTCAAAATAAGTAAAATTTAGGAGATTAAAAGTCATTTTGAGATATATAAGAGATATATCTTATAAGATATCTTATTTCTATCATTTATCTCTCTATGTAATGTATAATATAAGGAATCAATTATATATGTACACATCTATACATACATATATATGTATATATATATATATACATATATATATGATACACACATATAATATTAACAAGCAGTTTCAAGGGAAGACATCTAAGCTATCAAAAATCATGTGAAAAAATGTTCCAAATAGTTGATACAGAAATGCAAATTAAAGCAACTTTGAGGTTCTACCTCATACTTAATCATATTAGGGAGAAAATAATAAAAGAGGAAAATGGCAAATACTGGTAGGTACATTGGAAATTAATATTATTAGTGTACTATTGGTGGAATTGTGAATTGGTCCAGCTATTCTGGAAAGCAATTTGGAACTTTGCTCAAAAAGTTTCTAAATTGTGCATGACATTTGTTTGACCCAGCTATATGCTATGTGGCTTACGCTTCAAAGAAATCAAAGAAAGAGGAAAAGAATCTACTTGTACAATAATATTTGAAGTAGCTTTTTTTGTGGTAGCCAAAAACCAGAAACTAAGGGGCTATCCTCCTATTGGGAAACTGCTGAATAAATTGTGGTATATAAAAGTAATGGAATATTATTGTGCCATAAGAAATGATGAAATGGACAATTTAATAGGAAATTGGCAAGACTTTTATGAATGCAAAGTGAAATGAATAGAACTAGAACTATTTATATGATGTTAATAACAATATGGAGAAAAACAATTTTGAACTACTTTAAAAGTCTGATCAATAGAATAATAAATCATGAGTTCAAAAGAATGAAGATGCGGGCAGTTGGGTGGCACAGTGGAGAGAGCACAGGCCCTGGATTCAGGAGGACCTGAGTTCAAATCTGGCCTCAGACACATAACACTTACTAGCTGTGTGACCCTGGGCAAGTCACTTAACCCCACTGCCTAGCCAAAAAAAAAAACAACCCCAAAACAAAATAATGAAGATGATATACTCTACACACCTCCTGCCAGACAGTTAATACATCTGTTTCCCATAAATAAATAAATGTTTGAAAATAAATTAGTGTTTGAGATGCAAAAAGTATTCATACATGGCCAATAGGAGCATTTGTTTTGCTGGACTCTGTAGCTGTATACTAAGACATTTGTTCTTCTTACCTTTTAAAAAATACTCAGTGTAAAGGGATGTAGTGGGAGAAATGGTTCAATTTTAAAATGTTTTAACTTACATTTTTTAAAAAAAATAAGCCAACAAAAATAAAATATTCCTCCCATCTTCTTCCCTTTTCCTGTATTGGTTTTTTCTGTCTGCTCTTGGTGTTACTTATTATTCAAAGACTATGAGTACTGAGGAGAAGAATGAAATGGTCTGCATCTGAAGATATGAAAGTCTCATTCAATGGAGATCTTAAAAAAACTGCTTGGTCACTTGTCAGACATGGTATGGAGTAGATTTCTATCCTACTGAAGGTTGAACTAGATGTCTTCTAAGATTTCTTCTAGAGTTGACCTCTGGTAGTTCTATGAAAATGCCAGTTATCACAGAGATATGAACTGATTCCTATTTTAAAATACTGTGATTTGGAGATTGGGTTTACCCACATAAAACTGATCAAGAAGACCTTGCTATTAGCACATAAGTCTTAAAATTAAGCACTACCTCTATAGCCATGCCTTTGCACTTAAGATCACAATCCCCTTGTAGGTGTCATCTCAGAATACACTTTTTTGCACTTTTACTTGTGTTAACATAAATGTGGTAGTATAATTTTTGCTCTCTTCTGATAACAACACATCTAAGAGTGTAAAAGAATGGTATCAAATGCCAATGCTCTGAGTCATCTTCTCTGGCAGGATATTTCTACTTTCCTATTCCATGTAGGTTGTGATTAGGGAGCCAAACCGGTGACATGGTACAACTTGGATTTTTCCGTGACTCAAGTATACTAGGATGAAGTGTTAAAAGCTGGGTTTGGGGATTATTCTGCAGAAGTACATCTAGAATCTAAGATGGGGCAGAAGATAGGTATGGATAATATTTATAGGAAAAGATTAGTTCCCAGAGCACAAAATGCTAAGTCTGGTGGAAAGTTTAGAGAAGGAGTTAAAGAAGGTTGAGACCTGGCATCTTTGAACTTGTTTACGAAATATGTATTTTGATAACCATATTTCAATATGATTGATTTCCTTTGTAAGTCAATATATTTTAAACTTTATTCTGAGAAGGATTTACCAAACTTACAAATGGATCCATGACAAAAAAGGCTAAGGACCCTTGGTTTAGAGTTTAAAAAAAATAAGTTGTTAACAAGCTAGAGAAAGTTAAGGATGCAGGCAGAATCTAAAACCTCAGGTCATAGCAAAGGTTAACAATGGCTGAATAACAAACATATCTAAGAAAAGAGTTGAAACTCAAATAAAAATCTTCCCAAAATTTGTCAAATTTGGATTGCTGAAAGATACTAAGGGATTTGAAGCAGGTGTGTGAGGGTTTAACTCCATCTCTATTGTTCTTCTTGATGAGCCACAGCCATGGGGAGAACTTCCATTCCTTTCTGATGCCTCCTAAATGAGAGACAGCTGAATTAGGATGGTGTTGGATGAATTGAAAATGTTGATATTGCAAGACCAATTCAGACTAATTGAACTGCATTATTAACTCCTCAGTATAGGAGTTGGGTGTTGAGGGACAGTTAATAGAGAAACTATGTGAGGAAGCTAAGCTATTCTTAAGCCTTTGAACAGAATTATCTGTCCATAAAGTATGCCTTTTATAGGGAAGTCACATTGTTATTGCAGAAGGCAGTGGTCGTGTTCTTTTGGCCACATTGCATGCTGTACATCTGGGAATTAATTACATGAAAGCATTGGATAGAAAGCATGTCTGGTGGCCTGGAATTAATTCTGATATTGAAAGGACTGTAAAGGAGTGTACTCTGTGCCAGGATCCTTGGCGTGATTTGCCAAGGGAAGTTACTTTTCCATATAATGAAGGGTACAAGAAGCATTTATTTTGATTTGGAAGTGCCATTCCTAGGAAAGACCTTCACTGAAGTAAAATTCTTCTCCAAATGCCTACAAATGCTCTCAATTCCATCCCAAATCTCTGCTTTAGCCATCCCTGCAATATGTTCCTCATTTGGCACACAGAGTTTGCCAGGTACTTTTTTTATGTTAGTATATCTGTATTTACCTAAGCTAATTTTAAGGTATTTATAATTTTGTGTAACTTCAAGAAAAAGGAAAGATTGAAAGGATGGTGTAAACTACTATGGATGTTATAAACCTAATAGTGGGAGGAGAAAGATGAATATTCTTTGGCAGATTTGTGATCTTTCAATAGTTACTTTATGTTCAACAGCAGGAATTAGACCTAATGAATTAATACTGAGGAGATGTCTAATAATTTGCTTTGATGAGTATCTCTATCCAGAAAAGGAAAATGACATGCAGGATGAATACAGAGAATGTTGTAATTGCTTATTTGTTTTTGTATACTCTTTAATCATTTTATAAGGGTAAAAATTACTTCCTAAAACATTTGAGAAAGCCAGACAGATAGAAATACAGAGACAAACAGAGGGAGGCATTCCTTAAGTATTGCACTGTTGATGTTTCTCTCCTGGACACTCTCTCCTCTTGGTGTTTTTGTGATTTTTTTTTCTGATTTCCCTGACTCCTCCTTTTCAGTCTCTTTGCCAGTGTATCATCAATATAATATACACTCATTGTGGGTATACCCCAAGGGTCTGTCTTAGGATCTCTTTTCTAAATTCCTTGACTTTTGTAACCTCATCAGCTCCCATGACTTCAGTTATGTTAATAAGCAGATGATTCTTAGATCTATGTCTCCAGCCTGATTTTTCCTCTTGACTTTTAGTACTACATCATTAACTTTCGATTGGACATTTCAAATGGCATATTCATAGTCATCTTAAACCCAACTCATCTAAAGCATAACTCATTATTTTCTCCCATCACTCAAACTCTTCTTCCAAACTTCCCTATTTTGTAATATTTTATAAATGACAAAAACTTGAGGGTTGAGGTTAATACTACCTTTTCAATGATCTGAGCACATGCCTTTGGTTTTATTCTTACCTTTTACTCTTACCCACTTATCTAATCATTTACCAGCATTGATTCTAGCTCCAGATCTCCTCTTTTCATCTCTTTCTTGCTATTCCCAAGTCTCTCCCCATCACCACTTCAGGCCCTCATTATATTTCTTAGAATCTTTCAATAGCCTTCTAGTTGGTCATCCTGCCTCAATTCACCTCCATGCTGCCAGTGGTTGTCCTTATGCACTGGTCTGGCCATGTCACTTCCCCATTAAATAAATTCCCTATAAACTTCTGTTTGGCATTTAAAGCTCCTCACAACCAGGCTCCAATTCACTTTTCTAACCTTATTATTCATTATTTCTCCCAGCCAAACTTGTCATCTTGCTGTACTTCATACATGCCTACCACTTCAACTCCCATTTCTGTGCTTTTGCACAGTCTATCACCCATGCCTGAAATGCACCCTTTCTCCTCATTTCCACCTATTATAATGCCTAGGCATTCTAAAGACTCAGCTCATTCACATTCACTAAGCTTTTCCCCTATGCCTTCCTCCTAGCTGCTAGCATCTTCTCTCCAGAAAATTCATCTTATTTTTATTTTGAATATGTTTTGCACATTGTAACATAGGTCCACTTCTCCCATAACAGGATACATTCCTTAAAGGCAAGCACTGTTTGATTTCTGTCTTCATAGCCTCAGTTCCTTTATAATCACCATTTAATTAATACTGTCATACTATTATCTCTAGGCTCTTCATTATAAAGGATGTCTTCTGTGTGCTCTCCAGTTTCTCAATACATTTCCTAAAATGTGGTGCTGAGAATTGAACATAATAGTCCAGATGTGGTGATGAGAGCAGAATAAAGTGGGACTGTAATTGCCCATATTTTGGATGTTAAACTTCCCTTAGTGAAGCCTAGGATTATATTTGCTTTTTTGGCCATGATGTACTAATGAGCTTGCAGTCAACTAAAAAATCCTGAAACGGTTTTCCAACTGCTTTCTAAAAGTACCTCCCCCATATTATAGTTATAGCATTGATTTTTTGATCCAAAGTTTAAGCTTTTTATGTTATCACAATTAAACATCATCACATTCATTTTGCAGTCTTGGATTTCTATGAAGCAAACTCTGGACCTAGTCAATCATCAGTTTGCTTATTAAATACTCGCACTCAGTTTTTAAATGTAAAAAAGACAAGATCAAAGAGTGATCAGGTCTATCTGCCAAGCTGCCTCTGATTCTCAGATAGATGAATGCCTCTCTTGCCTTCCTTTTGCCCCATTTATGGATGGTAATACATGCTATATCATTTGAAGAGTTTATATAGCTTTATACAATCAGATTTTTATGTATCCACCTATCTCCTACTAGGAAAAAAACTCCTTCCCCTTGTTGTGTAATTCGCCTCTAACTGTATGATATACCATAATAATGACAAAAAAAATTAAATCAAAATTAAATTAAATCAAAGGTAAAATGAAGTTGAGGCATTAACTAGATATATTTAGACTATGTTGTTGTTATTTGTTCTTCATTTTTGAAAGAAGATCAATGATGTCACAGGATGATGTCTTACGTATGAATTGTGTTTAAGTCAGAGTTAAGTAAGGCACAAAGTCATCAGCCCCGCTCTCTTCTGGAGTCATCAAAGTTCAGTGGCAAGACAAAGTAAGAATGACTGGAGATAGCCTGGGATGCAGTAAATGACCTTGGTGTCTTTGATGTCTGACCAACCTCTAAGTATTACATAGCACCTGCAGCAGCAACTTTTGTGGATGTAGGAAAAATTGTGCTTATCTGCCCATTCTACTGGGTGAAGTCTTCACATGCTCGGATTAGACACTCCCCTAAATCACCAATGAGTTTGTGGTCTGTTGGTTACGCTCAAAGTGGTTTAACCTGTCTGCAGAGATATTTACTGGATTGTGGCTGTTGCACATGCTATAGCTTTTTGGAGACACAGGTGAGAGTTGAGTGCCAGGTGGACATCAAAGGTGGATGAGCATCCCTGAAAGGGGCTTGGCAAGCCCTTATACCAAAGTTTTAGTTCTCCTTGAACACTCATGCATCTGTATGTATAGACTATATATACATAAATCAGTGATTCTTAAACTTTTTTTTGTTTGATGGACCCTTATGGCAATCTGGTAAAATCTATAGACCCACTTCTCAGAATCATATTTTTAAAGGCATAAAATAAAATACACAAGGTTTCAAAGGAAATCTAATTATAATGTGATCCATTTATGAAAATGCTTTTTAAAAAGCCACAGACCCTAGGATAAGAATTCTTCTCTTCATTATATCCTTTGACCCAGCTCTCCCCAAGGTGGCTAAAATCTCTTTTCCTCTCAATGTTCAGTTTCTCCTAATCAGAACAACACACACACACACACACACACACACACACACACACACACCAGAGTCACTAGCATTAAAAGGAATTGGGAAAGGCTTCTTGCAGAAGGTGGAATCTTATCTGGCATTTGAAAGGGACTAAGGAATCAAGAAGGTAAAAATTAGGAGGGAGAGGATTTCAGGCAAGAGGGACAGCCAGCAAAAATGAAAGGAATAGTAAAGAGGCCAGTGACACTGAATCACATGATATGTGGATAGATATAAAATACAAAAAGACTCTGAAGGTTATCAAATTTAAGATCTTATGTTTTTATTCTAAAGATAATAGGGAACTACTGTAATTTATTCAATAGAGTATGATATGGTCAGACGTGTACTTTGGCAGCTAAATGGAGGGTGAACAGAAATTGGAAAAGATCTGAGGCAGGGGGCCAACCAGAAAGGCATTTCAATAGTCCAGGGGGAGAAGATGATAACCATGGTGGTAGCACTGTCAGAAGAGAGAAAGAAAGATATGTTATAAAGGAAGAATCAACTACAGTTAACTGATTTGATAGAGAAAATGATATAGATATAGATATAGATATAGATATAGATATAGATATAGATATAGATATAGATATAGATATAGATATAGATATAGATATAGATATAGATATAGATATAGATATAGATATAGATATAGATATAGATAGATATAGATATGTATCACATATATACTGGGTAACTGGAATGATGGTGCTACATTGGACAGGAATAGGAAATTTAGAAAGGGGGAGATTTGAGAGAAAATATAGTAATTCCAAATTAGTACATGCTGAATTTAAATATCTATAGAATATCCAGTTTGAGATGTCCAATAGGCAGTTAAGGATGTGAGATTGAAGGTCAGGAGAGAAGTTTGGGCTAAGTAAGTAAATCTTAGAATCATCAGCATAGGGATGAAAGCTGATGACATAGCAAAGTAAAATAGTATAAAAGGAGAAGAAAAGCCACATTATTGTTGCAGTATTGAAAACTTGGATCCCCTTGGTAGTCACTCCTAACGTGGCTTATGCAGCAGGCTGGTGCCAAGCACTGATCACTCCCTCACCATTTGCCAGTCTACCTGTGGGGTTTTAGTCCTAGAATAAGGTCTTTTAGGCTTCTCCAAAGGGAAATAGAGTTGTTGCCCAACATCAGAGTCCCTTGAAAGAGGAAATAATTGAGGGAAGGTGAAAGAGTGACTTTTAGTCAATCACCACCTTTCTCTATTCTCCTTGAAAAGCCTGATGGCTGGACACACTTCATAAATAGGACTGTCCTCGCTAGTGTGCACACCCCTGCTGGTTATGCAGGCCAAATCCAAGCAAAGCCCAAGTTCTACCTTTGTTTTGTCTTATTCTAACTTGTCAAGATTTTTTTTGGAGATTGCCCGTGTCATCCAAAATGTTAGCTGTCCTTTCCCTCCCAGTTTTGTGTCATCTAAAAATTTGATGAGCCTATCATCTATGCTTTTATCCCTGTCATTGATAGAAATGTTTAAAGAACACAAAGCTAAGAATAGATCCCTGGCATACTCCACTAGAGAGACTCTATCCAAGTTGATATTAACCTATTATTGTCTACTTTTTGGTTAAAATTGTGCAAATAGTCTTCAATTTACCTAACTGTATTGTCTTATAGCTTATTCATGTGTAGAAGAGAGAGAAAGGAAAGGAGTGCTGAGTTTATGCTGATGCCATTGAAGTGAGGCAGAAAGATGACAGGAGATGTTAAGAATCAGAAGAGAAAAGACAATTCAGAAGAGGAAGTAACAGATAAAACTCAAGTACAAGCAGGGTAAGATGTAAGACATGAAACAGGGACAAAGGGAAAGTACCTTTTTCTCCTTTTCACCTTACCATCTTATTCACAACACTATGAACAAAGGCTTTACTCAAATATTTTATGAAAATCCACATAATTTGCTTCTAGATTATTTCTCCCAATCTACCAGTCTTATTTTTCCCTTATTATTTTCGTTATTCCCTTATTAAAAATAAAAATGAGGTTAGTCTGGCATGACATCTTGATGAAACTATTCTAGCTCCTTGTGATCATTGCTTTGTTTTCTAGTTGTTCAGTGTCCATTCTTTTAATAATGTAATTTAAGAATGTAATTTTATTAATTCAAGTTAAATTAATATTAATTAAACTCTAAATTAAATTAGACTTTAATGATTTTTCCAGGAATTGAAGCCAATCTCAGGATCAAGAAAATAAATTGAACTCATGCTATTCCAGCTAATGTTTCTGGATCCTAAAGTCTATTGCAGGACTAAAGACGGCATATTCCCAAGGGTTTGGCAGAGATAAGTAAGTGGGAACTTATTGGTGGGACTATGTGAGTATTGCTGTAAGATTTTTACAGGATCCAGGTGACCCTGGAGGAATGTCTCCGAACTATCAGAGTTTCACGACTGTTCTCTGTGTTTCCAAAACTGGTTATATTCTTTTAGAGATCTTACCAACAAATTCAGCAGAAGTAATCTTATAATTCAGATTTTGCTAATATTCTCTGCTTCTGTCTATCTCTGTCCATCTCACTTTCTTTCTTTCTCCCTACTGTCTCCTACTAGCTCCCTGTGTTTCCTCCTTCCCTTCCTCTACTATCTCCCTTTTCAATATTCACTTCACATCTTTGATTTCAGTTGTTTCTTCCATAAAATGAGTAGGAGGGGTTAGTAACTCTGGTCAATTTTCCTAGGAGTCTTAGTTGAAAGACAAAAAATCAGATCCTATGTTTTTTCATCCTTAGCAAGAGGCTCCATATCTCAATATCTCTCTGAGTTTGCTCCCATCCTCTTACCAGCCCTTTCCTACTCACTGGACTTAAGTCATGGTACTTTAGAAAGAAACAGCAATGGACTCAGTCCAAGGGGTCCTTTAATTACTAATATAATGATCTGAATTTATTTTAGATTCTGCTTAACCTTCTGCTTGAAAATGAGAAGCTTATTAAGTTTCAGAACTAGAATTTGTCAACCTCCTGAAGAAGTAGTCTGCTCTGTGAGGTACCAAGGAATAAATCATTAGGTAGCTGTATTCAGTTCTGACCTTGAGCCTTTTCAAAAATCATTTTCAACTATACCATAGGACTGTGATAACCCAAGTCAAGTAGTGACTTGAGATTGGGAACCAATGAAATTGATGACCTGTAAAGTCTTTTCTAGCTCCAAAATTCTAGGTGCTTAAAGTACAAGTTATATTCAATCTGCCTTTTAAATGTGGTCTGGTTAACTTAAAGCAGCCACCAAGTACTTGGAATCAGAATTTAGAGTGAAATTCCTTCTTTTTACTGATGAACAAACTGAGGCTCTGGAGGAGTCAAATGTCATGGCCAAGGATAAATAGAGTTATCTAGAGACAGAAATGAGACTGGAATCAGGCATTTTGATTTCTAGCCTGGTACTCATTCCATCATATTATTTCGTGTCTTATTTAGGGAACAGTGAGAGTTCAGATTAGCTTATATCTCTATAAATAGAGATGTGAGGTGATATTTTTAGTTTACATCTGACCTCTGAAACAACCTCCAAATGACTGGAAACATATAGAAAGACAAAGAGGAGAGTAGGGTACCTTCCCATTGCCTCTGCTCTATGTTTTACCTTACTCTACATTTACTTGCTTTTTGTCTCTGTTTCTGACTCCTCTGAATTGTCTCTTTTCTGATTCTTCATATTTTCTCCAATTTCCATCTCCTGACATGTTTCTTCCTCATTTTAATGGTACAACCTCAGCATTCCTTCCTCACTTTCTCCACCCCTCCCCACATGTAAGAAGGGCATTCATTCATCCTTAGACAAAGAAAGGAGGGCTTACATCACCTCCATGTGAGAATGCCCTAAAGCAATTTATGGAAGCATGTTTTCAATTGTGCCTGACACAGTCAATCAAGGCAGCTCACCAATGCATGCTGTTTTTTTGGCAAATAAATATCACCCTTGGCTCAGCTGAACTCTGGGTGAGAGGTCCATAAAATATTTAGAAGTTATGAATACTAAAATTTTCTTTATGTTTTGTATTTATTTTTATTTATGTACAAAAGCAATCTTTAGCAAAATAACAATCTAGATTGTTTTTTCTCAATTTTTCAGTTTTGTCAGATGGAGAAAGCAAGACAAGAAGTTCAGCAGCATACGTCAGTCCACAAGCTTATTGCGAATTAAACTCCAATTTTATGTACTCCCAGTGCAATTTCCAAATCACTGGATCCTTACCCTACCCCCATTCTCTCCCTATACCCAATCCCACTTCCACTGGGACTGAGCTATTATAAAACAGCTGTATAAAGATGTCTTTGAAGTTGTGTCATCACTCAGCAGAGGGATTCCTTTGCAATAAATACTGACCCAAGAGCAAGGCCAAGTGCAGAGATCCAAAAAGGGTTTCAGTGGTTGAGGAGGTAAGACCTTGCCAGGACATTTCATCCTTGCTGAGGCTTAATGCCCTGCCCCAGCTCCCCATGTTCCATCAATATATCTTGTGTGTGGGGGGGGTGTGGGTGTATACTAGTGAAAAATTTTCAGTCACTAAATAGTTTGTATGCTGCTTGTCACAGAGATCTCCCCACACCTCTAATTTCTCTAATACAGCTACCCCACTATCACACCCAAGCTTATTTTTCAGACATCCATAAAATTTTGATAACAAAACCATAGGAACCCTGGGCTCTCTTTGTAAATTTTCTTTCAATTTAGTTCTTTCAGGGGACAATACCTTAGCAATCTAGGTCCTCTTGCATTAATCCTTACCTTTGGCCATCCAGTCTTGCCCCCAAGGTGTAAGGGTCATGCTTATACTGCTTTGCTAAACCTGTACTCTTCATATATTTTTTATTTTTTATTATTTATCATTTTTATTATTTATTTGTTTGTTTTTTATTACCTCTACTTCATTGTAGTCCCATCCTACCATACCTTTTGGAACTCCCACTTTATTATCCATAAAATCCTATTTAGTCTTGAACTTTCCAACCAAAATTCTTACTACTTAACACAAATTTGAATATTCCTTGGGAAAGTATATTCATTTAGATGGTCTCCATTGCTGGTCACTCCTCCCATTCTTTGCCCCCTGTCCCCACAAACTCACAGGTTGAGAAAGAGGAGTAGGACTATTTCTTTCTCCCCACTGTAACTTCCTGTCCACCTTACTATTGCCATCCCTAATGATCTTTCCTCCTTATATCCAATTTATTTGAACCACTTTGTCCCTATTCTTGTTTTTGTCCTCTAGCTAGATCCTTGCCCACTTTTTAGAAGCAAGATATGAATGAATACCTTCCTCTCTCTTTTGCTCTCATCCTGCACCACCATTCTTGGGGTCTTCAGTCCTCATATGGTTGATTCTTCTAGCAGTCTAACCTCTTAAACCCTCAACTCCTATTATCTCTTTTCTCCAATCCACTTTAGCAACCCAACGATATGGTCACATCTTAAATTTCATTCTTTCTTTGAATTGCACTATCTGTAAGATTAGAAATTTAAAATTTCACTCTTTGACAGTATTCCCCTCTCTTGATAACTTCCACTGTTTCACTCAATAAACCTTTCCTTTGCCCTTATTGTAACCATTGACTTGTCTTTATTTTTCCTCATCTTGTTTTTGCATGCTTCCACATACAGCCTTGAGCCTTATGGTTTGCCACTTTACTGTTTCACTAGCTACTGTCTTAGAATGTTTTGCTATTCTGACCTTCTATTTTCTACCTGTGAATCTTTATCCTCAGGGGATGGAATCTACATGCAACACTAGATTTCTCCACTCCTTTTTTAGGGCTTCTGATTATTACTAGATAAAGTAAAAGTAAACTTATTTCACCTACTGTGAGTTCATGATACATAAAATCAGTTGGGTCTTCACAATCCTTCTCAACTCTTTTCAAGTTTTTATCTCATTTCTCATAGAGACTCTTTCAAACTTTTAACGGTCTCCTTTCCTCCAGCTCCATATTCTATCCCTCTCTCTATCCTTTACTGAAAAGATTGAGGCCATCTAATATAATCTCCCTCAGTCCCTATCCTCTATTCCCGCCCAATCTCACCTTTTTCCCTCTGGTCCCATTAAGACAAATCTACTGCTTAATTATTTTAAATGGCATACCTCTGACATTGATTGCATTCCTTCTCCATAACATTCCTCTAGCATTAATTCTTTATCTTTCCTACATCTTCTTTCTTTGACATTGTCTCCTTTTATCCTACAATTATGCTTAGGTCTCCTCAAATCTAAAAAAAAAAAAGACACTTTCCTGTTTTCTTCCTGGACCATCCAGTCACCAACCCATTTCTTTTTCTTCTCCTTTAATATTAATCATTTTGAAAAAAAGTTTTCTCTATCTGATATCTTCATTTCATCCCTATCTAGTACTCACAAGAAGGGACACTCTGGTACAGTGGAAAGGCTGATGGATTGGAAATCAAAGAATCTGAGCTTGGATCTTGGCTCTGTTACTTTACTGTTAGACCTTGGGCAAGTCAGTTATCCTCACTATGCTATAGTTACTCATCTGTAAAATGAAAGTTTGGATTAGATGACCTCTAATGTCCCCCTTCCATCACTAAATCTATAGTCTTTTAGTCACCATCTTTTTAACCCTTTGCGTATTGGGCTTTCACCTTTACTACTCATGAAATTTCACTCACAACTTACCAATGAATGCTCCATTGCTAAATCCAATATTCCCCTTTTATTACTTATCTTTAGTTCTGATTACCATCTCTTCATACTGGATATGCTTTCCCCCTTTGGCTTCAGTGATAGCACAATGTTTTAGTTCTATGATTGCCTCTGAAATTGAAGAGATGTGATACAAGGGAAAGAACGGTGGACTGGGAGCCAGAGGCTCTGGTTTTGAATCCTGGCTCTGCACTTATTGCATTTTTGTTTGGCTTCAGGTAAGTAATTTCATCTCTTGTGGATCAGTTTTCTCATTTGCAAAATGATGGGATTGAACTAGATCACCTCTGAGGTCTCTTTCAGTTTTGAACCTATGAACTGCTTATTTTCTTTTTCCTTTACTGTCTATTCATCATTTTTTCTTGACCTTTTAATGTAGGTGCTCACCAAGGGTCTATGGTTTTTTTTTTCTTTTTCTCCTTTCTGCATAATCTCTTCTTTGTTAATTGAATCCCACCACCACTCAACTGTCACTTTTGTTTATATGACTTCAAAATCTATGTATCTAGCCCTGACCTCTCTTTGTGACTCCAGATGTATGTCTCTTTCTTTAGGACATCTTCAGCTTAATAGCCCACTAGCAGGTCAAATTACACATGCTCCAAAATGAGCTCATTCTTTCCCAAATACCTACTTCCCTCTCTGATATCAGAAATGTCTTTAATTATTCACTTAAAATTGTCACTATTTTATTTGTATAATTCCAACTCAGTTCACAGAATGATGTTATCAATTCATAGTTCCACCAATAATGCATTTGTGTGCCTATCTTTCCAAAATCCCTCTAACATTAACTATTCCCATATATTGTCATATTTGACTATTTGCTGTAGGTAGTTTTGATTTGCGTCTCTCTTATTATTAGTAATTTGGGACATCCTTCCAATATAGCTATTAGTAGTTTACAATTTTCTTTTGAGAAATTTTGTTTGTATTTTTTTTACCATATTTCTATTAGAGATAAGCGTCTGGCCTTGTATATTTCTCTTAAGCATCAATATATCTTAGATATAAAACTCTTAACAGAGATATTTGATACAAAGACTTTTTCCAGTTAACTTTTCCCATTCTCTATTACATATCCCACTTCTGTATTTTCTTCTATATTTCTAACTCTGCCATTCTGGTCAAGGATTTGATTTTTAGCATACTTAGCCTAATTTAACGACCTCTTTACAGGCCTTTCTATCTCCTTTTTTTGCCTTCTGCAACTTGC
Organism: Phascolarctos cinereus; assembly: GCF_003287225.1. Lineage (NCBI taxonomy): Eukaryota > Metazoa > Chordata > Mammalia > Diprotodontia > Phascolarctidae > Phascolarctos > Phascolarctos cinereus. Next base: position 346,753,049 of record NW_027555847.1, on the reverse strand, counting down.
TTTTCACATTCCTATTTTATTTCATATCCTATTTCACATAGATTTGATCACATATTCTTCTTTTTCAAAGTACCTCATGGATCTATTTACTTCTGAGTAAATTTCAAACTGCTTTATCTAGCATTCAAGGTTCTCCACTACCTAGGCCTACTCTTATTTTTCCAACCTTATATTAATACCATGCATGCATTCTATGAATCAGCCAAAGTTGACACTTCTCTGTTCAACTGAAAATCATCTCATAGCTCCATCTCATTGTTCCCTATAACTTGAATACCTTCACTCCTCATAGTCTCTCTTTGAGATTCAGTGACCATTTGAAAACTCAACTGAAGTGCTGCCCTCTTCAGGATGCTTTTCTTATTTGTATATGTCTGTTGTTTCAGAACCCACAGAGCTCTGTATCTTGAAATTCTCTAATGGGTTGATCATGTAACATTGAGAATAATAACTATCTGTGTTGGTGTCTTTTGTCCCTATTAAACTAAGCTTCCAAGAGTCATATGTTATTTAAACACTGTATCTGCTCAAACACCACAGTATCTTGTGCAAATTTTGTAGGTCAATATTTGATTTGTAGTACTTAAGTCAATTTTGGCATAAATTTGTATACACTTGCTTGGACTTTATTTTACAATTGTTCACTGATTTATGTATATTTTTGTATTTCAAATTCTGAGTACAAATTTACCTACCCCACTACATCTGTCAAATCACAGACCTGACCATGACTTACATATCATTAGGCATCCATCTAGACCATCATGCCATCTGCTCAACATAGCACACAACCAACCACAGCCTCCACTTTCCACCTCTTGCTTTAGGCATAGCTATCTAGTCAATAGTGCAATTGCCTCTGGAAAGGGCATGCTAATTGACTGCTCTACAGATCAATTCACCATTTCCATGAAGTCTCAGACAAAAACTCCCTTCCTTGGCCACCACTCCCCATATATATTTTCTCTGCCATTAGAATATAAGTTCCCTGAAGATAGAGATTATTTAATTTTTATGTGCCGTAACTTAGCAATAAGTAGACACTAAGTCCATTTATTAGTAACATTGTTAAAAATATTATTTCATTCCTTCTTTCCATGCTTTTTTCCTCTTTCATGCATTCATTCATTCATTCAATAAAGTTTTGAACTTCAATCCAAGAACTATCTTCAATTTCTTTTGTTTGTTTAGTTTAATAAAACATACTTTTATTGAATCATGTAATTAATAAAAGAGTGCATGAATAAGTGAATGAATGAGTTAAAGAATGAATGACTAAATGAATGGATGGTTTTGGACAATTCACAGCAACACCTTATTCTTCTGGCACTTTGGAGGAATAAACTATTCCAAGCAAGTGATTTCTTTAAAATAACACACAGCTTAATTCTTTTCAGCTTTAATCAGAAATTTTATTTTAGCCATTTTTCATCAAAAGCATACTAAAATGGTATGAAAGCCTCAGAATCTTTGGTGTATTGGTATATTATTTTGGTGTATTGCTGTATTCTTTGTTGTACAAGACACATTGGTGTATTGGTGTATTATTTGTTGTGCAAGACAAAAATGCCCTCCTCTGCATATATGTTGTCTCTACTATTAGAATATGATGACAGAGACTATTTCACTTCCTGTATTTGTATTCCCGTAATTTAGCACCAAATACATAGTAGTCCATTTATTAGTAATATTGTTAATAAATACTATTTCTTCATTCCCTTCCTTCCTTCCTCCCATTCCCTTCCCTCCCTTCCTTCCATGCCCTTCCCTCTCTTCCTTCCTTCTTTCCAACACTCATTCATTCAGCTAAGCTTCTGAACTTCAGTCAAAAACCATATTTCTTTTGCTTGTTTAGTTTAATGAAACACATTTTCATTGAATCAGTTAATGAACGAATGAATGAACAAGTAAATGAATGAGTTAGTGAGAGAATGACTAAACGAATGGATGGTTTTCACCATTTACATAGTAACAACTTGTTCTTCTGGTAGTTTTGATGAATAAAAGTGTTCCAAGTTAGCGATTTTTTTGAAATAACACACAACTTAAATCCCTTCAACCATCAACAATTTTTACTTTAGCCATTTTTGATGGAAAATATACTAAAATGGTGTGACAGTCTCAACACTTTAGTTCTTTTAGGGGCTTCAATTATTCTTACCTAAGTGTTTCTAACCCTTTTTTAAAAAAATATATTATCACTTAGTTTCATATCAAACTTTGCTTCCAGGCATCAGTTGCTTGGGAATCTGTAACTGGGCCATCTGGCCATTTCAAAATCTCTTTAAGATGAAAGTTATAGCCTCTTACTTCAATTACTAAACAGCAATAAATGTTTTGTTTATAAGCCAGTAACATTAAATAGAGAGGTAGTGTATGTCATTAGGGTACAGGGGAAAATCTAGATCGTCAAAATGACCTGAATTCTAGTCCTACCTCTGACACATAATGGCTGTGTGACATTGAACCTATAAGGACCTCAGGCAACTTCTCAAGGCTCTAACATAGAGAGAAGTTGCAAATCTGAAACAAAAATGTAAAGACACTTATTGATCTGTAAAAGAGACATTTTCATACCAGGAGAAAAAATTATTTTAAACATTAATTGAAGGTGGGAGACAAGACAAAATAATGGAGAAAAAAAAAACAGGGACTCTCCTGAGGTCCCCAAATTCCCTTCTAAACAACTTTAAAATAATGTCTTAAAACAAATTCTGGAGCAGCAGAATCCACAAAATGATAGGGTGAAGCGATTTTCCAGCCCAAGACAACTAATAAGGTCAAAAGTAAAGGTCTGTCACACTGTGGTGAGAGTGGAGTACAATCCAGCATAGGTAACACCTCACAGTCCAGCAGTAGGCCTTGCAGGTTGCTGAATTTGTAGCAAAGGCTTCTGGAGTTCTCAGTGCATAGATAGTAAGGTGGTTGCACAACTGCTGAAAAGGAGATTGCTTTTTTATTCTTTTTCTGACTTGTGTTTGAAAGTCAAACTTTCAGTTAAGTTTTGGTCTTTTCATCAGGAATGCTAAAAGTGCTCTAGTTCATTGAATATCCACTTTTTTTTGTACTTTTGAGAATTATACTGAGTTTTGATGGGTAAGTGATTCATAGTCATGAACCTAGCTCCTTTGCCCTCCAAAATATCATATTTTCAGCCCTTTGATCCTTTAATGTAGGGATATTCTAGCCAAATTTCCAAACTCCCAGTTCAAGGAGAAAATATTGCAAGCAGCCAGAAAGAAAGTGCAAATATCGTGGAGCCACTGTCAAGACAAGAAAAGATTTAGCAGCTTCTACATTAAAGTGAACAAGAAAGAGAAATCATAAGGAATTCAACAAGGTTACATTGTTTACATTCTATCACAAGAAGAGAATATTTGTTATTCTTAAGAACTTAATCACTATTAGGGCAGTTAAAAGAAGTATACATAGATATAGTACATGAGTATGAGTTCACTGTGATGGGATGATATCTAAAATAATTAAGAGGTAAGAAAGAGTAATGCACTGGAAGAAGGGGGAAGGGACAGATGGAATGGAGTAAATCATCTCACATAAAAAGGGCTGCAAAAGAGCTTTTACACTGGAAGGGCAGATGGGGGAACTGGAGTGGGGGGATGCTTGAACCTTACTCTCATCAGAATTGGCTCAAAGTTTGGTGTAGAAATGTATCTTATCCTATAGGAAAGTAGAAGGGAAAGGGGATAAGAGAAGAGAGGAAGCTGATAGAAGAGAAGGCAGAGTGGGGGAAGTGGTAGTCAGAGCAAAACACTTGGAGGAGGGACAGGATGAAAGTAGAAAGAGGGTAGAATAAAAAGGAGTAAATAGGATGGAGAGTAATACACAGTAAATAATCATAACTGGATTGAAAAAATATTACAGCAAATTTCTCTGATAGATGTCTCATTTCTCAAATATATAGAGAACTGAATTAAATTTGTAAGAGTACAAATTATTCTCCAATAAAAAATGATGAAATAATATGAACTAGAAGTTTTCAAATGTAGTAATCAGAGCTATCTATAGTCATACGAAAAGAAAATGTTCTAAACCATTATTCGTTAGAGAAATGCAAATTAAAACAACTCTGAGGTTCTACACCATACCTATCAGGTTGGCCAATATGATAGAAAAAGAAAATGACAAATGTTGGAGGGGGTGTAAGAAAATTGAGACACAATGCATTGTTGGTGATTCAACCATTTTGGAGAACAGTTTGGAACTATGCCAAAAAAAGCTATAAAATTGTTCATACCCTTTGATCCAGCAATACAACTAGTAGGTATATCCCAAAGAGATTAAAAAAAAAAAAGGAAAAGGACCTATAGTACAAAGATATTTATACCAACTCTTTTTTGTGTTGAGAAAGAATTAAAAACTGAGGAGTTGCCCATCAATTGGGGAATGGCTGAATAAGTTGTGGTATATGATTGTGAAGGAATACTATTGTGTTATAAGAAACAGCAAGGAGGATGCTCTCAGAAAAATCTAGAAAAACTTGCATGAACTGATGCAAAGTAAAATGAGCAGAACCAGGAGAACATTGCGCATAATAATAGCAACAGTTTATGATGATCAACTGTGAATCACTTAGCTATTCTCAGCAACATAATGATCCAAGACAATTGCAAAAGACTTATGATGAAAAATGTTATCCACTACTAGAGAAAGAGCTGATGGAGTCTAAATGCAAATTGAAACATGCTACTTTTTACTTTCTTTATCTTTATTTTTTTGCTTGATGCTTTCTTTCAAAAATTAATTGATATGGAAATGTTTCACGTCACTGCAAATATGTAACATATCAAATTGTTGATTCCTCAAGGAACAGGGAATAAAAGGAAGGAGAGAAAGAATTTGGAACTCAAAATTTAAAAAAATATAATATGAAAATGTTTTTTACATGTAATTGGGGAAAATAAAATGTTAAATGACAAAAAAGCATTAATTAGTAAATGACTTATACAGTTATTGGGGCAAATTAAACAAAATAGGATGATAATTTTTATCTACTAACTCTATATTTTTTGTATTTGTCAGTTATTTTGTTGGTGCCTTTTGTGTGACTAAGTCTTGATAGTTTGTGATTTTTTTCATTATCAGATCTGTATTAGAAATAAATGATGCAAAGATTGTTTTCCTAATGGAGATTCCCTTCTTACTCTGGTCACATTATTTTTGTTCACACAAAAACTTTTTCAATTTCATGTAATCAAATTTATCTATATTTTTTCTTTTTTGGGATAACTTTTGTCCCTTGTTTGCTTAAGAACTAAACCCCTAACCCTAGCTGATAAAGATACATAACCTGGTTCTTTTCTATATATTTTTTACGCTGGGAACCATTAGTATTCAGGCTGTTTGTTTCGAGTTTACTATAGCATATAAAGTAAGATGTTGGCTTAAACTTAATTTTTAGCAAACTTATTTCAATTTTTCCACAAGCTCTCATAAAGTAGAAAGTCCTTTCCTATATATTTTAATATCTTGGGTTTATTGAATGCAGGCTTAATGAGTTTGATTGTTTTGCTTCTTCCTTATCCAATCTTATTTTTACAGTAAAAAGAACATGGGATTTTAAGTCACAGGACCTAGGTTTAAATCCTGGCTTTATCATTTACAACCTATGTGATTTTGATTAAGTTACTCAATTTCTCTGGGCCTCCGTTACCTAATCTGGTGGATGAGGGGATTAGATGTCATGATTCATAAGGTCTCTTCTAGCTTTAAATTTATGATTTTATGATCTCTGTTGTTTTTAATTGGTACAAAAGAGTTTTGATGTTTATTGCTTTATAATATAGTTTAAGGTTTGGTAAGTACTATTCTGCTTTTGTTCTTAATTTAAATAAGTATTTTCTTTAAAATATAAAACAATTTTTTTCCTTTGAAAGAATTTTGGCTTTTTTTGTCTAGTTATTTAAATTATCCATCCCTTCATAGTTTAATAAACTACCAAATCAGTGCAACTAATATCTTAATATATGGGCAAATCACCCAAACTAGTAATGATTAGTCCTCTAGTTATGTCATTTTAGAAAACTGTTCTGTAATTATGTATGCATAATCCAGGCCTTTGTAGCCTGACTTCCAGATAGTGTATGTACTTTGAGTTATTTAAAATGAGACTTCCTTTTCTACTATTTCCTCCTCTATTTTTTTTGTTGCTTTGTAAAAATCCCATCAATTTTTATTGATTTATTTTGTATCCTACTACTTACTGAAGCTATTCTTTCAATTAGTTTCTTTACTGATTCTATACCATTTTCTAAATAATCCATTAGGTCATCAGCAAATAGATATAATTTTGTCTCTTTGCTTGTATTTGTCTTTGATTTTTTTCTTTTTTTGTCCTATATATTATTTCTTATTCTAATGGTAGAATTAGTATTGTCTAATATCAGTATTATTATTTCTGGAACTATGTTAGGAGTAAAGAGGCTTCTTTGTTTGCTTCTGTTTCCTTGCTGCAAATGAAGTTAGCCTTTGATTTTAGTTACACAATTTTATCATAATAAAATTATCTTATATGCTTATTCTTTTAAAGTATTTTTAAAAAATAAATGAGTTTTATATTGTGTCAAAAGCCATTCTGTACCTATAAATATAATCGTGAGCTTTGGAAGTTTTTTTTTAGTTTGTCTTAAATATGATTACTAATGTTAAATTATTTTTTTTCTGATTTTGAGTCATTTTTTTAAAAATCCAATTTGGTTAGAGTAAATCATTTTGATTTATATGTTGCTATTGTATTTTTGCCAAGATTGTATTCAAAATATTTCACACCAATATTTATTTAGTTCTCTTTCCTTACTTTATCCTTTCTTCATTTAGATATGAGGACTATAATTGTCAACCAATGAGACATTTATTAAGTCTGGCATGAAACAAGACAAAAGTGAAAGTCTATGCCTCAAGAAGCTTATATTCTAGTGGAAAAGACAATATTCCCATATATATGTATAGACAAAATAGATACAAACCAAGTACAAAATCACCTTAGGGTGGGGGAAAGATGTTATCAGCTAGACAGTGGGAAGCATAGGTCTCTCAAATACCATGGGTACTTGAACTGTCTTTAAGGAAAGAAGTGATGGAAAGATATAGAAGTGAGGAGGGGGAGAACATTCTAGGTATGGGGGACAGATGGGATGTGGCATTTCATGTATTAGAAACAGCAATAAGGGAAAATTGGCATGAACTAAATAAGCTAGTTATTATGATAAAAAAAGTGTAGAATGTTGCCATAAAGAGATATAAATGTCAATGAGTTTATATTTGACTTGAGAGTTAATAAGGAATCCTTCGGGTTTAGTGAGTAAGGAGGTGACATACTCAGACCTATGCTTTACAAAATAATCACTTTGGTAACTGTGAGGAGGATGGGATAGAATAGGGGGAAGACTTGAGGCTGGGATTAAATTAGTTAAGAGATGGTTGCAATTGTCCAGTTGAGAGGGTGATATGGGCTTGAATAACTTACTTGAGGGTGGTGACTGTGGGAGAGAAGCAGTGTATACAAGAGACATCATGGAGTTGAAAACGAAAATATTTGACAATTGATCAGAAACATGGGGTGATTAAGCTTAGTTTGAGAGCCTGTCATGTACTTCTGAGATTGTGATCCTCATATTATTTCTTTGCATAAAGTTTTCAAGGTTAGTTACTTTGGCTTGTATAGAACTCATGTTCTTTTATTTTTTTCTCCTTCTGCTTCTTTTCTGCTGAATTTCCTTCCTATTCAATGTCTTTGTGTTTCAAATCTGTCATTACCTTGCACATTTTCTTCTTCTTCATATCTTGTATTCAATTTTTTATTCTGTTATTCATCCTTTACAATTCTGTGTTGATAGCTCCACATTCTTTCTTAATTCCTAACTTTTAAAAAGGAGTTTTATTTCTCTTTTGAACCATTTTGGGACTTTTCTGTTTTACCACAATCTCCAGGGAGCCCATAGGATTACTCTTTGATTTGTTTTATTTTCCTTAACAGTGTAATGATTCAGAATGATATGTTTGCTTTTTGAGGTTTTACTCATACTTCCTTTTATCTTTATGATTTACTTGGTTGTTTATCTCCTTATGGGCTGGATATTAATTTAGGTAATCACTTCTAATCTCCTTTTGGTGGCTATATTTTTCTCTTTGTGAATCCTCATTTTTTGCTTTTTTTTTTCTTTTACATGCTACACAGACTTATCCTACCTCCCATCTCTCCACCCCTGCCTCAGGCTCCTGGCATTAGAGGGTACAAAGATTGTATGGGTCAAAGTCCTACCCTGAGACTGACCCAATCAGTTTTTCTATTTCTCTTGCCAACATTCAGTTATCTATTAGCTATATTAAATTAATTTGTTAAATAAAATTCATGCTAAATTTTGCACACATATATTTTATATATTCTTATTTCCTCAAAGAGAATATAAAACCAAATTTGATCTTTTCTTGGTGACTCAGTATAGTCATTATGAATAGTTATTATTGTACTGCATGATAATATAGATCTACATCAAATTCCTAGTTTTCCTTCTTTTCCTACCAGCAATCACTTCTATAAATGACAGGCTATTAATAGTCCCTTCTCATTCTATGCCTAAAGGTCCTTTCTTCAACTGTTGCTTCTGAACTTGTCTGGATTAGGAAATTGAAAACAATACACAATAGTGAGTATGTGTTCATTCAAAGTCAGTAAGTCTGAGGAGTTATAAGTAAATGTACAGCCTATTTCAGATCTTGAGTCTTTTTTTCTTACTTCTAGCTTGGAACAATGTTCCAGAAAGTAGAAGGTTGCCAGAAGACTAATTTTCATTTAGTTAAGTGGGGTGTTGCCTTCCTGCTTTTTGCCCTTACCAATAAACTCTATGGTTTCACCTAGTCAAATGGATCAGAATTCATCCCTTATATACCAGTATTTCATGTTTCTTCTCTTCTAGTAAGCAACTAGACCTTTGGCTATTTGCAAGGTGGTGCCAAGCCAAAAATGTCTAGCCTTTTCTTTAAAATCTCCAGAAAAGGAAGGTTCCACAGATTTCCTCAGCCATTTTCTTTTGCTTCGCAGAAATGGAGAACAGCTGGTCATTATCCTCTGCACTATAACCCTTCAAATACCTGAGGATAGCAATTGAACTATTTCCAAGTCTCTTTTTTCTTTCCTTAGGCTAAACACATTGAAACACTAGTGAACTATTTGTTCATTCAAGATATAATGAAGCCTAAGAGACCACCTGTATTCAAAGACCACCTGTCACATCTACCACTTTTTCCATGACATTTCAAATCTGATCCTTTAACATAGAACATACATGGAAGTCACTAGATTTCCTGGATGGTGAGATTGAGTTTCATCTAATTTGTAATATGGACACCCCACTCTGTAATTTTAAATCCCTTGAGCTATCAAATCATAGGAATTTGTTTATTTGGTGTGAAGCAATGATCTGTGTGAAACCCTGGTTACTTGTCAATGGGAAAGAGGAAGTGAAAAAGTTTGTAAACAAAGTCATGTTCATCTTTTCACTCTCCTTTTCCTCTTCACAAGTAATCAGTTAACTCTGAAGTAGGTGTCTATGTGTAGTCTTAGGAACAGCTCTTTCTCATACTATACACATATATACATATATACATATATATATATATACACACACACACACACACACACATACACACACATATACAGATACATACATATATATGTATACACATATACACATATATACATATGCTCACATATATGTGGATATATGTAAACACACATATATGCATACACACATATATAATCTTTTATTTCTTTCAAGAGTATTTAAAATTTTTAAGTGAATATATTATCACTTTTGTCCCAAGTATATTCATCTTCTCTTCCCTACCCAGAAAGCCATCTTACACAACAAAGAATGGAAAAAAGAAAAGTAGTAATACAATGAAACCAATCAAAACATTAACCAAGGCTGAATATATATGCAATGATTTTCACCCATAGTCCCCTCTCTCTAAAAAGAGAAGCAGAGTATTTTTTTCCCATTGTAATAAAATAACATTACATTTCAATATTTTGGTGTTATTCTTTCCATTTATGTTGTAAATATTATTATCCTGGTCCTGCTTATTTTCCTTTCCATTGATTCAAATAATTCTTAAAATCATTGATTAAGAACTTGAATTGAATCTAGAAATCATTGAGTTCAAACTCCTATTACCGATGAGGAAAGTCAGGCCCACAGAGAATAAACTGCCTAGAGTCATAAAACTAGTGTCTGAGGTAGTGTTTAAATCCAAGTCTTTGACTCTGATTATTGAGCTTCAGCCACTACATCATATTGCCTCTTGCAATTCTTGATTTTTATTTCATTTTTATATTAATTGTTTCTTATAATGCAGTAATATTTGAGCTATACTCAGACGCAAAATGATAGATAGACAACATCCCCCTGGCTGTTATTAGTTTGAGTAGTTCAAAAGTTCTTTATTGAATAATTTACTCATACATAATACTTAACTACGATGTAAGATGAGGGAAGGTCATTTTGGAAGAGGATGATAAAAATGCACAAAATTCAGGATAGGATAACTTGTTCCTTCTGAAATCCTAAGTTCTCTCTGTCATGTTTTTGTGAATTGTGGAGAAAGGAATTGCTAGGGGAAAAGCGCATAACTGCTTTATTGAAATGAATAAAATATGTGAGAATGAAGTGGTATGTAAAACACTGAAATTAGAGTCAGAAATTCCTGTATTAAAATCCTTTCTAAATTTCCAGTAGCTATTTGGTTCTTCCTCAGGAAAAAAAATGGAAATAATAAAATTCATACCTTCAGGGTTGTTGTGGTGATCAAGTAAGATAGTGTTCGAAGAGTGCTTCATAGAATCAAGGTTTTTTAATTAGTCGTTATTGTTGTTACCCTTATTAACCCTTTGAAGTACTCTGGTAGGCAAGAGATTACTCTTTGTGATTACATGGATTCAACCCTGGTAATAACACCACAGACTTTATAGGAAAGCATAAAATTCACCTTCTGGGTAGTAGAAGCATGGAATAAAAGTCTAAAGCCCAAGCATTATGGAAGCTAGGCAAGGAACTATTATCTTCACTAAAAAACCACTCTCATATCCCAGTAGTATAGAGGGGTGCCCTCAGGTTCCTCAAGATTGTTTCAGGGAAATATAAACTCTGGCAGGTCACCACAATCTGGAGCAGTAATAGATTGTTTATACGTCTTCTGAGTACCAGGTTAGAGAAATTCAGTGTAGTTCATCACCAGAGAGTTCACTATTAGGTGTTGATTTTCTTTTTCAGCCATAGTAACTTGTGAAGATCTCTACTGAGATAGGGTCAGAGTCTGAATCTGAAGAAGGAGTACCAGCAACAATGAAATCAAGGGTCCTCAAAGCACTAAAGTCAAGAACTGTGGATAATCTATTCCCTTAGGATGAAAATGATAAAAACCTGAAGTTGAGTTATGCACCTCAAATGCAATATGTCTCTGCCTGTCCATTGATATTACTGAAAAGGATTATGGATGGGTGAACCCAGCCATGTTTTGGGTTCGTCAAACATCTTGAACTACTTTTCCAATGTTCTGGGTTAGGCAAAACCCCAAATGTGTTTTGCCAAGCACATTTCTCTTAATTCTTAAACCCAGGAGTATTTTAAGGTAAATTTAATCCATATGCTTCTGATTCATTTACACTAAACTCATCAAAATGTTCTGTCTTAAGTGCTATTTGATGTGCAAGAAGCTCTTTGAATCTTTTTTATAAGCCTTTAAATTCCTGTTCTTTGGAGTTTTACATTTAGCTGGGCCAAAAGCAAATGAACTCGAACCCTAAAATGTTCAAATTTGGTTCCGAAGTTTGAAACATCAAGGTTTGAGAGGGTTCTAAACTTGGCTACATATGTTCTTCCATCCCTATAAGAGTACATATTAACTTTTTTTTAAGAATGTAGATTGTGTAACACAATGTGTAGTGAGCAAAATGCAAAATAGGGCATGGAAATATAAAGGAGCCAAGTGACAAATAATTCAAAGCAGATTGAATGTCCATTCTTTAGCAAGAACCATGCACGAGCTAACATAATGGAGGATGACACTGCATCTGTTTTCATTTTTCTTTCTTCTGGGAGAACTTTCTTCCTTTTGGACTCTATTTGGTCTTTTTTATGCTTACAATCCTTTCTCTCTCTCTCTCTCCTCCCTCACTCCTTCCCTTTTTCTTTTCTTCTCTCTCTCCCACTTTCTCTCTCCCTATTTTGGGAAGCTATAGGATTTGAAAAATAAGGTAGTTGAATTAAATAGGAAAAAAATATGTGAAACTATTATTTCAACCCTATAAGACACATTTTCAGAATCGAAAAGATAGAGTGAAATCATTTACTCTTATTATGCCTCATCTCAGTGGTTTAAGACTTCAGTCTATGATATAGCTGGGTTATGTTTTTTGGGATATTTTTTTCATCATCCTGGTATATTGGGTAGACAATCAACTAATCAGTCAACAAGCATTTAGTAAGGGTAAAGTGGTACCTACTTTTAAGAAAGAGAAAACAAAACAAAACAAGAAAAACAAACATTTGATCAAGTGCTTAAGAATACTCACGGAGAATAGTCTTGTTAGCTTACATATAGGATAGTCAAACTTTGAGACATTTCTCATTCTACTTCTTTCTGGTTCTCCACACTAAACCACATTTGAAATCCTGATATTTGGTCTTTATGTATAAGTATATAATAATTAGGATTATTGTTGATAAACTAGAACACAGATATGTGTTAAGACATGGACTGCATACAGAAGACAAGCAAAAGAAACTGATAGTGAAATCATTTACCTTGGGTAAAATAGTTGAAATTTTCATCTTGTCAATTACAGAATTTTCCAGAAAGCCAGAAAACAAACCAAAGAGAAATAACAATCAATAGTAATTTAAGCATAAACTTTGGCAGTTATAAACTACGAGAAAATTGTGTTTTTCCTACTGTTGTTGGCTTAAAGTAGCATCTTAATGGTCTGAAGAATATCTTGTAACAAGATACAAATGATAATAAACATCTTTATTAACTGTTTCCTCAAAACTGATCTGAAATTCTTTTTAGTCATTTTTCTAGATACATCAAGGGAAGAGAATGATTCACATACAAATGGAAAAAATGGAATAATCTGTGATTCTATGATCTTATCATGATGAAACCAGCATGTAATTACCAAATTCCATGTTCTTTTTCTTTTTCCTCAGATCTGGGCTATAGAATCAAGCCATATTCAGAGGAGACATGATGACTCAAGCAACTCTGTGAATAAATTTTGCCACGGTGCTAAACTAATGAAGTTTATCTGTCTTTAAATATTTCATCAAATATCAATTGAAAACAACCTTGGATTATATTGGCTAAATAGGCCATTGTTTCTGCCACAATTCCTTTACAGAGAAAGTCTTTCTTAGTTGTCACTTTTCTCATACCATTGATAACTGTTCAAAAAGATCTGCAGAATGGCCAAGAAACTACATATAAAAGGAAATTTCATTGTACCCCTGTAGAATATAGTACCTCTCTTAGCCCAAGACTCAAGGCAGTGTAATATCAAGCAGGAGAGAGATTATCTGTAATTGAGAGAAATATGGCCCACAACTTTAAAATAGAAGTTTCTCCCTCAATTATTTCTTTATATGACAGTTTCATTCCATACCACTGCTGTTAGCTCAAAATTAAAAGCCATCTTCTAAAATTATACATTTTCATTTTCATGATACTTTTTCCCCTAGAACTCTTAGATAAAAATGGTAGAAAACAAAGCAAATTTCCCACTAGTCTTTCAATGTCACACTTCCTTAGGTGTACCCTAATGGTGGCATATTTTTCCATTTAGAATCCCATGTTGTTATGGGATTGTTCAAAGGTTTTCCTAACCACAACTTAGTATTTTGTTTTTCTTATGGTGAAAGTAATGCAATTAGGGAAGCTAATAAGGAGGACTTTCTGGTTTTTGGATTTGAGGGAACATATAGACAAATATGAAAGCATATTTGTATCTCAACAATGTGACTGGATATTTTAATTATGTATACATTCTGGGAAAAGAATCTATGCATTTATAATAATAATAACTTTAAGGATCTGTAATTTCATTAGTGTAGGTGCTTTCCTCTTTTATGCAGACCACAGCCCCTCACTCTATGACTCTTCATAGGTCTTCTTGAGACTATAAGCTTCAACTCTAAGTGTTTCAACTTCTGGTGATAAGCCCACTCAGACTTAGATTTGTTTTTCAGGCTCAAGACTCAAGACTTACTTGACCTATCTCCAGGTCTATTCAGTTTGGTAGGACTTTCTAGAGATGGTGCTGTGTTGATATTCAAGAAGCTAGGGGTATCCCCATGCCACAGTGGGGCACTATAGTAGGATTTTTGATGAAGGAAAATAATAAGGCTTAAAGTTTTTTAAGGAGTTGAGATTTTGTGGTCACTCTTTTCTTCTACACAAAATACAGTAGCTGAACAACTTGAGTAGACTCATGAAAAAAAATGTGGTTTGCTTGTGGTCATACAAATATCTTACATTAGGGAAGGAAACTGTGGCCAACTTGGTGATGAACTTATCAGGACTTAGCTAGATTGAGTGTCATACAACAAAGATATGACTCATCACTTCACCTATATGTTTCCCCTAAGTAGGACCTGTCAGAGTTTGGTATTGCACTGGCAAAGACTTCATAAACTCAGGGTCATCATTCCAACAAAATGATATCCCAGAACAAAACTTTAGGGGAATGATAGAAATAACTCAAACTTATACAATGATTTAAAGTTTATAGAGCAGTTTCCTTGCAACCACACTTTGGGATAGGTAATAAATATAAGCAGATTCATGACTAGAAGAAGAAGACAAGAATATTTGAGCTCTAAAAAACTTACTAGCTGTGTGACCCTGGGCAAGTCACTTAACCCCAATTGCCTAAAAAAAAAAAGAAAGAAAGAAAAGGCTCTTACAGTGGAGAGGAGACAGGGGAAGGTGAGAGGAATGAGTTAATCTTATTCTCATTGGATTTGGCTTAAGGAGGGAATAACATACACACTAAATTGGGTATGGAAATATGTCTTATCCTATAGGAAAACAGGGGGAGAAGGGGACAAGAGAGCAGGGGAATGATAGAGAGGAGGGAAGATTGGGAAAGAGGGTAGTCAGAAGCAAACATTTTTGAGGAAGGACAGGGTCAAAAGAAAGAACAGAATAAATGGGGGTGGAATAGGATTAAAAGAAATAGAGTTAGTTTTTCACAACATGACCATTGTGGAAGTGTTTTGCATAACTGCAAATGTATAACCTATATTGAGTTGCTTGCCTTTTCAATAAGGGTGAGTGGGGAGGGAGGAAGGGAGAAAATTTGGAACTCAAAGTTTTAAAAACACATGTTTAAAAAATATATTTTCACATCCAACTGGGAAATAAATACAGGAAATGGGGTACAGAAATCTATCCTGCCCTACAAGAAAGTAGAAGGGGAAAGGGATAACAGCAGGGGAGGAGAGATGGAAAGGAGGGTAGACTAGGGGAATGGATATTCAGAATGCATGCCATCTTGGGGTGGGGGGGAGGGAGGAGATGGGGAGAAAATTTGGAACTCAAAATCTTGTGGAAATACATGTTGAAAACTAAAAATAAATGAATTTAAAATAAAAAAAGAATATTTGAGCTCTAAGCTAAGATTTGGCCCCAGATCCAGGATTCTATGACTCCCATTTTAGGTATAGGGACTAGATTTGTGATTTTATTGATTTGGGAACTTCCATAAAAGGTATTTCACTTAACCAATTCAGTTAAACATTGTCCCCGTGACTTTATGGTCATGAAATTAGGGAAAAGCCAGACTTCAAAGTCAGGTCTTCTGAGTCCAAGCTCATGACTCTTGCCATTATACCACACTATCATTCCTTCCCTTTTCTAATGCTTTGATATCAGGTAGCATTGTTTCAATAGCAAAACATTTTCTAAGGACTGAATTCAATTCAATAAACATTCATCAAGAACAAGACACTGTGCCAAGTTCTAGTGATACAAAGATAAAAATGGGTAGTCTTTGTCCTCAAGGAGTTTACTATCTTGTAGGCATGTTAAGTCATGTGTAAAATAAGTTTTAAATGAAAAGAAAATGTGAGGTAAAAGAACGGCCTAGGCAACAGACTAAAAGAAATTTCAGGATGGAGAGATCACCTTCATTGGGAGGGAATGGGGATGGCTTCACAAAGATGGCAAGTTATACATCTGATTTGTTTTATGTTATTTACAAACATAACCAGAAGAAAATGTATATTGGGGAGTATCCTTAAGCATAATGATTTGAGATGTTAAATGGCCCTTCTCAAGCTCTGGACATTTGATCCACCTAATATTACTGATCTAACCTTAAATATTCCTATGGTGAACATTCTCCCATTTTTCTTAGAAAATTATATGTAGTGTTTTAATTTTAAAATGTATTTGGCAAAAACTCAACATGAAATCTTAATCCATCTGGCACTAAGACTGATATTTCAATTTTCACTGGGCTATATAAGATCCCCTAATGGCCTTATGGAAGTAAAAAAAAAAGAGACTTCAGAGAAATAAAAAGATAAAAGATCCCAAAAAAATAATCATGCTTATGACAGAAGTTTTGATCATTAAAAGCTAAAGAATGTACATGGTAAAGACTGGTTAAGATTTGGGGCATTAGTTTTTGTATATCTGTTTTCATTAAAACCTAGAAAGAAAGAAAGAAAGAAAGAAAGAAAGAAAGAAAGAAAGAAAGAAAGAAAGAAAGAAAGAAAGAAAGAAACACATTGTCATTAAGCAAACTCCTACAGGAATCACAACCTTTTCAGTTATAAAGTGTTGGAATTTTTTTTTCATTTAAAATGTCATTTTCATTTTTATCTCTGTGGTTTCACTATTATACCCACTGGGAGTGGTTTGCCATTTCCTTCTCCAGATCATATTACAGATGAGGAAACTGAGACAAATAGGGTCAAGTGGATTGCCCAAGATCACATAGCTAGTACATGTATGAGACTGGATTTGAACTCAGGTCTTCCTAACCCCAGGCCCAGTGCTCTATCCACTACACTACTTAGCTGCCCAATCTATCCTTGGCTCCAAATGCAGTTGCCAACAGCAACCATTGCTATCCCATGGCCATTTCTAGGATTGAAAGGAAAAGTTCATTTGAAGTTTGTTATATTCTCTTGAAGTCAAAGGAGGAGATAGAAGAGACTAAAGCTGAGGCTGAGTCTAGAATGCTTCTTCCTCCTGACTCATGAAGTCAGTCTATCAAGAAACACTCATTAATGTGTACTATGTATATATTATGCACTGTGCTAAATATTGAGGATTAAAAAGAAGCAAAAATGGTCCCTACCCTCAAGGAGCTCACAAGCTAATGGGGGAAACAGTATGCAAATGGATATGTAAAAACAAACTATATAAAGGATAAATATGAAATAAGAAAGATAAGGAACTAGAGTTAAGAAGAATTGGGAAAGGTTTCCTATACAAGATTGGATTTTAGTTGGGACTTAAAAGTACTAAGGAAGGTTAATAGATGGAGATGGGGAAGAATATTCTAGGCATGGGAGCTAGCCACAGAAAATGCCCAAAGCTGAGAGATGGAAGGTCATGGTTTCAGAAACAGCCAGGAAGCTGGCAGGAAGTAAAGTGTAACAATACTGGAAACATGTATTTGTGTGTGTATGTGTGGCAGATGGGGGTATGCTATGAAAAATTTTGAATGGCAAACAGAACATTTTCTATTTGACTCAGGAGGTGGAAAGCCATCTCATCAGGTGAGACAGGGGTGAAGGAGGAGATAACAGCAGAAAGCATATGAATGATGTGAGATGAAGAATAAGGGAGAAGGAAGTCAAAGAAAAGGGATTCAATTTTTTTTTTTCTGCAAAGTATGAGGAAAGGTTTTCAACTAAGAGGCTGGGGACAAGGTGTACCATAGGAGAGTTAAGAAGGGATGAAAAGGTTTGAAAGATCTGCTGTGGAGAGTGGGATACTGAGCTGATAGGATAGGTATAGGATAAGTAGAATGGTTTAGCAGAAATGAGGGCCCAGGGGGACAGAGCCAAGATGGCGGAATAAAAGCAGTGACTTGCTTGAGCTCTGCCCCAAACCCCTCCAAATACCTACAAAAAATGGATCTAAACAAATTCTAAAGCAGCAGAACCCACAAAAAGACAAAGTGAAACAAATTTCCAGCCCAAGACAGCCTGGATAGTTGATCAGAAAGGTATATCACACCGCTCTGGTAGAGGAGCACAGTTCAGAGTGGGTGTGCAGGCCACAGCAAATCTGGAACAGACCTCAGAGGACTGAATCACAGGCATCTGTGGCAGTTTCCAGATTTCTCAACCCATGAAACCCAAAGACAACTTAAAAGGTCAGTGGAAAAAGTCTGTTTCTGTGGTTAGAGAGAAGCGTGGGGTCCCAGCCCAATTCCCTGAGCTTGGCCCTGGGTTGGCAGCTGCCTCCTGAGCTTCTGGCCCACAGACTGAGGGAGAATTGAGTGGCTGATCAGAGGGGGATTGCAGGGATCTCTTTGCTGGTGCAGGATTCTCTTGTTTTGCCCATGCTTGGATCTGGGTCACAGTTCTAGGTGGTGGTCCTGGGGTGAGGAGGAGGACTGGTGTGGTGGAGCTTTTAGTGGCTGTGGAGAGGAAATCTTCCTCACAGTTCCCAGACAGATAAGAGTTCTTGTAATCACTCATAGAGCAAAGCACAGGACAGGAAAGGAGTAAACATCTCACCCTTGATCATAGCACCTAGGAAGAACTGAAAATTTACAGATCCCTAGAAATATCTCTGAAAACAGCTGCACAAAACCCCTGAAGCTTGGGACAGTAAATTCTCCACACTGGAAACAGATCCCTACCTTAACAAAGAGTTTATAATTCAAGTACTTGGCTGGGATCATGAGAAGCCAGACAGTATTATCTTACTTTGGTGACAAAGAAGATCAAAACATACAACTAGAAGAAAACAATGAAGCCAAAGCTCCTACATCCAAAACCTCCAAGAAAAATATGAACTCGTCCCAGGCCATGGAAGGGCTCAAAAAGGATTTGGAAAAACAAGTAAGAGAAGTAGAGGAAAAACTGAGAGTGATGCTAAAAGAGACCCCCCAAAAAAATGCTGAAGAAAATAACACCTTAAACAATAGCCTAACCCAGATGCCAAAAGAGGTCCAAAAAGCCAATCAGGAGAAGAATGCACTAAAAAGCAAAATTGGCCAAATGGAAAAAGGAAGCCCAAAAGCTTACTGAAGTCTTCCTTAAAAATTAGAATGGAGCAATTGGAAGCTAGCAATTATATGAGAAGTCAAGGCACTGTAAACCTAATCCAAAAGAATGAAAAAATAGAAGAGAATGTGAAATATCTCATTTGAAAAACAACTGACCTGGAAAATAGATCCAGGAGAGAGAACTTAAAATTATCGGACTATTTTAAAGCCATGATCAAAAAAGAGCCTAGACATCATCGTTCAAGAAGTTATCAAGGAAAATTGCCCTGATATTTTAGAACCAGAGGGCAAAATAAAAATTGAAAGAATCCACAGATCTCCTCCTGAAAGAGATCCCCAAAGGAAAACTGAGGACTATTGTAGCCAAATTCCAGAATTCCCAGGTCAAGGAAAAAATATTGCAGGCAGCCAGAAAGAAACAATTCAAGTATTGTGGAAACACAATAAAGATAACATAAGATTTTGCAGATTCTATATAAGGGACAGGAGAGCATGGAGTGTGATATTCTGGAAGGCAAAGGAGATAGGATTACCAGCAAGAATCACCTACCCAGCAAAACTGAGTATCCTTCAGGGTAAAAAATGCATTCAATGAAATAGGGGACTTTCAAGCATTCCTGAGGAAAAGACCAGAGCTGAATAGAAAATTTGACTTTCAAATACCAGACTCAAGTGAAACACGGAAGAGGTAAACAGGAAAGAGAAATCATAAGAGATTTATTATGGTTGAACTGTTTATATTCCTGCATGATAATATTTGTAACTCATGAGACCTTTGTCAGTATTAGGGCAGTGGGAGGGAAAAAATATGCATATGATAGATAGATAGATAGATAGATAGATAGATAGATAGATGTCACAGGGTGAGTTGAAGATGAAGGAGTGATATCTGGAAAATAAAATTAAGAGGTGAGAGAGGATTATACTGGGAGAAGGAGAAAGGGAGAAGTAGAATGGGGTAAATTATCTCACATGAAACAGACAAGAAAAGGCTTTTACAGTGGAGGGAAATGGGAAGGTAGAGGGAATGAGTGAATCTTATTCTCATAGGATTTGGCTTAAGGATGGAATAACATACACTATGAGGTATGGAAATCTATCTTACCCTACAGGAAAATAAAGGGGGAAGGGGACAAGAGAGCAGAGAGTTGATGGGGGGTGGGAATAATCAGAAGCAAACACTTCTGAGGAGGGACAGGGTCAAAAGAGAGAATAGAATAAATGGGGGGTAGTATAGGATGAAGGGAAATATTCTTAGTTTCTCGCAACATGATTACCATGGAAGTGTTTTGCATGACTACACCTCTCTAACCTGTATTGAGATGCTTGCCTTTTCAATGAGGGTGGGTGGGGAGGGAGGAAGGGAGAAAATTTGTAACCCAAAGTTTTAAAAACACATGTTAAAAAATAAAAAAAGAAAAGTGAAAAAAAAAAGAAATTAGGGCCGAATTGAAGTTGTATAACATAAATTTGTAGTGGACCCAGTCAGAACGGTTGTCTGATTTCCTACACTTTCGTTCAGAAATATGTATGTAGCAGTGAAAATGGTAAATCGTTTTAGTGATCCTAGTGTCAGGCTTACCAGGGCACTATCAGTAAAGTGATAAGGGGAACTAGAGACTCAAGAGATGAGGATGGTGTAGGGTTGAATTAGTTCACCAAGAGGTCAAGATGGGGAAAAGAGAACAGAGTTGCTAGTGCAAAGGAGATGGTCTCAGAGAGAATTGAGGAGTCAAGGGATTAGAGATCATGGTGCAGATGAAGAGTAGGGTATGGTAAAGCTAGGCAGATAAAGAGGTGAAGAGTCAATAGATTATGGTCATATAAGGGGATTTTGAAATTCTTGAATATGAAAATGGTATATTTCTGGGAGATGTTAAGATCATGAGTATAAGCATCTTTGTGTGTGGCTGAGGTAAGGTAGAGAAAATGACTCATGGGAAGTGAGTAGATTAAGGAACAGTGTAGTTAGGGTGTGTGAGGGAGAGTCAACATCTATGTTGGATTCCCCTAGTATGAAGGTAAGAGTTAGAAAGGAGAGGAAAAGTGATCTGTAGGTCTGTAGATAACAACTACTAGGATTTTGATGGGGTGGTAAATATAAGTAGCATAACTCTCAAAGGAAGAGAGGTTACTGGATGATGTGGGTAGAGAGAAGCTAGAAGTAGCAACAGGAAGGAAGGAAGGAATAATTGAACTCCCTTGACTCATCCAGAGACTGAGAGCAATTAGTGAAGACTCAGTCAATACTGGAAAGGATGATCAGGGAGGCTATGTAATTGAAAGGAGCCAGTTTTCAGCAGTAACTAGTAGATAGGAGTGGGAGAGGAAAAGGTTTAGGAAAAAGGGAAGTTTATTGCCCATAGAATAGGCATCCCAGAGTGCAAAGTGGAAAGGGTGAGTGATATTTGTTTGGAACTTTGGTACAGGAGCATTGGGAGGAATGAAAATAAGAAATTCGGTAAAGGGGCAGAGAAATAGGGTTTGGTTAATAGATAATATACAGGTATTCAGAATCACTGGGCTGTGTTGGGTACGATAATTTTTATCATTGATTGGAAAGTGACCCTCCTCTTCCCAAGAAGGTTGGAAATTGAGCTGAAGGCAAGTTCAAGATAAGATGGGAGGCACATGGTCAGATGGTTCAATACTCCTCTTGCTTCAATACTCCTCTTGCCTTTGAAGGCTAAAGATTAGGCAGAAAAAGGAAAAGCAGGAAATAGAAGTTGAACTGCCCAACAGGAGAATGAATGCCTGTTCTCCTATCAGCTTTACTCTTCTTCTTTCCTCAAAGGATAGGAACAACCACAGGAGACAGAAGGCCTGAGGTCAAAGGGAAAGTTGCTCTTCTTTCCACCAAGGTTTTCCACCTCTCAGTTGAGATATCAGGCTGGCAGCAGGAGGCACTTCTGCTAGCAAAAATGGAAGTCTTTGCTTTGCAGCAGTTGTAAGGCTTCTGGCCTGGCCCCATGCTACTTTACCTCAGGGTACCTTCCCTCAGGGGACAGTGAACATCAAGGAGATGGAACAGGTAAGGAGCCTAGTTAGGGGAAGGTGTGACACCTTCTCTCCCCTGAGGCTGAAGATCAGACAGTAGCAGGATGTGATAGACTCCCTGTGTAGGGAGAATTTACTCTAGAGCACATGGAAGATGCCTGGCCTGACTCCTTGCCACCTTCCCTCCAGGCATATGCTTTCTGTAAGGAGAGAGAAGGTGCAATGCACCTGATCAGAGGAATTTGCATCTCTTTCTTACCTGAAGCTGGAGATCAGATGGCTGCAAAAAATGTAAACTCCTTGCACAGGGGGAAGTCATTCTAGGACAAATGGAAGATCCCCTGCCAGGACCTTCAAGGCCTTACCTCAGAAGACATACTGCCCAGCAAGAGACAAAGGATGTAAGGCACCCAGGGGCAGGTGATTTCTTTTCAGGGGTTTGGCTGGTAGCTTCCCCTATGTTGGCAGGTGCTTGCATTCTTGAGATCCAGTCTGGTTTGTTATTTTACAAATAACCACCACGTTTCCTCAAACAATCTGAAGATACTTTCAGTGCAATAATAGTATAGTTTATCCAATGGCTGTCAAAATTATCTAAATTGATCATGGGATTTTTTCCCCCACCTTACTTTAAAGCCTGCAATTGAATAGTTCAATGGAGAAGTGTTCTCACCTGCTTGAGGTACAGGGGTCTCCTGTTAATGATGTCAGTTACTTTAAGTGGGATGGAACAATTGATTGAAAGACATCAGAAGTATCAACAATTAATTTAATGTTTGCTGATGATCTAGTCACACATGACTTTTAAGATCTTTTCCAACTAAATCTAGGAGCCTATGAATTAGTCTAGTTATAATTGAACATCAACACAAAATATACAAAGGAAATTCATTGACAGGCTTATCAATTGTCACAATTATTTTAATAAAAAACCTAAGAGGACTGATAAAAAGGTACAACATCCTCCAAACAGCACTATCCAAATAAATACAATATTCATATTTCATAAAGGAAGAAAAGTGATTCTGGAAATCACTTCCCTTCAAGTTTACTTCAAGCATTTCCCTGTTTAGTAAACACGAACAACATCACACAAATAATGTATTTACATGCAAAAATATCAATGCAAAATGCAATAACAGAACCAATATTGAGAAACAATCTGTAAACATTTAGAAGACAATGGAATCTTGAGCCATAAGCAATATGGGTTCTTAACGAGCAAATCAGGCCAAACTAACATCAAAATTTTTTTTTATAGAATTACAAAATTGGTGGATGAAGGGGATATAACAGACGTCATTTATTTGGATTCCAGTGAAGCATTTGAAACAGTATGTCATGAACTTTTACTTGAAAAATTAGTTCTAATTGTCTTGGATACAAACAGAATCACATGGATTGGGAACAGGCTGAGAGAGAGAAAACAAAAAAAATAGATGGCAAGCAATCTACTTGGAAAAGTCTTATAGCAGGTAGCCACAAAGGTCAAGGATTGGTCCAATCTTATTTAGTAGTATTCTGGCTATGAAAAAAAGAGTCTTTGCTAATACTGAAATGGAAGTGGCTCAGAAACCAAATAGGATAGAAAATGAATATAAATCAACCTACAATAATAGTCCACTAAAATCTCATGAATTTACATGCATTAATTTGAAATAGCAATAATAAATGCTATTTGTATAGTGCATTATAGTTGGCAAATCACTTGCCCAGTTTGAGTCATACCTTGAAATAATATACACATGTTATATAGTAACAACTCTAGGAGGCAAATGTGACAGAACCCATTATCCTGATTTTATGGATCAGAAAACCAAGGCTAAGAGCCTCAGAGTCACACAACTAATGAACATCTAATCTGGAATTTGAACCCAGATCTTCCTGAGATCAAATGTAGCACAGTATCCATAACAGCACATTGCCTCTAATCAGCCTAGATGCTTACTTCCTAATAGTCATAAAAAATCAATAATAATGAGAAAAAAACAACAAATGCTAAGCAACTTCACACTGTGAATATTACAGAAGAATTTTTACCTCCTTAAGAGAATGATCTGTCGAAAATTTTTTGGTTACTATTTGTATGGTAACAGATGCTTATACATTACCTTACATATTATAATAGCCATTACTCTCTATGTATCTATTATGTAACTCATATATTAACATAGGTATATTTTAACCACTCCCTGGAAAACCTTCAAACAGTGCTAATCTGGGACTTGGAGAAAACATACATACTATATAGAGCCTTGTTGGCAGGACAGTGAACTGATCTAAACATTCTGGAAAGCAATGTAGAAATATGCCAGAAAAAGTGACTAAAATAGAGCAGAAATGTCATCATTTAGCATACTCCAAAGGCATCAAAGATGGAAACAAAGTTATGTACAATATATACCAGAATATACATAGCAGCACTTTTTTTTGTAGCAGCAAAAAACTGGATGTGAGGTTGATTTTTATAACTAGGAAATAGTAAAATACATTTTGATATGTGAATGGAAATATTACTGTACCATTGGGGAAGAAAAAGCAAATATGAAGAATCTGGAGAAATAAATCTAATGTAAAAACAGAAAGTATCAATAAAATAAGGATTTTTTAAGAAAAAAAACCAATTACCATCTTGGGAACAAAATGGGCATGCTAATTTCAGAGTGAGTTTGGTCTTACTATCAAATGAATTTTTAAGAGTTGCTGTCAGTATGTTGTATGAGAACACTATAAAAGGAAAGATTTGGGAAAGTTAAATATGAAAAGTCTGATGATGCCCTGAGATGGAAATCGTCTTGAGCTGACAGAAGAAAGGAAGTTAGTTATGGCTATGGAATTGAAGGCTAAAGCTTCACAAAGATCTTTCTTTGATGAACTGAGAGATAGCTAAGCTCCACCCAAAGTTTTAAGCAATATTTGATTCAACAAAATTCA
Organism: Phascolarctos cinereus; assembly: GCF_003287225.1. Taxonomy (NCBI): domain Eukaryota; kingdom Metazoa; phylum Chordata; class Mammalia; order Diprotodontia; family Phascolarctidae; genus Phascolarctos; species Phascolarctos cinereus. The sequence continues at coordinate 346,727,848 of NW_027555847.1, read as the reverse complement.
AACACTCTAAAAGAACTCAAAATGACCCTTGAAATTTCCTATACCAGAAATTGGACTCATCCGTTTTCCCTGAATTGGCATTTCTCTTGAACTTTGGTTTTTGTGTTTAGAGAACTTGGTACTAGGCAACATCAACATATGGAAAGTAGAGCAACAGAAGTAGTGGGACTGAGAAATTTATGGCTTAGGAAACTATGGAAGAACCAAAGAAGATACATTTGCAGAATCATAATTACTATATCAAGATCAAGTCAGGAAGTATTTTAAATCTGCAGAATCAGTAAAGGTCAAAGTACTGTTAGCAGTTTTGGAAATAAAGTGAACTTAGGAGAGTTGACATAAGGGAAAGGAAAGGGAACTCTCAGATATATTTTTTGTATAAGGGAAAACATTGAGAAAAGACTCCTTGCACAACAGCCTCCCAGGGGTCAGGATAGAATTGACATCACTATGAGGATTGAAAAATCATCCTGATGAAACACTGAGATCTCCATAGAAGGGAGTGATCCCAAATGCACAAGAGATCAGATGACCTGTCATGTCTTTTATATTTCTTATTTACTTGATTTTGTTGTTCTAATAATTATTCTTTTGGAAAACAATTTTCCTGGCAACCTGAGTGTTTTAGTTATGCACTCAAGAGTTTTCTGGCTGTGTTCAGCTGTCATTTCCAAACATGGTAAAATTGATATTTCTCCAATTTACTCCAAAGAAAGGCTGTGCCTGTGGCAAGCCTCACTTTCCCAAGCTGTTTAGGTCTTTTTGGGCCTGTTGAGATGAAAATAGAGTGGGATAATTGAGCTAAGTAATAGCAAACTTTCCTCCATCAAAGTCCATTCAGATAAAAATTTCCACCAAATCCAAATTAGGGTACCTATGTTATAATGAACTCTCTCCTTTCTCCAGTAGTTCAGTCGCTGTATCATCATCTTCCTTTCTTCCCCATTTCTCATACTAGGGAATATAGATGCTCTCTCAAACTTTCTAATATCCCAATCCTTCAACTTCCTTAAATTGACCTATTCCTGCATTCTACTTTAGCCAGGCATAGTGATAAATCACACATTAGATCTCACCATTATTTACAACTGCTCCACTTCTCTAATGATAATCTCTGATAATTCTTATCTAAGTAGCTCTCTAGCATTCCACCTATTCCACCATTGCTTATACCCCATTCTTCTTCCTAAATTTACTCTTCATCCTCAGTGAGACATCCAATTCCCTTAATATTTCCTTCTTTGACTTCCCTTTCCTTCTTCAATGTCTACCCAGTTGTTAAATATTTCAAGTCTAAACTGTCTTCTTCTCTAACATCCTTTACTCCCTTGTATTATCAACTCTTCTCTTGCCAGACCTTAGCCCTGTATTACTTCCTCCATCTGCCTTCTTCAAGCCTACTATTGAGACATTGCTGGAGGAAGTCTTATAATTGTGCCCACTGGTTACATTCCAAATTCATGTTATCCAATGTACAGCAAGGCAGAATTTTTGTTCTTCCCTAATTGATTCCTTAAATCACTCACTGCAGAAGCTATTCTAGACTTTCACTTCCCTACTCAAACCTCCTGTATCTCTCCCCAAACTCTCTCTTAGTCAATAACATTTCCTCTTACTTTACCGAGAAAATTAAAGTTGTTCGATGTGAACTTCCTCTTCTTCATCTCAAAACTCCTTGAAATCATCCCGCCCCACCCTCTTGTCACCCAGGTCTGATAATGAGGTACTATTCTTCTTGCTGAGGCCAACCTCTTGGCATATGTACTTTCTCTCATCCTCTCCAGTTTTCTCTAGCAGATTTCCCCTTCCACCCTCATGTCTCTCAAATCTTCAACCTTTTCCTCAACTGTTCCTTTACTCAACCGTGCTATAGCCTGAAACTGTCACCTTATATTTCTCTATTATATTTGAAATCATCTCCAGTTGCAGGCAAAATTGAGATGCAATAAAGTTAAATGATTTGCCCATCTTTATACTTGCTTCAAATGTAAGCACCAGGATTTGAACTCGAGGATTCTGACTTCAAATATAGGATTCTCTCCACCATATAATATTGTCTCCCAAGTTTTGGAAAGCATTTACAAAGATGTGATCCTTGATATAAAATAGACAAGGTTTCTAAGAGGGTAAAGAGAGGAAAATAATGCATAGAACAGATAGAACCTTGTGGCACACCCACACTTTAAGGGTCAGGAAGAAGAATGTGAGGCAATGAATAAAGATGTCCAAAAATGAGCACTCAAAAGGGTCAGGAGAGAACAAAGAAGGAGCAGTGTCCCAGAAGTCAATGAAAGAAAAAGCATCCATAAAAACAAGGGCAGTCAATAGTGTCAAATACTGCAGGAAGGTCAAGCATAATGTCAAAGAAAAAGCCATCAGATTTCACAAGTAAGAAGTCACTGCTGACCTTTAAGAGAGGAGTTTGAGCAGAGATATAGTATAATAGCTTGAAGGCATGACAGGCTCAAGTGGTGGCTTTTATTTTGTTTGTTAGAATTTAAGAGACTGGAACAAGTTTGTAAGCAGTGGAAAAGGACGCAGCAGAGAATTATAAAATATAAGAGAGAACTTGGGAGGGAACTTAAGCTATTTCTGTTTGTGTCCTCAGGGAAAACTATACTTAAATAAATCATCTCAGATAGATGAGGATTTCTCCTATTTTAAAATATATAGAGAGGAGGAATAGAATTGTTATGTTTTACTTTGAAAACTCACACCAGGATTTAACAGTCATCATTGGAAAATAATATTTAACCTTACTACCTCATGATTCCTAAGATATCCATTGTGTGGAAGGGCATAATTTCCTAAAATAAGCCTCTTTGGCAGTATCTCATTTTGTAGGATAAAATATCTAGCTCACTACTGGTAGTCAAATCTTGACAGCTTGTTCTCAAGAAAGAGAATAAGGGAAATTAAATCCATAGACAACTTCTAAGCTCCATGTTCTCTTAGAGTGCCAATTCTTTCTCATCCCTAACTTTTTAATAAAGCTGCTGAAAAATAGTAAATTAAACTCATTTCATGTTTAGTTCCTTTCTTTCCCTCAGCTAACCCTTATATTAAAGTAGAAATTCCTAGGGAACTGCTTCTAGTGGCCCAGATCCAATCAGTCTATTATTCATAAAATCCAAGGGAAATTCCTTATTCAGGTAGTTATTCCTTATACACATCCAGTTAGAAAGTATCAGAGGCAGTATTTGCATTCAAGTCTTCCTAATGCCAAATCCATCATCTTATCCACTATGCCAGGTTTACACTATGCAAACTAATTGGCAGAAGAAAGAGAAACAAAGAAGACAAATCATGAAGAATGTGAATAAAGAAGAGATCATCCTAAGTTATTGTTGTATACACAATAGTTCAGTACTTGTGTGTTATATATAATATATGTATATGTGTGTGTGTGTGTGTGTGTGTGTGTGTGTGTATGTGTGTAGGATTTGGGGGGAGAAAAGAGGAAAAACTGGTGGGCCTGGAGCTCTTGCTACTGGGATATTCTATTTTGTTTGTTTTTTAACCAGACCTCTAATTTGATTGGCATAGAAGGGAACTTTTTCAGTGAGAAAACTCCCCATACTAGTGCCAATAAACATCTGCTTTGCCATTTAGAGTCTTAGGGCATGGAGGTGGCATTTAAAGCCAAATGTACTGAGGCTGCTTTACCCTTGGGTCACATAGCAAGTATATAATAGAGGCAAGACTTGAACCCAGGTGGTCTTGACTGGGAGGTTATTTCTCTATTTCCAATAATCAATTTGTCCATCATCAAACACTTATTAAGGGCTAGAGATGTTCCAGATACTGTGCTTAGCATTGGGAATACAAAGACAAAGGTGAAACAATCCCTGCCTTCAAACAGTTTAGTTTCTAAGGGGGTGGGGGGAGATCATGTTCACATATAACTTTGTATAACATATATACAAATGAGATACAAAGTAATTCATAGAATGGAAGATCCAGGTGACTAGAGAAACCGGGAACATCCTGCAGAAGGTGAAAGCTGACACTAATCTTGAAAGAAACCAGGGATTCTAAGAGAAGGCTGTGGGGAGAGGCACATTCCAGAGATGGAGAACTGCCAGGGGTAGATGTAAGTAGGGAGATGGACTGCCATGTTGTGAAGGGCAATAAATAGGCAAGGACGTCTGGCTCACAGAGGACATGAAGGGGAAGTAAAGTGAAAGAAGGTAAAAGATAGGAAGTGGCCAAAGGATCTTTGTCAAATAGAAGCATTTGTATTTATCCTAGGCATAATAAGGATCCATTGGCATTGACTGAGTATGACTGACATAGTAAGACCTGTGCTTTAGAAGGCTATTGCAATAGATGAGAATGGAGATGACCACACTCCCTATTGTACTGGGAAACAGTAGCTGCAAAATACTCTAGTCCTATATTCTATTTTATTTTAGAAACTGAAGCTGTTTCTGTTCTATAGACACAAGTGGCTTTGTCCATAGGTCTCCAAAAAGATTGACTCAGGGGAAAAAAAAAAAACATTGTTCATTTTTCCTTCTGGCAAAAGGTTAGCTTGATTGTTCCTCCCTTAATTGGATATTTAGGGATCCACTCTTCATTTGTTTGTCTATTTGACAAATGTTCATTGAAAATTTCCTGTGTTGAAAGCTTTATAACATTTGACTGTCTGTGTCTTTGAGGAAAAGCCTAATATCCATGTTTAGCCATTATTTTAATTTCCATGTAAATTCTGATCCTTTGGTTTTACATCCCAGCTGCTGTTTGCAGGCCACTGTACTATCCACAAGTTTATTGAAGCCTTTGCTCAAGAATCATTTCCTTTTCTTTCATGCTATTCAAAGCTGGTCTATAGATGCACAGGATGTTCAAGCTCCAAGGGACCTTAAGAGTCCACTTCTTCCAAAGGTGTGCTTGAGTCAGCTTGTATCAGCTCCTCAGTTGACGTTAAATTTTCAGTGTGAGCATTTTCTCCTTAGAAATAGTAAAAAAACCCTACAAATTAGGTCTTGAGTTGTTATTTTGTTGGTTGTCTAGACATAAGAAAATGATGGAAAAATTATATTAAAAAGTATAGATTAAATTTAAAAGTGCATTATGCATATATCCCTCCCCTACCAAACTGATTTTTAAATATGTACAAGCATGTCTTTGTCTTTATAAACCTCTTTTTTTTATTTTATGAACTGAAGAAATTAAGGCTCAGAGAAAGATATAACTTGCTCAGGATCTCACAGCTAGTAAGTGATAGAACTGGGACTGAATCTAGGTCTTTTTAAAAATAAACTTTTGTTGATTCACTCTCCTTTTCCTTTCTAGATAACTATCCCATATTATAAATAATATTTTAAAGAAAAAAAAACAAAGAGGAAGAGAGAAAATATCAGCAAAACTAATCTATACATTGAAAAAAGTCTGAAAATATAGACAATCCACCATACCTATGAACCTCCCACTTTTGAGAGATCCTGCTTGTTCCTTCCAATTTCACAGCATTCACTTTTAATTGTTTTGTGGTTGTTCTTTATTATAGTCATTGTATATCTTGTTTTCTTGGCTCTGCTTATTTCACCCTGTGTCAGATCATGTAAATCTTTTCATGCCTCTCTGTATTCATCATATTTGTTTTTCACTTCAGCTTATAATATACCATTACAGTCATATACCATGCTTGAATTAGTCATTCCCCAACTGATGGGCATTTACTTTGTTTCTCATTTTTTGATACCACAAAAAGTGTTGCTCTAAATATTTTGATGTATGTGGGTTTTTTCCCTTATCAATGACTTTCTTGGGGCTATAACCCTACTGGTGGAACATTTGGATCAAAGGGTATGGTAATTTTATTCACTTTATTTGCATAATTGCAAATTGCTTTTTAAAATAATTATACTGATTCACAATCCAACCAACAATTTGCTAATGTGCCTATCTTTCCACAGCCTCTCCTACATTGACTGTTTTCATAGTTTGTCATCTTTGCTAATTTCTTGTGTGTGAGACGAAACCTCAGAAGTATTTTGATTTCAATTTCTATTATTGTAAGTAACTTGGTGCATTCTTTCAAATATTTCTTAATCGTTTATAATACTTTTTTGAGAACTTTTTGTTCATATCTTTTGACCACTTTAACTCAAAACTTCTAACTCAACAAAATACAATGCTACTCCTAGCTTCTTTGTGTATTTTTTAAATTTTCATGTGTTTTTTTACTTCTTGATGAGCTCCAAAGGGAATGACCTCTAGTAGGTCAAGAAAAGAAAATACTTGGAAGGCAAACTGAAGTACAATTTTGCATAATGTGCCAGACCTTTGGGCTTTGGGGAAGTCTCTAAAGTTGTAAAATATTTAAGTGGGTTCTTGGGCATCCATAGAATTTTTTCCTTTTTAATAAAGTTCATCTAGGGTATTTCTGCATAGCAGGACCCGTGGGGGTGTCAGACATCTGCCACTGAGTTCAGCTCCTTTTTAGTGACCACATTGTCTACATTTCAAAAGAGTTCTGATGAGCTTTTACATATCACACTGATGGTCAAACTGCTACTGATTTCAGTTCCCTGTACTTTGTTTCACACGTTTTTACCAAGGGCTTGAACTAAAACCCAAGGTAGGGTTTTTGATGAGGAAGGGAACCTCATATGTTTTGCTTACAACAGTGAAGAAACATGTCTAAGGGTATCCAGAAGGCCCATACTAGCTAAGGTCAGTAATAGAAATGTCCATGGCTATTTCCTGCACTACCACTAGCTAGGCTGTATGAACTTGAGTTTATCATTCAACATCTTGAAGACTCAACTTCTTCATCAGTAAAAGGCAGGGTTTGGATTGGATTATTTTTAAGTTTCCTTTTAGCTCTTCCATTCATTGCTTGCCAATCAAAAGTAGTTACAATGAATGTTAATGAAATTTGGCCTACGCATGAATGTAACTAATCAGGACAACCACTTTCCTTCTGAGGACTGATGCCAGTGCCAGTGAATCGTATTATTTCCACTGTCCAACAAACAATATGACAAGTTTGGTTCATGAAACTGGAAAATATTCTTTTAAAGCAGCTTGCCTTGCTATTGAAGTGTCCAGATTTTCTGAGTAGGACTGTGGGCTATGTTCCAACATGGGGAATGATAGTAAAATGTTCATTAATTTCAAGATTCCTCATGCCCCTAGAGGTAAAATTTGCCTCAAATCTCTTCTTGGGTGCTGTAGGAGCTGATTATTTGCCCAGATCTTGTGTAACTTTCTTAGTTCACTGAAAAGGATTAGGAAAGTTCAAAAATGGGGTGAGAAACTTAAATATACTTTAATCCTTTAAGAATCTGCATTTTTTTAAATTGTGGATCCACCCATCTTCACTTTAGTACATGCTGTGGCCAAAGTAATCTACCACTTGATGTTCAACCTTGATACTTCATAAAAGTACAAACACCATTGGCTTTTTAGGATATCTCTCTACATGGAAAAGGGTAGTGAGCTTCTCCTGGAAGAAATATGATGATGTATAAAGGAAATGCTCTGGAGGGAATGGAACTTGCATGGGCATTCTGTGTCTGATTCTGAATGATGAACCCATGTGATATAGGGGAGACTGCTTGATTGGCTTAGGAGGCATTGAAAAAGTCTTTTTCAGTTTGGTAATTTTCTTTTTGCCATTTCTTATTTTTTTGTCTCTAGCTATCCTCTGATGGTGTGATGTCTGGTTAGAGCCTATGCTATAAAAAGAAGGGCTGCAGGGCCTTCACCTCAAAGATTTTATGCAGAAATGGGTCCTCCTTGGATTTTTCTGTTTATTATTTTCTGTTTTAGGTGATGGGAGTAGAATATGACTCTGAGCGATTCAAAGGCCAGGAGACTGAGTCATGAAACTTTGATGGCTGAAATCTAGCCTGCATGTTACAGGCATTGATTTGCCTTAAGGATCAAGGAATGATCTCTGGAACTGAACTTAAAGTCCAGTAAAAGGATGTGTATGGCAATAATTCTACCTTGGGATGTATGTGTATGTGTGTGATATGGTCCTACCTGTGCTTTAGGACAATCACTTTGGTGGCTGAAAGGCACACTGTCCAGGAGGCTATAAAAATAGTCCAGGGTTGAGATGATGAGGATGGTGACAGTGTCAGAGAAGATAAAAAGGCATATTTGACAGATGATGCAAAGGTGAAATTGACACACTTTGGCAACAGATTGGAAATGAAGGATAAGTATAGTGAAGAATCCAGGAAAACTCTTAGGTTGCAAGCCTGAGGGCCTGGGTGCATGGTGTTACAATGGTAATAGGTAGGCTGGGAGAGTAGGGAGTTGGGTTTGGGGAAGGTTTTACATTAAGGAGGAAAGATAATGAGTTCATTTTTGGACACATTGAATTTAAGATGACTACAGGATATCCAGCTTGAGATATTTGAAAGGCAGCTGGAGATGTGAGATTTAATGTCAACAGAGACATTGGAGCAGAATAGGTAGATCTGAGAACTGCCAGGATAAAGAGGGTAATTAAACCCATGCGAACTCATAAAATTACTAAATGAAGTAGTGTAGAGGAAGAAGGGAGAAAACAAAGGACAGAACTTGGTGGGACATCTATGCTTAGAGGAAGTACTCTGGATGAGGATTCAGAAAAAGAGATTGAGAAAGAGTGGAAGGAGAAGCAAGATAGAACTCTGTCCCAATAACAGAGAAAACCAAGAATCAAGGAAAAGAGAATGATCCATAGTGTCAAAGGAGAAGTCTGAAAGAATGAGGATTGAGGAAATGCCATGGGATTTGACAACTAAGAGATCATTGTTAACTTTGGAGACAGGGTTTGGTGGAATGACAAAATGTGAAGCTGGATTATAAAGGGGTTAGGAAGACAGTAAGAAGAGAAAAGAAAAATGAAGGCACTTATTATAGATAGCTCTTTCAAAGGGTTTAGCCATAAAGTACAGAATAGACATAAGATGATAGTGGAGAGGGAAGGATCATATGAGGGACTTTTTCAGGATTGGAGAGACACGGGCATTTATGTAGGCAGTAGGGAATGAACCAGTAGACAGGGAGAGATGAAAAATAAATGATACTATGGGGACATCAGAAGGGGCAGTCTCTTGAAGGAGATGGGATGGAATGAGATCACTTGAGCAAGTAGAAGTATTAGCCTTGGTAAGGCCAACATGTAAGGCAAGTGTAAAGGAGAAGATAGTGGCAGCAGGCATATGAGTGATATGAGATAAGGAAGAGGGAAGAAGAGGAAACTCTTCTCACTTCTGCCTGTGTCTCCAGAAAATGAGAGAAATATTTCTTTCATAATTTGTGGCTAAAGCCAATGATAGAAAACAAAAAGATGTCCTAAAACTTCATGGGGTACCAAAAATTATTGAGAAGCAATGTAGAAGGTCTGATTCTGAATAGTAGGGTCAAAGTGTACATGTTACTTAAGAATTATAGAATATATACTTCTTGAGAGCAGTGACTATTTCACTGTACCTGTATCTCCAACACTTAATACAATACATGTTACATAATAGGCACTAAATGGTAGCTCAATTGATTGACAGATGAAGAACTTCTCCAAATTAAGCTAAGCTATTTCTTGGATGATAGATATGTCATTGTTGTCAAAGTGTACATCACCTGGCTTTATATTCAAAGCCTTGAAGCTTAGTGGAACCTGATAGCACTTACATTTCAGGGTAAAAAACCCAGGGTTAGCCCCAGTAAGGCATAGAATGTTAATGGAAATTTGTACATATAAAATAAGCTGAAAAAACCTTACAGAAAATTAAAATGCTAATATCTTTTAAAGCAGCTAACAGGAAGATGACAGAGTAAGCAGTGAATTGGCATAGTTCTCCCGTATTCACCTCCAAATAACTATAAAATAGTACCCCAAAATGAAATATAAAACACCTCATTGGAAAAACAACCTGGAAAGAAGAAAGGCAGTGTCAGAATCGTTAGACTACATGAAAGCCAGAATCAGCAAAAAGATGGGGTGAAACAATCTTTTAGCCCAAGAAACTTGTAAGATCATCAGGAAAGGTCTGTCTCACTAGGGTAAGGGGGGATCACAGTCTGGGACACTAAGTATCCCAGAAAGCCAGCAGCATACCTCACCTCAGCAAACCAGCAGAAGATCTTAAGCCCCAGTGTGGTGGAGTAAGCCAGTGCCAACACCAGGACTCCCCATGTGCCTCAACATAGCCAGGGGAATGGGAAGACTCCAGCTCCAAGAATTTGCACGTGCTTCAGTGTAGCCCTGTGCAAACAGGAAATCTCCAGCAGCCAAACCTCGACGTGCTTCAATGTAGACCCAGGGAAACACCCCACTGGCTTCAGCACATGTCAGACACCAATACTAGGATCCTGGTTTAGCACCAGGTAAGCTTCTAGACCCCTATGGGCTCCAGCCACATTCCATCATACTCTCTCAGCACGGCACCAGACATAAAGGTCCCGCATGGGCATTAGGGCAACATTATTGCAGCACTAGGTAAACAATCAGTGACTGCAGTAAGTGGCACCAGAAGCCCAAGACAGGGCCCATTCAACCTTGGGAGCAGAGCTCAAATTTAAAAGAAATTAGAAAGGCTAAAAAAGATGAGCAACAAACAACAATAAAAAAGAATCTATTATGGTGACAAGGAAAATCAAGACACAAACTCAGAAGAGGACAACAATGTCAAAACACCTCCAGGCAAAACCCTAAAGAAAAATGGAAAGTGATCTCAAGCCCAAAAGAGCTCATAGAAGAGCTCAAAAAGGAGCTTAAAATCATATAAGAGAGGTAGGAGAAAAATTGGGAAAAGAAATCAGAGTTATGGAAGAGAATTATGAAAAAAGAGTCAACAGATTGAAAAAAGAAAACAACTACTTAAAAGGTAGAATGGCCAAATGGAAAAGGAGATACAAAAGCTAACTGAAGAAAACAACTCTTTAAAAGTTAGAATTGGGCAAGTGAAAGCTAATGACTCTATGAGACATCATGAATCAATCAAATAAATTCAAAAGAATGAAAAAATAGAAGAAAATGTAAAACACCTCATTGGAAAAACAACCTGGAAAGAAGAGAGGCAGTGTCAGAATGATTAGACTACATGAAAGCAAGAATCAAAAAGCAGACCTGGACAACATCTTTCAAAAAATTATGAAGGAAAACTGCTCTGATATCCTGGAATCAGAGGGTAAAACAGGCAGTGAAAGAATCCACCAATCACCTCAAGAAAGAGACCCCAAAATAAAAACTCCAAAGAACATTATAGCCAAATGACAGAACTATCAGGTCAAGAAAAAATAGTGCAAGTGACAGGAAAGAAGCAATTCAAATGTCAGGGAGCCACAATAGAGATTACCCAAGACTTAGCAGCTACGTCATAAAGAATCGGAGCTCATGGAACATGATATTCGAGAAAGCAAAGGATCTAGGACTACAACCAAGAATCATCTATCTGGTGAAAATAAGCATAACAAAGGAACAAAATGGTCATTCCATGAAATAAAAGTATTTCAAGCTTTCATAAGGAGAAGAAATTAATTTCCAATATCAAGACACAAGAGAAACCTAAAAAGGAAAAAGAGAGAGAGAGAGAGAGAGAGAGAGAGAGAGAGAGAGAGAGAGAGAGAGAGAGAGAGAGAGAGAGAGAGAGAGAAGAAAACATAAGGGATTCAATGGAGCTGGACTATTTTATATCTCTACCTTGAAAGATGATATTTGTAATTCTTAAAAATTATACCACTAAAAGTATAGCTAGAAGGAATATACCTAGATAGATGGTATATGAGATACAGAGGGGAGAAGGTGAATTTGAGGGAATGACACAAAAAATAATTAAGTGACAACAAACAGGAGTACACTGGATGCAAAAGGAAGGGAGCTGTGGAATGGGGTAAATTATTTCACATGAAGAGATGTGAAAAACTTATTAGAGTGGAGGGAAAGATAAGATTGCTTGAACTTTACTTTCATCAATATTGTCTCAAAGATGGAATAATGCACATAGTCCATTGAATATAGAAGTCTATTTTACTGAAGAGGAAAATAGGAGGGGAAGAGATTAAGTAAAGAAAGTGGAGGGAGGAGAGGGACTGACAGAAGATAAAGCAGACTGGGGGGAGGTGGCAGATAGAAGCAAAACACTGTTGAGGAGGAAAAGGGTGAAAGGAGAGAGAGGACAAACAGGAAAAAGAATAGGATAGAGGGAAATACACAGTTAGTAATTGTAACTGCTATTGTCAATGGAATGAACTCTCTCATAAAATGGAAATGGATAGTAGAGTGTATCAAAAAACAGAATTCTACAGCATGTTGTTTATAAGAAGTACATTTTAAACTTAATCTCGTCCCCTCCCATTTTCTTCTTCAGTAAGATAAATTTCTATATTTAACTGACTGTGTGTATTATTCCCTCTTTGAGACAATACTGATGAAAGTAAGGTTTAAGCAATATCCATCACCCACCGTCTTGTCTTTCCCTCCACTCTAATAACACACAGAGTAAAGGTAAGAGGGAGTTATACTTCAGTTGAAGTAAAAAAAAAAAGGTTCAGTAGCAATACTGATCTCAGGCAAAGCAAAAGCAAAAATAGACCTAATTAAGAGATAAGGAAGGAAACTGCAGCTGGCTAAAAGGTCGAATACACAATGAAGTAATATCAATACTAAACATATGCACCAAGTGGTATAGCACCCAAATTCTTAAAGAAGTTAAATGAGTTACAGGTTTACGACGAAATGAGAGATAGAGAGCATTATCAAATGTAAAATAAATCATTTTAATTATATTAAATTAAAAAGCTTTTGCAACCAAAGCAACCAACATTAGGAGGAAAGCAGAAAGCTGGGAAACAATCCTTACAGCAAGTGTATCTGATAAAGGCCTCATTTCTCAAATATGTAGAAAACTGAAGCAAATTTATAAGAATGTAAGCTATTCTTTAATTCATAGGAATAGGTAGTTTTCAGATGAAGAAATCAAAACTATCTATAGGCATATGAAGAAGTACTCTAAATCACTTTTGATTAGAGAAATGCAAATTAAAACAACTGAGGTACTACCTCACACCTATTAGATTGGCTAATATGACAAAAAGGGAAAATGATAGATGTTGGAGAGGATGTGGGAAAATTGGGACACTAATGCACTGTTGGTGGAGTTGTGAACTGATCCAATCATTCTAGAGAGCAATTTGGAACTATGCCCAAAGGGCAACAAAACTGTGCATACCCCTTGATCCAAGAACACCAGTACTAGGTCTGTTATCCCAAAGAGATCATAAAAAGGGGCAAAGGACCTACATATACAAAAATATTTATAGCAGCCCTTCTTGTGGTGGCAAAAAATATCAGAAAGAGGGAATGCCCACCAATTAGGGAATGGCTGAACAAGCTGTGATATATGAATGTAATGGAATACTATCATTCAATAAGAAATGATGAACAGGCAAATTTCAGAAAAACCTGGAAAGATTTGTATGAACTGATGCAAAGTGAAATGAGCAGAACCAGGAAAATATTGTACACAGTATTAGAAACATCGTGTGATGATCAACTGTGAGAACAGTAATGATCCAAAACAAGTGCAGAGAACTCATGAAGGAAAATGCTGTCTACATCCAGATAAAGAACTGATGGACTCTGAATGCAGATCAAAACATACTTTTTTCACTTACTTTATTCTTTTTTGTGGCTTTTTTCCCCCTTTTGATCTTTTCTTCTTTCACAACTCTAATATGCAAATGTGTTTTACATGAGAGGACATGCATAACCTATATCAAACTACCTTTTTTCAGAAGGGGGAGAGGAGGGATGCAGGAAGAAAAATTTGGGACTCAAAATTTTGTAAAAATAAATGTGAAAAATCATCTTGACATGTAATTGAGAAAATAAAATACTATTAAAAAATAAAGCAACTAGCAACAACTCTGTCCTCAATGTGGTGTAACAATAAGGTTTAAATTACTATATAAGCACACTAACATTAGAAAGGATGGAGGTAAAAAAAGGAAAAGGACCTATACATAGAAAAAGTATTCATAACATCTTAGTGGTGGTAAATAATTGAAAATTGAGGGATGTCCATCAATTGGAAAATGACTGAACCAGTTGTTGTATATGAATGTGTTGGAATATTATCATGCTATAAGAAATGATGAGCAGGATGCTCTCAAAAAAACTTGTAAAGACTTACATGAACTGATACAAAGTGAAATAAGCAGAACCAGGAGAACATTGTGCACAGTAATAGCAATATTGTATGATAATTTACTGCAAATAACTTAGCTATTGTCAGCAAGACAATGATCCAAGACAATTCTGAAGGACTTATGATGAAAAGTGTTGTCCATCACCAGAGAAAGAACTGGTAGAGGTTGAGTGGAGATCAAAGACACTTCTTGACTTTCTTTATTTTTCTTGGGTTTTTTTTTTGTCTGTGTTTTCTTTCACAGCATGACTTACATGGAAAATGTGTTTTGAATGACTACAAATGTATTACCTGAGTCAAATTGCTTGTCTTCTCAATGAGGGAGTAAGGGAGAGAGAGAATTTGAAACTCAAAATTTGAAAAAAGAATGTTAAAGTTGTTTTTAGGAGTAATTGGGAAAAATAAAACATTAAATTAAAAAAAGAAAAGATGGAGACATTGAGCAGTGTATGGGCAATTTGTTCTGGAGGTAACAATATCTGTTATTCTTTCAGGGCCAGAGTAGAGGGAACAAATAAAAAAGATTCATCTCAACTTTAACGGTATCAGCCCAATGAGATACACTTGTTGCCTCTTTGATTTTCGAGGATTTAATGGCACTTATTTATGATTACATATCCACAAAGTTAAAAAAAAACCTCAGAGAATTGAGTTTTCTGGTCCATGTGCTCTTGTGCTATTTGTGGCTTTTCATGGAATTATCAAAGTGGTGACATTTTGTAGCTTTTTCAGTACTTTAGTCATGACAGATTTGGGAAGTGTTTTGTTTTGCTTATGTTCAAACAATATCAAGAACACAAGAAGACTGGTTTAAATTAGATCTGGACATAGGGGCATAAATTTGGAACTAAAAGGGACTTTGGAGGCTACTTATTCCAATCTCTTAATTTTGTTTTCTTTTAACTACATTTTTTCAATCAATAAACATTTATTTTCTCTCCCTCCTATGCCTCTCCTACTCCTGAGAGAAACCCAGAAAAAGAAAAAAAATAAATCCTTGCAACAAATATGCGTGGTCAAGCAAAACAGATTCTGAAATTGGCCACATCAAATATGTGTGTCTCATTCTGCATATTTAGTCCATCACCTCACTGTCAGGAAGCAACTTTTTTTTTTCATTTTAGAGATGGAAAAAAAGAAACACAAAGATGTTAAGTCACTTGACCAAGGTCACTTAGTAATTAACAAAACCGGTATTTAGGCCCTGGTTCTCTGACTTTCAAATTCAACATACTATTCACTCGACCATAGTGCCTTCTAATTCAGGCTCTAACTAATAAATTCTGTCACCTTTCAAGTTATATCATCTGCAGCATGTATGGTCACCTTGCCTCTGCCTCATAGGACCCCTGGTTGCCTTCAAGACTTTGCTGAAGCACAACCTTTTATGTAAAGTCTTTCCTGATCCTCCCCTCTGCTGATCTCCTCCTCCATAAAAAAATACCTTGTATTTATTTTGTATGGTTGTGTACAGTACCCTTCTCTTATATGCATGTGCCTTAAAGGCAATAACTGTTAGGTTTGTTCGTTTGTTTGTTTCTGCATCCCCAGAATCTAGCTCGGGGTCTGGTTCATAGTAGGCAGTCAATAAACACTTTGATGATTGATTTATATTGGTACTGATTATCATTCTGCTTGTAAGTAAGGTCAAAGTGCCTGGAGAGTTTGGGCAGTGTGGCATCCACTGGGGGCTCCATTCTACACTGCAGATCACAATCCATTTATAAGCTTGTAGATTGATCCAGGGTTTCTGTTAGAGAGCATAGAGAAGTTAAGCGACTCACCGGGGGCACAGAGCTAATAAGTGTCAGAGGCAGACCTTGAGTTTGTTGTTGTCGTTCAGTTGTTTTCTGTCATGTCTGACTCTGAATGACCCCTTTGGGGGATTTGTTTGGCAGAGATACCGGTTTGGTTTTCCATTTCCTTTTCCAGCTCATTTTACAGATGAGGAACCAAGGCAAACAGGGTTAAGTGACTTGCCCTGGGTCACACAGTAAGTGCCTGAGGCCAAATTTGAATTCAGATCCTCCAGGCTCTCTATCCACTGAGCTACCTAGATGCCCAAAAAGAAAAGCCCTAATCAGCCTGAGGGCACAGAGCTGTCTTGTATTAGCTAGGTGGGGTGGCTATGATTATTTATTCATTTTCCAGTCATGTCCCACTCCGTTACACCATTTCAGGTTTTCTTGGCAAAAATACTAGAGTGGTTTGCCATTTCCTTCTCCAGTTCATTTTTAAAGATGAGGAAACTGAGGAAAACAGGGTTAAGAGACTTGTCCAGGGTTACACAGCTGTTAAGTGTCTGAAGCCAGATTTGAACTCAGAAAAATAAGTCTTCTGAACTCCAGGCCTCCACTCCTAGCTGCTCAATTTTAAAAGGTCATATGCACTGCAACCATCACGAATGAGAGCATTCTCTAATATTACCCTCCAAATAGTGTAAAAATATTTCAGGACTGGCACACATCAGTATAAGTGGCAGTTGATGACACGGTAAGAATTACAGGAAGAACAATGAAGGTATAGGGAATACTTCTAGTGTCATGTGTCAAAGACTATTAAGACAAGAACAAACTGAGAGTTATTAAAATCTGCAGAAAAACAATCTTTGGAAGATTACTAGAATAGCTAGCTTGTACATGCAGCTGAAAAACTTAAATCCCATATTGCTCAGTTAAAGACAACAACAACAACAATAACAAAACAACAAATATATATATATATGGAAAGGACACTGAAATACAAAAAACGTATAAGAAATTCTAGATTCCCTTATTCAGAGACTCAAAGTTAAGTCAAAAAGTTGCAATACAAGGAGTCAAAGCAACATAATTGTAGATTCAAATTCTTCACAGAGAGGCATGAATGACTAGCAAAGAATTTTGCTAACCTACTCCCAATCGTAAGTGTTATTCCACCTTTCTTAACAAAACGACTCATCTATCTTTTTACCAAAAGATAGGAACATAAATAACCCCTTCAATTATAAGCGTTTGCACATTATAGAAAGAATCATAGCTTACCTCACTAAAAATAGCTATGATGCTTGTAAGAAAACAATATAATGGCTAAGGTGCAGAATGATTGTGCCAAAATTTCTCATGGCTGTAAAGAGCAACTCAGAGAAAAGGAGTAAGGTAAGTAGAGGAGGATGTAGTTTATCCATTGACAGACTACTGGCTTTAGAGTTATGAAGATTTGGGTTCAAATTCCTCTTCAAAAGATTTTTTGTCACTGTGTGAGCTTGGGTAAGTCACTTAACATCTATGTACCTTAGTTTTTCCATCCCTAAACTAGAAGATTGCACTTAATGATCTCTACAATGTCTTCTAATTCTAAATCTATGATGCTATGATATATGATTATTAAATATTCAATATTATTCTTATCTTATAGTCAATGAAGTATTTAGGAAAGTATTATTAATAAGTAATAATTAATGCTGTTAATTAATAATGCTATTAATAATGCTGTTCTTAAGTTTTGCTGCACTTTAATGGAGCACATGGACCAAAAGTCCTAAGAAATTTTTGATGACTTGGTTGATTTTGATAAAGCCTTTGCCTCAGTTTCACATTCATGGCTTATTTATGCACTTCAGGTTTTTTAAACAGATCCAATATAGTAATATCACTAGAGTACTTTATGTCTACATGGAAATAGTTCTCCATTTAAAAAAATGCCTCCAATACAATAGTAATAAAAGCAATCGATACAAAACACATTTTATGTTAAGCATAATTTAAGTCCATTATGGTTCTGCCCAACCTTTATTCATTATCATTTCTCTTAAATGGAGCTAAATATGGCTTCCAAACTAGTTAAGTCAAACCAAAACATCCATTAATCACATGATGTATACAGATGATGCAAACCCATATGACTGAACTGAAAAAAGGACATCAAATATCTCTTTCATCTCATGGAATCTGTTTCTAGTGATATTAGAATGTCATTTGCCGTTTTGGGGAGCAATCATGGAATTATGCCCAAAGAGTTATTAAACTGTCTTTCATCTAGCAATGTGTTTAATGATAGCCATCTCTAGGGAAAGGGGAAGGAAAAAAGGAAAAAATTAATTACACTATCACTTTATTGTATATTTAAAAGGCATAGCAATTTGTACATAATAGATTCACAGTTTTATGTGCAATCATCTTTTTATCATACTATGCTATGAAAATGCTTATTGTAGTCAATAAATTAAAAATAAAAAATATTTTTAAAAAGCTGAATGGGAAGAACACATGTAAAACAATCAACACATGCAATTCTTTTTTTATTGCAATACCATTCTTAACTTATACCTTAAGAATTATAAAATGTATCTCAGATTTTAAAATTATCCTAAGGAAAAAAACCATACAATATTACTACCATTCAGGATCATCATCCTAAGTTGACTACTGAAAGATTAACATTTCTTCACCAAAAAAGGAAGAACAAAATTGATAGATATTTTTAGAACACGGGACAAGTACATCAAAAGACTAAGAAACACTTTGAAACAAGCAGATGTCACTTTGCCATGCAACAGTAAAAATCTGATAACAGGAACACATACTTGGATTTAATAAATGTTTCCTAACTGAACTTATGAAGTAGCTAAGACGTGAAACTGGATTAAAAATCCTTACATAAGTGCCAGCTACATGACCTCAGCCAACAATATGTCAACAAAGAAGTAACGGACAATTAGCCAGTTCATGTGGACTTTTTATGGAAATAGATTTACGATGGCAATTCAGGATCCAATCATTTCCACCAAAAATTAAAGAATGCTGGACTAATGTAGTTTAGGCAAGGAAATGGTCAAACATGTGCAAACATCACTAATAATTGTGAAAGTTATTCCCCTGCCAAATATCTGGCAAGACATGCCTTCTCAGCTAGAATTCTATATAAGATGTTCTGTGTCTTTTACAGGCTAACATGACAAATTGTTATTCTAAAATATAGACCTCAAATTATTTTGGAGAACTCGATTGATAAACTGCATGGAGATAGAATCGTTTTAAGATGCCAAACTATTGCCCATAGTCAAGTGGACATAATATTGATCTATCAAAACTACAGAACTGCATTTTAATAGATGTTGCCTTTTTGTTACTGTTCAGTCATTCAGTAGTGCCTGATTCTTTTTGATCCCATGGACCATAATGGACCAGACCCTTCTATCCTTTACTATCTCTCAAAGTCCGTCCAAGTTCATGTTCATTGTTGCCATGCCACTACCTCTCTATCCATCTCATCTTCAGCAGTTCCCTTTTCTTTTTCCTTTACATCTTTCCCAACATCAGGATCTTTTCCAGTGAGTCCTGTCTTCTGATTGTGTGGCCAAACTATTTAAGCTTCAACTTCAATATTTGACCTTCAGTGAATAGCCTGAATCAATTTATTTAAATATCGATTAATTTGACCTCCTTGCTGCCAAGAGACTCTCAAAAGTCTTCTCCAGCACCACAATTTGTAAGCATCAACTTTGCAGCATTCAGCTTTCCTTATAGTTCAACTCTCACAGCCATACATTACTACCGGAAAAAAAAAATAGCTTTGACTACATGGACCTTTGCTGGCAAGATGATGTCTCTGTTTTCTGTATGCTGTTCAGATTTGCCATAGCTTCCCTTCAAGAGAGCAAGTGTCTTTTGATTTCATGGTTTCAGTCACCATCTTTGATGGTTTTTGAACCCAAGAATGTAAAATATGACACTGCTTCCACTTCTGCTCCCTCTGTTTGACAGGAAGTGATGAGATCAATTGCCAAGATCTTAGTGGGATTTTTTTTATGTTAAACTTCAAGCCAGGTTTATACTCTCCTCTTTTCACCCTCATTAAGAGGCTTCTTGATCCCTCTTCACTTTCTGGCTTAAGAATGGTACCATCTGCATATCTGAGATTGTTGTTATTTCTCCCTCCGGGCAACCTTAATTCTGCTTTTTGATTCATCCAGCCTGCCATTTTGCATGCTGTACTCTGCATGTAAGTTGTAAGTTAAACAAATAAGGTGACAATACAGCCTTGTTGTACTCCTTTTTGCAATCTTAAATGAATCAGCTGTTCCATGTTTGGTTCTAACTATTGCCTCTTGGCCTGCACACAGGTTCCTTAGGAGATGAGTAAGATTATCTGGTACTCTCTTCTAATGTATCTGCTTATCTTAGCAATTACAGATTTACTTTCAAAACTGTAAATCACAAATCATTCATTTCTTTCCATCCTACATGACTGTTGTCCACGTTCCCCCAAAAGTTTCCCTCATTGGCTCCACCTAAAGTCTGGAAGCCTTTCCTTATTTTCACATAGTACCAGGAAAGTGCCAGTGGAACAATGTGGCTGGCCATCTGTCAGATAGCCACTTGAAAAGCTCTTTAATGATGCTAAGTATTTCATAAAAGTTCTTCTCATATGACAATCTCAACTCTCTTCCTGTCATACAACTCCTTGATGAAATCCTTTACTCCTATTCATCCTTATTTGTTGTATGTTACAATCTGCCCCTACCCACTATACATGTGGCACAATGGCCCTATTTCTGACAATGTTCTTCAGTTTTTTGGAGTCAATGATGTCCCAGATTTCACTGCCATAAAAAATGCTGAAAAAAAAATGTTTATTTTGAAATGATGGGCCTTGGCTGATACGATAACTTGAGCTCTGCAATTGTCCAGAAGCAATGGAGCCTACTTTCTCCTTTACACTTCTGGGCCCAGGTCCTTGTCCTTCTGTATTATTTGTCCCAAGTTTACATGCTGTTGGACAAGCTCTGAAGAGTAATCATATTGAAATCTGGCAAGACAGTCTTTACTCACTTGTTCTTTTCCTGTGCAGCTGGAAAGACCAAACTTCTTTCTCATAATCAAAAAGCAACAATCACAGTGGGATCTTATCTTTTCTATATATCTCATTATGGCAAATATTTAATTGTCACTTTTGAAGGCCTGCTTATTCCCTACTAATATCCTCAATGAGTATGCCCTCTATTTATGCACTTCATAAAGATTTTCTTTAGATATGAAATCAGTAGTTACTGATAGTCTCTAAATCATCCTTTCAAGGTATTAATAAGATTCTAGATTCCAGCCCCCATGACTTTGTAATTTTCCCCTCCTTAAAAATTGTTTCATCATGTTCTCACAAATATATTACCTTTAGCTTGGATCTCTTCTATATAGGGTATTACAAAAGTCTTAATGCAATTTAATTTTTTTTTAATAATTGAAAGTGGCACTAAGATTTTTGAATCACCCTTTGAATCACCTTTTGAAACACCTGCTATAATCTGACTGCTTTCCCCATCTTTGTTCTCTTTACTGATATTTTTTAAAAGAAATTTATGCCATACAGTTTTCATTATTTTTTTTCTTGTTTACTATAAATTCTTTTCTTACTTCTAGTGAGTTGATGGTCTGACTATGCTCATAAGTGACTCTGAGATAATTCTCCTATGAAAAATGAGTCCTTTTCTTATTTGTTGATATATATCAGTTTCACTCTTTGTTACAGTACTTCGTGCTTGTCATGTTCAGCTTCTAACTTCATTTAAATGACATTCATGACATATATATGTATAATATTATATATTATATATTATTATTTCTCTTCAGTTTATTAATCTTTTTCCAGCCATATAGAACTTGTTATTATTTTTAGTTCTATAAAGTAGTCCTTTGATCATTTGATTAATATGACATTAGCCAAGTAAATTAATTTATGCAGTATTGTCACTTTTATTATATTGAATTTTTCCAGTCATGAACAATTAATATTTTCTATAATAATTTAGGTCTGTCTTTATTTCTGTAAACAGCTGTTTGTAGTTGCATAAATATAGTTCTTCTTCTGTATCTTCTTCTGTAAAATCTGTATGTCTTTGGCCTCTCATATTTCTTTCTCCTAAACCATATTTTGCAATATATTTCTGTCCATTCTTAGTTTTTCCCATTTACCGTTCCATCAATATCATCTATATATCAGAGTATAAATTGATTTTATTTCCAAAACAATCAAATACTGAAATGGATCATACTGAATTAGAGAGCTGAGGCTCTCCAAACAATTGTTTGGATCATTCATACTCCTCCCCCCAATAGTTTCTTTCTTTTTTTTTTAATTCTAGCCTTTTAGTCCAATTTTTTTTGGCTAGGCATTGGGGTTAAGTGACTTGTCCAGGGTCATGTTATGTGTCTGAGGCCAGATTTGAACTCAGGTCCTCCTGAATTCAGGGCCAGTGCTCTATCCACTGCACCAACTAGCTGCCCCCACCACCAATACTTTCAATTGAAGTGTTCAGCTAATTAAAGGAATAGTGATTAGATGAGGTTTGATTTGGTCTATTACCTTAATTCATAGACACTGCTTCAGCAAGTTAAATGAGATAGCTGAAGAATGAATGCATCTTTAAAGATATTTTCTCTTATAATTGAATTGCTTGCTGCTGCAGAGTTCCCTTGTTAACTATATGCGTTTTTCTTGGGTTAGCAAGGAAGGTATTATCTGATGCTAAACAGTATGGAGAGTGTTTATTTACCAGATGCAAAAGATAAGAGAGCCTCAGGTCACATAAATGACCTGACATGAATAGTATGTGGGGTTCCCTTTTCTTTTGGTACTTCAGCAGCTCCTAAATCCTGCTGTGTTTCCTATTGCTAGCTGACAAGAAACAGATGTCTTCTTCCAGAAATGACTGGTGGCAGATGGACCCAGCCACTAAAATTATACCACCCAGACTTTCATCTGCCTGTCTAAAATGGGTAGTTCCAAAGTGTACTTCACACTGCCCCTTATAATACCACAATTTATGGGAAGCTTTTATGAGTAGGCAAATATTTTGGTTTTTATAAATAGAGTCTTAGATAGAGGTTAAGCCTAACAAAGACTCAAAGCAGGAGTATCATCATGCATACAGCCACTGGCAATGGCAAAACCTCAGACTAGAATTGCACTTTATAGAACAGAGGAATTCCAGGAACAAAACTGAATCTTGAGTCTATTTTTGGCTGACTAGAACCAGAGTTTTGAGGAAGGGGATTGTGTGACTATGGGAGCACT
Organism: Phascolarctos cinereus; assembly: GCF_003287225.1. Lineage (NCBI taxonomy): Eukaryota > Metazoa > Chordata > Mammalia > Diprotodontia > Phascolarctidae > Phascolarctos > Phascolarctos cinereus. The sequence goes on along the minus strand of NW_027555847.1, from coordinate 346,704,641 downwards.
CATGGGTGCAGGAGGAGGAAATGAGATTCATTCATGTAATGTGGGATTGACAATCGTGAATTTCAATCCAATTCAATGAGTATTTTTTTAAGCACCTATAATACGCCCACCATTGTGCCAGGCACTGTGAGGAATACACAGGAAGTACAAGCTATAAACTTTGTACTATTGATTTTAATTACAACTTCTTGTCTTCATAAAAGAGTGTAATGGTTTTTTTTTAAAATAGAGAAATTGATCTAGAACTAAATAATAGAAAATTAAACTATCACATTGCTATCTTTTTCCTTAACGGTTATTAAAGAAGAATAATTTTCTGTGACACTCAAGTTAGACACAGAAAACATCAAAACACAAAATGATATTTTAAGGAGTTGCAACTTTGAAAGTTTTCTATAGTTCCTTTGGTTTTATCACATAGTAAGTTTTACATGATTGTTATTACTGTTTACATTTTGAATCTAGAAATTCAATGGAAAAGAAGCACTGGTTTTGCTTTATTTACATATGATCTGTACAGATTACATAGGTAGATCTGTCTATAGATGTTTCTATCTCTGTATGGGGCCATTTACCTACCTTAAGTGTCCTTTGACAGATACATTTCCCCCTTTAAACTAAGAAACTTTGCTGGTTGGCTGCATTTATTGACAGGGAGGCTGGGGCATGCAGGTGTTTCTCATAGTCATATGTTAAGAGCTACACAAACCCTTTTCTCACATATAATATATGACTGTTCTCTCACCCCCATCTCCCCATCATCTCATTGATACATTCTCTTTGAGGCACAAACTGGAAAATGTCATCAGATTTCAGCATTGTGGCCCAGAACTAGAAGGGAAATAGGGGATGACTTTGTGAGCCTGTCTGCAAGGTGCTGTGTCTGGGAAGACCTTAATGCATCTTACTAGGTTTAGCTAAGGTTAATTTTTCCCATTGAACATATCTGATGGCTAAATTTGGGTCATCCCCAACTTCTGATGGCTGACTGCTTATAGATCATTGCCCAAGCCCTTGCCAATAAAGTGTAATCTACCTACAACCCATATACATGTATATCTTACCAAATTAAACATCAATAGAGCTTAGAATAATATATTTAGTGCCTGAAGGGGCCTAAAGAGTACCTCTAGTTCAACTTAATACCTACTCCTAAAATCTATCTTGATACATAAATAAAAATCTATTAATCACCTACTGTGTATCAGAACAGTGTTAAGTACTAGGGATAGAAACACAAGCAAGAGAGTACATGCCCTCAAAGAACATGTACTCTAATGGGGAAAGAAACAGAAAAATGGAATTTGGAAATGGGGGATGGGATAATGAGGCAACACAATTTGGAGCTGAAGTCTGAGGATAAGTGAGATGAAAATATGGTTCCAGTGAAGATAACACAAAAGCTTCCTCATCATAGCCCAGGATAATTCCAGGAACAGAGTCCAAGGTCCTGATATGAAAGAAGAGTCAACGAAGTTCAGAATGTGGAGGTGACATGATTTGGAATTAGTGGCTAGGAAGTCTGTCTATCTATCTATCTATCTATCTATCTATCTATCTATTCGCAAATCCCTAAATAAATCCATGATATTATAGATTTGCGAGCTCCCAGTGAGTGATACAGGACATTAATCCATCTGTGCTTGCCCATCTGGAGTATTATTCTCCCAAAAGTTAACTACAGGGTGTTCACATAGTCGGTGGGAAGCCTTCCTTGTTTTCTTTTGACATTCCAATTATATTAGTGGAAAATTCTGGCTGTTCTCCTACTATCCCTCATCCTTTCAATGTGACTAGCCCATCTTCTCTTCCTATCATAAAATTACTTGATGAAATCTTTAAATCCTGTTCTTCAAATCTTCTCATTGGCTGTATATTGTAGTAGCCTGCTCATACCCAACCATGTACCGCATCTTTGCCTTCTATTTGATATTAATTTTTAATTCTTTGGGAAATATTGGTTTCTCTGTCTTTCTACACATAACCACATGGTAGAACATTGGTATTTAAAAGATGAAACTTTCTTCCAATAAATGTGTGTATGTACACAAAAAGTAAATGTGCCTATGTATCTAGACAGTACAGATAAGTGTGTTCATGTGTGCTTAATATACATGTAGTATACATATAATATATACCCATCTATATCTACATATATACATATGCACATATACATGTATATATGCACATATCTATGCTTACATATGGACCTTTTGGTTTCATATGTATAGTAATATATATACATGTATATACATATAAATATATATAAAATTATGCTTCTACATTATATAGCTTTCTATATACTTATCTAGATGTATACAAATAACATGCCTGTACATGTACAAGTGTGTGTATATACATGCATAATTACAGCAGGATTAGTATGTGAATCTTAAAGTTATTAACACAAAGAATAATGATCATTTTCAGATATGACATCTATCATTAAAAATGCCATGAGGAGATATAGGCTTATCTTGTTAAACCGAAGACAGATATAGTTGGGTATGTTTTGATTTAGTGACCTGTCTAACCTAAACACTCTTAGTAAAAGTCTTGGAAAGAAGTTACGTTATTTTGCTAAAATAGACATATAACAAAAAAGCAGAAGCCTGAATGTAATGTGCAAAAGGGAGCCCCATAAAAGTTCTGTCTCCTTATTACAAAATCCACTTTAAAAACATGAATAACCCTGGGCTGATACTCAGGTTTTGTAATGAATAGATTGGGGAGGCAGCTATAACTGGATTTTATTGCAGGTCTAAGTACCTGAGTCCTGTTTCTCACTCCCTAGAAGGCTGTGTGACTTTGGATAAGTTACCTGAATTTCTCTAGGTTCCAGATTCCCTGTCAGTAAATATCTGCTACTGAATTCATGAATTAGGTCATCCTGGCATGTGCCTTCAGCAACTTTTTAAAGCTTTTGTGGACATTTGACATTGAAGCTCATTTGGATTGTGAACTGCAAAGTGATATAATTATTATTCAGGCCATTTACCAGATGGTCTTAGCTCTTTGAGAATGCTCTTGAACTTTGCCTATATGAAGCAATAAGAAAAGTGATGAGGTCATTGAAATCTTGCCTATCCTTTAGTACTCAGCTGTGAAGTCACCTTCTATTTACCTAATCATTCTACCTAGAAATGTTCTCTTTCCTCTCAATTCCTATAGTAATGTTTCTCTGATTTATTAAAAAGTCTCTCTCTCTTATAGTTACCTATATTTTACCTTCCCATTTAAAGAACAAAATCCTTGGAGGCAGGGATGATGCTTAATTGTGAGGGTTTGTGAAGTTTTTTATGTATGTGTGCATGTATGTAGGGCAACCAGGTGGTGCAGTGGATGGAGCACCGCGAATGGAGTCGAGAAGACCTGAGTTTAAATATAGCTTCAGACACTTTGCTACATAACCTGGGCACGTCACTTAATCCTAGTTGCTCATTTTCTTCATCTGTAAAATGAGCTGAAGAAGGAAATGGCAAACCACTCCAGGATCTTTGTCAAGAAGACCCCAAATGGGGTCATGGAGAGTTGGACATGACTGAAATGACTGACCAATGATAGCATGCATATATGTGTGTGTATTTATACTTTACACCTAATATGCTATTTCAATGTAACTGGTTTCCTTTGGGATAATATATTTTATTTTATGCATTTAACAACATTATTCTGAGAAAGAGTCCACAGGCTTCACCAGACTGCCAAAATTGGTTAAGAACTCCTCTTCAGTGTCAATCAATTACCAAGTATTTATTTAAAAAAAAACAAACCTATCATGGGCAAGATACTATGCTAGTTTCTGGGGATACAAGTCCAAAGAATAAAATAATCTCCATTTGCAAGGAACTTACAAGCTAGTGGTATCCTACATATGTTATGTGCTCAGTAAATTTGTTGGAACAATGAAAAAAAAATCCATGTCTTCCACTAATGAACTTCATACCTCATTTATTTTCAAGCTTTCACCAAGCTAATTTTACTCACAGAAAATTTACTAAGCAATGTAGGCAATAGCTTTTTCCTATTACAGTAACACATTCAAGGAATGTATACTTTGAATGGATAAATTAAATTTGGGTGTGGAATCTTAATCTTTAATATATGAAATCATGGATTTTTTTCTTTCCTTTTTCAGGGATAGGATGGATATAGATACCAGCTGAAGTTCATTCTACATGGAATATTTAACCTATGACCTAAAGTTGCTTATCATTTCTGGATGAGGGATATAAAATTTAAATTAGGACTGGATAAATCCCTGATATTCTGAATAGCTCTTCCTCCAATGATTTATCTAGGCATAGAGATAGTGCTGGGTCATTAAAGGCTAAGGACATTGGAGTGCAAGGATATTGGAAATTTTTTTAAGTACAAAACTAGTATTGGGCTGAATCTCTGTCATCAGTAAGTGAAGTTGGGCAGGTTTATCACCTAATTGGCTGAAGAATCATGCTACTTTCAGGTACAAGAACTCTGGAAAACCCTTTAAAGAATTAATATATTCTATAGGACTGCAATCAGCATCAAGCAGAATCCTACATCAGATACTTAATAGCTGGGTGATGGTAGGCAAGTCACTAAACTTTTCTTCCTGAGCCTTCTTATCTGTGAAATTGTATTAATAATATCTCCTCAGAGTGGTATTTTGAGAACCAAATGAGATAATGTATATGAAACACTTTGCAAACCTTAAAATTAGGTATGTATGTATGTATATACATGCACACACATGTGCGTGTAGATAAATGGGATATATATACACATATGTATATACATATGTATATGTGTGTATGTGTGTTTATTCTCCTAAGTCATTCATGGTTTAGAATTTATATCAGTGATTGAGACTACAGATCCTTGTGGAATTTAATTATAAGACACTTGGTTGCTTAAATAACAATTATTCTAATAAAAAAAACAGGGGAAACTACCATATAATTGGAGGAAAATATTCTTTTTCCAAATTGTCTTCTTTTCTTTCATTTAGAGAAACAGATGCTGCTTTGTCCATGGAAATCCTGTATCCTGTTCCAAACCATTTTCTATGGAAAGGATAGTACTAAAGTAGACAGGGGAAAAAAAGGAGACCGGAACCACTGAATCAAGCTGGAGTAAAGTTAACTTGACACTTTGAAAAACAAGAGTGCAGGAATCTGTCAGACAGGCCTTGAGCTCATGCAAGCCTCCCATTCACAAGGTTTTCCCTTCCTTAAGCTGCTCTTGGAAATCACTGTCTTAATGCTGAAAACTTTAGCTATAATAACAACAATAAAAGCATTATGCCTTCTATATTATAAATAGCTCTGGATGGCTAAGAATGATTTTTACCCTGAAAATCAACTTGGGCTCATGATGTTATTGTAAACCACAAAAGCAATATTTCTGTGGTTTATAATGTCATCTGAACTTCTTGACTGATTTATAACATGGTAATGCAGCCATCTCAATTCATTAGCCTAAGTATTTTCTTCTGCTGAAGCCTGTGTCTTGGTAAATCATTGAGTTCTTCAATCCCTTGGTTTTCAGTGGATGTTCCCATCTCATGGAATTCCATATTGGCAGTCATCTGATGAAAAAGCCTCTTAACTCCTCTAATGCTTCCCTTCACCACCTTTCCTTGCATAAATATGGTTCTCCCAATAGGGTTATCATGAGGAAGTCAAGAGCTTATGCTTTAGATTTTAAGGTGAGGACATCAAGGATGTTCAAGACCTATGGAAAGGGATTTATCTTCTCAGTTCACCAAGAAACCAATTAACACTACTTTGAGAACATTAGGGGATGCTTAAGACCAAATGCTTTCAAGCACAGTTTAATCATCACAAAGGAGTTTATTTTCATAATAATACCTTAATTCTGCATCATCATCATCATCATAGCTCACATTTTATAGCACTGAAAAGTTTGTGATTCAATTCAGTGAGCATTCATTAATACTCTACCCTGTGCATAGCATTGTGTTTAACTAGAGATACCAAGATAAAAATTTTAAATGGTACCCACCCATAAGGGAGTTACATTTTTCTAGAGATCTATAACAAGTATACAAATAAGTAAAATAATTAGAGAAGTGAGTGAACATTAACAAAACCTCAGTTCAAGATCTTTTTTTTTCTTTCTCTTTTTAAAGTCTCTTGCCTTTCCCAATAAACTTCCTTTTCCTAAATTCTAGTCATAGTTTTTTCTTCTTAAATTAATTGTTATTGATATATTTGTTTTATATCATCTTCATTTCCTAATATGCATTAATCCCTTCACCCAGAAAGTGACCCCCTTCATAACAAAGAATTTTTTAAAAAGAGCAAAATGAGAGTTCAATAAAACTGGTCATCACATCATAACTTCATAGATTTGTAGCTCAAAGGGACCTTAGCTGCACTCTATTCCAATTCCCTCATTTTATTAATGAGAGGTTAAATGACTTACAAAACTCACAGTTAATAAAGATATGAAATGAGAATGGAACTTAGCTCTTCCTACTATTCTAGTTTTCAACCCATTACTCCACACTGCCTCTAATCTAAATCTGTCAGTATCTGCAGTATTCCATATCCAGAGTCTCTTGTCCCATGTATAGAAAGAAGGATGATAGGTAGGCTTCTCTTTTTTAAGGCCAAATATGATTTCAATTGGAAGGAACTGCTCCTCCTGTCCTTTCCTTTTAATAACGCTATCAGATAGTGCTGCTACAAGTATTGCTATTCTCATTTTACAAATGAGGAAATTGAGTTTTGGAGGTGAAGTCATTTGCCCCTAATCACACAAGAAAGAAGTGTCTGAAGTGGGAAGCAAAGTTCAGTCTGCAGAAATCTGAGTCTTTTGCCACATTTTCTCATTGACAGTTTTTGAATTGTCTACTGATTCTCCAATGATAACAGCAAGTCTTTTCCTTGATTGCTGATAAGGACAAAGGTTAAAGAAGTCGGCCTTTTTCATTGCAGGCACGTGTTTCTTTTGATTCAGTGTTTAGTGATAAATGATTTGTTTTAGAGGGAGCCTGTATAGTGTGAGTTTCAAGCAACTTATATAAATATATCCACACACTGAAATAAAACATACTAGCTCAATGAAGTCATTTGCCTGTATTCAACAGAACACCAGAATGAAATGTATTAAAGTAATGATGCTTTCTTTAAGCATTTGAATCATGACTCTTTAAAGAAAAGAAGGATATGGATACAGGAATTTACTTCAAGAAGTGTCCCTGAAACAATCATGATTTCCCAAGATCACCGAACCAGTGAGTTTGAAGAGAACTCAGAGGACATCCAAGTCCAATTTGTATTTGAACAGGACTCCCCATGAGAAAATTTCTGGCAAGGGCTCTCTCATCTACTGCTTAAAAAAATCTCTACTAAAATTAAAAAAAAAAAGAATGTTAAAAAAAACTAAAGCAATAAAAAATAGAAATATGTTTTGCATGATCATGTGTATGATAGGTATCATATTGCTTTCCTTCTCAATTGGCAGGAGAGGAATTGGAGATAGAGAATTTGGAACTCAAAATTTTAACAAAAATGAATGCTGAAATTCTCTAGTGATGGGCAATTCACTGCTCCTGAGACATCATATTCTATTTGTTAGGAAGTATTTCCTTATATCAAGCTAAAATCTGTTTCTCTACACCTTCTAGTCATCGCTGCTAGTTCTGCCTTCTGAGGCCAAGCAGAAGGTGTCTGATCTCTCTTCCACACGACAGCCTTTCAAATCCTTAAAGACAGCGATCATATCCCTTGAAATCTTTTAAATCTATCTGTCTGTCTATCTACCTATGTGTGTGTATATATATGTATATATATATACATATATATACACACATATGCATATATATACATATATATGCACACATGCATATATATACATGTATGTATGCATATATATACATGCATATATATATATACATATATGTAGACAGACACAGAAACAGATAGTATATATGAAAGAATGTTGATAGTTATCTTCTGCTTGGATTAATAAGTATACTTCACTTCTTATTAGTTGACATTCTTACATAGTAGTTTACTTTTATGTCAAAGACTTACACATGGGTCCAATTGTGACCCATTAGAGTTTTCTAGATTATATATATATATATATATATATATATATATATATGCTAGTGATCTCACGAATCCCTTGTTTGCTAATGGAATTCTAGTCTCTAGGCTCCAGCACTGCACTCTGTGTATCTCCAGGCAAGGTTACCAACAGTATGGGTATAGAATTATGTTTTAGCAGTTCAATGCAAGCAGAAGTGTGCCCCAAATCTATAACTTGACAACTAAAATTCGAGATCATCTTTTACTAGTTTCACTTGTAACAATTCCATTTAGCTAAAAATCCCTTTTTCTAAGGAATATTACTAAAATGAACACTCCAATCTGACTTATCTTTGATAATAGCTGATCATGGTTGTAATTTTTATGGCTCCTCTGTATCTCTTTTATTTTAAGTAGTAGACACTTTTCCTTCTAGAATAAGCTCCCCCACTAAGCACACAAGCACATGAATTTCAAAAGGCATACATCTTTGAAAGATGATTTGTATCTTCAAATGCAGCTGTAATTTCTTAGCTAAAGGTTTCCTAAGTCACTAGATATTCACAAACACAAAGTAAGCCTTGAAGAAAGTTTTCACATTCCAAAAAAAATAAGTCAATAAAATCTGAAGGGGGCCAGATGCAGATATTATCACCCTGACTGCCAGATGCAGATATTATCACCCTGACTGAAATTTTAGATTATCTCTTAATATTACTGATGGAAATGACACTTACAAACCATAGAAGAATATTATCCAGAACTTATCTCTAGTTTTACAGAGGGATTAGGCAAACAACATTAACAGAATTTACTAGCCAAACATATTTGTTTACATCATTTTGCTTTGACATTGTTTTGTATAACTGGTAAGAATGTCTCATCAAAAAGAAGATGGAAATGAAACTTCGGGCAGAAAGATAAGCAAAGCCCTCATGCTTTGAGGGTATTTATTTTTGTTTTTATTTTTACTTTTAGATATAGCCTCAGCCATCAAGGAATTTTCTCTTTTTTTTAACTGTATATTTGTTGTATTTTTATTTATTTTGTTAAACATTTCCCAATTACCTTTTAATCTGGTTCACTACCATCAAGAGTTTTTCACTCCACAAGTTTGTTACCTCTGTCAAAGGTGATGTCTAGGACCCTTCCTTATAGGAATTTTCAACATATCCACTGATAGGATATTGTTGTGGCTCATAAAATAGCTGTTTTCCATATTGTCATAGTAGATAGACCCTAGTTAAATTATTATATCCAGAAATGTGTTTCTGGTACTATCAGTCAATATCCTCTACCAGAAGGCAGAGGTGATGCCATTTAAAATTATATTTTCTTGTCTTGGAGAGGGATTTATTAAATTATGTAGACTAAAAAATTATGTAGACTGGGAATTTATCTAGAAGCGATTTAAAATTGTATAACTCAGTGAGAAAATTGCATTAGTTGCAGATGAATTTTCAGTCTGTATTGTAGCACTAGGCTCCAAAGAAGAAAACTTTTAATTACCATTAAACATGTCATATGTCATTTAGAACTTGTACACAAGTGGAAACATCATTATTTCCAGGAACAATAGAACAATTTCATTTTTCCCTTAATGCTGCTTGCTTTTTTATTTATAAGCCAACCACCTGATGGTATATTTGTTATAAATTGCATACGGAATTTAAAAAAAATTAATCAGCTCCACATCTACCACTTTATTTTCTTTCACTTGTGCAAATACCTGTACATAATAGTATGCAAATAACAATAACGTGTCTTCTTTTTGGCAAACTATCTACAGAAAAATCTAGATAGTAAAAAACATGCAAAGTCACCACAGCAGGCCCCCTTTTCAAGACAGCTTAATGTCCACTGATAATATTATTAAAGGTTAATTAATCTGAACTCTCTGCTGGGATTTCAGAATTATCTTTGACAGGTCTGAAGGAGGATCCTGGAACATTTCAAAGGTTAAAGAAAATGGAGCTTGACAGGGGAAGGAACCCAAGGCTTAGCTCACCTTCTTCAAACTACTCTTTATCAGATGGATTAATGTGTTCTTACCATTGGAAAAGACAGACTGCCCTATGGGACAATAACCAAATAGCTGGCTGAGCCTGGCCTGACATTTGGAGGGGAAGAAGGGCAAATGTTTATTTCCCTTGTCAAGTGTCCTGAAAGAGATAGACAGCTGTTGGCTTCTGGCTTATCTTAAATGAGCTTCATTAACACAAAGAGCAAGTGGGAAAGTAACCCGCAGAAACTATAAGCTTGAATGTGCCTCTAGAGAGTGACCTTTGGTCAAAGAGCAGTAGCTTGGTAAAGGCTGCTAATGATGCATATACCCAGACTGCCTTTCCTATTCCTTTCAATGTACAACAAGCCAGGACATATCAATCACATTAGAAACTTCATAATTTTTTTCTGAGATTTATTTTTCCCTCTCTCATTTGTTGCTGTTGTTGTTGTGGTGGTGGTGGTGGTGGTTGTCTCTAGAGCCATAATCTTGACAGTTCTAAACACTAGGTAAAAATTTATGTTGGAAAGCAAATGATGAAACTGCTAAGAAAGGGAACCCATATCTGTTGGAACTCTGTTCTTACCTTACAGTCACTACTGAATAGAGATGCTAATGGTCCTTTACAGAGTCCTGGACAATCAAAGCATGGATTTGCTCTGGCATCTGCTGATGCTGAGAAGAGGCAAAAACTCATAAAAGTGTTGGATCATACGATCACAGATTTAGAGCTGGTTCATCTAAGGACATCTAGTTCAATGTCCTTAGGAAAACAAGGCTCAGAGAACTTATGTGTCTTGCCAAAAGTGACACAGCTTCTGTTGTAGCAGCTAGGTGGTACAGTGGATAGAGTGCTAGGCCTGGAGTCAGGAAGACTCATCTTCCTGAGTTCAAATCTAGCTTCAGATACTTCCTGGATATGCTACCCTGAGCAAGTCACTTAACCCTGTTCAGCTCAGTTTCCTCATCTTTAAAAATGAGGAGAAGAAAATGGCAAACCATTACAGTATCTTTGCCAAGAAAACCCCAAATGGGGTCACAGAGTCAGACACAACTGAAAGTCACTGAACAAGAAGCCTTCGTTATTAATTTAGTAAGACAGTAGAGTCTAAACTTACCCTAAGTGAAGCCTATTTTGTCCAAAATTATGTGGCAGAGTTATCCTTGGACGCTTTCTCTCTGAAAGAGGCATTTCCTGTGGCAGCAGCAACAACAGTTGGATACATTTTGGGGACAGCTATTCCATGCCAAGATTCTCTGGCCAGTTTAGTACCCCTTCTGATGACCCAGGCGTGGCCTTATGTTGGGCACCTGTGGTATAAATAAATGTTGACTTGTTTGCTTCTCTTTGGCTTTAGTTGAACCCATGCTCATTTTCATGCGGCATGTAACCAGGTGAACAGGGACTAGCAGGGAATTGTTGTTCGTCTGATAGCTAAAGCTAAAGCAAATTCCAAAGGAAGAGCAAATGTTGAAATATTAAAAATAACCCTCAAAGTGTTTCTTACTTTTGTTAAAAACAAGGACAACAGCACTTTATTTGCTACCCAAGGTTTTTCATGGTTAATTAATATCCGAGTAGAAGAATGCCCCTGTGGTATTCTGGGGGAGGTCTGGCTTCTTTTTTTTTCTTGTTAAAGTATTTTCATCTTTATGTGACCAGGTAGAGACATTTGGATTCCCATATGTGGAAAAAAAGTAACATCATTTCCCTCTATGATTTTGATGTCAAGTTTCTGACAGTGCTTTGGCCAAGATGTCCCTTCTGCTCCACGAACAATTGCTCTGCATTAGGCTATGAGGTAGTTGAGGCCAAATACTTTAACTGACCCAGAGAGTACCTAAAAAGCACCACTGCAAAGAGGGTCAGCACAGCTAGGAAGGGGTGAGCAACAGATTTCAGTTTGTTTTGAAGGCTCACATCAAGCTTCCCCATCCAATGATGCCTCTCCACTATAAGCCCAAAGCCAAAGGAAGAGTTGCACAGGTAAACAGAAAGCTAGATTTTTTCAACAATTCTTGCTTGAGAGATTCTTTATCTATTTCAGCATTACATTGGCATGGGAAAGAGCTGGCAAGGCCCTGGATAATGGGAAAATGTTGTGTGGCTTTTCTGTCCTGAATTATATAATATGTATACAAGAGGAGGTTATTTCCATCCGATTACACAACTTTTACTCAAGATGATCACTGTGCTGACACATTTAGGAGGGATCTTGAGCTTCCAAAGCACAATGCAAGTCTGGTGGGACTACCCAACCTCATACTTTTGTCAGTTTCTCAGCTGAATGGGTCACCTTGCTAGCTTTGTAGGACCTTTTTACTGCTCTAGACTTCAAGGATCCTGGGTAATCCACACCATGATGAGACATTAGAATTGTACTTTAGTGGAGTCCACCATTGGCAGCTGTAAAATAGAGAACATTCTGTTCTCATCCTTGGTTCTTAAATTTAATTTAAGACAAAATATTTTATTTTGTAATTTAAAAGAAAATACTTCAAATTATTGATTCCATACACCTCCCCATTTTTGAAAAAAAATTTATTTTTCCACATTGGAGTACTAGAAAACTGCTGGGTTTTTTTGTTTGTTTAAGGAAAATAACCTTCCTTTTGCCTATCTCAACTCTTGATCCTGCCTTCTCTGACCAAGCCTTTCCTATTCTGCACCCAGTCCCTAGTAGAAGAGTCCTTAATGGCCCCATGAATAGATTTCATGGGATCTGTAAACTTCGATGGGAGATAGATAGGTTGATAGGTTGATCTTTATTTCAATATAATTGGTTTTCTTTGTAACTCTGTATATTTTATATATAGTGTGTATATAAACATATAGGCATATGAATGTACATATATGCATATATGTGCACACCCATACATATAAAACATTATTCTGAGAAGGGGGAAGTAGTCTTCATCAGACTGACAAAGGAACCCATGATGCAAAAAAGAGTTAAGGACCCTGCCCCTTGTTCAATAGCTCTCTTCCTAATGCTTTATTCCCTATTGTTTCTTTTCTCTTCTCTTTTCATATCTTTTCTTTTTAATTTTTATATTTCTCACTTTTAATCTCACAGAAACAAGGGTGTGGAACCAGCTCTGCATTTTTTTAGCTGTTGTTTCTTCCATTAACATTCTTCTGTTCCTTTGCTGGGAAGTGGAGATGATTAGGAATTCTTTAAAATTCTACCAGCCAAACACAAATTCTTGCTAGTGCTATTAACCTGGGAAGGCCTCAGGGTCTGGGCCAGGGGCAGCAGAAGACTAGCTTAGCTAAGTCTGCAGAGGCTAACCATCAAGGCACTAGCAATACTTTATTTGGCTGTAACAGCTCAACCAAGACCATCTACTAAGATGTGGATGGTTCAACACTCTTCATAGGTGGGTAAAGAGACTCTAAATGGATGATTTCATGTATCCTCTGAATTCAGTTCAAAACTGTTAACCTGATATGAGAAAATCACTTGATGGGGGTCGGGGGGAGGACAACAAAGGCAAAACCAGAAACGAATAAAAAGGTACAAAACCACAAAATTAGTCATTTTTTAATTACATAGTACTTTCTTGATTTACACGTACAAATCCCTGAAGTCAGTGTAAGTTGAGGTCAGAAAGTGAAGACAGAATCAAGCTCTTTTCTCTGTAAGTAAAGATGTAAATGGATGTTTTAAAAAGGGGGTTATAGAATGATTCTGTTTGAAGCATAAAGATATAGTAGGTCAAAAGGGATAATTGGTAACAGGTTTCTCTATTGCCTGAAATGTTCCATGTTGTATTAGTTGAGAAACTCTGAGGGCTTTTTCTCTAACCAGAAAACATGTCAGTTCTATATCTTCTGGAAAAGTGGTGTGCACATATTTATCCTAGGCTGCATACTGAGAAGCTTTGCAGCCAAGGTGTTGCTTCTGATTTCCAAGTTTCCATTAAATCCTGACATCTGGATAAGCTCAGAGGAACTGTCCTCTAATTCTTCCTTTCTCAGCTAGCTTCACCACACATTCCACATGGACTCTATTTAGGAAGGGTTTTGTTTTGTTTTGTTTTGTTTTTTGTTTGTTTGTTTGTTTTAATATAGGCTACCACTTGGGAGAAAATGAAAGAGAAAAAAGTTTTGGGAAGGTTTAAATCCCCAATTCACCAGTTTTCTAATTCCACTCTCAAACTCAACTGAAATTTTACTCCTAGATTTATAGGTGTTCCATGAGTTCCATATCTTGGGCATGCTTAATTTACAGTTCTGTCTAGTTTGATGTTAAATTGATGTTTTTGTTTGCTTAATGCAGTGGTCTTTATAATCCCACTAAGTGGAAATAAGGTTTACAGGCATAAAGCATTCAACTTTGATTTAGTGCAAGACCTGAGCCTCACAAATCAAGGCCTGAACTGTGGGCAGGCAGGGAGCTCAAGGAGGTTTTCTTTTCACGTTAAAGAGAAAGGCACTAAGACCTCCTCTAAGAGGATTCCTTTTTTTTTTTTCTCTCTTTGAAAGATAAATACTGGACAAGTGAAGAGGTTGACTGAATCAAGAGATTGAGAATGCCATTCTGTCTTGGAGTAATTTTTAAGTCTAAAAGCCTGGGGGTTCTGCAGGTGTGATGCAAACAATGGGTTATAGCTCAGGATTTTCTATTGTTAAGAAGTTGCCTCATCCTTTGAAGAGGAAAAATTGAGAAACATTCTCTCAGGACAAAGGGAAAACTGTATCCCAATTTTAAAGAAGCTGGATTAAGAGGTTATATTTTTTGAAGTGAGATTGCATGCTCATTTTTCACACATTGGTTTTAAATGACAAAATGCTAATCAGTATGCAAACAATAAAAAGCAAGAGAACTCTTCTTTTCTTTTTTGGAATAAATGAGCAGAACTCTTTTTTTTAATATAAATTTATTTATTTTTAGTTTTCAACATTCACTTCCACAAGTTTTTGAGTTACAAATTTCTCACCCCTCCCCCCACCCCAAGATGGCATGCATTCTGAATACCCCTTCCCCTGGTCTGCCTTCTCTTCTATCTCTCCCCCCTCCCTTCTCTTATCCCCTTCCCCTTCTATTTTCCTGTAGAGCAGGATAGACTTCTGTACCCCATTTCCTGTATTTCTTATTTCCCAGTTGCACATGAAAACATTTTTTTAAAAACATGTGTTTTTAAAACTTTGAGTTCCAAATTTTCTCCCTTCCTCCCTCCCCACCTACCCTCATTGAAAAGGCAAGCAACTCAATATAGGTTGTACATGTGCAGTTATACAAAACACTTCCACAGTAGACATGTTGTGAAAAACTAACTCTATTTCCCTTAATCCTATCCTGCTCTCCCATTTATTCTATTCTTTCTTTTGACCCTGTCCCTCCTCAGAAGTATTTACTTCTGATTACCCTCTTTCCCAATCTGCCCTCCTCTCTATCATTCCCCTGCTCTCTTGTTCCATTCTCCCCCTATTTTCCTGTAGGGTAAGACAGATTTCCATACCCAATTGAATGTGTATGTTATTTTGTCCTTAAGCCAAATCCTATGAGAATAACATTCCCTCATTCCCTGTCACCTTCCCCTGTTTCCCCTCCATTGCGACAGACTTTTCTTTTCTGTTTTATTCTTGTGAGATAATTCTACCTCTCCCTTTCTTCTCTAAGTATCATCCTCTCTCATCCCTTAATTTTATTCTCCAGATATGACCCCTTAATCTTCAACTCACCCTGTGCCCTCTATCTATCTATCTATCTATCTATCTATCTATCTATCTATCTATCTATCTATCTAACTATCTATCTATCTATCTATCTATCTATCTATCTATCTATCTATATATATATATATATATATACATACATACAATATTTTCCTTCAACTACCCTAATACTAACAAAGTTCTTATGAGTTACAATTATCATCTTTCCATGCAGGAATGTAAACAGTTCAATCTTAATAAGTCTCTTATGATTTCTCTTTCCTGTTTACCTCTTCATGTTCCACTGAGTCCTGTATTTGAAAGTCAAATTTTCTATTAGCTCTGGTCTTTTCATCAGGAATGCTTGAAAGTCCTCTATTTCACTGAATGACCATTTTTTCCCCTGAAGGATTATACTCAGTTTTTCTGGATAGGTGATTCTTGGCTGTAATCCCATCTCCTTTGCCCTCTGGAATATTATATTCCATACCCTGCGGTCCTTTAATGTAGAAGCTGCTAAATCTTGTGTTATCCTGATTGCGTTTCCATAGTACTTGAATTGTTTCCTTCTGGCAGCTTGTAATACTTTCTCCTTGACCTGGAAACTCTGGAATTTGGCTAGGAGTTTTCCTTTGGGGATCTCTTTCAGGAGGAGATCTGTGGATTCTTTCAATTTCTATTTTGCCTTCTGGTTCTGCTATATCAGGGCAGTTTTCTTTGATAATTTCTTGAAAGATGATGTCTAGGCTCTTTTTTTGATCATGGCTTTAAGATAGTCCAATAATTTTTAAATTCTCTCTCCTGGATCTATTTTCCAGGTCAGCTGTTTTTCCAATGAGATATTTCACATTGTTTTCTAATTTTTCATTCTTTTGGATTTGTTTTACGTGTCTTGATTTCTCATAAAATCACTAGCTTCCAATTGCTCTATTCTAATTTTTAAGGAAGTATTCCTTTTCCATTTGGCCAATTTTTCTTTTTAGGGCATTCTTCTCCTCATTGGCTTTTTGGACCTCTTTTGCCATTTGGGTTAGGCTGTTTTTTAAGGTGTTATTTTCTTCAGTATTTTTTGGGTCTCCTTTAGCAAGCTGTTGACTTGTTTTTCATGATTTTCTTGCATCACTCTCATTTCTCTTCCCAGTTTTTCCTCTACTTCCCTTACTTGCTTCTCAAAATCCCTTTTGAGCTCTTCCAAGGCCTGGGACTGATTCATATTTTTCTTGGAGGCTTTGGATGTAGGAGCTTTGATTTTGTTGTCTTCTTCTGGTTGTATATTTTGATCTTCTTTTTCACCAAAGTAAGATAATATAGTCTGACTCTGTTTGAGCTGCTTGCTCACAATCCCAGATAATTACTTGAGTTTTAAACTCTTTGTTAAGGTAAGAGTCTGCTTCCAATGTGGAGAGTGCACTGTCCCAAGCTTCAGGGGTTTGTGTAGCTGTTTTCAGAGATACTTGTAGGGACCTGTAAATTTTCAGTTCTTCCAAGGTGGTATGATAAGGGGTGAGGTGTTTACTCCTTTCCTGGACTGTGACCACAAGTATTCCTTTCTGTCCTGTAACTGTGAGGAGGGGTTTATCTCCACAGCCACTACAAGCTCCACCACGCCAGCGCTCCTCCTCACCCCAGCACTGCCGCCCAGAACTTTGACCCAGATCCACACATGGGCAAAGCAAGAGATTCCTGCCTCAACACTGGCAAAGAGATCCCTGCAATCCCTCTCTGATCAGCCACTGGATTCCCCCTCAGTCTGTGGGCTGGAAGCTTGGGAAGCAGCTGCCCCTCCCCCCAGGGCCACGCTCTTGGGGAATGGAGTTGAAACCCCACCTTCCTCTCTGACCACCGACAGAAACAGACTTTTCCCACCGACCTTCTAAGTTGTCTTTGGCATTCGTGGATTGAGGAGTCTGGAAACCTCCACAGCTGCCCGAGATTCAGTCCTCTGAGGCCTGCTCCAGGTTTGCTGTGGCCTGCCCGCCCACGCCACGCTGTGCTGCGGTCCCAGCCCGGTGTGATACACCTTTCTGATCTATCATCCAGGTTGTCTTGGGCTGGAAATTTGTTTCACTCTGTCTTTTTGTGGGTTCTGCTGCTTCAGAATTTGTTTAGAGCCATTTTTTTTATGAGTATTTGGAGGGGTTTGGGGGAGAGCTCAAGCAAGTCACTGTTTTCACTCCGCCATCTTGGCTCTGCACCCCCAGAACTCTTTTTAAAGGTGGAAAGCATTGGGCATAAAATGTTTAAATTTTGCATTTATTGGACTCATGAGTAACAGGAAACTTCAGTCTGGTATTCAGGGCCAAGTGAACTAAAAGCACCATGTACAATCTATTTTGGTGATAAATGATTGAGAATTATCACATTCTCTTACCTTATGGATAAAGACTAAGATTTGACAAGTTGGCCACCACAAATAAATTTGGTATGAAAAAAAATCCTACTGAGTTACTTCAATGGAATAACATTTTGATCCCCCTTTTTGAAATCTCTTTCATCTTTTGCACTAAAGTTGTGGGAAGTACATTAAGAACAGAATCAGGATAAAAGTGGCAAGATCTCAGGTTAGATAAAATTGAGCTATTGAGGTTTAATCTAAAAGTCATAAGCATAGATTTTAATATGATCTCCCTTCTGTAATACAGATGCTTTTTTGATGTTCTTTCATTTTTTACACTTCATACAGTATATGCAGAGTCTCAACCATGCAACCCAACAACAAAAGACTGAATGTAATTTAAGAGACATACAGATTTCAGAATAAATGAGGTGGTGGTCCTTAAGAAGGCTCCGTGGTATAAGGACAAAAGCACTCATTTTGGAGACAGAGAAACTAGGACCTGTTTTAGCTGAAGAAAAAGTCATCTCCTCATGGCCAAATTCCACTTCAGGGACCCTAGTTAGGTACTTGAAATTTCAAATACATGCTTTACCATTTACTGCCTATCAATGTGGCCTTGAACAAGTTATTTCAGTTCTCTGGGTCTCAGTTCCTCATTCATAAAAGCATTGATCTTAAAACCCTACCATGATTTATATAAGAACCTGCTGTATGCTGGCCTGGTCAGGCCACAGTTGGATTATGGTGTTCAGTCTGGGGGAACACAAAGTAAGAAGGACATTGGTGAACTGGTAAAAATCTGGAGGACAACCAGCCTATCGAGGAGCCTTGAAATCATAACATATGAAGATTTAATTTTTTAAAAAGAGGATGTTTAGCCAGACAAAAAAGAGAAGACTTTATGGGAAGACTTAATTGTGTTAAAAATTTTGAAGGAGTCATGAGCTTATAATTGTTTTTGATCACAGAGAGAAAGAAGTAGCAAGGATGAGTGGAAACTATGAAGAGGCAAATTTTCTCTCAATAAATAAAAGGAAATACTCCTTTCCAATTTGAGTTGTCCCCAAATGAAATAGAATGACTTAGGAAACAGTCTATAGGCCCTTATTAGAGATCTTCTCACAAATGCTGGATAATCATTTGCTGGGATATCACAAATACTTCTTTCCAATTAGACTTGTCCAGATGAAATAGACTGTCTTAGGAAGCAGTTGAGTACCCTTCATCAGAGATCTTCCTACAAATATTGTATGACTATTTACTGCAATATTAGCAAAAGGAACCTTGGTTAGGATAAGTTGAATTGAACAGCTTCTGAGATCCCTTCCAACTCTGAAATTCTGGAAAAATAAGACCTCATTTTTGTCTCTGTGTTTTCCACTGCCAAAGGAACTCATTTCCTTTGAGAAAACATTAGGCCTCCATTTTCTGGTATATTCAATTCAGCTAGCAAACATTTATGTGAAACCTTTTATAAAGACATACCACATACATAATACTGTAGAAAGATAACCTCTTCTGTTTGTAACATTTCTATGAAATCTCCTTATCTGTTAGAGATTTTTATCTTATCTCTTCAATATCTCCACTGGGAGAAGGTAGGTATTATTTTCTCCATCTGATGAAAAAAATTGGTTACTTGAAAAGTCAAACCTCCTAGAATGAGCTAGAGATGAAAACAGAAATAAATCCTAGCTATCCTGCTCCATAGATCTATGCTCTTTCAGTGATAACATTCTGCATTTAAGAAAATCTTGAGAAAAAAAAGTTTATCTTAGTTAGATAAATGGGTAGTTAAGAATTTATGGAATTTATTGTGCAGCCAATCTATTCCAAACAAAGAATACCACAAAGCATTATCTCCTGAATTGTACTGAAATATTAATGAATTTAAGTAGAGATCATTGTCAGTGGTCCTAAAAGCTTATAGCCCAAATCACATACCTCTGTAAATTTTAGGAAAGAACATATCCTAGAACAAACTGCATCATTATATCTTAGAAAGGAAGAGATCAGATGACATTACCTCAGAATCCATCAGTCAACAATTATTTTTAAATGCCTACTATGTGCCAGGCACCATGCTAAGCACTGAGGATACAAGAAAATGCAAAATGCAAATACATATTCTCACGGAGTTCACAGTTTAATGGGGAGACAATGTGCAACAATCATACATAAATAAGATATATACTGCATAAGTTAGAACTCATCCACAGGGGGAATGTACTAGTATTATGGGGGATGTGGAAAGGCTTCTTGCAAAAAGTGGGACTTTATCTAATATTTGAAGGCAGCTTGATAAACTAGAATGTAGTGAAGAACAGTGAGAGAGTTCCAGGCATGGAGGATGGGAGAGGATACAGCAAATAAAAATGCTTAGCATTGGGAGATGAGATCATGTCACTGTATAGCAAAGTAAATGGGAAGGAGTGTGTAAGGTGGGAGGGAATGTGTAAGGTAGCCAGGTTATAGAAGATTTTAAAAGCCAAGAAGATAATTTTATATTTGATCCTGGATACAAAAGGAAAGCATCAGAATTGATTGAATTGGAAAACCTGTACTTCAAGAAGATTAAGTTGATATCTGTGCAGAAGATGGGCTGCAGTGGGGAGAGACTTTTGGCAGGCAGATTAAGAAACAGACTATTTCAATAATCCAGGCATGAAGAAATGAGGGCCTCCACCAGGGTAGTAGCAGTGTTATAGGAGAGAAGGTGGCACTTATGAGAGAAGTTTTGAAGGTAGAAGCAATATGACTTGGCAACTGATTAGATAGGAGAAAGAGTGAGAAAATGAGAAGTTGAGAATGACACCTAGGTTTAGGGAGGGTGGTAGAATCTTCCACAAGTAACAGAAAAGTTAATAAGAGGGGAGGGTTTGGGTGGAAAGATTATGAGTTCAGTTTTTGACATGTTGAGTTTAAGATTTCTAATGAGACACCCACTTTAAAATGTTTAAAAGGCAGTTGGAGATGTGAAACTAGAGGTCAGCAGAGACATAGGGCTGGACAAATAAACCTGAGAGTCATCTTCATTGAGATGATAGTCAAATACAGAGGAAGTGTGAGATTACCAAGTGAAATTGTATATAGAAAAGGAAGAAGCAGATCCAACACAGGGTCTTGGGGGACACCTAGGGTTAATGAATGTGAGCTGAATGAAAATCCAGCAAAGAACACTATCAGATAGGTAAGAAGGGAATCAGAAGAGATTAGCACCATAGAAACCTAAAGAGAAGAAAACAGTAAGGAAGGAGGGTGGTCATTAGGATGAAAAGCTGCAAAGAGGTCAAGAAAGATGAAGACTGAGAAAAGGCCATTAAATGTGATGATTAAGAGGTTATTGGCAACTTTGGAGAGAGCAGTTTCAGTGGAATGATGAGGTCAGAAGCCAGATTGAAGAGTAAAGAAAAAAGTGAGGGGAAAGGAAAAAAAAGGCATTGATTATAAAAAAAAAAGCTTTGTCAAATTTAGCCAGAAAGGGGAGAAGAGACATAGGATGATAGCTAGCAGTGATGAATGGATTAAGCTGAGGGTTTTCTGATGTAGGCAGCAAGGAAGCAGGTAGTAGACAGTAAGTGAGAAAAGGTATTATAGCAGGGACAAGATTGGATGGAGTGGTTCTTTTTGCACTGTTTTTGAATGTCATTTTCACTCTACAACCAGCCAATATCCTTTTTTCTGAGACTATGTATCATTGATAATGCTCGTTACATAGATATCATACATATAAGTCATTGTTGGTAAGGAGTTATAGCCTTCTTACATCCATCATAGGATCTTTAAAGCCTGAATTTTAAATGTCATGATGGTAGGATTCCAAGAATCCTCAGGGCCTGAAGAGTGGTTTGGTTTTTTTTTTTTTGGGTGGGGGTACAGGGACCTCCTTGGTCTCCTTGATATCACCTTGTTTTGGCATGGCCCATGACAACATCTTCAGTTAAATTCTAGTGCTCTCTTGGAGAGTAAACATATTGAGATATACATGTTACCCTTAAATGATGTGTTTTCCCCTCCTCGTGTGGTATGTGTGCATAAAGCATGTGCATTTTATTTAATAATTTTTCTGTGGCCTATTACTCTGGGCTATATTCCTATTCATGGTACACCACAGGAATCAAAAAGTATTTTCTTTAAGCAGTAGACTGACAGTATATTATTGCCAGACTCTATTATATTCAGATAAAGAACATAACAAGATCACACATGGGATAGTTATATGAGGAGTTGGAGCAAGACTGTGAAATGTAATGCAACTAAAGATTATTGGGTTAAGGTCTGTAGCCCTTCTGCTTGCTGCATTATGATGCCTCTAATCTAATGAAACTGAAGTAGTCCAGAGGATGAATATCACCCTAGACATGTTGAATTTTATTAATTCTCATCTTTCTTAATTGCTCCTGGAGCCAGGGATGGAGGAGAAACAAGAGCTTCAACATGCTTGGTGTGTTTTGCCCAAGCACTGAAGCATTTTACAAGCGAGGAAGTGTTTATGGTTTTAAAATTACTAGAAATGATTTCATAATGGATCGTGAAATATGCCCATTAAATATCATTCCAAAGGGCAATTTATCTATTTATTAAGATGATGCATAGCATGTTAGCTGCTCTTATTGGCAGCTGAAAGGAAAACAGAAATGGTCTGAAGACCAAAAGGAGTTCTTCTGTGAGATTCTGCAAAAAATCTGAAGGTTAGTTTTCTGGACAGGATGTCAGCATCTTGGAGATAAGCGCTCAGCAAAGGCATATCTCATGTTTTTTTCTGATCCTTTCAGGCTTTTGAAGTCATTCTTTGGAAATGCTTTACTTTTGCAATACTTCAGTTTTACATTTCCGTGAAACACTGTTATATTCCTTAGCTTATCTGGTTTCTGAATCCAGGGTTGGATGGGAGAAATTATGAGATAAACAAATACCATATTCTTGTGTGGTTATTTAAGCTGTCATTAGGTCATTCAGTCATTTTGTCCCCTTGGAAATGGCTTTTGAGTCTATTACAAAAACATGTTCTTCATGGTCTTTGAAATTTTGATGTCATCTGGCTAAACAATATTGTGTTTTAAGGAATGTAATACTGATCTGTTCTGAAGTAGTCCTGCTTTATATATTTATTAGCAGGTATTTGGGGCTGTGCTACTTTGGATCTAATTAAAATTACATTCATTTCAATAGCAAACATATATAAAGTATCTCTCATCCACAACATTTTGCTAAGTTCTGAAAGAGACAAAAATACTTGAGATGAGATACTTGTCCTTACTCTCACGGAAGCTACAGTCTATCAGGAATTAGGCTATGTTCACAAATAACTCTAATTTATAATAATGCATGATCAGGGGATCCATTAGAAAGGTTAAAGAGAACCAAAATATAACACAAATTGTGAATTCCTTCCTTTTCCTCCTTTGTTTTTTAAAAAAAATTTTTCCTTTTAAGGAGGTATGGGAGGTTGGAGGGAAAGTCAGGAAGCTCTTTATAGGGGAATCTTTGTGTTCCAGAGTAACTCTTTTGTACACAGATATTCCTGGTATATTTGGATTGTTGCTTTTGTCCTACTAATTGAGACTACAACACAGTCATTCTACCAATATTAGCTAACTTCCCAACTCCCCTACATGGGACATGTATAGCACATGCATGGTAGAATACCCAAGAAGATAAACTACATTATCAGGAGATAATGCCTACAGAGAATGTATGTGTATGTATGTGCATGTGTGTGTGTGCATTTGTGTGTGTAACTGACTTTTACCCCAGGAGGATTAGCATCTGATTTTCATCAAAGCATCAGCAAAAGTAGCTCTTAAAGGGATTGCGATTTTGACTTATTTTGAGTCCCCACAGGCAGTCAGTAGTCCTAAATGGAATAAAATATCATGACTGGAGTATCATTCCTTAGTTTTTTCCTGGATGAGTCCTTTAATATTAAATGAATTTAGTACTTAAACACAATTATTTAGTGCCTGCTGGGAAAGACACTGTAGTTGCTGCTTGAGCTTGGGCACTGTAGAAGGGCATAACTGTAACAGAAAGTAGCTAATAATCACAATAACTAGCACTTCTATAGGTCTTCAAAGTCAGCAAAGTGCTTCATATCTGTTATTTCTTTTTAACCTCTCAAAAACTCTGAGAGGTAGGTGCCATTCTTATATCCATCTTATAAGTAAGGTAACTGAGGCTGAGAAAATTTAAGGTAAGAACAATACTTTCAGATTTTATTGATGTATATAATCCTTTGTTATTGAGATGACCTATAACATCATCAAAGCAAAGTCACAAATAAACTTCTTGATTTTTTAATTCCTCACATGTTCATATATAAACTGCTAGTTAGACAAAAGCATAATTCAGAGGAAAAACCTACAGCAAAAATTGAGTTTTGGTTTCCAAATAATACCTGACGATTTGGTGGAAAGCAATACACTCACTGATAAAAGGGATACTGAGGCATGGAATAGCAGGAAGACATGAGGATAAATAAAACAGCATAACATGGGCAAATGGGGTAAGACCAATGCAAATTTTGATGATCAAATAAATTTTTGTGTTTGTTCAAATGATTTTTTGAAAAATATTTGTAAGACAGCCTTATACTTTAGTCACCCTTTTTCTAACATAAGAAGCTGTGAACATGTAGAGAAGTATTTGACTGATTAGCTCAGGTGGTGGAACAGTTGGAAGAAAATGGTGATGAGGCTGAGGTCATTTGTTTGACCTCTGATTGAGCCAGTTAGCTTTACTCCATTACATGAACATAAATTGTACCCCTAATTCTAACCAGCTGTCTCACAAACAAATAACATTGGTCCCAATAGGACTAGACAATAGGGTTTAATTGCAAATCAAGATTTATTATCCTTGTAGAAAGTCAGGAACTTACTAGAATAGATGACTGAGCTAGAAAACTTAGAAAAATCCAGAAAACCAGTGGTGTTTCTAGAAGATGCACATGATGTGAAGGAAAGAATTTAGTGTTGCAAATCAGGAGACCTAAGGTCTAACCCCTACTTCTTCACCTAAATACTACGGGGCTTTGAGCAATTTATGTGACATATCTGGACTATAACTTCATAATGTGTAAAATGAAGAAACCGGACTGTTTTCTCTAAATTCCCTTCCTGTTCTGACATTCTGTTAGTTATGGAAATGAATTATTACTTTTTTGCATCATCTTATGCAAGGTCATATTTATAAAGCTTGGGAATTTATGGCTGCTTCTGTCTTTAAATGAAGAAGCTATAGAATAATTCAAGATTATTAAAAACTCAATATCTTCATATTCTGTGGACTCTTCAAACTTACATTAGTATACAAAGCACATCATACACATAGACCAATTTCTAAGGATTCTGAGGATTATTTCAATATGACCCTTGCAAGGTCAAAGGAGCTAATATTGGATTGTGGTGACTGAATCAATATGGCAGAGAGAGGGGTAGATATTTTGCCTTACGTCCTTCACAATATCCTACAAAATAACCTAGAAATCATGCCAGGCTGAATTCTGATTGGTAAAAAGCTAAGAAAGAGTCACAGTGACTTATTTTTCTAGCCTAGGGAATCTTGGGAAGACTTTCAGAGAGGTCTGTGATGCTGGAGTAGAGTCTGGTCATGAGTGTAGCACAGCATCAGTGCAGCAACAGGCAGCAGCACCAGTAAGAAGCCATCTAGTGCCTGGAGATGTTAAGGGAACTGAATACCTAAAAAGAAAGAAATTCCAGAAGACCCTTTTATTACCACTCTTCTAGCACTGGAAGCAGGGGTGGGTACCAAATAATACCTCTGTCGCATATTACCCAGTTTGGGGTCACAGTTTAAGAGCAATCATAGTTGGGGTTGAGGTCTTGGAGGAGCAGGAGCCATACTTGTATAGGAAGCAGGGAATAAGTTCCAGAAACATATCTGTGTGATGCTGAGCCCAAAAGCAGAGGAAGTATCCAGGTCTAACTTTTAGTTCTCCACATAAGCCTGCAATAGAATAAATCAGGGGAAAAGACCAAAATTAAGGGTAGCCAGGGGGAGAGAATAGCAGTTCAGCAGCTCTATACCTATGGAACCTCATAGTGGGCTAACTATGATTGGGTCTAGCAACAGTCTATGGAAACTCAACTACACATAAACTAATAGTCCCAGACCGGGTCAGGAATTTGCAGAGCATAGACAAGAAGAGCAGTGAATAGACCTCTTTCTGGATTCCACCTCTTTGGAAACGTTGAAAACCTATTCAGAGTTGTGATAGTAGCAGGACACAAAAGACAGAAGCTCAGACCAGATCTCCCATCAGAAGTCAGGAGGGTTTGACACCGATATAAAGTCCAAAGTCAAAAAATAGGCTTGAGAGGGACAGAGCTAATATAGTTGAGTTAAGGGGATGAAGCAGAGTCTATTATGCTTTAGCTGAAGAGAAAAAATAAAAATAAAAAATCATGGGTAGCAATCATGATCTCAGACAAAGCTAAAGGGAGAATAGGCCTAACTAAAAGAAATAAGCAGGGAAAATACAGTATGCTAAAATATACCAAAGACATGAAGTAATATGAATACTAAACGTACATGCACCAAATGGTTTAGCACCCAAATTCTTAAAGGAAGAGTTGAATGAGTTACAGGAGGAAATAGTCAGTAAAACTATGCTAGTTGGAGACCTCAACCTTCTCCCATTCAAAATTAAATAAATCTAACTAAGAAATAAATAAGAAAGAAAAGGAGATGAATGGAATTTTATAAAATTAGGTAGACTTCTGGAGAAAATTGAATGGAAATAGAGTGGAATATGCCTTCTGTTTTCAGCTGTACATGTCATCTTGCCAAAAATTAACCATTTAGTAGGACACAAAACCTCACAAGGAAATGCAGAAAAGCATAAATATTAAATGCATCTTTTAAAGATCATAATGAAATAAAAATTCTACTCAACAAAGAGCCATGGAAACATAGATGAAAAATTAAATGGAAATTAAATAATCTAATCTAAAGAATGAGTAGTTCTGGGACAGGTAGGTGGCACAGTGAATAGAGCTCTGGCTTTGGAGTCAGGAGGATCTGAGTTCAAATCCAGCCTCAGACACTTAACCCTTACTAGCTCTGTGACCCTGGGCAAGTCATTTAACCCTGATAGCCTCACCAAAAAGCAAAAAGAAAAAAAAAAGAATAAGTGGTTCAAAGAACAAATTATAGAAAAAATCAATAGTTAAAATGAATGACATCAATGAGACAATATACCAAAATTTATGGGATGCAGCCAAAAGCAATCCTTGAGGAATAATTTACATCTTTAAATGCTTACATCAATAAAATAGAGGAAAAGCAGATCAACAAATTGGTCACACAACTAAAAAAAAAATAGGAAGAGAATAAATTAAAAACCTCCAATTATACATCAAATTTGAAATCCTGAAAATCAAAGGAGATTAATAAAATTAAAAGAAAACTCTTGAACTAATAAAGAAAACTAGAAGCTGTTTTTATGAAAAATCCATTAAAATAGACAAACCATTGGTTAATTTGATTGAAAAAAAGAAAGAAGAAAATCAAATTAACAGGTTCTAAATTTAATGTTCTAAATAACTATTGATTAGAGAAATGTAAATTAAAACAACTCTGAGGTACCACCTCATACCTATTGGATTGGCTAACATGACAGAAAAGAAAAATGATAAAGGCTGGAGGGGAATTGGGAAAAATTGGGGAATTTGAAAAAAAATTGGACACTAACGTACTGTTGGTACTGTTGGTGGAACTGTGAACTGATCCAACCATTCTGGAGAGCAATTTGGAACAATTACCATAAGGCAACAAAATTGTGTATACTTTTTGACCCACTGATACCACTACTAGGTTTGTATTCCAAAAAGAACAAAGAAAAAGGAAAAGGATCTTTACGTACAAAAATATTTATGGTAGCTTTTTGTCCATGTGATGACAAAGAATTGAAACATCAGTGGAAGCCCATCAATGGCGAATTGCTGAGCAAGTTTTGGTATGTGATTGTAATGGAATATAATTGTGCCATAAGCATGATGCTTTCAGGAAAATATAGGAAGACTTACATGAACTGATGCAAAGTGAAGCGAGAAAAACTGGGAGGATATTATATATGGCAACAGCAATATTATATGATGAATACCTGAATTCAGACTTATTTTCAGCAATACAATGATTTGAGACAACTACAAAAGACTTATGATGTAAATGCCATCCACATCCAGAGAAAGAACTGGTGGAATCTGAATGCAGATCAAAGCATACCTTTAAAACTTTATGTTCCTTGGTGGGTTTTTTTGGTTATTCTATTTTCTTTGCTAATATGGGTAATATGGAAATGTTTTGCAAGATTGAACATTATAATCTATAGCAAATTGCTTGTCTTCTCAAGGAGGAATGGGGAAGGAGAAAAGTCGAAGTCAGAATTTTTAAAAACGAATGCTAAAATTTATTTTTACATGTAATTGAGAAAAAAAAATTAAAAAGAAGAGGCCAGAAAAATGAGCAAACCAAAAAAGGACATAGAGAGGAAGGCAATTACATCTACAAGCCAAGTTTAAAAATAAAATGGAGATTGTACACAAGCCTAACAAGTAAAAGATACAAGTATACAAGTACTATACCAGCCAAAGCAAGAGATAAAAAAGAGCAAAAAAGAATTAAAAGATCAAATAGAGTCTGAGAATAAATTAGGAAAACAAATGAGAATTATACAAGAATGTTATGACAAGAGAATTAGCTTCATAATAAAAGAGGTACAAAAATACTGGAGAAAACAATTCCTTAAAAACACTACCAAAATTTGTGGGAAGCAGCCAAAACAGTGTTCACAGGAATATTTATATCTTCATTTCCTTACATCAATAAGAGAGAAAAAGAGCAGACCCACAAACTGGGCATGCAACTATAAAAAAATAGAAATATAAGAGATCAAAAACTCTTAAACAGTAAAAAATAATTATTGAAAATCAAGAGAGATTAATAAAACAAAGCAATGAGGCCATTGAACTAATAAGTAAAAATATGAGCTTTTAAAAATAATTAAAAATAAAACCAAATTAACAGTATCAAAAATGAATGGCTTAAATTCACCAACAATGAAAATGAAATAAAAGCAGTGGTTAGAAGATATTTTGCCCAACTATATGCCAATAAAAGTGACAATCTAAATTAAATAGATGAATATCTAATATATATGTATGTGTGTGTGTGTGTGTAAATTGCCCAAGTTAACAGAACAACAAAGAATATTTTAATAACTTTATTTTACAACAAATAAATTAATCAAGCCACAAATGAACTCTTGGGGTTATGGGGAGGGGACCCAGACAGGACCAAATGGAATTATGACTGCATTCTACCAAAGATTTAAAGTCCAACTAACCGATTCTACATGAACTGTTGGAAAAATTAAGGGGAAAAAAAACAGCCCTACCAAAATCCTTCTATGACACAAATATGGTCTTGATGTCTAAATCAGAAAGAGTCAGAACACAGAAAGAAAACTATAGACCAATTTTTCTAATGAATATTGATGCAAAAACTTTAAATATAATACTAGCAAGGTGATTATAACAATCTATTACAAATACATCCCAAACATCTTATACTATAAATAGGGTATATTTATGCCAGGAATGCAGGTCTCATTCAACATTAGGAAAATAATAAACATAATTGACCAGATTAATTACAAAAACTACAAAAACCATAAGATTATCTCAATAGATGAAGAAAAGCTTTAGGCAAAATGCAACACCTACTTCTCTTAAAAACACTAGAATGCACAAGAATAAATGGAACTATTGTTAAAATGATAAGTAGTTCGGACAACTAGGTAGTGTAATGGATACAGTGCCGGTCCTAGAGTCAAAAAGACTCATCTTTGTGAGCTCAGATCTGGCCTCAGACATTTAATAATTGTGTGACTCTGGACAAGTCATTTAACAATTTTGGCCTCAGTTCCTCATCTGTAAAATGAGCTAGAGAAGGAAAAAACAAATCATTCTAGTATCTCTGACAAAAAATAAAACAAAACAAAATACCTGGGGTCATGGAAAGTTCCAAGACTGAAAAAAATCAATTTACAACAACAACAATGAAAAATATCTATCTAAATCTGACAGCAAGCATTCTCTGTAATATGGCAAAACTAGAAGCCTTTCCAATAAGACCATGGGTAAAGCAAGGACATCCATTAACACCACTATTGTTCAATATTGTACTAAAATGTCATTATGACAATAACAAAAGAAAAATAAAATGAAGCAATAAGCACAGGCAATGAGGAAATAAAACTATTATTTCTGGATGATATGATGATTTACTGTAGAGAACCCTAAAGACTCACATAAAAAAACAGTCAAAACAATTTTAGCAAAGGAGCAGAATATAAAATAAACTCATATAAATCATCACTACTTCTATATATTACCAAAAAATCCAGCAGGAAGAGATAGAAAGAAAAATTACATTTAAAATATCTTTTGGCAGTATGAAATGTTTGAGAATCTATCTGCCAAGACACACACAGGAACTATATGAACACAGTAATAAACTATTCTTCACAAAAATAAAAACCAATCTAATTTGGAGAAATATTAACAGATTAATTACACAATATATAGACACAAATGAGCACAGTAACTTAGTGTTGAATAAATCCAAAGATCCCCACTATTGGGATAGGAACTTATGATTTGACAAAAACAATTTGGGAAAACTGTCAAGTATTCTGGCAGAAACTGGGCATAGACTGACATCTCTCACCTTTAGGCTCAAAAAAGGAAACATGATTTAGACACCGAGGGAGATATCATAAGTAAATTAGAGGACCATGGATAAAAGAATTACCTATCAAATATGGATAAGGGAAGAATTTATGACCAGACAAGAGATAGAGAAGGTCACCAGAGGTAAAATAGAGCATTTTGATTGTATAAAAATAAAAATATTTTGCATAAGCAAAACCATTACTGCTACGATTAGATGAAAATTAAATTAGATGAAAAATGAAAAGCACAAAACTGGAGGGGAAATCTTTGCAGCAAGTTTCTCTGATAAATGTCTCCTTTCTCAAATATATAGGGAAGTGAGCAAATTTATAAGAATAAGAGCTATTCTCCCATTGATAAATGGTCAAGAGATATGAACAGACAGTTTTCACAGAAAGAAATTAAAGGAATCTGTAGTCACATGAACCAATGCTTTAAATTGTAATAATTTGAGAAATGCAAATTAAAAATGCAAATTAAAATTCATCTCACATCCATCAGATTGGCTAAAGACAGAAAAGGAAAGTAAAAAATGCCAAAGGGATTTTGGGAAAATAGGCATACTAATACACTGTGGAGCTGTGAACTATTCCAATTATTCTGAAAAATAATTTGGAACTGCATCTAAAAAGCTGTTAAACTGTCTCTACCATTTGGCCTAGTAGTAGTTACTAGGTTTTTACCCTAAATACATCAAACAAAAAGGAGGATAATTCACATGTAGAAAAATATTTATAGCAGCTTGTTTTGTTGTGGCAAAAAATAAACCAGAGGAGTTGCCCATTAATTAGAAAATGGTTTAATAAGTTATGGTATATAAGTGTGTTGGTATACTACTATCCTGGAAGAAAGGTTGAAGGACAGCATTCCAGAAAAACCTGGGAAGACTTATATGTACTGATACAAGGTGAAATTAATAGAACCAAGAGAACAATTTACACAGTTAACAGCACTATTTTAAAGATAACTAGGAGGCAGTGGATAGAGCACCGACCATGGATACAGGAGGACCTGAGTTCAAATCCACATAACACTTACTAGCTATGTGACCCTGGGCAAGTAACTTAACCCGCTTTGCCCAACCAAAAAAACAAAAAACAAACAAAGAAAAAAGACAATTAGTGGTGAAAGACTTAGTAACTCTGAGCAATACAGTTACCCACCATAATTGCAAATGATTCAATCAAAAATGTTAACTATCTCCAGATAGAGAACACATTAACTCTGAGTACAGATTGAAAAATATTTTTCTTTTTTTCTTGTTTTTTTAAGTTGGCTCGTAAGGAAATTTGTTTTATATTACTTCACATGTATAATAGGTTTTATATTTCTTGCTTTCTCAGTGGGTAGGGGAATGAATAGGGAGGAGAGAATCTGGAACTGAAAATAAAATATAAATTAATTAATAAAAAAATGGGATTGTGGCATCACTTTTGTAATGTTTTCAGTTTTTCTCTAGACTGCTAATAAATCACCTCATAAGGTAGAATGGACATATCCAGTGATCTGGAAGTCTCTCTATCTCTCTAAACTTTGAAATAAAGCAAGAACCATGATTAGTTTTAATCACTGAACTTCAACAAAATAATTCCATTACTATATGTGATCCTTCTTAAATATTTCCATACTCATATGTATACAGAATGCATTTACAAAGAATTTAAATTGGGATTGCTATGTAATATCCCTAAGTTTGAGGTGCATTACTTTGACTCAAGATGCAGATCAAGTATAGATCTACAGTGGCAGGAGTTTCTTCCCTTTAGCATCTTCCTGATGCTAAAGAAATCTCAGATCCAGTAAAAATGGAAACAAAACCACAATATTCTCTTCATTAAAAGGCT
This sequence comes from Phascolarctos cinereus, assembly GCF_003287225.1. Taxonomy (NCBI): domain Eukaryota; kingdom Metazoa; phylum Chordata; class Mammalia; order Diprotodontia; family Phascolarctidae; genus Phascolarctos; species Phascolarctos cinereus. The sequence goes on along the minus strand of NW_027555847.1, from coordinate 346,671,992 downwards.
GTTCTTAGAGTTCAGATCCATGATGAGCCCATGATAAATATTGCATTATTCCAAAAAAAAAATGCCTTCCAGAAAATATTTGAACTATATTGATATATTTTGTTATTCATACCACTTCATCTGTCTTCCCATTTGTCTCTGTTTTCACCATATTTATGATTTTTTGGTGCAGTAATATTCCATTTCACTTCTATGCCATAATTTGTTTACTCATTCCCAATCAATGGGCATGTGCTCCCCCCCCCCAGCTCATTGCTGCTACAAAATATCCTGACATATTTTGTCATATATGGGATGATTTTTTTTTTATCATTGACCTCATTGGTTAATATGCCTAGCAGTGAAATCTCTGGGTCAAAGGATATGGATATTTTAATCACTTAGCACAATTCCAAATTGCTTTCCAGAATGGTCTGACCAATTTCCAGTTCCCTCAGTAGCGTATTAGTGCCCTTGCCTTTCTACAATCCTTCCAACATTGACCATTCAGACAGCTAATATTAATGAAGAAATTTAATATCACCATAAATTTACTTGTACAGCCTTTGGCTGCATAAAGAAATTCCAAGAATTGTTATTACATATGAAATTACACCCATAGTTACTATGTTGCTATATAAAGTAAACATGGACAACATATAGAACGTCCTTAAAAGGTCCTGGGGAGAGTCCATTAAAATTGCTTGTGCAATATGCTTTGATTTAAAAGAAAGGCCAAATGAGCTCATGACATTTCTTCAGCCAACCCTCCTAGATCATATGCAGTGAAGCAATAATTATTAAATATCAGTTCCCCTGGTGAAATGTGATATGAAATCCCAAGTTTCCTCCAAACAGTTATGCCAAGAAGACCTTAAATTAAGAGGAGGATTGATAAAATGCTACAAAGATCATTATTGAAAAGAACTGGATACATCACTAGCCAATCCGCACACAGTGTAACTTAAATTCAAAGGATGCAGTACCTTAAATTTTGAACCAGGGCTCTACCCAGCTTCCCCCAACCCCACTTTGTGTTTAATCTAGAACAAAACCTGTTTAGCCTAGATTTAATCCAAACAGCATTCCACCAATCCAACAATCATTTCAGACTACATAATTTAAGGGGGAAAATAACTAATATTATTCACCACTCGGGTGACTAGAAAATATAGACAGCTGAACTCTAATACCCAATGTAAATATGTGTGATGGGCTATACCTGTAAAAGGTGTCAAATTCAACACCTATAAGATGCTTGCTAAACTCTTAACTGCAATGAACCAGATTAAAATGTAATTGGGATGCTTAACAAAATAAGCAAAAATATGATACAACATAGATAATGTTAACTTTTAGTTTCTAAGTCAATGTGTGGCCTGCAGGGATCCATTTCTACTTGAGTTTGATGCCACTCACTACACCATGACCACTCTGAATATTCTGGTCACCTTTATAGGCTATTGAACTCACTGATAAGTGTCACTCTCAAGGACAGCCACCATGACTCATACCATAGTTCTTTTCAGTGATCAGAGATAAGCTCAACATTTGCTCCCTAAATGACCTAACACAGCAATGTGGATAACTACCTATGGCTGCCCCAAATAGCAAATTAGTGGTAAAGGTGGGAAGAAACTTCAGGTTTCTGACCTCCAGTCCAAGGTTTTTTTCTTTTGTTTTTCCCTGCTGGACCATGGCACAACTATCAATAATGACTTTGATTGGATGTGGATTTTTAAGTCCTCTAATTCCAACTCTTATCTGTCTAGTTCTTTGACAGTACACATTTCCACAGTATATGAAAGCACACCAAGCAAATGGATCACTCTTCTTCATGGGACTAAAGCAGTTTGCTTTGGTTTCTTTTAAGTTTCAAATCCTTTCCAGGACTGAAATCTGCTTAGGGCATCTTGAAGCTAAGCTTTTGAAGCTGACATCACAGCATTGATCCTACAGAATATGCATATCATATATCTTGTTATGTCATTTATAAAGGGAAGAACAACTCTTAAAGGCACTTTGGGAAAGCTACAAATTTTAATCCCTCATTTAATTTTGATGCTTAATATCTTTCCAATCTATGGTGTAATGGCTCATAATACCACCAGTGGAAGCAAAGATTATTATTACCAAACCTCAAGAACTTTTTTTGTACTTAATTTATGAAATTCATAATTAATTGACTTAGGTTTTGTTGTCTCATAAAATATGTTACAAATTCAAATATACATTATGTTCCACATTTTTAGAAAAAACCCAAGGTACAGCCCAATGGTATAAAAACAGAGCTGTTGAATCTAATATTATACCTATGTGTGCAAGGTATATAAACTAAGCACCCATCCATAACTTGAAATCGTGGATTTAAGTGCCCCACTTTCTAATAGAAAACAGAAAGTTCTAACAGAGATAGCTTGTTCAATAATGATCTTTCATATTACTAATATCAGGTCAGGCATAAAATGGGTAGATGTGTAATTATCTAATATATTCCCCCTGTCTTGGAAGAGATGCAGCAGAGTCCAGGTTGAAGAGGGGTTATATATGAGTCATAAAATCCTTCAGCTGGATAACCTTGCATAAAATTCCAGAATGTTTCAGAGCCTCCTAGAGAAGAATTATAGGTATTTAAAATGATTTGTTCTAAGTATCCATAGGATAGAAAAGTGGATAAATAATTTCCCTTGTCCAGATTATATGTAGTTAGATGGACAATATGTAGACCTCAAAAGCTTAACCTAGCTCTCTCTGCACTCTTTCTTTTTCTGTATACACAAACATATATACACATTCATGTGTACCACATGTGTATATATATATATGTGTGCATGTGTGTGTGTGTGTGATAGAGTGATTATAAATATATACATACATATGTAGATGCATGTGTTGTATAAATACACAAATCTTTGGCAGACATTGAAATGTAAAATGAATTAGACCCAGCAACAGGAGCAGGAAAGTGAGCTAAATTGCCTTTGGGAAATTGCAAAGTTCCTTTAAAGATGCCAAATTCATTGGAAAACTGCTTATTTGTGTCCTTTGATCATTCATCAATTGAGGAATGACTCAAAAATGTTTTAAATGATTATTGATTGGATAAATGAAAATTAAAACAACCTTGAAATATCATTTTACATTTATCAGATTGGCTGAAATGATTGAAGGGGAAAACGACAAATGTTGGAAGAGATATGGAAAGATTGGGAAACCAATTCACTATTAGTGGAATTGTGAATTAATCCAACTATTTTGGAGAACAATCTGGAATTATGCTCACAGAGGTATTAAACTGCATTTACCCTTTGACCCAGCAAGAAAACTATGAGGTCTATTTCCAAAGATGATTAGGGGAAAAAAAATGATATATTCTAAAATATTTATAGCAGCTCTTTTTGAAGTGGCAAAGAACTGGAAATTGTAGGGATGCCTACCAACTAGGGAATGGCTGAACAAGTTGTGATATATGATTGTGATGGAATACTACTCTGCTATAATAAATTAGGATCTCAATGAGCTTAGAAAAACATGGATAGACTTGCACAAAATAATGAAAAGTGAAATGAGAAGAACCAAGAGAACATTGAACATAATAACAGCAATATTATTTTAGGCACAACTTTGAGCAAATAAGTAATTTTGAGGGTTATAAATACCCAAATTAACTACAAAGGATATATAAAGAAGATAATATCTGCATCCAGAGGAAAAAAACCTAATACATAGAAGTATGTATGGAATGATTTTATACACACACACACACTTTTGTTTAATTATAGCCATTTCTGGGGCAAGAATTGGGAAATGGAAGAAAAAAGGGAAAAAAATTTACATGATAACTTTACTATATATTTAAAAGGAATAGCTAGTTGTACATAATAAATGTGCAGTTCCATACAAAATCATCTTTTTATTACACTGTGTTATAGAAAAGTTTGTTTTATTCCATAAATTAAAAATAAAATAAATTAGAATTTTTTAAAAAGGATGCCAAACTCCAACTAGAAGCAAAGACAGATCTTTTCAATACAGTATTCTGCTGATTTTGTTAACAGTTAAGAGCTGTGATACAATACTCAGAAAAATTTAAAAAATGAGCATCACACAAAGAACAATGGAGAAATGCAGGATGGACATTACATGCACCAAAAAGAACTATGAAAGAGAAATATGATGAAGGATGCTATCCAATAAATATATCATTGAAAAAATATCAGCTGGAAAACATGAATTACATAGGGGAAAAAAATCCTTATTTGATTTAAAAAGGTCATGGGAAAACTGGAAACAAGTTTGGGAGAACATAGGCTTAGATCAATACCTTATAACATATTCCTTAAGACATTCTAAGCAACTTTAATAGTAAATATAGTATTATTTTTTAAAGGGTAGAAGTATTTACAACTAAATAACAAATAGAGAAAATTATAAAAGATAAAATGTATATCTTTGATTACTTGAATTCTTCACAAACAAAATTAATGCACGCAGAATAAAAAGAAAAGTGACTGAATGGGGAAAAAAATCTTTGTATCAAATTTCTTTAATAAAAATGTGGTACGAATATAAAGAAATTAATAACCATTCCCAAAGGAAAAGTTCTCAAAGGTAATGAATAGTTTTCAAAAAGAAGAATTGTGAAGTATTCACAATCATTAATGTTCGAAATCACTAACAATAAGAGAAATGGAAATGAAAATAACCCTGATATTTCATCTTAGGCTCTGCAAATTGGGGGAAATGATCATACTGTGGTAATAGTCAGTGTCAGAGAAGTTGTGGAATGATAGGAACAACTAAAACATTGTTGGTACAGCTGTGAAATGGTACCATTTTTGAAAGATATTTGGAATAATGGAAATAAAGTAACAGAAGTGTCAATAGCCTTTGAACCACTGACTGCATTACTGGGCTTATACTCCAAATAATCCATTGATAAGAAGAAAGCCCCCATACAAACCAAAATATTTATAGTAGCATTTTGTTGTGATAGCTAAGAATTGGAAACAAAAAAGATGCCCATCAATTGGGAAATGTCTAAACAAATTGTGCTACATGATTGTAATGGAATATTACTGTGTTTTAAGAAATATTTGTGATGAATACAGAGACACATTGAAAGACTTAAAGGAAGAAATATGAGAGGACACCTCCAATTCACGTCTAAATTTGTTATACTATGATTCTAGATAAATTGAGTAGACACAAATCACTGGGTGAGTGGGGACATTAATGGATGACCCTTGTGCTCATATGATGTCAAGAAGAAGAAAGAAAAATTCTGAGCAGGTGAGGTAAATCGCCAGCTCCTCCTTGACTCATCTTCCCCATCCCAGGAAAGCTTATGGAAGAATAATGGACAAGAGTCACACAGGACTGAGGAACATGGGTTTCAATCTGCCTTATTGGAGCAAATATCCACATTAAAGCAATCATAGATTGAGTATTTGAGTGCTGGAGTGCTGGACCTGGAGTCAGAAAGGCCTGAATTTAAATCCCACCTCAGACGTTTATAAGCTGTGTCACCCCAGGCAAGTCAGTTTCCTCATCTGTAAAATTGGGATAGTAGTAGCACCTACCTCACAGGGTTATGATAAATATAAAATGAGATATTCTAAGTTTTACTTTCCTTCCTTCATCCTTGGATCTTCTTTGGCCTATGTACCACTGAATAGCCCTTATATAGAGCACCTCTGCTGTCCTGGCCCCAGAGTCCAGACTTCAGGGCCCAGGTTCCAAATGCTCACCATCAACACTGTATCTCTTGCTACATGGCAAAGACCTTTGAGTCTTTGTCATTCTTGCCCTTAGTTTCTCCTTTGTAAAACAGGCATGTTGAATTATGTGGCCTCTAAGATATGTTGTTGTTGTTGTAGTTGATAATGATGATGATGATGACAATGACAAGGAAAATAGCTACCACTTACATAGCACATCACACATTTTATCTCATTTAATCCTCACTAAAACTATGAGGAGGATGTTATTATTCCCATAGTACAGATGAGGAAACTTAGACTAAGAGATTAAGTGACTTTCCCAGGCTTAAACAGCAAATAAGTATCTGAAGCAAGATGAATTCAGGACTTCCTGATTCCAAGTCCAGTGTTCTATCCATCAGGCCATCCTAATGATGGCCTTCCATGATCTTGTCGCAAAACAGAGAGAGGTGAGGAACAGCAGGTAGCAAGAAATTCCTACCAGAATGTAGCACCTGTTCAATGAAGTAATGTGGTATTATGGCCCTTCTGGGTTCGGGCCCAACATGATAGACTACCAGCAAGTTCACAAAAGTCTAGCTAGCAGTAATGAGAAACAGGCCTGACTTGGCCCGTAGCTTATGGATGACGTTCAATGGAATTCTGCCAACACACTTCACTCTTGACCCACATTAGTAATGCTGCTGCAGCCCTGAATCCCTCCCAGAAGATAAACTGCCAATGTCAAATTGGGACAAATAATGTTTGTGAAGTAGACAAATACCCACTTGTCTTGAGTGGGTATTGATTGACATACTTATTTTCTTTGTAGCTGGTCAAGTAAGGAAATGAATTTCTATAGTATCTATCTCTTTGAAGGAGAAAGACATAGAATTCAATAGAATACATATATACATACATATATATATACATATATATATATGATGCATGTAAAATGTATGTATATATATATATATAATACATATATACATAATATACATAATAGTTGTTCATGAATCAGACCCCAATTAAGGGCTTGTTCTCTTGACTTATAATTTCACTGTCATACAGAAATATATATATGTTTTATATATATATATATATATATATATATATATATATAATACATAATACATAATATATATTTATATACATATGTACATTTTTATATTTACATGTGTATATATGTATATGCATGTATGTATTTGCTCATAGTATCATCACAGGGCTTCACTTCTTATGACATCTACCTGCTCCCTATTTGGTATCTGAAAAGAAAATGGTTATGAGCACAATATTTTCCTTTGTGAAAGAAGATAAGGTCAAATATGACTGGAGTGAGGTATTTTGGATATGGAACTATGAAAGTAGAAAATAATATTTGATTGTGCCCACTGATTGTTGATGACATATGCATCAGTTAATAAGTACAATATCAGTCTGTGGGGATTTAATATTATACATTGGAACTGGAAAGAACTTTATAGGTGACCTAGTTTAAGTCTCTCATTTTACAATTGTGGAAAATGAGGCCAATAGAGGTTAAATGATTTACTGGAAGGCACACAAAATAGTGACAGCGATGAAATGTCTCATATTGCAAGTGACTGAAGCAGAAAGTGAGCCTGGGTTCTTGGATTCCATATTTCAGTGTTTGGTTTGGTTTTGTTCTGTCCTGCTAAGCTTTCCTTCACTGCCATTGGTTTCATGCTTTAGCCTCTTGGTGAGCAAGATTTCAATAATCAGAGCAATTGTTCTCTCTGTCTCTGTCTTTTTTTTTTCTGTCTGTCTGTCTGTCTCTCTCTTTTTCTTTCCCTGTCTGTATCCTGCCTCTCTTTTCCACCCCATCTCCCCTCCTCCCCTGCTCCGGGTCTGCCATCTCAATCTGTCTGCTCCTGGCAATTAGCAGCCATCTACATCAATATTATCAAAGAAATAATAGTCTCAGGGGAGCTACAACACAGGCTCTTATAAATGGTCCAGGTTGGGTATGTTTCTACTCACCATATAATTGGCTCATCTCTGGACAATAAATGGCTTTTTCCATGGTCATGTACAACTTTTTTGATGATTTAATGTCTGTGTTGAGCTTTCTAGTTACTTCTTCTCCACCCCCAATTCATGTCTCTCATGTCAATTTGTGGGATTTAGAGCTTGACTTTGCATACAAACTTCCATACAGAATGAAATAAGACCTTTCGAGTAGTTGTTCATGAATCAGACCCCAATGAAGGGCTTGTTCTCTTGACTTACAATTTCATTGTCATACAGAAATGTTTGTTTTATTCTATGAATTAAAAATAAAAAATATTAAAAATAAGAATGAATAAATAAAAGTAATTCCTCTCTTTTTTAAATAAAAAGAAATCTTTCATACTACTCATATGAGAGAGGAATATATTTTGTCATACACATTATGCCTCTAAAAAACAAAATTTGATTTATAATTGTTGGAACAAAACTGAATAGAAAAAATTAGTACAGTCTAGGTAGATTGCATTACTCACAGTTTGTCATAAACTCATTTTTTATCTTTCTTCTCTTACAATATCATCAAAATGAATGAGGTCTAGCTCAAATTAGGTTCTGAGAAATCTGGCTAAATATATCCCCTGTTTCATATGGTTAGTCTCTGTCTTTGTGCTACAATCTCTTCTGGGGGTGGCTTTTATTTCTTGAGGTTCTTTATTAATGTGATATGATTATTTTCTATAGGTAATAATATAAATGAAATAAAATTTTACAAAAGAACATTATCATATGCTGGTAAATTGTATAAGATATTTCTTAAGTTTAGAGATTGGAGTTCTATTTAACAAATTGTGAAGAAAAGTTTGTCTTTAGCACCAGAGATATCCATAGACTCAGAACCTCAAGTTTAGAAGAAATATCACAAGTAATCTTTTCCAGAGGTGTAATTTGAAGTTTCAGTGAATAGATTAGTGGTATGAAATGCAATGGGGGTAAGAATAATGAAAAGTACCATCAAATCAACTTTTAAACATAGTATTAGTAGAAAAGGATGTTGCAAAGATGCCTTGGATCTTGGGACACAAAGCTTAGTGAGGAAAGACATCCTATGACACCGTCTATGGTACTGGTGGTGGTGGTGGTAGTGGATGGCTGGAGCAAGGAGGAAGAAATTCTGAAAGAGCAAAGCCATTGTTAAGCAAGACAGTTTGGACTGAGGCAGCAGGTTAAGGTTGGATCAAGTCAGAGAAGAGCTTACTCGAGGTTCAGTTGGCTGAGCAAGTCATTTGGCAGTTTCCTATTTTAATGAATTATTTCACTTTACTCAGCTGTGAGCTTGGATCATTCTTCCTGCTGAAAGATTTTAAATGTTGTCAGAATCCTCTAAATTTTGATTCCCCAGAGGCAAAGTCTCAGTTGTGCTTCTATAGACCCAGTTCTGACCTGCTGTAACCTATTACCTGAACCACAAATTACTTCTGTAACATTTCCAACAAATGATCACCCAGCTCTTATTTGAAGACTTCCAATGAGTGATGATTTGTTACTTCTTTATATTTTGGGATAGCACTAGTTTCTAAGATGGTTTTTTTTTCTTATGTTGAGTTGACATCAAACTATTTGAAACTTTTTAAAAAAATTCTTCCCTCTGAGATCAAGAGTACTAAGTGATAGTCATTCAAATACTTGAAGACAGCTGTTATGCCCTCCACCTCTCTCATTGCATGTAAACATCTTTAGGTCCTTCAATAATTTTTCATGTAGTATGGTTTTGAATTCTCTCCTTCTACTATCCTACTCTTGAGTCCTATCTATCCCAGATATCTATGTAGTTCCACCTTCCTATATTGCTTCCTATATTGCTTGACAATTGTCAACTAATTCTGCAACTAATTCTAAGTCTGCTTCATTTTTGTCTTTATATTTCTGGACAACGTGTTATAATGGATAGACTACAGGATCTGGAATCAGGATGATGTAGTTCTAATCTTGCCTCAGATACTTTCTAACTATGTGATCCTGAGCAAGTCACCTTCTCTGGGCCTCAGTTTCCTCCTATGCAGTGGTATACTGGTAAATACTTAACAACCAGTTCTCTGAAATAAGCATGACACACTTTGAAGTTAAATCTGCATTATTACCATTTTTCAATCACTTTATTAAGTCTATACAATCAACAAAATAATAAATCCATCCCTGATTTGTCACCTTTGCCTTTTCCAATTTCTGAGATATAAATACCCAGGCTGAAAATTTACCACTTGGAATTTGCAAGCTTTTTTGAGCTGGTCTTAGCATACTCCTATTATGTATAATTAAAGGGTTGGACCAAATGACCACTAAAGTGCATTCCAACTTCAAATTTATGATTTTATGATCCTATAATTCAATTTAATTTAACAATCATTAGTTGAAAACATTAATATGTGTGAGGCAATGTGCTAGATTCTGGAGATGAAAAGATAAAAATGGCCATCCTTTCCCTCAAGTGGTTTCCATTCCATTATAGGAGAAAGACTATGTATACAATAAGCATTCCATAAAGTGAACTAGGATGGGGGACAAAGGAAAGATCCATGCAACATACTTTGGGAATGAACAGGGTAAGCTTCATGGAAGAGATTAAATGTGCTGTTCCTTGACAGAAGAGAAAATTTTATTCATCAAGGGATTAACTAGTTGATAATATTGAAAGATATTACCCTTGAGACAAGTAATATTTTCACTTCAGTAAACCTTCAAAGATAAAAAATTCTTTGTGGTCCAAAGAAAGAATTTCTGCCCTGGATCTTACTTCTTGCTTTGGCATTATTAACTATGATTTTGGGCAAATCACTTACACTTTCTGAATCAGCTTCTTTAGCTATAAAATTGTAAGGTTGGACCAGATCATTTCCAAGCTCTTCCAGTTCCAGAGTTTTCTGAGTTTATAAGCCTATGATGGCATAATTTTAGGCACTATATAATAAGCAAAAATAGAGGTATTTAGGGAAAGAAGCCTACTTTCAAATCACACAATAGGCATTTACCTATTCTATCAGTTTCTAGTACCATTCTATTTCTGTCATGGCTATCATCATCCTACAAGTCAAGTGAATCAGTGCATAACTTCAAGGCCATTTGATATCCTTTTCTCAACCTCCACACCCACACCCCCCCATATATTACAAGTCTTGTCAATCCATCTCCCATCTCTACACCATTGCATTGGCTTTGCCCTATGATTAGAACATGTTCCTTCTTCACCTCTGCTTCTCGGAATCCTTGGTTCCCTTTAAAACTCAGCTATCCCACCACCTTGTAGGTAAAGCCTTTATGATTCTTACAGCTTCTAGAGCCTTCACCACCACCATCATTAATTACCACATATTTATTTATCTGTGGTTATATCAATATCCTTTCTAGTAGCAATGAAGTTGCTTGAGGGTAGGAATGGTTTCATGTTTGCATTTGTATTTTTATCACAGGAGAGAGAGCCAGGTAAAGTAACTAGAGAGCTATCCTCAGCTCAGCTTGAGTTTTGTCTCTGACACATTCTAGCTTTATGACTTTGGGAAAGCCACTTAAACTTAAACCCAAGCAACTCTTCAAGATGATCGGTAGAAGAACAATTGCAAGTCTATATTAGTACTAGAAGTTCTCTATACAAATGAAATTGCAGATTCAGATGAAAAACCAAAAGCCCATCCTTTAGTACAGTGCCTGGTACCTAGTAAGTACTTAATAAATACTTACTTAATAAATGCATGTGTAGATGCATAGGGACTGGCATCTGAACTGAGATCTCTATATCTATATCATCTATATCCATATCTATATCAATTATCTGCATCTTCTATATCCATAGCCATATCTATATCAGAATGTTTGTTAGATGCTAGCATTGATGATATATCCACATTAGGGAAAGCAGACCAGATTAAATTGTGCATTCACCTGGCTGGCACTGTGATGAGATACCAACGAAAAAAAAAGCACTTTGTCTGGCCTATCAACAAGAATATTTCTGGATAATGGAAACCCTGGGCACAATGTCCCTGAAAATAGTGGACAGAACTATAAAGCTGTCTGCCCTACACTACTCTTCATACATTCATACACATATATATGCACATAAATATATACACACACTTTTATGTAATATATGTGTGTGTATGTATATCTATATGTGTGTATATGTATATATACAACACACGTATTTACATACATATACATATATATATACATATATATATACATATATATGTATATGTGCATGTGTTCATATATTATAAGTTTCCAATTTGTACAGCACTCCCAAATCAAGAAATATGTTTGGCATTTTCAGAAATGCTTTATTAGAATGATGTTGGAAGATAGAGGTTAGACATAAAGAACATTTTCCTTGAAAGTTTCTTTTCAATCAATAATTACAGTTGCATAGCAGCAGAATGTCCTGATTAGACCGTTACTAAATATTTTAGATTCAGCATGATGGAAAATGTCTCAAGGCAATGTGGCATCTTAGGAATGATTGAGCATAATGCCATTTCTGGCCTATGTCTCACAACATCTGCTTGATCTCTCTTTGCATACACCCTCCATATGGATTAATTTATTAGGAGAACTTCAATGCTCCAGACCAAACCGGAAAAGTGGCACCAAATGGCCTTAGAAATGAATGATGAACAATCCTGTCTTATTAAATTTTTGAACATAGGAAATTTCTGAGTTAGTGAGCAAACCAGGGGAGATCAAGGTATTTATGAGTAATGGACAGCTCTGAATGACCACAGAATTTCTGGAGTTGTGTTATTAGAACCACAGAATTTTAAATCAGAAGAAAACTGTATTTTTAGAGATTAATTTCATATTGTTTGCCATAGTATATCATTCCATAATGCACTGCAAGCCAGAAGGGTCAATCTACCCCCAAAGGACAATCAGGTGTCATATTCTGTGAGATGACTTATACATTCTACACTTTTCTAGCATGAGGAACGTAACAATAGTGACTGACTATTTCTAGAAATCTATCTGGTTGCTTGACTTCCTGACAACTTGCCCAGACTGAATTGCAGTTGATCAGCATATTGTTAGTCAGCATATTGCAATCTAATTTTATTTAACTCAAATGGAGTCTATGGAAGTAGGGATTCTATTACCTACTTAATAGATCTTTTGTTTCAGGAAATATTGCCAATGATTACATTTAATGTTTCCTTTGCTTAATGACTTCCTCACTGAACCATCTGAAGGGTTTCTGTATACCTTCATTTTTTAAAATAGCAAAAGGTACTTTTTCTACTTCTATTTTTTCATCCATTGTCAAAAGTACAGTTATCTTAATGTGTCTTCAGAAATTAATGTTTCTAGTCCCTAAAGGAAAAAGGCCAAAGGCCAAATGATTGGGAAAGTCTGAAAAATTCTGAGACCTATGTCATTAGGGATGCCTCACAAAAGAGGGTCTGGTATTACCAATAGTCATTGGGAAAGTTTCAGCAGTAAGCTAAAATAATTCATAAAAGCCTTTAATCAGAACAGTAGCAGTTTTGAAAGCCATTTCCATCTATCCCATCTAGGCAGGAGAGGCTGAGGAGCTGATGGGAATAATGACAGGGAACACAAGTAGGAGTTACCCACAGTGCCTTGTTGCCAAACCTTCTGGACCTGTCACAGGGACTGTCATTTTTAGAAAACATTTAATATTATTCCTATAAAATGTTTAAGTGAAGTTGTATTTAATGCAATAACATGCTTTAAAGTCTCAGTAAAAACAGATTACTTTCCTAATTTGTGGTGCAATAAATGTATAAAGCAATAGCAGAAACTTTTATGAAAGAGACTTTAAACATATCAGCATGGTTTTTCTGTTCCTTTGTCAGATCTCTTTTCTGTTGTTGTTAAAATCAGTAACAGATGCCTCAGAGTATTTAGTAAGTGTTAAAAAAATTTTATTTATATTCATCACAGTTTTTTTTCTTTTTCAATTTTTCTGGTTTTGTGTTCTATGGATTTTTTGTTTCATTTTATTTAGTTCTCTATAATTTCTTTTAATTTTAAGTTTCATTTTCATTCTTTCTCAATATATCAAATATGTCAGTGTAGTGGTTTACTCTCTACTCTCTTATTTCTCTTCATTTAATTTGTTCCTTTTGTTTTAGTATTTATATTTTATCTGTTGTTGTTGTTGTTGTTGTTGTTGTTGTTGTTGTTGTTGTTGTTGTTGTTTGCTCCCCTCCCTGTCTCCAGGCACTTGCCCACAGATGCTGTCTTTGAAAGTGGGAATAGACTGGTGTTTATTTTTTAATGCTTAATTTTTCTTTTACAATCTAATTTGGGTCCTCTTTTAAGATTTATAGTTTGTAATACGGTAATTATAGAAAAGAGTGATGGAAAAGTGGCTCCACATTAGAACATTTCCTTTTGTAAAAGTTTTTCTTTCGAGTCAAATTTTCATTTGGTAGGAGGTGATCCTCAAGGGGTCTTTATCTGCTTTGAATCCTAATAAGCTAATTAAAGTATGTATCTGATCTTTTAATTCTGGAAAGAACTTTATACTCAGGCCACTTTACATCAAATAACTAATTTCAGGTTAATCGTTAAGACGGCTAAGTGGCTTATCCATTAGCAAGTGCAAAAGTTGTTCTGATAGAAACCAATTCAGAGAGGAGAGGAGAAGTTAACTGTTTCCTGCATATTTATATTTAGATATTTAGATAAATTTTAATACTCTGATAGATGATTCTAAGATCTCATCAATGTAGATACTTGCAACAATTGTGCAGACCATAACCCATGCATTCTGTTTCATCCTAGGACACTCTTGTCCATGTCTTCTTGATTATTTTCTACAAGGGTTCTAAATGATGTGCTGCCATAATCCCTTCAGAAAAGAAAATTTTGAATTTAATGAGATTTTTTAAAAGATAGGAAACATTTCCACATACAGGGTAGAACATAAAAAGAAGATTATGTATGAAGCCACAAATCCCTAACATATAATGCATCTTTAAAAAAAAAACCCTTACTTTCTAAGTTGCTTTGTTCATCTATGTTGCCCTTTTAACATTGTTCTGTCCTCTTATGTGAATTATGTACATGCTTCCATAGTGTTCTTTTTTCTTTTTTCTTTTTTTTTTTGGAGGAAGGGGCTGAAAAACACTGTGACTAGCTACCTCCCAAAAAGAATTTCACCACAATAAAAATGAGAAAATGCAATCCTTGTAATACATTAATCCAATAAAGTAAAACAACCCTACCTAGGAGCTTCATCCAAATAATCTGCCTAATTATGCAGCTTGGGTCTATCATCTCTCTGTCAATAAATGGATAACCATGTTTCATCACCAGTCCTATTGAGCTATGACTGGTCACGTCATTTTTTCTTCACAACATGATTGCTACTGCATAAATTGGCTTCTTGGTTCTGCTTACCTTACTTTGCATCAGTTAAGTACATTCCCTCCTGATATTGCAAAAATAGCAGTGAAGCATCTAAGTTTTATACTGGTTACACCTCCTCCAGTGTTATTTTTCCTAGGCTTCTTCTAAATTAATGTGTAGTCCAAGAGCTATTGCATAGCCCAGGCCTAAACATGTGAAATAATTAGACTCTGTCATCATCATTCTAATCATGTTATTTTTCCTAATAATTGCTGTGGATCACCACATTCTTGATTTAGTGGTAGCAATTGTCAAACTAGCCACAATTACTAGATTGTCCATGTTGAAGTCCAGTTTGGTGGCCACACAGAAACATGATCTTCATTAGCAAATATGGCCCAGGTGTTCCTCCCCTAGGACTCTGAGAATGATTACTTGTTTTATGTTGTGTCTTCAATCTTGACACTGAAAAACAATTTTTCAACAAAAAGAAAATCTAGAATTTAAGGTGAAAAGCTAGAGTTCCTGCTTTACCTCTTGGGGGGAAAATGTGAAATCTCCCCAGGCAGAGCTGGTTTACTAATTTTATGCTCTTAATCTTAACCACAAAGGACCATCTTTTCCTATCTCCTTGCTTCCACCTATTAGGATATGAGTTCCTTGGGAGCAAGGATAATTTCGCTATTCCATTCATTTTGCTTGATCCGTTACTCTAGCACAAATGGGATTATGGCCACAAGCAAGCAGGGCAATTATAGAAAAAATCGTAACATTTCATTTAAGAGTAAATTCTTCAAATCTTAGATGCATTCACTTTCTGAACATCTCTTCCCCATGCTGCATCTTCTCTAGCTATCATCCTCATTTCTCCATAAAGTCAAACTTGGGTCATAAGGTGCTATTAGGTGAGCTTCTGCTTTATCTTGCCTCAAATAGAGTGAGCATGTCATTTTCCAGTCATTTCCACCCAACACCACCACTTACATACACTGCCCACTTTCAATTTCCTCTATCCGTTTTTTTTTTCCTTCCATATTAGAATGTAAGATCGTTGAGGACTGTCTGGCTTACTTGCATTTTTTTTTTAGGCAGTTGGGGTTAAGTGACTTGCCCAGGGTCACACAGCTAGCAAGTGTCAAGTGCTTGGTCTGAGGTCAGATTTGAACTAAGGTCCTCCTGACTTCAGGGCCGGTGCTCTATCCACTGCACCACCTAGCTGCCCTCTTACTTGCATTTTCATCCTCAGCACTTAACACAATGCTTGGCATTAAATATGTACTTAAGGGATGCTTTATCTGTGAGTCTATTTATTTTAACTAATCTATGCTTTCTTATTTTGTGTGATCTCTGTCTTCATCTTCACAGTTAAAATCAACCACAGTAAGAAGGTTGACACCATGATCAGGCATCTGATAAAATCTTAGCTTTTGTTGATGTACAGAATATTGAAGAAAGGAAGGTTAATTTACAATTTGGATTTTAGTACTGGCTGACACAGTCAAAATTTAAAAAAAAAACCTTAAGTACCTCTAAACTGGTGGCTTATCATGGCTTAGAGTTAACTATGGGTTAAAGAAGGTATTTTAAGAGAACATAAACTCTGAGTAATATCAATCAATTAGCATTTATTAAATAACTTCTATATGCCAAGTATATACTATCAAACTGAAATATATAATCCTAGCTGTGCTTGTCATGCAAGCATGAACCTAGCTAAGTTCAGAAAATTTCATGTAAGCCTGGCCACTAGGAGGTTTGGTTTCTAAATTTTGTTTCCACAGCACATGAAAAGGGAGTGAAGAATGGCTACAATATTTATCCCTTTAGAAACAAGATGCTGTAGTGGAAAGGGTACTCAATTTAGCTTTAGGAGGATCTAGGACTGATCCAGCTACTCATACTTTTTATTTTTAATTTATTTTTTACTTTCTAACATTTTTTGACTTCTAAATTCTCTCCCTCTCTCCAACCCCTCTCCCATTAAGAAGGCAAGCAAGCACTCATTATACTTTTGAAGTCATAGAAAGTATATTCCCATATTAGGCAGGTTGAGAAAAAAAGAAAGAAAATAAAGTAAAAAAAAAGATGCTTAAATTTGCAGTCCGAAGTCATCATTTCTCTTGCTTAATGTGGATAGCATTTTTCATCATATGTCATTTGGAATTGTTTTAGACCATTGTATTGCTCAGAGTAGCTAAGTCTTTAACAGTCGATTACACTTAAAATATTGCTGCTATTATGTACAATGTTCTTCCAGTTCTTCTCACTTCACTTTGAATGAGTTCATGTAAGTCTTCCCACGTGTTTCCAAAACTATCTCCATCATTTCTTACAGCACAATAATATTCCATCACAATCAAATACACAGCTTATTCAGCCATGCCCCAACTGATAATAATTCCATTAATTGCCAATTCTTTGCTGCCACAAAAAGAATGGCTATAAATGTTTTTTGTGCATATAGGGCCTTTTCCTTCTTCCTTGAAATTTTTGGGGTACAGAACCAGTAGTAGTATAGCTGAGTCAAAGAGTATGCACAGTTTTAGAGTTTTTGTTTTTCCTTACAATTTTTTCTCTCCAGAATGGTTGGACTAGGTCACAACTCCACCAACAATGAATTAGTGTCCATATTACTCCCAGCATTTATTATTTTCCTTTTCTGTCATTATAGTCAATCTGATATTTGTGAGATGGTATTTCAGAGTTGTTTTAATTTGCATTTCTCTAATTATTAGTGATTTAGAGCATTTTTTCATATGACTATTGACAGCTTTGACTTCTGAAAACTAGCTGTTCATATTCTTTGAACATTTCTCAACTGAGCAATGGTTTTTATTGTTTATAAATTTGGCTCAGTTTCCTATATATTTGAGAAATGAAGCCTTTATCAGAGAAACTTGTAATTTTTAAAAATATCGCTCAATATATAGTTTCCCTGATTATCTCTTTCAATTAGGTCTATTTTGTGCTTTTGCTTTGTCTGAATTCATGACTGACACTCCTGCCCTCTTCATTTAAACTTAAGATGAAACATAGACTCTGCTGCCACCCTTCATTTCAACTCTGAGTGTCTTTCTGTTCCAAGTGTATCTCTTGTATGCAACATATTGTTGAATCCTTATTTCTAATCCATTCTGCTATCTGCTTCTATTCTGTGGTTTAGCTCTTCCTATTAATATTCACAGTTACAATTACTTGATTTCCCTGCATCCCATTTTTCTTCCTTCCTTCTTTCTTTCTTTTTCTTTCTTTCTTTCTTTCTTTCTTTCTTTCTTTCTTTCTTTCTTTCTTTCTTTCTTTCTTTCTTCTTTCTTTCTTTCTTTCTTTCCTTTCTTCCTTCCTTCCTTCTTTCCTTCCTTCCTTCTTTCCTTCCTTCCTTCCTTCCTTTCCTTCCTTCCTTCCTTCCTTCCTTCCTTCCTTCCTTCCTTTCCTTCCTTCCTTCCTTCCTTCCTTCCTTCCTTCCTTCTTGGCTTCCTGCCTTAAGTCCTCTTTCTCTCTCTCTTTCTCTCTCTCCTGTCCCTCCTCAAATCTGTCTTGCTTCCAAACACTGCCTCCCTGAACCTGTCCTTTCTCTAATCACCCCTCCCCAACACCTTTTATTCCCTTCCTCTCCTATGTACCTATTGGGTAAGATACATTTCTATAACCAAATATGCATGTGTGTGTGTGTGTGTGTGTGCACACGTGTGTGTGTGTGTGTGTGTGTGTGTGTGTGCATTCTTCCCTTTTTGAACTAATTCTGGAGAGTCAGGTTCAAGCATTGCCTGACATCCCTCCATTTTTCTGTCCATTATAAAAGCTCTATCTTGTATGCCTCCTTTATGTAAGGAAACTTGCTCCATTCTACCTCTCTCTCTCTTTTCTCTTAGTTCATTCCTCTTCTTTCTTACCCTTAAATTATTATTTTTTTTTTGGAAATCATCCCAACATAATTGATTCATACCCAAACCCTTTGTCTATGAAGACTTCTAACTGCCTTAATAATGATAAAGTTCTCAGGAATTACATGCATCATCTTCCAATATAGAAACAGAAACAGTTTAATGCCATTGAGTCCCTTATGATTACTCTTCCAGTTTTTACTTTTCTATATTTTTCTTGAGTCTTGTGTTTGAAGGTCAGACTTTCTATTCAACTCTGGTCCTTTCATCAAGAATGCTTGGAAGTCCTCTATTTCATTAAATATCCATTTTCCCCCTGAAGGATTATACTTCATTTTGCTGGGCAAATTTCTTGGTTATAATCCTAGATCCTTTGCCCTCCAGAATCTTGTATTCCCAGCCCTCTGATCTTTTAACATGGAAGCTGCTAAATCTTGTGTGATCCTGGCTGTAGCTCCACCATATTTGAAACGCTTTCTTTCTGGTTGATTGCAAAATTTTCTCCTTGATCTGGTGGCTCTAGAATTTAGGTATAATATTCTTTGGAGTTTTCATTTTGGGATCTCTTTAAGGAAGTAATCAGTGGATTTTTTCAATTTTTATTTTAACCTCTGGATTTACGATGTCAGGGCAGTTTTATTTGATAATTTCTTAAAAGATGATGTCTAGGTCAAAAAAGGGAAAAGGACCTATTTGTGCAAAAATATTTATAGCAACTCTTTTGTGGTGATTAAGAATTGGAAATTGAAGGGATGCCCATCAATTGGGGAATGACTAAACAAGCTGTGATTGCAATAGAATATTATTGTGCTATTAGAAATGACAAGTAGGATGATTTCAGAAAAACCTGGAAAGACTTACATGAACTGGTGCAAAGTGAAGTTAGCAGAACCAGGAAAATACTGTACACAGTAACAGCAATATTGTACAATGAAGAATTGTGTATAACTTAGCTATTCTCAGAAATACAATGATCATTTTTAAGACAATCCCAAAGGGCTAATGATGAAGCATACTATCAGCCTCCAGAGAAAGAACTGATATTGTTTGAATATAAACTGAAGCATGATATTTTTTCATTTTCTTTCTTTCATTCTTTTTCTTTTATTCAAATCTTCTTGTATAAAATGACTAATGTGAAAATGTTTTACATGACTGCACATATATAACATCTATCTGATTGCTTATCATCTCAGGGAATGGAGAGAAAAGGGAGGGAGAGAGGCATAGAATTTGGAACTCACAAGTTTTTTTTGAAAATGTTAAAAAAGAAGTGTTTTAGCATGTAATTGGGGGAAATAAAATATATATTTAAAAAAGGAAAAAAATCAAAGGGAGAGCTCTGCTGCTTTTGACAATGCCAATAAATACTTGAAATGAAGAATTTCAGAACGTTACACATAATCTGAAAATAATATCTTCTAAAAACATTGGAAATAAGATAAAGAATTAATTTGAAATAAGCAATTCTAGGCATAATCATATTAGTAGAACTACAGTGAGACTATCATCTACATTATTCTGGACACTGCTTCTTTTTATGCAGCTTAAGTTCATATTAGCTCTTTTGGTTTACACATCACATTGTTGATTAATATTGAACTTTCAACCTACTTTCACAAAAAATATTAATTACTAAATTTTTTAAGGCTGGAAAAGTGTTTCCCTCTGACCCTTTGTTGGCTCTGTTGCTCCAAAATTTGATTTGAAGCATTCTTTTAAATTTGTTTGGAGGAGATTGTTGAGAGAGTTCAGTTGGGTACAAGCCTATATTCTACCATCATGGCTCTGTCTCCTCTATATTGTTTCTTTTTATTATTATTAAATTTTATTTTTAATTTGTGCAATAAAGCAAACATTTCTACAACATAGTACAATAAGAAAGATAATTGTATATAAAACTGTAAATATACTTTGCACAACTTGCTATTCCTTTCAAATATAAAATAAAATTATCATGTAAATTTCTTTTTTATCTTCCCTCCCCCCACCTTGTCCTAGAGATGGCTACCATTAGACACAAATAGGTATATGTGTGTATTTATATTTATACACAATTTTGTTTGTTTTGCTTTGTTATCCAGAGATTTCCAAGCTCTCTTTATGTACTTTTGCTTGTTATGAAAAACAACTTACCTTTGAAACTGTGTGATGCCTAACCCCTCCCACCTGTAGCCCAGTCATTCTCTCTGCCTTAGGACCCTATATAAACCCTGTTCCCAGCCCCCTATGCAACACTTACTGTGTGGCACCCACCCCTAGCTGCAACTCACTTGCGCTGATTAAAGCCCTGTATTTTGTTGTATTCTGTTTTTATTTAAAATTCACATTGACAAGAGACATAGCTAATTGCCATAAATAATATATGTCTCCACATACAAAGTTTTCATCCCATCAACTCTTCTGCTACATACAGTATGTCTCCCTACTGTCCACAGAAGTGATGTACATTTTCAGAGTTTGCTACAACCTAATTGCTTATTTGATTTGCCAATATCTTTTCAACTCATATCTTAAAACTACTCTGGAAAAATATACATATGTACATATATTTATAAGATATACATAACATTGTATTTATAATCAAGAGGAATTAACATTAATGGAGTTTTAAGAGATTACCCAATGTTCCTTGAGTTATCCCTTGAGTAAATGGGGAGCGTTTGGAAAGTCTGAGTTGGAAGAAATTGGACTATTAAGCTATTCTCTTTGGCTTTCAAAGCCTTTCATCAACTTAATTTTGAGTTGCTCCATGACCCAGATTCTTTACTATCCTCAAGCAAATATATTTGGATCTCATAAATCCAACTGCTCACAGTTTTCTCTAGTCTAGGTACATACCATGCCCTCTTGTAATCTCTCCTTAAGAGCATGACCTTCTGTCACTCAAAACATGACCAAAAGACATGGACTCTATGGAGCTTTCCTGGATCCACTTCTCATTCTTCTGAGTACTCAGTCCCTTTTCAGCCTTTTTATTGGTCACTTAGTCACTATTTACATTCACTTGTAATTTACCATTTAAATCAGCATCTGTGTTACCTTCTAGACTGCAACACATTTGGGACAGTGCACAATACATAATGAATACTGAAGAATGTTGAAACTCTCAGAGACCTCAAAGCTACTTTTAAGGCCTGTTTTCTGTTTTTCCATTTAAGCCCTTTGATTCTTTGTTCAAATGCACAGACTGGTAATTCTTTGTTAAGTGAAATAAAAATGTAGATAGTAGTAGAAACTCAATGAGTGGGATTAATTTAGAACAAACAATTAGAATTAGCAACCACTGGGTCACCTAATCGACTATTCAGCTTGGGCTAGTCAGACTACTGTTCAGTTTAAAAGATCATCAATTTAGAGACTGAAGGGACTTTTAGAGGGTACCCAGTGCAACCTACTCATTTTACAAATGAGAGAACCTGGAATAAAGTGATTTGCTGAAGGTCACACAGGTAGTAAGTATCTGAGGTGGAATTTGAACCCAGTTTTTAATCTATCCTTCAAGGTGCCCCCACTGATTCAGTCACGCTGACAGTAGGTCCTGTGAGTGACAGTTGGTAGGTGGTTGGTGGGGAAAGCTAGCCTCTTTCACACAGGAATTGATTCTCCAGATGATGATTTTGAGAGCTGATCTGGAAGTAGGGCTCTCATCCAGGAGCTCTTGTCACTCCCAGGGCTTCTGATTTTATAATGTGTGTGTTCATATGTCTGCATGTGTAGTGTATCTTTCTCTCTCTGTCTGTCTCTTACATCCTAAGCTCCTTGAGGGCAGGGGCAGTTTTGTTTTTGTCTTTTCAGCAGGGGTTTACCACAGTGCCAGGAACATAGTAGACTGGCCCTAAATAAATACAAATTGATGGATAGATTAACAGAATAAACCTAAGTCAGGTCAGTGCTTTTGAATACAGTAAGTGCTTAGAAGTTTAGAAATTTGGAAACAAAAGAAATTTCCTTGGGAAAAATTAATATAATTATTAAAGATATGTGACTATGATAAAATTCTTTAGATGCTTCTAACTTTTTTGAAATTAAAATAAAACAACAGTGTGTTTATTTGAGATTTGTTGTTATTATTGTTATTTAAATACTAACTGCCTGGAAATAGAAAAATACAAACATAAAAAGGTGTCATTTAAGGTGAATGGGAACATTTCCAGAAATTCTTTTGGCCCTGGTTCAGTATTGAATTATAAAAAGGCCTTTCAGCAAAATATCTAGCACAGTGTTTTTGGCCACAATTGGGGAATTGTGGGTCCAGGATTATTAATTAGTGGTTAATCAAGCCTCAGAAAAGGAGTTCAGTATACCTTTCAGCGAATCTTTAACTCTTGCTAAGGAAGCATGAAGAGATGCTCATTTGAAAGCTTATGACTGTTAAGAAACTATCTGTAATGATGGATGATTTTATGGTTGTAGGCAACTAGGAAGTATGAAGGGGGGAAGAATCCTTTTATTCTTGGAAGTTTTCAAAAAGTATGAGTTTAAACAGTTGCATATGCCAACAAAAGAAACACATTGTTTCAGGTGTAGCTTGAAGGAAGCAAGCTAAAATTGTCTAAAATTGCTGGACATGCTAGCTCAGAAGAGGAGGAAATGATGATGATGATGATGATGATAAACTTTTATGTAGTGCTTATTGCGTACAGGTGCTGTGCTAAGTGCTTTACAATTGATCCTCAAAACAATCCTGGGAGGTAGGTGCTATTATTACCTGCATTTTATAGATGAAGAAACAGGCAGAGGTTAAGTGACTTGCCCAGGATCACACAGCTAGTAAGAGTCTGATGCTAGATTTGAACTCAAGTCTTCCTCGGTCCAAGCTTGATGCTCCACTGCCTAGCAGTGAAGTTAAGTGAATGTATGTATGTGTTTGTTTATGTGTGTGTATGTGTGTGTATGTGTGTGTATGTGTGTGTAAACAGCACTTCCTTAGTGCTTGTTGATTGATTTCTCAGAGGATGGCTTCTCCTTCCAGGTTAAAGGGGTAACATTGTTTCTCTGTATTCTAAATAGGACATTTCAAGAGTCTTTCCTGGTGTCCTCCCCATTAACAACTAGCCAGTAGACATAATTTTGCCTCTTAGCAAAAGCATTTACTAAGACCGAATAGAAAAAAAAACACAACTTTACAGTAAATGTCTCTCTCAGATTCCACAAACCTAGAATGTACCGTCCTACAAATATGCATGACTTCTATGGAAACATTGGACTCAAACTTAGAGTTCAGTGGTAGTAAGGGACAAATGTATGACACATCTGTGGCAAAGGCAATTCAAAATTGCTACTACTTCAGGGTCTGGAAGTCTTTTCTGTCCCCATAGTTTCCTTACATAGCTCCCCTTGGCTGCAGGATTTCTGCCCAGCAGAAACATGTTTTCCAAGGTATGATCACTGCTGCCAGAGGTCCCATTCCAACTCAAGTGATGGTTTTTCTCAATCCAGATCTATCTGGAGTTTATGTGGCTCTGCTACCCACTGGATAAGGTGATGGTTTTTTGTTTGTTTGTTTTGTTTTGTTTTTTTTTACTGGTCCAATAGCTCTGCTTTAGTCTAACATAGCTGAAAACTGAAAGGAGATATTTCTTCTTCTCTCCATAGAAATCTTTTTCATAAGTAGTTCTTAAGGTTCAAGTAACTATTTAAAACCTCCAGAGGAATGACTAATTTGTCTCCTTAGCAAATTTCCTGATTCCCTTTTTGACTCAGTTATAGATGTGTTCACACCTCATAAAGGGATTAGGTAGGGGTATCTTTAATTAGGTCATATCTTATTAAAACCTGGTGGTTATATTCGGAATCTTCTAAAACTATATCTACTGAGGCATATGTAGGGGCACCCTCTCCTTTAAATTTGTCAAATTAATTAAACCTGAAAAGAATCAAGACGTGAAAGGGATGTCGAGGAAAGTGTTAATGCCTCTGTAGTTCCTAAGGTGGTATATTAGAATCAGAAAAGGCAAATTGGAATATACCCATTTTTCAGGTAAAAGAGAATCCAGATCCATAAGGATCAAATAATCTATTTAAGGCTCCTGCTTATGTTCGAGCTGAGAGCAGAGCATATTCTAGCTTTACAAAACTAATAAATTTATTCAATGTTTATGTTTTAAGAAGGAATAATGACTATAGTCTGGAAAGCATAGATTCTCTATACTCATTTGTATAGCACTTGAAATTTGCCAAAGTGCTATATATACATATACCTACATATATACACACATACCCCATGCGCGCACACACACACACACACACACACACACACACACATACATATAAATACATGTGTGTATGCATGCATTCATATAAAAGAACTTATTCATTTTCACATACCTAGTATCTGGCACAGTGACTTCCATAATGTACCATATACTAGGTGCCCAATAAATGTTTCTTGAATTTAATTGAATTTGACTTAAAAAGAAACAAACTCAGGAACATTAAATAGAGTTACCAATGGGCAGGTATTGGCAAAACCTGGTCTGGCTCCTACTCCCAGGCTTTTACCTTAGACCAGGGCTTCTTAAACTTTTTCTATTCATGACCCCTTTTCACCCAAGAGGCTTTTACTCAACCCCAGGTATATAGGTATATAAAATAAGTATGCAAGTCAAACATCTATTGATATTAAAGCATAAAGACATTTATTTTAAAACAATTCTTTGGTATAAATATAATTTTGCTATTTATTAAAGATGAAATCAAGTTTGCATACTAATGAAATGGATGTGCTTGTTTATTTTTTATATAAAGAATTAAATTTTGGCGGAATATTTGATACTGCAGGACACAGAGCATCTTCAACATTTTTCAGAGTTGAACAATATTTTCATTTTGTAATCATCAATACTGAGAATGCTGTATCATATAGATATGTAGTACAAAATGGCAGAAGTATGTTTAAAGTCATTTTAGAAATTTTTGGAAATTCTGTCCTAATCCCAAGCCAAAATTCATCTAATGATTTTTTAGGAAACTCAAGTTTTAAACCTGTGTTGTTTGATAACTCAGCAAATTCTTCTTGAACTTTTAATGGCAGATGACTGAATTTTTTTTCGATTTCAATTTTATTTCAATTTTTGTTTCAATGGTTATGAAATCAGCTTAGTTTTTTAGAATCAAAATTTGAAAGGAAGTACTTCTGAAACTTTTCTCTCCAGGCACTTCAGATGATCAACTATTACTCTAACAATTAAATATTTGGGAAAGTTATGTTCAATTTTAAAATCATCTGTAGCTGTAAACATTTTTAAAGATCAGTTTTCCACTCTATTCTTCTATATGTTAACTTTTTCACTAAAACTTTTGATTTTTATCTTTTAACATACATATTTTACAATTTTTCCTTGAAGCAACATATTTTAATTATTGAGTTTTTTTAATATCTGACAAAGAACACAGTTTTGAAAAACATATGTTATTATGAAAAAAATTAAAATCAGATTTCTGCTCAATCAAAAATATAATAACTTCATCTTTCAGTTTCAATAATCTGTTTAAACTTTGCCCTCTTGAGAGCTTCCTTGCTTCTGTATCTAGTCTTAAGCTTTTGTAATCAGAGTCCATGTCTTTCCAAAGGTTTGAAAGCAATCGACTGTTAAGGGCATGGCTTTTAATGAAGTTAATGATTTTGATAGTATCACGAAGCACAACATCTAACTCTGGTGATATATTTTTTTTGGCTATCATTGCCGCCTGATGGAGTGAGTAAAAATGATATGTTCATTGCCACCACCTTTAACTTTTGCTGCAAATCCAGCATTCTCACCCATCATTGCTCCAGTACAGACTCCAATGCAATTTTTCCACTCTAAACCTTCATTTGTGAAAAATCCATTGACATATGTCTCTCTCTCTCTCTCTCTCTCTCTCTCTCTCTCTCTCTCTGTATGTGTGTGTATGTATATGCGTGTGTGTGTGTGTGTATCTTTTGCTTTTGTGTGCCCTTCCAAAGGGCAACAAAACAATAATTCTTCATGTATGCTTCCTTCATAAACATATCTTACACAAAGTAACAACTGCGCCATATTAGAAATATCAGTTGTTTCATCTGACTGAACTGAAAACTTTGGTCAGCCCTTAAGCCTGGTAATAAGCTTCTCATTACTAATTTCAGAAATTATTTTGGAAAACTGTCATTCAACAAAAAAATTTTATGAATTTCATCCCCATACTTTTTTCCCATTAGCTATTTCTGACATTTTAATAGCAGCATGTAACATGAGATCTTCCCCTATATTGTAGGGCTTTTTGTTTTTGCAATTAAATAATAAGTTTTGTAAGATGCAAGTAAATGAGTAAATACTTTTCATTGAAAGTAACAAATTCTTTTTTCATTTTTCTTTCTTCTTTTTTTTTGGGTGGGGGGGCTAGGCAATGGGGCTAAGTGACTTGCCCAGGGTCACACAGCTAGTGTGTGTTATGTGTCTGAAGGTGGATTTGAACTCAGGTCCTCCTGACTCCAGGGCCCATGCTCTGCACCATCTAGCTTCCCTGAAAGTAAGAAATTCCTCAAAACATTGTTTTCCTTTATTTGAAGATTTTTAAAATTGTTCAAAATATTCCTTTGGTTTGTTGCAGTACGTTGCATGCTTGTTATTAAGATGTCATTTCAATTCGGCTGTTTTCAAGCTTTCTCTTCCTTCCCTGAACTGTTCCTGAAATGTGCTGACATTTGACAAGTGGAGTAGGCCTTCAGGTAGTATATCTTGGTTGTGGTTTAGTCACAAAGCCAGAGTGAAGGAGGCATAGATGAGGTGTTGGCAAGTAATTATAGGGACTGGTAGTTGCTTGGGAAGGCACTTAATTAGTGGTTATAGATCAAAGCCAACCAAATTTAGGACAAAAAACATGGCAGAACTGGATTTTTCACTACAATAGTAAATTGGGGAGAAGATAAAAAATGATCAAACAGGCCAAGCCAAAATCAGAGAAGCTGAAAACATGAGAAAATACTGTGGTGGAGCTGGACGCAACAATCGAGCTCCACATAGAGGGTGAATTGTGATGTCATTCTTTTAGAAAATGTAGCTCTCAAGTAGGGCAGGTGGCTGACTACATCTCATCTGACATGGAAGGCATTCCAGGTTTTTCTTTTTTTTTCTTTGTCTTTTTTTCCCCTTGTTGTCTTGATACCAACCTACCTTTCCAGACTCTTACACTTTGTGCACTCAATATTCCAGCCAAAATGGCCTACTGGTTATTCCTCCCACATGACATTTGAGTTCTGAACCTCATCCTATTTTCAAAGGTTGTTCCACACAGCAGGGGGAGTGATATCTGAGGTATGTGTCGGGGGACGAATGCATTCCTTGGAATGAATGTCTTCCTTCCTTCAAAGGTCATTGGATTTGTTATGTTCAATTTGAGAGGTAGTAGATTGGAGTTGATAGAAAGCCAGTTTTAGAATCAGTTTAAGTCCCATCTCTGATACATACTGCAAGCGTGGCCCAGGGCAAGTCACTTAACTTCTCAGTACTTTACACAACTGTTTAAGACAATAGGTATTAGCTTGCAGAGGTAGGAGTAGTTTCTTCTGGGAGTTCTTTCCCTAAGTCAATGAAATCACAGTTCTAAGTTCCTATTACCTCTAGTTTATATTTACTTTTGTGTGTGCATATTGTTCCCGCGATGGAATTTAAATTCCTTGAGGGCAAAGGTTATTTTAATTTTTTTTTTATTTTTGTATCTCCAGTGCCTAGTATAATGACCAGTACATAGTGAGCACATAATAAATGATTATCTACTGATTACTTACTCTTCTTTTTCTGAATTTATGATATTTATTATAAACACAATTCATTTGGTGCGTCATTGGATGTCACTGATCACCTCTTTTGTATCATCTTCCTATATTTCTGTTTAATTCTTGCATTATTACTTTATATACACATAGTACCTTATTTTTAAAGGGTCCATATTTCTTCAGGGGCCTTAGGCTCTGACAGTTTGGTTTCTTCAGTAACCTTGCTCAAAATGTCCCTTGAAATAGAAAACAATGGGGTAACTTGAGGGCAAAAGGAAGAATGTGTATATGTATGTGGGTATGATAGTTGGATGTTTCCTGTAAATCATTGGGGTTTATCTCCCCAGTGATGTGTAGATAAATATTTAACACCCGGATCTTCAGGAAAACAAAAGGCATGCACAGCACACTTTTAAGTTTAATCTGCATTACCAACATTTCTTTGATCACTTTCTTGAATCTAGGCAACTAATAAAATAATAAATCAAGCGCTGATTTGTAGGCTTTGCTGATTCCTGAGGTGTAAATAATCACACTGAAAATTTAACAACAGAAATCCCTAAGAGCAGGCTCCAGCACACACCTGGATTTTCCCTCATCCTGTGCCTCTGTTGTCCCTGTGGTCAGATTCATCCCCTTATGAGAAGGGGTCCACAGGCTTCATCATATTGTTAAAGGGTTCCATGACACAAAAATGGTTAGAACTTGTGCACTAGAAAGACATGATGAGATGGCCTGAATTATATGCCAGAAGCTCACCATCCTTCATAAACTTAGAAACAGCAAACTACTAAGGTAAAAATTAATCTTAATATGTCCTTAGAGAATCCAACACATAAATTGTATGGGAACCGGAGCAATATTAAAGAAAAATGGTTACCTGCAATCACCTGGATATAACGTTGGTTCCAAAATATTTAAGAACAATTTTAATAGTTACTAAGTACTCAGAACCTCCAAGCCATGTGGAATGAGATGCTTTCAAAATAAGAATATCTAGTAGAAAAAATAAATCAAAACCATGTGGGATGCTAAACATATATCCTTGTTGTCCTATCTGGTATTAGATCTGTTCCAAAGATGTATTCAGTGAGCCAATTTTGTGTCATGAGTTTTCATTCAGTTATAAAAATCAATTATTTTACCTGTCTGTGCTATAATTTGATGAACATTAAACATAAAAGAGTAATAGGAAGTTAAGTTGTCCTAGTAATGTCGCCATTTGAGCTCTAGCCCAGTGCAATATAAAAAGTGCTAGATTTGGAGTCAAAGGACCAGAGTTCGAATTCACCCTCTGACACTTAAGGCCTGTGTAATGTTGGGTAAATCACTTAATGTCCCTGGGCTTCAGTTTCATCATATGCAAAATGAGAGGTTTGGACTCAAAATAGTTTGTATGGGGAGAAGTATCCTAAAATCCTTTCTGCCCCCTGGAAGTTAAGCTAATTTTTTTTCCTTCAAATGTATTGAGATCATCCTGTACACTTTATTGGTTCAAGGGACTAAAGGATGAAGATACTGAATAGCGGTATTAGCTAGTATTTAACACTTAAAATTTGCAAAGTACTTTATAAATATCTCATTTTGTCCTCATAACAATCCTGGGAGGTAGGTGCCATTACTATTCCCATTTTACAGATGATGAAATTGAGGTAGACAAGAGATTTGTCAAACACCACACAATTAGTGACTGAGGCTGAATTTGAACTCAGGTCTTCCTGTCTCCAATTCCAACACTCTATTCCCTGGACCACCTAGTTGCTATCACTTCTTACCATGTAAGTAAAAAAAAAAACTGCCACAAGAAAATCCAGGCACCCTCTTTGGTGTTTACCTGGTAAGTGATGATGGCAATATATTGATTGATTGATTGATTGAATCCGGACAAGGGAGCTTTACCTAGTTGAATCAACATGGAGTATCCTCATTTTCCATCTTTGTTAAATATTCTTTCCCTATACTAGCTAAAGAAACCTCCTTTTGCTAATTGTTGAATAACCTATTAGTGTCTCATTCATTCTAATGGCCAACATAACATGATCAGGGGAGTAGATTGAATCAGACACAGTCCAGAATACTCTCTAAGGTCCCTTGCAACTCTTGATCAATTACTCAGTGAATATAAGGATGAAAACAATGAAACAATAATAATAAGGAAAAGGGAATGGGTCTGTTCTTTTTTTGTTTTTCTTTTCCTACTGTAGGGATGGGGCATTCTTGGATGAAGAAACTCCCTTCACCAATGCAGAACAATTCCTTTCTCTACATCTTGGGGTCTTAGTTGCCTAGAAAATTAAGATGTTCAATAACTTGCTCAGTCTCATACAGTCAGCACATATAAAAAGCATGACTAATAATAAGATCTTTTCTAGTTTCAAAGCCAGTTTTCTAAATACTATGCCAGGCTACCTCTCACAGTAAGAATAATTTAATTTACATAGTCCTTTTAGGTGGAGGTTAGCTTTGTCTCTCCAAACAGTCTGGAGTCTCCCATTTTCCATGGCATTTGATAAACTGTTGGACAGTAGTAGATGTTCATTAATTACTTGTTGATTGATTGATTGATTGATTAAGAATACTCTTGATTTCCTGAGTCCTGAATTCTCCCAATTAATTTAATGTCCCGTCTGGCAATTTGAAGAAAAAAAAAAGGTGCCACTGAAAAGACGTGAGCATGTACAATTAAATTCAGTTGTTTATTTAAGAAAATATCTTTCCAGTTCACCTTTGGGAAAATAGAGTAAACATAAGACCCTTGCTTTTTAGACAAGGGAAACCATTTCACAAGTCTGGTCCTAAGTTTATTCTAATTTATTAACAGGAAACACCTGTGCCAAATTCCTTTCTGGTCCACCAAATCCTGGTTCTTTGGAGAACTTTTCCCTTTCCATGTAGATGCAGTAGTGATAGATGTTGTAATCACTAGTGTTTAGAAAATATAGCATTCTTTATTTCCATGGCTGGTTAAAATTCTTTAATTAAAGGTGATTTTAATTTGGAAAGTCAAGATGTTACAAATTAAACTCTACTGTATTTAACTTAGTTATGGGGAGAAGGAAAATGCTTGAAGTGCTGCACTGGGTGTTCTATAAGCAATGGAAAAAATGCCCAGTGTAATCTTAATTTATTCATTAAGCTAAAATTTCTTTTGTGGATTTCCCAAAGTAAATTCCTATTTTGTGGTTGGATTTGAGTAGTTCGTTATTTTCTTTTATATCTTTCACATTAGAAGCTTCTAACTTGTACTTTCAGATTTATGGATGCATATCTAGAATTAAGTAATGTTCCTTATGAGTGGCTCTTGGGGCTCTGATACATATATGCTTTCAACCTAATCCGATTCTCTTTGCAAAATGGTGGCAAACCAAGTAGTGACTTAATCATGTCTTTTCATGGAAATGAGGAAGTGTGAGTAACTGCAAGAGCCCAGTGTCATAGAGTACAGGTACCATGATCTTCCTTGCAAATGAAAAAATCAACTAGACATTCCATACACCACTGCAGCCAGTTTTATGTTCCTATAGTATTGTATTTGGGGTAGCCAGCTCACGTATTTGTTTATTTACTTATTAATTCATTTATTCAACAACTCTTTATTAAATACCTACTACAAGCACAGCGAGAGGTATGATAGATCAAGGGGTTCAGTGCTGGCCTTATAGTCAGGAAGAACTGGATTTGAGGCTTGTCTTTGTCACATGTAACCATGTACTCATGGCAGGTCAGTTAATCTCAATTTCCCAGGCAGCTCTTTAAAACTCTAAATTACATAGGAGTTGCTGGTTTTAATCAGTGAAAGGAGTTTCTGTAATGGCAGTCTCCCACACCAATGAAAAAGAAGTCTGGACCTGCCCCAAGGATTCAAAGATAGATATACTATTTACAGGTCTTGCTCTCAAGGAAACTTACAATCAAACAAGGACAGTTACAGAAAGAATCAAGTTGCTAGGGTGAGTGAGATAAGGAAAAAGGAGAAAGATATGGTGATAGCAGAAAAAAGCACCCTCACTCTTCTTATGAATTTCAAGCAAATGAATCAAGGGCTCTGTTTATACTGAATAGCTGTATATACACATTTGACATATTGGGTATAAAGATGAATTTTCTATTTGTCCCCTTTTCTGATACATAGTAATTTCTCTACCTTCAATGTCCCTCTCTTTCAACCCTTCTTCACTCTCTTTCTCCCTCATAGCTCAGCCAGGACTAGACAGCACAGAGTTAATTAACCAAGTATGTTGTTTATGAATGGTGATGATGATATTCAGAACTCCGTCATGTCTGTAGAGCTGGAACGTCCTGAACTTCTTCACAGAGAAGGGAGTATTTGGAAGGGGAGCATAATGATCACATCATAGGGCACATGAAGCCCCAATGAAGGTTGGTCTATAATAATTCCTGAGGTCTATATTTGGAGCTTAGATAAGGTCTATCCCAGAATCTCAGTATTGGATGATACCTCCAAGGACACCTTGTCTAGCCACACTGGTACAAGAATCCCCTCTACAACATCCCCAAAAAAGGATCAGTCTCAATCCTTGAAAATGCTAAGTGAGAGAGGTCCCTCCCTCTCACTCCCATTAACTATTGGGAAGTTTTTCTATCCATCAAACCTAAATCTGCTCTCCTGTAGCTTCCACCCATTGCCACTGTTCCTTGCTCTGCCCTCTAGTACCAGAATAATTCTCAATCTTCTTCCACAAGTCTGCCTTTCAAATATTTGATGTCAATTGTTGCATACCACTTCAATTTTTCCTTCATGGTAATCATCTCCAGTTCTTTCAAATGGTCCTCAAATGGCGTAGTCCAAAGGTTCCCCACCTTCCTGATCATACTTTTCTTTATGCTGTCAGTTTGTCCATGTTCTTTCTAAAATGTCATGCCATTTTCGATGGAAACCAGTACTTCAGATGTAGACTGACCAGGCAAGGTCACAGTGGAACCTTGCTCTGTATATTATACTTCTTTTAATGTAACATAAGTTTGTGTTAGGATTTTTGGTTGCCTTATCACTGGGTTGACTCTTGTTGAATCCACTAAAACTCCCAGATCATTTCCTCTCCTTCCCCAGGTAAAAGAAGTAAAGGCCTTCATATCTATCAGTATAAAATTTCATTTTATTAAGTTTAATACAACATTCTAGCCTATTTTGAATCCTGACTTTGCCATCTAAGGTGTTAGCTATCCCTTCCAACTTTGTGTTGCCTGCAAATTGGATAATCAGATCATTATTACATTGCAAACTCCTTCAGGGCAGGGACTGTCTTTTTCCCTTTTCTGTTATCCCCAGCACTTAGCACAGTGCCTGGCACATAATAAGTAATTAATAAATGTTTATTGACTGATAAGCATTTGGTTCATCTTTTCCTAAACCACTGATAAATTTTTTAAGTGTCTGGGGCCAAGGATAGATTATAGGAACTCCACTAGAGACTTTACATGGATGCATCAATCCATTTGAGTTCAAATGGGTTGATTTGAAATTTTGCAAGTTATAAAACCACTCTATTATCACTTAGCCTACACCCTTCACTTTGTCCTCAAAGACAGTATGGTCCACATTGCCTTATACTAGAGGCAACAGAATCTTGGCTTCTCAGGACCAGATTAATGGAGCAGTTCTAAGGATGGTAGGGGATGAAACCTTGGTTTCAGTGATACTGAAAGATTTATTTTAAAGCCTCAGTACCAGCCGGTGTAATTTTGAGTCTACAGTTACTATAGCAGGGTTGGATACAGTAGCTAAAACAAAAGGTTACATGTTAGCTAAATCAGCTTAGTCTCTGCTGCTCCATCCAACGGTCCCTAATAACCTTTAGAGAAAGTAGGGAGTATTGCATTCAAAGTGAATGCCTCCTGGCAGGGATCAAAGCATAATAAAGAGGGCAAGATCTTAGATTGATAAGTATAGCTATCAGAGATTAGAGAATTCTAAAACACCTAGAATAGGATTAGGATAGCCTTCAGACAGACAGATTGGTAGACAGAGAGACAGACAGACAGACAGATAATCTTTCTGCTGCATCAGGGAGAAATTAGCAGACATTTAAATCTTCCCCCAGATCTGGGTGCATGGTAGTCAAGGAACTGAAACTGAGTATCTAGGTACAAGAACTAAATAATGCAGATTGTGTAATATCAGAGAGTTCATTGCTCTATTTGTGGTGCCTCCAAAATGGAGCTTATCAATTTCCTCCTCCCACTCTAGTCTTGCTAGAACAATATCAAGACTACTCATGCAATATACATAAATAGCCTTGACTGATTGGGCTCATTAACTGGTTTATTAATTAGCATTAATTTAGCATTCAGAGTCAGATTCTGCCCCACTGGCCAAATGGAGGGCTGGGTCAAAAACTGAGTTAGGTAGTATACAAAGAGATTCAGCAATGAGATACAGAGAAAACATCCAGACAAAAGTTCAGGTGGTCCTATATGCCCAGATACTAGTAAAAGATCCATTGAGGGTGTGGCCACCTCCTCCTGGGCAAGCCAACACCAGATTGGTTAGTGAGCTCTTCCTGAAACTGTTCAGACAGCTCAGTTTCATTTTAATCCAGCTTTTGGGTAGTAGAAGATCATATACCCTTGACCTTGCTGGAGCCACCTGGATAGTCTAGACTTATTATCAGACTCATTTCTTTAAGCAGTTGTGGTACAAACAATATCCTAACCCTGCCTACATAAAATTTAGACTTCTTTGTTGTTGTGTCAGTCCTTTCTGATACTTCATAACCACATTTTGAGTTTTCTTGGCTAAGATACTGGAGTGGTTTGCCATTTTCCTTCTCCAGTTCATTTTACAGATGAGGAAACTGAGACCAAGGTTAAGTGACTCATCTAGGGTCACATATCTACTGTCACTTTTTTTTAAATTTCAGAACAAAAATTCTTCAATAAAAAAGCAATGCTTTCCCACTCCGTTTTTGCTAGTCGCCATTCTTGTTCGTAAGCTTTGAGTTGGACTGGCTAGGGTTGCCTCAGAACACCATCACTTGGGTCTTTGCAGAGTGACCTCTTGGAGTTGCAGAATGGGGCAGCATGGACTAGAAGCAGCAGTGGCCTCTCACTCCTGGAAACTCATCCTGGCATCATGGGAATGTGCCCACCTTGGGTTGTAGAGATAGTCCCATCTTGGCTTAAAGTTTAAAACATCAAGGACAGGAGTTTGCTCACCAAAGTAGACTAACACATGCAAAATAACTCTATCAGCCTGGTTACAATTGCCTGTTAATTAGCACTGCACAAACAAGCAGATTGCAAACCCCTCAGGCATAGAGACTAAACTGGTTTTCACTTTCTCTCTCTAGTGCCTAGTATAGTGTCCTTCGTGCATAGTAGGCATTTTCCATCTCTAGTGCCTAGTATAGTGTCCTTCGTGCATAGTAGGCATTTTCCATCTCTAGTGCCTAGTATAGTGTCCTTCGTGCATAGTAGGCATTTTCCATCTCTAGTGCCTAGTATAGTGTCCTTCATGCATAGTAGTCATTTTGCATCAGCAGCTCTGCTTGGTTTGACTCCAAGGAAAAACACATAATCCTGTCTGGATAAGTTGATCAGCTGAAATTTTATCACCACCAAGAATGACTTGAGTTTAGATATGCTACATCTTCTCAAGTTATCTGCCAGTTGCCTCTCCCCTCTGATTGGAGGACTAGCACTAAAGTCCTCCCAAAGCCTTCCTTCATTGAGGGTTCACAGCTTTCTAGGCACCTATCATCTGCACTAGTAAGTATCATGAATAAGCACTAATCATTTGCTAAGCATTGTAAATGTGCCTGGCATATAGTAGGTATTCAATAAATGTTTACTGAATTGAATTGAATATTTGTCAAATGAATGAATATCTGCCTGGTAGGTGGCAACCAAACTCTACACAGGTCTTTGTCCAACATGACATTTCATTTCCTGTCACCATGTCTTTGCATTGGCTGTCCTCTTAGGCCTGAGATGCCTGCTCTCATGGCCTCTACTCTTAAAATCCTTAAGTTTCCTTCAAAGCTCAGCTCCAGGGGGAGTTGGGTGTGGCCCTACAGTCAGGAAGACTTGAGTTTAAATCCCGCCTCAGAGACTTATTAGCTATGTGACCCTAGGCAAATCTTACTTAACCTCATTGCAAAAAAAAAAAAGAGGAGGAAAGAAAGAAAGAAAGAAAGAAAGAAAGAAAGAAAGAAAGAAAGAAAGAAAGAAAGAAAGAAAGAAAGAAAGAAAGAAAGAAAGAAAGAAAGAAGAAAGAAAGGAAAAAGAAAAAAAGAAGAAAGAAAGAAAGAAAGAAAGAAAGAAAGAAAGAAAGAAAGAAAGAAAGAAAGAAAAAAGAAAGAAAACAAAGCTTACATCAAATACCACACTGATGTCCTTCCTAATAGCTCCAAGTAGTGGTACTTATACCAAAAAATTACTTTGTATTTATTTTGTAAATATTTATACTTGTACATGTTATCTCCTCCAATAAAATGTAAGTTCCTTGAGGGCAAGGATTCTTTTGTTGGGGGAGGGGAGGATTTGTATTCCCAGATCTTATCATAGTACTTTGGACACAATAAGCACTTAATAATTGCTGATTAATTGTTGACTGATTAACTTTCAAAAAAGATTTGTTTCCTGAACAAGTGCTCAATCTGAGAGGCAAAGGTTGAAGAGAAAAAAATTGTCAGTAATTATAAACAATTCAAGCTGCAGAAACCATTTTGAAAATTAATTTCTTCAATGTTATCCATAAATCCTACTACTGAGTTGATGTAACCCCAAATAAACTCAATAAAATACAAATCATACTTCAACTTTTTCTCCTGAAGATTTTTCTGAGGGAAGGAAATGTTTTAAGAAACACATTTGACATTTGAGAATTCTGGTCTTCATTCTTAGACACATCTTCATGCTACCAAAGTCTGGATCTGAGCATCTTAGTGTCAGCATTTGAGTTCTATAGCTATAATGTCATATGAATGGGACTTTGGTGCTGCAGCAATATCACTGCAATTTAAAGGATGAGCTCATTCCCTGTGAAGAATTGAGAATTCATTTGTAGGAAAAATTAGATTTTTCAACCTTTCAACCATGTATAAGAATTCTGTGGTGCATATCAACTGTACTTGCAAACCTACTGCAGATTTAGCAGACATTAATACTATATGGCACACTGTTGAGATGAGAAACAATGGCTAATATCATATTTCTCAGATGCCCAAATTCCTTTCTTATTCCAAGTCAAATGAAATAATCCCCCTTTGAATCCAAAGACTTGTTCATGAGAGAATAGCTTTTGCCTATCACAAAGGCCTTGAGGCCTTTATTTATACAGATGTTTTGCTTTTCCTAACAGATGGCTATCTAACATTTATTACTGTTGTAGTTGCTGCTGTCACTTTAACTGTTCCCTGAAGTCCTTTGGCATATTCTACTAAGATTTCCTTAGGTATAAGAATCAAGAATCTCTACTATTAGAACAGCAATCATTAATTGTTTCAAGGAGAAATTAGAAAGAAGGAAAAATATAGAACATCAGTGCTTTAAAATATTTTATTTATCAAAATGTGTTTATGAAGGCAGTGAGGAAAGACAGAATCATATATTTAGGGCAGAAAAGGAAGTTAAGGATCAATGAATCCAAGCCTCTCATTTTATAAATGAAGAAATTGAAGCCCAGAGAGTCTAAACGACTTTTCAGGGGTCTCAAAACTAGTAAATGTTTGAGGCAGGATTTGAACTCAAGTCTTCCTGATTCCACTCTATATATGACACTGTGTATTCTCTCCCTAAAGATGAACTATCCTTGTTGTGGTATAGGGAATTCAATCCAATCTAAACCAATAAGCATTTATTAAATGCCAACTGTATGCAAGATACTGTGCTAGGCACTAGGAATACAAAGAAAAAAGTAAAAGTAACAATCTCTGCCCTCAAGAAGCTTACATTCTACTAATGTGTTAACAAGTAAGTATGTATGTCTCATTTGTATTATTGCAAAAGACAATCTGAGGATGCAGAGAGTACTAACAGTCATGTATATTGTTAATAAAATGTAGACCTGTCATATATATATATATATCCCTTGGGGTCAAATACTCAGCCTTTCTACTAAACTAGAATACTATGTAAAAATAATCAAAGAAATATCTTGTGTTTCAAGTTGAATACTCTGCCAGTGTCAAGAAACCTCACTATATACCTTCTACTGGCATTTTTAAAAACTCCCCAACCCTGCTTTCAATTTCAATTTCTTTGATGAAATAAAGTCCCAGGCCTTCACTTCATAGCATAACGTTAGCACTTATAGAATCTCCCCAAGGTGAATGTCTCAGGCAAACAGTCTATTAGTCTCCAGTCAGTCCTAAGCATACTGAGATCCAGCAAATTCTGGACTTACTTGTGTAATTATACACAGATTTTTGCTGTTCCTGGAATTGCCCAGGCATCTAATGAGAGTTCCAATCATCTGAAACCTTAGCATGTGACTCTTTCTCCCCTGCTACTGAAGAAAGCTCACTATTCTTGATATTTTTCTATCCCTGAGTCATCCAAAATGGGCCCAAGATAACTCCATATTAGAGCCACTAGGGCATCAAATCTATTCATTTGGAGAATTCAAACTCCTGGAGATTGTTCAGTTTAATACAAACATTTGAGTTTTGAGTTCCCTTCTAAGTCTTTCTGAAAGAGGTATATCCAATGTTTTGTATGTTTCCTTTGGTAAGTGGATAAAGCAAATGGATGGAAAAGAAGCAGCCCAGGGCAGCTACGTTGCACAGTGCAAAGAGCTGTGGCGTTGGGGTCAAGAAGACCTGAGTTCAAATTTGACCTCAGACACTTGACACTTAGTAGCTGTGTCTTGGGCAAGTGTTCAGTGTTAAGTGACTTGGGCAAGTCACTTAATCCCAATTGCCTCACCAAAAAGGAAAAAAATGATATTTTAAAAAGAAAAAGAAAAGAAACATTGAGTAGTTAAGTTCACTGAAATTAAGTTGGTTTACAAAAGTGTGAATAGCATCCAGGTGGCACAGTGGAGAGAACACCAGGCCTGGAGTCAGGAAGACCTGAGTTCAAATTTGGCCTCAGACACTCAGATACTTAGTGACCCTGGGCAAGTCATTTAACTCTGTTTGCCTCAGTTTCCTTATCCATGAAATGAGCTGGAGAAGGAAATGGCAAAGCACTGCAGTATCTTTGCTAAGAAAACTCCAAATAGGGTCATAAAAGGTAGATACAACTGAAACATCTGAACAAAAACACAAAAGTGTAATGTAAAAAAAAAAGACAGGAAGAGAAAACAGGGGGAAAGAAAGATAAGGGCTTTGAAAGGAAGAGATGATATTGAGCCACAGTCTTATGTTAATTGACTTAAAATAACAACAAGAAATCTATACATAACAGATTTCCAAGTCCTAATTGATTACTTACTCCTTGCAAGCAGTACTCAAAGCAGCAAATCATATGACTAAAATATTCATTGTAATGGATTTGTAATGTGTAAGCTGTGTCCCTTCTCTACTTTTTTCTCCATTTCTCATTTAAATACCTCCCATATATCCTAGTATCTACTCATGGTTATCCAGAGAGGAAACTAATTGTTAGGATTTAGGTGTGGATGATAGTAATGACTCAGACTCATTTATGCAACATTTTTTGGTGCAAAGCACTTTATATATCTTATATTACTTGATCTTCAAAGCTATCCTATGATAGGAAGGTTGTACAGGTATAATTTTTCCCATATGAAAGATGAGGAAATGACTAGGTATGATAATGTACATTAATGTACATTAATCCCTGATGCCAAGGAGGCTGAGGCTAGTTCTTGAGCTCTGGAGTTCTGAGCTACACTGGATAAGCCAATCAAGCATATGCTTCAATTTGGCAAGTGCCTGGAAACAGATGACCACTATGTTGCTTAAGGTAGGACAAAGTAGTCTAGGTTTAGAAGGAGCAGATTGAAGCTTCTGTGATGATCTTTGTTAGGATGAAGTGGAGAGAGAGAGACAGAGAGAGAGAGAGAGAGAGAGAGAGAGAGAGAGAGAGAGAGAGAGAGAGAGAGAGAGAGAGACACAGAGAGAGACAGAGAGAGAGAGAGACAGAGAGAGAGAGAGACAGAGAGAGAGAGAGAGAGAGAGAGAGAGAGAGAGAGAGAGAGAGAGAGAGAGGAGAGAGAGAGAGACAAAGACACAGAGACAGAATGAGACACTGAGACAGAGACAGAGACAGAAAGACAGAAAAACAGACAGAAAGAGAGAGAAAGTGAGAGACAGAGAAAGGGAATATTCCCACCACAAATGAGTGATAGTAGCAGAGGCCTCTGGGTGCTCTCATGGTCTGAATGGACTTAGAATGAGGGAGATCTGGGTTAAAACTTTCATCAAACACTTGTTTGCTGTGTAACTCTGAATGTCCCTTACCTCTCTCAGCTTCACCTATAAAATGTGAATAATAATAACACTTATTCTCCCAGGGTTCTTATGAATATAAAATTAGATGATATTGGTAAAGCACTTTGAAAGACTTAAAGCATTATACATATTTTAGATATTACTAGTGAGAAACTTTAAAATTACAAATGGCAACAACCACCATTAAAAGTATTTAAGGGGGTAGCTGCTGAAATACATGATCTTTATTTTATTTAGGTATGGACCCATGATTTCTTCTTGAAATGGAAGTTCCTATGTAGAAAATTCCTGCAACAACACAAATCAGAAACTCCTCTGCTACTTTTGCCCTTAGAGAGTGGTGTAGGGAATAGGAGTTTAATTGGTTTGCCCCTCGTCAGATAGCCAAGTAGGACTTGAACTCAGGTCTTTCTGACCCCAAGACTGGGCCCTCTACCCACTACATGAGGCTGCCATTTAAAATATATGATAAGTTTTATCAAGAAATTAAAACATCCTTATTTCATCCATTCTGCCAATTTGCCCATTCACACATGGAACTGGCAGCTTTATTTTTCCAAAATAGCTGAGGTGTCATCATATTTTCAATTTGTTTATTAGATGGTGAGTCAAAGAAACAAGAGAACATCTGCTGATATCAACCACATATTATAAATCTGTAAGATAATAAGCATCAAGTCTGAACAATTGCTTTTCAGCTATGTCAAAGGATACCACCTCTTCTAATAAGTAGCAACTCTCTGAGATGAAATTCTCTACCAACCAGGTCAACACCTGCAGTAATCTTAATGTTTGATGGTGACATTGAGTTGGAAGCATCAAAGTATTAAATGAATGAAAGAATAAGCCAGATGTTGGTTTACCTGACACTAAAGCATGTATAAATAAGCCACCTCCTCTGGCCTTCAACAAAAAGGCTGGTGCTTTGTTCTCAAAAGGTACTCATGAGGAGGTACCTCCTTTCTGAAGGCTGAGATAGATGGAAGGATTGTGGAGGAAAAGAGGAGAGATTAAAGGCCTTTATTTATACGTTGATAAATTATAGCAGCTTGTGCACACCATTCAGTTGTCATCTAATTGAGATGCTCACTCAATGGAGGCAGGAACCAAATTCACCTTGACACATGATTTGTCATGGGA
This sequence comes from Phascolarctos cinereus, assembly GCF_003287225.1. NCBI lineage: Eukaryota > Metazoa > Chordata > Mammalia > Diprotodontia > Phascolarctidae > Phascolarctos > Phascolarctos cinereus. The sequence continues at coordinate 346,629,832 of NW_027555847.1, read as the reverse complement.
GATAAAAATTGAACATTGTTTGGATCAGTTTTAAGAAGCTGGCTAAAGAGGATTTCTGTCATATCTTTTTTATCCTTTTTTTTTCTTTTTTGCTTACAAAAAGTGTTCACTTCAGGTCTGTGAATAATGACGATGGCACATGAAAGCTCTTCCTTAACAAACCTGATTATCCAGTATTCCCAAAAGGAATTTCTTTGATGTTGCATCAGGTTGTGAGGTGGCTGGCAAAGGTTAAACATATTAAAAAAAAAAGCTTTAAGTAGATGGTTGACTAAAATATTATGGTTTTAGTCACTGGAAAAATAATTCTTGACATAAAATGTTGTTCACAGGTCAACAGGCCAAGAAAAATATTTAAATGTTTTGTGATTCTTATTCAATATTTTTGTTGGACTGCTATATTTTCAATTTTATTTCCTGACATACAGAAAACAGTAGAGATGAGGATTCTTTTTTCTTAGGTCCTTAGAAATTCCTTAAAATGCCCTTATTCTATCTTTCTTTTTCTTTTTTCCCCAAAGGAAACACCATCTGTCAAAACAGATCAGCAACTGCTCTGTAACTTAGAATCTTAGAAAGTTGCCAGGGGAACTGAGAGATGATGTGACTTGACCAGGGTCACACCCCTAGTAGGTTTCTGTGCAGGCAGAACCTGGACCCAGGTCTCCCTGACTCCTCTACTCACTATGGCATGTAAACTCACACAATAGGTATACATTCAAAACTAATGAACTTTAAGTTTCAAGACTACTGCAGCAGTTGAGGTACAATGCCATACCAAATGGGACACTGAGTTCTCCACAAACCATTTTCATGTTGAATAATAGTGAACTATGATTTCATAGCCCCAGCTGAATAGATCTAACCTAAAAATAGACCCTGGTGAAAAGCAACAGTCTTATTTTACAGGTACTGGCAGAATTTAGATTTAGTCACAAAAGTATAAATTTAGCAATAATGATTTAACAACTTGTTGAATTTTTTCCACTAGCTTCCATATCATCATGATAGATTCCCCCTGCTTCTTGGAATCCTTACTGCTGCTATACATGGATTAAGATTTCCAGAAGATGACTGTGACTAATTGAGAACAAAGGCATGAGTAATTCTGCTTCACACTGATAGAGGCAGAAAAGTGCATTGGCTAGAGTGGGACTTGGAGTCAGATGACCTGAATATGGATCCTGCCAAAGACATTTAAAGGCTACATGATAGTGAACAAGTCACTTCACCTCTACTATTCAAAGTCAACAAGCATTTATTAGGTGCTTACTATGTGCTAGGCACCGTGCTGAGCCATAGAAATACAAAAACAAGTAGAAAGACTAGTCTCTTTTCTCAAGGAGCTTACATTCTTTTTTTTGGGGGGGGGAAATAACACCTAAAAGAAATTGAAAAACAGAACTGGAGATGGGGGTTTGGGAGGGGGGTTGGAAGTGATCCCAAAGGCATGATAGAGAAAGTCTGGGAGAGTCAGGAGTACACACTGGAAAGCTTCAGTTTCTTCTTCTAGAAAATGGAATAATATTTCTATAACCAATTTCATTGGACTGTTCACTAATTCATTAAAGTAATGTTAGTGCAGACCTCTAATACATTAGATAAATCATCTGAGGAAAATTTATGGGAGGACAAAAATAAGAACCATCTAGTAGGAGTACTGATATTAATTCTGAAAACATTGGTTTCTTGAATTTTTTCTAATGACTTGGCTGGGAATTTTCCTAGTGTAGGGAGCCCCTGGATAGCAACTTCCTCAATTAATATAGGTCAACACTTTCTATGCAATATATAGTCTTAGAGAGTTACATGGGAACACTGATAAGTTAAGTAATAGAGTCACACAGCCAGTCTGTGACAAAGTTAGGACTTGAACCTAGGTCTTCCAAATACTGAGGCCAGCTCTCTATTTATTCTTCCATGCTTCCTCTTGATTTTCTTAAATTCTGAAGTATAATGGTTACAAAGAGATAAGTTTGAGAGACATATGTGTTAGTGAGTTAAGGAGAGTTTCTGGAGGAAATGTTGGGATGGATGCATGGAGGCTAGGGAAGGGTCAGGGTCATGTGTACCTAATCCCAAGCACCTGTTCTACCTCTTCAACTATGTTCCACCTGTCAACTGCTAGAAACCTGTCAAACCTCCAGGCAAATATTCTGTGAAATCCTAAACTCAGTCATGCCTAGACTACCTAGTTCTTCACAAGCTAATCTTAAAAACATTGGGAAAAGAGCCCCTCCAATTCTAAGTACCACAGGCTGTGTCTTACAATGCTCTGAGTTTGGATTCATGCTTATTTTCAATGTCAGCTTAATTTCACCTAAAGAAAAATTTAAAAGTAGGACCTTTAATTTTCTCCATGTGCTGTAGTAGGGAAACTAAGAAAGGTACATCCTGAACCCATGAGCACTCTTGCTTTAAGAGTACATATTTATCATATGTATTTTTATGCATTTGACTTTAATTCACACTAGTCCTTTTAACTCTAGGCTGCCTTTCCCACCTTCAAGCAATGCATATCAAAGTGAATCTCCCCTATCTCTGCTAGTCACACGGTGGCAAGAAGGTAAATCTGTACCTTTCCTCACTCACCACCTCTAAACTAACAGTAAACAAAGAATCAATGCTATGCATTCCAAGTCTCAATAAAGATATTTTTTTGGATTATCCACATTTTGGGTAATCTGTACCATTGATCTCCTCCATTAGCATGGATAATTGAGAATTCATTGTATTTAACTTGACTTCTCTATAAAGAAGCCACAAAAATTTCTGGCCCTTAAAGCAGTTTCAATGAATGAAATTAATTAAGAGAAAGAATTTGAGGTCCTGGGATAAGAGTCATTGCAAAGTACTTTTAAATTACAGTGACACGGCTGGACATTATGCTTATTTCTTTGATCTGTCTTTTGGTTAACGAGCTGATATGATTTTTTAAGGCAATCATTCTATTCTGAAGCTTTGCTGACATCACAAACCATCAGGGCAAAGGATGGAAATAAGATACCCACTCCTCTCAGCTTCCTGTGACTGATTTCATGGAATGACCTTGCAGTTATTAAATATAGTTCAACCTGCAAACCTGCACTTTACTACCTCCGGCAGCCTGTTTTAAGTGATCATTTACCCCCCAACATTTCTTCTATAATTTGATGCTTAAAGATCAGTTAATGGAGGCAACCAATTTATCCTGGTCCCTGGGGTGGTCACCGAGAGGAGGTTTCACTGTTTCAATACAATTAAAAAATGCTTCCAGGGCTCAGTGAACTTGGTTATACAAGAAGGTTATGGCAACAAAGTCTGTTTTCTTTGGGAAATTGTTACTAAGCACTGACCTTAGTGAAGTATACAGCTTTCTGAGAAGAATAAAAAGCCCAGATGCTGAGCACTCTGAGAAGCAGGGCCAAATTCAAAAAAAAAAAAACAGGGTATGAGTTTAAGCAAGGTATGCATTGGAACCAAAAAGAAAGAACAGAAACTTTTCTCAGGAATGTGCATTTTGTGTACTGTGGGTTTGTGTTGAAACAAAACTTTTTTTTTCTTTTCTGACTTTGAAGTGTGTTCAAGAGAAAATGCCTGAACATGGCTTTTGGGACAGTACTATAAAGCACAGAATAAGATTATGGCCAGTAATATTCGGGAGAATTACGGTTAAAAAAAAAACAGCAGTCAAATTATTTTGTTTGATGTTTAAATATCTACTGAGTCCCTGGTACCTAGAACTGAAAAAGCATAATCCTTACTACAAGGTCTAAGTGACAGGCATATGTATGTATGTGTATATGTGTGTGTACATATATGTATATATACATACATGTGTTTGTATGTGTATAATACATAATACATATTAATGTACAATATATGACTGGGATTTTGTAAAATTCAAATGAGAAGGAAGCAAAGGTATCAATTTGATTGTTACTTTAAATAGGAAGAATATTTTTTTTTCTAAGGGTTCCTTGTGACACAGATTCTCAGCAACACTGATTTGGGTCACAACCTAAGGGTGAATGATTTTGTCATTCTTAACTGTTCATTCTCTTGTCTATATTGAGCAGTGGTCTGGTACAGTGGATAAAGAACTATCCGTAGTTTACTCTCCTAGGAGCTCCCTATAGCAATCAGAGGTCTAGTCCCTATCTTACATATGCAAAGAAGTATACGTGTGAGTGTATGTATGTGGGTGTATATATTATGTGTGTCTAATATTTAATATGATATATAATATATGCACATTCACATAAACATATGTATACATATACACATACTTATATATGCATCATAGCCTGTGATTCTGTGATTTATTGCTATAGGAAAGTCTTATCAAAAAAACTCCTTCTACTAATACCTATTGGAAACTATATTCTTAGGACATTGCCTGGGGAACTGAGAAATTAAGTGACTTGCTCAGGGTCATACAACCAGTAGATCTTGAAAGGGAGATTTGAACCCAGGTCTTCCTGGCTCCAAGATCAGCTCTCTATTCATTATACCATACCACCTCTCAAGTATCTAATATAGATAAGACAATGAACATTTAAGATGGACTTAAAACATTTGTTCTCAACTTTAGGTTGTAACTAAATCTGAGCTTAATGAGAATCTATAAAAGTGTCACAAAGAGCCCCCAGAAACATACATGGTTTCCAGACATACAGATAAATATGAAGCAGCATTGGAAATGGCTTTACTGGAAAGAAGATGGTCAAAAGGAAAATCCAGCTCCTGGAACATCAACTTCTAGGTATACCAATAGTAATAAAAACAGAAACACTGTTGTCTCTTTTTACCATCAATTATATGCTTAAGATAGACCATCCAATCACTAGCTCCTTCACTGGAGTCAAGGCCATTTGTTATTCTTACTTGGGTTCTACGAAAGTAGGAAAGTCAGTGAAAAGTCCACATTAGGCTCTACACTTAGATGAAAGATTATAGGGTTGCTTTTATATTGTGATGACCATTTTTATACTTAGATTTAACAAGTTAAAAAATAATTCCCTTTCTAGTCTTAATGCATAGTCTAATTGGTGTCAAACTAAGAATCTCTTCTATTTTATTAAGACATCTCCAAAAGTACCTTCTATGTGAAGCCTTTCTTGATTCTACTAGATAATGTCCTCCTTCTCAAAATTACCTTGTATTTATTTTTTATATAATGTGTATGTATTTACTTATGTACATGTTGTCTCCCCTGATAGAATGTATGCTCTTTGAGAGCAAGAACTGGACCGTTTCCGTTGATCCCAATATGTTTGATGAAACACATGCCAGTTTCTTTAATGCCAATATCCTTCCCAATAATTAACTATGGGGTTAGAATGAAGAATGCTTGAAAGAATAAAATGACTAGTAACTCAAAGGGAATTGAAAGATTTATGGAATAAGTAGGCCTCAGCCTTCTTAAACTTGCTGACTTGCATGTGAGAATTTACATATAAGAGATGATCATAGGATCATATGGAAAGGACCAAACAATCTATAACCAAAATGCCTCAGTTTATAAAAGAAGAAACTAAGTCCCAGGGAAGTTAAATAACTTACTAAGGGCTTCTTCACTGCCCTCAGCCTTCACAGTTAATGCAATACCTTGATCTTGCCTCCGCTAGTGAGTGCTTCCACTTATGTGATTTCCTGATTTCACTTTGGAGTCTTCATTTTTGTTGGCCACACTCATTTACTTGGGAGGAAAGAGGATGTCTGTTTAAAGAACCATAGGAATGTACCACATTTTCTAGTTGATACATAGAATCAACATAGCAGAAGGAAATAGTGAGATCAGAATAATAACTGGGGCCCTCTAGGGGCAGGTAGTAGTTATAATTCCAGTAACAGAATGTCTTGGGAAGATAATCCTTGATGAGCTTCCAGCACAAAGGGATGAAAAGTCTCCTTGCTTCTGGGATCTCTGGAATCTCCAGTTACCATGTGATCAATTCCATGTGCTTCCCAGCATCTAAGTCTTCCGAAGAGGAGCTGAGAGTATTTGCTGGTCTTCAATATCTCCACAAACATCTTGAGTACCTCCTTGCTTAGCCCATAGCCTGCACACCTATTCATGCAGCCCTGCTTTATCTTGGACTTGAATCCAAAGTAAATAAGGTTGGTTATATAGTGGCTGGAGATCATTCACTATAAACTGTACAGGAAGATGTAGGTGCCACCATCAGCCTTCATGAATTAGTCTTCACCTTCTAGGTAGTGGCCATGAAATTCTAGAAGGCTTTGATGTTCTTCCAGTGGAGCTAGTTCCTGTGGAACTTTTTTAGTCTCCAACCCCACTATGAGAAGTCTGCTTTCCTCAGAGCTCATGAATAGTATCTTATTTCAGCATGTACCCAAGTGACCATACTTGACCTTTTTTCTTGAGTTTCTGAGGCCCTACCAGAGAACCTTCACCTTCTGGTAGAACTGCTTGACCACGTGTTTATTCTCATCTCTATGCTGGCCAGAATCTGAAATGAAGTCCATCTGGCCTTCAATGGTACTGAGTCAGAGCCCTCTGAGAGTCTCACTTATGAATTAGGAAGAACATGAGGTAGAACTTGGCCAGCTTTTCCAGGACTATATGCAAGAGCTGGTAACACAGAATAGAGCCCATTGCAGAGCCATACATGAAGACAAACAGGTTGAGCAGCAAATGTGGGGCTAGTTTTATAGAAGCCTTTCTATAAGGATATTAGCATCAACAAAATTGTATCCCTTGACACTGGCACTGGCAAAAGCCTTGGTTCCTCCTTCTTAGTCCTCACGCATGCTGTCTTCTCAGGAGCCATCTCTCAGGCTCTTAAATCAAACCAGGTGATGCAGAAGGTGGCAGTAATGAAGGCATGAGTACTAGACTTAGAGTCAAAATCCTGGATCTGCTATTTACTCCATATATGATTTTGGCAAACTCATATCATCTCTGAGAGACAGTTTTCCCATCTATAAAATAACAGATTTAACCAGATGAACCAGATAGGTTTTTTTTCAGCACCTTCCCACTTTTAATTTATGAGACTATGAAATTTAATATTTATTCAGTAGCCCCAATTCACCATATCTCACCTATATTGTTCTGTACTCATCGAAAACTAACTTTCTTCTAATGTGATTTTTTTTTCTAATGAACTACAATGACTTTAACAGTCAAAATTTTCATTTGCAACTTGATATATTAGAGTTGCACAAATTCAATCATCATCTCTACTCAGATGTCCCCAAAACTACATATCAAGCCATAATCTATTTTTAGATTTTGAATTCTGAATTGTGACCTTCCTGCTGGACATCACTATCTATCACATATACATTCAGCATCTGATATCAATACATCTAAAACACATCATCTTTCCCTTTTTCCTGTCAAAGACACCATCATATTCCCATTCACCCAGATTCATTAACTCATTAATCCTTGGCTCTTCCCACTTCCTCATTCCCCATATTCAAGCCTTTTTCAATCATCTATATCATCTTTTTCATCTATTCTTTTCATTCAAATATCCAATACCCCTATGTCTTCAGGTCTTCAGTATTTCTCACCTCGGTCATTTTAGTAGTTTCCTAAGTGAGCTCCCTTCTTCCAATCTCTCTCTTCTCCAATAGAGTCATACCTTCCACATCACGATCTTCCCCATCATAGTTTCAATATATGGTGGGTTAACATAAAAAATTAAATGGGAGCTTTTGGGGAGTTTTGCAGAAGTCACAGATGACACTCAAAGTCCAGCAGGTGACACAGAAAAGGTTTAGAAACTCAGAAATCACAAAATATATTTATAGTATTATACAATATAGCCTATGACCAAATACTTAACCAAAATTATACAATAAAGTACTGTAAACACTCCAAAAAACAAAAAAGGAAAAACAAAATAGGCTTCTTCTCTGATATGAAGGGAGGGCTTAAAAATTTTATGTAGATTTTCCAGATCACAGGGATGCCTTCCCCCAACCCTTGAGATGTGGAAGGGATAACTGTACATTTTCCACATAGCGGCTGAATTTTTATTACTAAAACACAGATCTGCCTCCTTTGCTCAGAAACCTTCAGTCAGTTCCTGTTGTCTATAGGATAAAATACCACAAATATTCAACCTGACACTTAAGGTCTTCTATGGTCTGGCTTTCCCTTACCTTTCCAGCCTCTTTTAATATTACACTCCTTCACAAGCTTTACATTCCAGCCAAACTACATTAAGAGTTGTTTCCTGAACTTTTCAACTCCATCCTCCCTGCATTTGAAATGTCCTTCAAGCTTAGAAAGTGATTCTCTCTCCTCTCCAACTTTGAGAGTCCTTATCTTCTTTCTAGGGTCCATTCAAGTGTTGCTTCCCTAGTGAAGACTTCCTGGATTCCCTTACTCCCCATCACCTTGTTAATCCTCTCTCCTTCCTCAAATTACTTTGGAATTACTTATCTGAGTATGTGCTTCTGTATTCCCCACTCTTACTACCTCAGTTGCTCTTTTGTCTCAATCTCTCATAGAGGTTTGATATGAATTGCATAAAACCTAAATTACTGACAGTACTGATAATAATGTCTTGTATTAACATAACAAAAAGTTAGTTTACTAAATGCTTTTCATAACAAATTTAAAATATCAAGACCCAGAGAAAAGATGTGATTTGACCAAGGTCACAGTACCTATCAGAGGAAGAAATAAGGATTAAAACTATAATTCCTGGAAGCATTATCTGTATTAGTATCAGGGATAGGGAACCTGTGGCCTCCCGGCCAGCTGTGGTTTTATAGGTCCTCAACTACCTCCCTTTAACTGAATCCAGACCTCACAGATAAAGTGCTATATTTACTTCAAGTTGAAGGACATCAATACAGATGGATCCTGCACATCCCATCTAGCTGACCACCCTGGCCACTTCCTTGGCACTTGTCCTATCATGGCATTACCTTCTGAAATCCCATCCTTGCCTCTTCCCCTCCCATATTAATCCACTCAGTATTAGAACTCCAGCCCTATGGCCAAATTATTCTGATTGGTGAGTAAGTAAAGGGCAAATCCACAAAGCCCATTACCTGTAGTTAGCTCCAGACCAACTGTACCATACTTCACATCCAGGGATGTTCTTGGGAGAGCCAGTTGTTAAATTTTCAGCGTGAGTATTTGTACCTTGGAAATCTATAAATTAGAGCTTGATTTATTGTTTTGTTGATTTTATAGATTTGATGGAGTGTCAGAGAAAATATTAGTAATGAAGATTCAACTTAAAAGTGTGTTGTGGGTACATTTTTTCTCCCAGAGAGCCAATTGTTAAACATTTGCCACCATCTTCTGCTCACATACTGTAGCCATCTTCTTTCCCTCTGCCTAACCACTTCTTTCTACTTCTTGTTCTAGGAACCAGAATCAAATCATATATTTTGTTGACTCCCATTTAAACTTTCTAAAGGCAGAGATTATTTCCTCTTTGCATTTGTATCCCTAGGGTTTAGCACATCAGAAGTGCTTAATAAATTATTTTCATGCCAACATTCATTCATTTCAGTCATTTAATCCTCACTGATTCCACAGCAGGAAAAAAAAATGTGACAAGGACATTCTGAATTTCACAGTGAAATAGCTGTACTTCCACAAAATAGAACTGCCAATCATCTAAGTAGAGCCTCTAGGAATTTGTCAATCTTTGAATCTTACTTCCTCCTGCTCACCACAAGAAATATCTTGGTTACAAACCTCTATTTGACTTAGAGTTAGCATCTCTCTGCCTAGTCATGCTGTTTCTCAGATAGTGAACACAGTCTGTCCCTGGGACTATCTCCAAAGTTTTTCCAGCTTGGTAGAATCTATGAGAGCTTGTTCTCAACTGAAATAACATTTATTAAGACCTCCCAGTAGAACTTTTGTGGAGGTACAGCTATTTCACTGTGAAATTCAGGATGTCCTAGTAGATCATGAACTGAGATTTAGGAATAGATGCAGACCAGGTTATTGGGTAACCTTTTGTTCAGAACCTATGTATAAGAGGAATTGCTTTTCAGATTCTGTACCAAAAAAAAAATGTATCACAGTCTTGTTTGGTCCCAGTCCACTTGTATAATCATGGAAACAGAAGAGAAGAAAATGGGGCAAAAGATTCTAAGAATCATATAGATTTTAGATTATCTATAAATATTAATGTCACTATTAATGACCTAAACATGCCTTGTCAAATGACCAAAGAATTGACATACTATTGGAGAAATAGAACCATATCAATATTGATGTTTTTTGCTATGAACTAATCCAGATAGTACAAGGCAATAGAAGTTAAAGGATGACTCAAAGGTTTTCCTTAGTGAGGAATGTAAAGGAGTTAGCTCATAAACTTTACTTTCATTATCTGTTCAAACACAATTAGAAAAGTCATTTCATAGATCACTTGATTATCTTGCTTCACAGTGCACGTCATCATAAGAAAAAGACCACAAGGAAGATAATTATAGCTTATGCAATGATATCTATTAAAATGGACAAAGAGGTAGAGTAAATGCTACAAAGAACTTGGCAAAATCTTCCAGACCAAGACAATAAGTACATTGATGCTCAGGAACTTCAGTGTGTAGGTGGGCACAGGAGAAGATGGAGAAAAATATGTTGGAAAATATGATTCAGGATCAAGAACTGAAAAAGACTTGTAGACCATGTCGAAGCCTCATATCCATACAGTAGGAATGTTTTCTTTAAGAAGAAAACCAGAAGGTGCTAAGGATGGCAAACAATGAAGGTGGAAGATAAAATTTATCTTAACAGACAGTTAACAAGGTGAAAGGCATGTCTCATTCAGCTTCTTTGTTTAATTAGACCATTGATTGTTCAGCTTCTTTGTTGTAATCAGATGATTGTCAAAACCAAGCCCAAATTAGAAGATAGGCTAAAAAGACAATATGCTATTGACAATTATGAAATCTCAAATCTAACCTATATAAACAAGTTATTGACTTTCAAATTCAAAGCGATTATAAAAAGAAGAGAAACAAAGTGGAAAAAAATCTTTGCATCAAATGTTTTGGGGAAAGTTTGATATCCAAGATAAATAGGAAATTGACATAGGTATATAAGATTAAGAAACATTGCTTAAAATAAAAGATATTAAAATTTTCAAAAGGAGAATTGTAAGTCATCAATAATCATGAAAAATTCTCCAGATCACTAATAATAATAAAAATACAAATTAAAATAACTTGTTAGTTTCATCTAATACCCATAAAATAGTCAAAGGTAATAAAAGACAAAATTGTCAATGGTGGGGCAGCTTAGGAAACTGTCTTAAGCCTGGGTGTGACACAGATGATTGAATTGGAACAAGTAAACATTTGTTTATGTTTACATTTATGTACATATATACACATGTATCTTGCATATATATATACATATTTGTATAAATGTTCACATGCATATGCATTCACACAGGTGTATGCATGTACCTACATACATATTTATATACAAAAAGTACATACTTAGAATGCAAACATACACATACATGCATGTATGTGTACATGCACACACATGTGTGTATACACACACACAGAAAAGTCAGTGCACTTTTAAGCTTAAAACTTTAGGGGACATTTAGGGATAATTAAAAAAACTTAACTGGACAAAGTTATAAGATTAGATATAAGATATAAGATAATATAAGATATTAGATGTAAGATAAGATATAAGATTAGACCTAATAAAAGTTGCTTTAGTGGAAGGATTTCTTATACCTTTCCCAGGATGGTTTTGCTTAACTGTTTTCCTTTGTTACAGAGTGTTGGTTTACTGAGAAGTAACTGTGCTTTAAAAATCAAAAATAAACAATAAACCTTTAAAAAGACATACAAGATAATGATGGGGAATGTATAAAAGGAAATACATTAAATTGGATATCATAAAAATTATGACAGATTGACCACAACATAGTCATTATGCATGATGAGATTAAGTCATTGTTGCAAAGATCCAAGCAAAACTTATTATCATTGCAAAAAAGGAAAAAAAAAACAACAACCGAATATCAGCTCAGAAGCTGGAAATCCAACAGTTATAGAACACCATTTAATAGTTATAGCCATCTTAACTCATACCTCTGAAGGAACAGGCTCATTGTCAGCTTGAGAATGCATTTCACACATTTCTTTATTTAGTAAAGAAATCTAATTGATATAAACATATGCATAATGAAGAGGTCGAAAGAGCCCAGATCCTTCTCACAATAATGCTTTAAAATGCTTAAAGCAAACTCCATAGGATTACAAAAGATATCAACTATATTGAAATACAATTATCATAATACTTTTTTCAAAACCAAGTTCAAGAATCAGGTTATGAACCCCCTGCTTTAGGAACACACAGATTTAAAATATAATCACTGTCCTCAAGTAATTTATAGTCTAGTAGGAAAGATAAGATAGCCCAATAAATAAAATTCAAAAGAGAATGTTATGGGGCAAAGGACAATCTAGACCACATATTCTAAGAAAACACATGGAGGAAAATAATGTTTCCAGATGTCTTGGAGGAGCAGATACCTGAGCTAAGTTGTGAAGAAAGGTAAGGATTTTAATATATAGAGAAGAATAAGCAGAGCTTTCCAGGCATGGAGGACAGACTCATGGAAATGGAAAAAAGAAGTTTGAAGTGCATGTGTGTGTATGTGTGTGTGTGTGTGGGTAGTAGCCCCTATTTAGCATCAGCACAGAATGTGTGAAGAGAGTAATGTGAAATAAGAATGGAAACATAAATTGGCGGGAAGATTGTGGATTGCCTAAAGTGCCAGAAAACAGAGTTTATATTCTCTCTAATAAGCAATAGGGAACCATGAAATGTTTTTGAACAGGGAAATTACCTATTTAGACCTATTTACTAAAAAGAGTATTGTGTCAGGAATATGTAATATGGATGGCAGAGGTGAGAGACTAGAGGCAGGATGCCAAATAAGAAGTCATTATAATAATCTAGGCAAGGAACAATGAGACCCTGAACTAGGGTGTAGGTAGTAGTACTAGATTATGAACCTGAAAATATACTTCATTTATTTATTCTGCATGAACTCTAGAATAGGATTAGAAAATAAGTAAAAATTAAGCCAATTATAATAAATATTATGTAAAACATATGTACTACTGGTTTGCATTCATTAATATAGTGTGATATTTTATGTGAACAAACTGATTCATATTCATAACTCATTGATTTTCATGGAATCTCAAGAATTTAGTAGTGCAAATATTTTTAATATTTTACTGTTTGAAACATCATGTTGATAGTATGTGTAGCAATAATAATAATAAATCATAGTAACAGCATTTATATAGTACTTTTTTCAACCTAGAGAATTTGAAGTTAAAACCATTGTGTTTGCCTGTATTCTTTCATTTAAAAAAAATTAACCTTAAAAAACCAAACTAAAGATCTATATTTCAGAAGTAGCCTCTTCACATAGTCTACAGCAGTTAGAGATGTGTCACAAAACATGCAAAGAAGAGCAAGGAAATTTCAACACAGGTGCCCTATGACATCAGCATCATGCACATGTTGCTCTTTTAAAACACAAGAGAATCATCTGCTTCCATTTTTCCATTGATAAAAACCTCATGTCAGCCTTGGAGTCTGATGACTTGAGCTTCATTTAGCCATAAACATAGAAAATGACAGGCCACTCTGACCATACCCAAGAACTAGATGCCTGAGAAAATCCAAACCACTACATGCTGCTTTCTTTGGCCTCCATGGTAGTAAACAAGGCTTCATCTGTGCTTGGTTGGTATCTGACAGGCCACTTTGGAACCCTTTCAGAGTGTGTGTTTCTCTAACAGCTCCATCTGTGGCCAGTTAGCTGAGTTGGTTAGAGACTGGTGCTAATGAGGCCAAGACTGTGGCTTTGGCCAGTGAGAGTCCCTCTGTTCCGTGGCCACAGGCTTCACCCTTCACCTCAGCCAGCTGTCCCAGAAACATGTGTCCTTGGTCACAAAGACGACCGGGTGAGAATGTGCAGATGGGTCAGTACAAATCTATCACCACTACTGGAAAAAACAACTCTGAGCACATGCCCCACTGACAGTAGGTTAGTTGCATCAGCTTTTCACATGGGGAAACACAGCCATGCTACTATGTTTTCGCTTTGAAGGGAAGCCATTGCAATACAATAGCTCCTATGAGATAATTGCATTCTTTTCTCTACCCACTGATTCTTTCTCAGACCTCTTTCCATCTCAAATATGTTATACCTTTCAAATGCAGTTTATGTCTTGTAAGATCATTATTATGGTTTATTGCTATAATAATTCAATGAGTTTGGTTTTCCCCTTTGAGATGGGACAACACATTTTCCCGGAACTGAGAGGGAAAAGCTGTGCAGTTTCTCCCTTCCAATCTCTTCTCTTTCCCTCATTTGCAGTAAAATGGGCCTGTAAACAGAAAGCTTCCTGGCTCTTAACTTCAATTCAACAATGCTAAGCATTTAACAAACACCTATGATGTGCCAGGCAGTAGGCAAGGCTCACAGAATACAAAGTTAAAAATGAAACAGTCTATGCCATCAGAGAATTTACATTCTCTGCATCTACTGCTTTGCCTTCTCTCAACTCCACAGAAAAAGATACCCCTAAGAGGATAAGCTCATCACTTCTAATCTCATCACAATGCTGCTAACTCAAGCTTTGATTGTCACCACCTCCCTTGCCTTTTCTCTCCTCTGATTGGAGAGGTGGAGGGGGAAGCGTCAGACTCTTCTCAATGCCTTCCCTTATAGATATTGGACTCTCAGATGATTCCACTTTATACCTGCTGCTCTTCCTGGTTTCAACTCCACGGAACAAGATGCCTCTGAAACTTGTACCACTTAGTGTCTCCTTCCTACTGTGTGCCCCCCACTTTCCTCCCTCCTTTTATATATTGTATACTCCCTATTAGATTTAAGCTCCTTTGAGGGCAGGGACTGACTTTCTTTTGTTAGTTGTGTCCCCAGCACTTAGCGCAGTACCGGGCACATAATAGGTGCTTAATAAATGTAACTGGAGGAAACAACACATGCACAGAAAAGTAAATAGAACATGTTAAATGCAGGAGTCAGGCAAGGCCTCTTGAAATATGTAGCTCTTGAGCTGGGTCCCTTGAAGGGAATTAGGGTAACTTAACTAGTTACCAATCAAGTGCTTAGGGGTATTTCTAGGGATATGCTGATAAATGCTTAACTCCCAATTATTTTTAAAAATATCCATACTTTAAAATTTAATATGCATTATTAACATTTTCCATCACTTAAATCTTTACAATTGACAAAACAATAAATTGAACTCTGATTAGTACTATTCGTTATTTCCAAGGTATAAATGCTCATACTAAAAATTTAACAATTGCCTCTCCCTAACAGGTAAAAAATGGCTCCAGTATACCCCCTGGACCTGTATATCTCTCTCCAAGGGTTGCAAACACTGGATTATGAACTCATCTCTATTTCTCTCCATAGCCCTTCAGAACAATACTATTCAGAAATAGGGAGAATGATCAATTCATTACCTGGTTAGTCCAAATGAGAACTTTAGGCTAGAAGATGGGCATACTACAGATAAAAGACTGGTCTCTCTCTCTCTGTCTCTCTCTGTCTCTCTGTCTCTCTCTCTCATAGTTAGATAATAGATGTATGTATGTTTATTTGTAAAATAAAATTAAAAATTATAAAAATCAAATTAAATTAATATAAACAATTATATATTATATAATAAATATAATATATAAATAAATATATGAATATACAATAAATACATAAATAAAATTATTATATAAATAGTATAAAAATAAATTTTTTAAAAATTAAATTAAAGTATACAAATGAAATGAATGGGATTTTCAAAATTGAATTTTGACCCCACCATATGGCATGAAAATGACAGTGAAATTGTCCTGCTCAAATTCTTGCCTTTTAAAAACACAGTCACCTTTGTCCACGGGCATAGATATGAATCCTCTCCCACCCCCCAAGAAGATTGGATTATCATCCCTCACTGTTCTAGAAGAAAAGAAGTAGCCTTAGATTAAACAGTTATTTCTAAAGGAATTTGTTTTGATTTCTTTTGAAATGTTCTAAGATTTCATTTTATAAGAGGTGAGGAAATCCCATTAGATGTTTGTCTGCTATCAGGACACAGCACAACCAAAAAGGATGTTGCTTAGATTCCTCTGGACTAAACTTTCCAGTTTGACACGACAGGGGAAACCTGAGCAAGGATATAGGTAGAATAATGTGCCTTTGGCTAGCTCTATAGTTTGCTGCACCAAGAGTATCAGTTTGCACCTTTTGTAGCCCAGTGAAAATTTCACTTCTAGGTGAAATGGCTCCTTGAAATGTGGGGCAGGCTAATCAAATTGGTATTTCTGTTCTGGTTCAATTAGCTCCCCATGAACTTTATTCATCTCCGAACTAAATGATGCTTCATGGTAGTAAATATTTTTTTTCCTTGTGCACATGGATATCTCATGAGAAGTACTTCTGTATGTTGTACTTATTTGCTTTCATGCTAGAACATTGTCATAATGCCATTATTGGTATCTCTCTTTGGAGATGGCATGTTATAAATGAAATACATTCACTTTATCTTACCTAGAATTAGGCCACCATGATACTTCCAAATAGTCTTCAACTATGCATCCTGCACTCTGGCCATTCTCCTTTTCTGACTAGAATTCAGTTTCTATCTCTGGGTCCCTGGCTACATAGGTGACCTTGCCCAGAACCACACCATCATGCCATTTCCTGGCCTTTCCAAATCAAGCTGCTATATATGCATCCTCTCCCCACCTCCCTAACATCCCCCATTTTTAGACCAGGGAAACTCAGGAACTAGAGCCAGTTATGTATCCATTGCTGACAGCAACCTCCAATACTATACTTTTAGGACTTCTCCTTGTTGCTGACTCATAAGCTATGCTAAATGGGGCTCTTACTGATCCTCACTTTCTGTTCATTATAGTGGAACAGAGGAATAAAGTCAAGAGTAAAGTAAGCTGCCATTCTTCTTTCGTGACTCCATTCCTCATATATTCTTGCCAGTTACCAACACCTTCCTTCATTCCCAATCCCAGGCCAAGCGTCAGTTCTTTTCATATGGTCTTAGTCTTATGAGTGGGATAACCCTAAGTCACGGAGATTGATAGCTTGTCAGATGAGCTTAGATATAAACATGTCATTAACCAATCTGGTGACCCTGCCAAAAAAAAGAAATGAGATTAGACTACAATGAGTTTTTGTTTTTATTAAATAGCCCATGCTCTCAATTGCAAATTATTAGCCCATGAGGTTGGCAAAGGTGGCAAAAGACATAAGAGAGAGGCACACTATGGAATATTGGTGGAATTGGTCCAACAATTCTGAAAACAATTTGGAATTATACTTCTTAAAAAGTCAATAAATTATTGCCTGGTCACTTCCAAACAATGCCACCTATACTATGGTCATTAACTTTCTCATTCAAACACAACTCAGATTCTGTCATTGGGACCCTGGGATCTGATACATAAGCTTTCACCTCTTTCATGAAATCATATCATAATGTCATTCCCAACCTTTCCAAATTATACCACAGCAGTAGCAACCTGTTCTCTCCTCTTGCTTTTGAACTTTATTTTCACTTTATATTTTGTCTTCTCATGTTAAGATTTGAGCTCCTTAAGTGCAGAGACTGTTATACTATCATTTCATAGTAAGTGTTTAATGAAGATTTTTTTCCCCTTCATTCATTTTGATCCAATAACGCAACTGTTAGGCATGTATGTCAAGGAAAGATCTCATATGTAAGAAAAATATCTTAGCATCGTTTTTTTGAAGTAGCAAAGAACTGGAAGGAAAATGGTTGGCCATCAACTGTGGTTGACCAAATTACTGTGTATGACTACAAGTGAATATTATTATACTGCAAAAACTGATTAATGTGAAGAATTCAAATAAACTTGGCAAAACTTACATGAATTGGTACAGAATGAAGTAAACAGGATCAAGAGAATTATTTACATGAGGAAATCATTTAAAGACTTCAGAACTATGGCCAATGCACTGATCAATAGCGATAAAAAAGTGAGAGTGATGCATCACTAGACATGCTATCAACCTCTCTTCAGAGAAATGGTGTAGTATAGGTGCTGAATTTTTAAAAAATACATTTTTGGGTATAGGCCAACATATTGATTTGTTTTGATTAACTTTTTTTTTTGGTTATGAAAGAATATTCTCTTGGAGGAGGAAGGAGGAGAATCACTAATTTTTTAAGAGTATTAATAAATTAGAAAAAAAGAGTAGGTAGTGAGTTTACCATGGTAGGAAGGAAATAGGCTTACTTATGTAGTGTTCAACCTACACAGATTCATCAGAGTCTGTTTGCTGGCATTTAGGATACAGATCACAATGCATCATTTGGAATTATTATGCTATTAAATAAAGCATAGCTTTTGCTAAAGTTGTAAAAATATTAGAAAGGTTACTTAGGATTCTGTTAAGATGGCAACTTGAAAGACAGTAGAGGAGTCCTCTTCTCCTACAAATACTCCAGCAAGTGTCTAGTAATAAAGAAAATTACAAAGAAAACCAATGATAAACAGCAAAAAATTCTTTATCCAGTCTAGCTCTATTGGCTGGAGGCTAAAGCCAATGAGGCCTGACTTTGATCTGTGAGAGCAGGGGGCAGTATCTCCCTTGAGAACCCTGAATGAAGAAATAGGAATGAGCACATACACATGGTTGGGGCCTTTTAAGAGGCCTGAAGCCAGGACTCAGAGTCATAATGACCAGGAAGCCTATACCAGAGCCACATCAGAAAATAGGGCAATTTAGTTACTAGGCAGTCACAGTACCAGGGAGTAGAGGCCTGAAACCAGCACTCCATAAAAGCTATCAAAAAAAGACAAGGTCAGTCGAGCACTCATGAAGTTCTAGCATTGAGGCCTTTTTGGAAGACCTGTGACCAGTTCTTATTTTTTACTTGACTCAGGGACATATCAGGGCCATAGCAGGGGATGACGCCAATTTCCAGTTGAGATTTGTGCAAGGAGATAGAGAAGGGCTAAGGCCAAAACCGGCACTGACTAGGACTCAGCCCTGCTCACCCAATGTAGAAGTATAGTATTATTAAGATGAATCAGGATCTCCTCACCCCATACAAGGAATCTGGCCCTAGCAGAAAGTAGCAATCCAATAGCAAGAAGAAAATGCTAAATGCAATAGAGAAATTCTATGAAGTAATAGCTTAATTAGGCAAATGCACAATTATAATCATAATACCTAACATTTTTGCAAACTTTAATGTTTGCAAAGAACTGTACATAATACATATGATTAAAAAATGAAATTATAAGTGAAAAGTAGGGAAAAATAAAAGGAGAATAAATAACTTTGAAGAGAAAGTGGAAAACTTTACCTTAGTAGTGAACTTTGAAAAATATAATGCAGCAAAGAAAATGATACAACAAAAATTAGAATAAAGTAAAAGATTAATAGTTAAATAAAAGGATATTTCTACTATTTAAAAAAAAAACTGACATGGAACAAAGATCCGGGAGAGCAAATTTAAGAATTATCTAACTCCTTGAAAAACATGAGCAAAAAAACCCCTAAAAAACCACATATTAAAAAAAAAAGCTGCCGGATCTTTTAGAACTACAGACAAAATGGAAATAGGAAGAATTTAATAGTTATCCACTGAAGGAAACGGCAAGTTTTGAAAATATAGAAGAATATTATAGTAAAAATTTGGAACTTCTGTGTCAAAGAAAAAATATAGGAAATAGTCAAAAACAATCTTTAATTACAATGGAATCCCAAAAGGATTATTTAAATTTATGTTACTAATAATGAGTAATAATAGGAAGCATTTATATAGCTTTTTGAGGTTTCTAAAACACTTTATAGATATTGTCTCATTTTATCCTCACAAAACCCTGGAAGGTAGGTGTTATTATTACTCCCATTTTGCAGATGAGGAAACTAAGATAGGCAGAGTAAGTGACTTGCCTGGAGACACACAGATACTAAGTGTCTGCAGCATGGATATTTATTTTAAAGCATGCAAATTATTCAGTTTATCAAAACAAGAAATAGTGAAATTAGCTCAATCCCAGAAAAATAAATTGAATAATCCATAAATGAACTCAAAATAAAATAGTATTATATGGCTTTTGCAAGTTAATTTTTATCATTTTGAGAACACAACTCCAATTTTGACATAATTATTTTTCAAAATTAAGGAAAGATAACACACTACTATATTCTTTCTATAAGACAAATATGATTTCCAAACCTAAAATAGAGAAAGAAAAGTCAGAAAAATAAAATTATACATCACTATCTCTAATGAATATGAACACAAATTCAAATTAAATGTTAGGAAAAAGGCTATAGCAAAATATTGAAAAGATTGTATACTATGACCAGGTTGGATTTATAGCAGCACTTTTTATTGGAAACAAAATTTGTACCATCACTTAGCGAAAGCATCAATAAATTGTGGCAAAATAGTATAATAGAATATTATCGCAATATTAAGAAATTATTAAAGAGAAGGCTTCAAAGAAACTTTAGAAGACTTGTATAAACCGATGCAAAGCTAAGTTAGTGAAATCAGGAGAACTATTTTTCCAATGACCATGACATTTTAAATAATGACTTTGAAAGACTTAAGAATTCTAATCAATACAGTGACAACCACTATTTTGGAAGACTAGTATATTTCCAAGAAGAGAAAATGGAAGTGTAAAAGATTTGTGGACTGGAACTCAATCCACGAAGACCCAGCGATTGATGACATAGTTGACCATCATTAGTGAGAGCATATCAATGTTTGTATTGCTTGGTACAGTCAATAAATTATATGGACATTAACAGAGATGTTTGTCTAACACCATCAATTCAAAACAGGGAGACTGAGAAAGAAGCTAGACTATGGGAAAAAAATATATCCCAGATTCTATCTTAAGATGGGACCTGAGCGGATTATACAGCTTTTGTAATTTTTAGTTTCCTGGTTTTATTTTTAACCCAGGAAGAGGAAATTTATAAGGAGATGAAGCAATATCAGATTGTGGTGGTGATGGTGGGGGCGGGGGAAAATAGGGTTTGCTTTATTTGTTCCTAAATGAATTGCATATAGCCTAGTATCCCATAGTCATATTCTATGGATCTCCACATTCAGAACTGGGTCTAGAATTGATGTTCCTATTATTTTTTTTTAACTTTCTGAAAGGTGACCTTATTAATAACACAAAGTAAGAGTTTATGAAATCTTACTTTTTTAAATGAGTTTTAAACTAGTTCTAAACCAGTCTAAACTAGTTCTCCCAAATGAGGGAAAGAAGAAAAAATCTCTTTCCTCTTATCCTTGACAATCCATCAAATTCTTTTAAAAAATTAACACTTCCCAATTACATATAAAAACAATTTTAAACATCCATTTTTTTAAATTTTGAGTTCCAAATTCTCTCCCTCTCACCTGTTACCCCATCCATGAGACAACAAGCAGTTTGATATAGGTTGTATATGCTCAGTCGTGCACAACATATTTCCATATTAGTCATGTTGTGAAAGAAAATACAAACAAAACAAAAACAAGAGAAATAAAGAAAGTTTGAAAAAAGTATGTTTTGATCTGCATTCAGACTTTATTGGTTCTTTGGATATGGATAGCATTTTTCATCATAAATCCTTTGGAATTGTCTTAGATCATTGTATTGATGAGAGTAACTGTCATTCACAGTTGATCATTGTACAATATTGCTGCTACTATGTACAACGCTTTCCTGATTCTGCTCATTTTAATTTGCATCAGTTCATCTAAGTCTTTTCAGGTTTTTTCTAAGAGCATTCTGCTCTTAATTTCTTATAGTACAAGAGTATTGCATAATAATCATATACCATAACTTGTACAGCCATTCCCCAATTGATGGGGATCCCCTCAATTTCCAATTCTTGGCCAACACAAATTCACATTTTTATGATCTCTTTGGGACACAGACCTAGTAGTGGATCAAAGGGCATTCAGAATTTTATAGCCCTTTCGGCACAGTTCCAAATTTCTCTCCAGAATAGCTGAATCAATTCAATATTTTTTTGCATCTCCTTTACCAAAATGATTGATTCTTTTTTCATGATTTTTTATATCACTTTCATTTATTTTTCCATCTTTTTCCTCTTCCCCTCTACTTTGATTTTCAAAATTATTTTTGAGATCTAGCAGGAACTTGGTGGGGGGGGCAGCTGAGACCAATTCACATTTTTCCTTGAGGCTTTGGATGTAGCAGTTTTGATTTTGTTGTCTTCTGAAATTACATTTTGATCTTCCCTGTCATGATAATAACTTTTTTTTTATGATTAGGTTCCTTTTTAGTTTAGTTTAGTTTTGTTTGTTCATTTTCCAAAATATTTCTTGATTCTACTTCTGGGATGGAAGAGGCACTGTTCCAAGCTTTAGGTTTTTTGTATAGCTGTTTTCAGAGCTACTTCTGGAGGTCTGTAAGTTTTCAGTTCTTCCAAAGTGATATGATCTAAGGAGAACTGTTGTTATTACTCTTCTGGCCTATGCTTCGGTCTGTGAATGACCACAAGCACTCTTTTCTACCCTGATACTGTGACCAGGGTTCCTGCTTCTCTGTGCCACAAGCTCTGGTGTGGTAGTGCTCCTTGCTTTGGGCCTGTGTCCCAGGACTGTGACTTGTACCCAAGTACATGTAATGCAGCAGAGTTCTGCACACAATGCCAGTGAAGGGCCCCCTGCAATATCCCTCTGACCAGTTGTGTGACCCCCTTACCCAGTGTCTGGGGTCATATTCGAACTCATGAAGATGAGGTTTCCTGACTCCATGTCCAGTGCTCTACCCACTTCAATGCCTAGCTGCCCGGGTAGACTTCCATTCTTGGCAAGTTTCTAAAACACATTTTTTTTTAAGCCACACAATCAACAAGCCTTTATTATGAACAAATTAGATGCCAGCTACAGTGCTAGGTGTGGAAACACAAAGATAAAAATGACACAGTCCCTGCTCAGAATGAGCTAATTGTCTATTGGGGGAGATAACATGTATAAAGGTATGTAAACACACACACACATATACACACACATATATACAATTATATGTATGTGTATATATATATATATATATACATATATATATGTATGTGTGTCTATGTATGTGTATCAGTATATATATACATGCACACATATATATACTCTACCTTATGTGGTATATATGTGATACACACACACACACAGAGCATATATGCATGTGTATATATGTATATATGTATATGTGTATGTGTGTATGTATATATATATATGCATACACATACACACACACATACACACATATATATATATATATATATATATATACAAAACAGCTTGTGTGGACCGTATATATGTTGTATCTATATCTATATCTATCTATACATATATATGTGTATATGTATATACATATGTATGTATGTATATATATATATGTATATATATATATATATATATATATACACATATACATATACATACATACATACACTCAGAGTAATTGGGGGGGAGAAGAAGGAGGCACTAGCAAATGAAGAAATAAAATTCACCTTCACATAGAAAGTGGCATTCTAAACACCTTATTACAGGGAAGGTTGTGAGCTCTTAGAAAAGGAAGCAGTGATCACTAAAAGCCAGCAGGGATTTTTCAAGAAAAAGTCATACCAAACTTAAGCTCACTTCCTTTTTTGACAGGGCAGCTAAGCCTGTAGATCATGGGATGACTCTAATCCTAATACATTTAGATTTAAGCAGAGCATTTAACAAAGTCCCTCATTCTATGAGATTGGTGTGGCTAAATTAGAATTTACTCAGGTGGATTTGGAACTGTTTGAATGATCAGACCCAAAGACCTGTCATTAATACCTTACAAATGTAAACAGAAGCAAAATAAAATTTTAATAATTGTTTCTCATAAATTTTCTAGTTGCATATCCCTGGAATCTTTCCTTGGCTTGTACTATTCAATACTTTCATCACTGACTTAGATGAAAACATAAATAACATGTTTGTCAAGTCTGAAGATGACACAAAGCTTGGCAGGATAGCAAACATGTTGAATGATGATATCCAGATTCCAAAATACCTCAACAGACAAGAGGGATTAGGTAAATTAAATAAAATTAAAATCAATAAATGGATGAATAAGGAGATGGAGAATTCATTAAGCATTTACTCTTTGCCAGGCACTATGAACAATTACAAATGTATAGTTCTATTCTAGAGCTCTAAGATAAGTGTTTTGAATACAGGAAGAGAGAAGATATAACTAGATGATACTTCTTTTAGAAAATAATCTGGAGATTTTAGGCCTCAATATGACTCAAGAATGACATGGCAAACAAAAGAAGTTAATGTTATCATAAGCTGCATTAAGAGAGGAATTGTGTCAAGAAAGATACCATAAGTAGCATTTCCATTATATTTTACATTGGTCAGGCTACAAAGGGAATAATAATGTTCAGTTATAGGCAAAATATTTTAGGAAAGATATAAATAAGCTGGAATGGATTGAGAAGATAGCAGCCATGGAGCAAGTAGGTGGCACAGTGGAGAGAGCTCTGGCCTTGGAGTCAGGAGGATCTGAATTCCAGACTCAGACCCTTGACACTTACTAGCTGTGTGACCCTGGGCAAGTCACTTAACCCCGACTACCTCACTGAAAAGAAACATAAAAGAGAAGATGGCAGTCAGGATGGTGAGAGGATTAAATAGGGATAGAAATGTGGACTAGATCTATAATTTTATTGGTATATGTATCTCCTACATCAGGATGTTCCATCTACTAATGAAAGTTGGCACCATCTTCACAACATATAAGTCTTAGAATTGCCTAGAGCTATGAGAAATGAAATTATTTTTCCAGGGTCAAGTAACCAGGACATGTCAGAGATGGGACTTGAACCCATGTCTTCCTGGCTTTCAGGCCAGGCTTCTATCAACTACACCAATGGTTCTCAGACTAGTTAGTCTCAGGACCCCTTTAACTCTTAAAAATTATTGAGGACTCAAAAGATCTTTTGTTTATGTTGGCTATAGCTATCAATATTTACCACATTAGAAATTAAAACATCTTCATATTATTATGAAAATAATTTTGACATCGTGGACCTCCAAAACTATCTTGGGACCAGAAAATACTTTACTATATCGTGCTATCTTGGCCTGAAAACATACCATATGTGAACAAATCAAAGGCAATGGGGATGTTTAGCCTGGAGAAGAGAAGAGATTTTGGGGGTACATGAAAATTCTATTTGAGTAATTGAAGGATTACCATATAGGAGATAGATTAAATCTCTGCTTGTCCTTGCGAGGTGGTGCTAGGAACAACTTAAAAAAAAAAGTTGTAGAGAGATAGATTTAGGCTTGATATAAGGAAAAACTTCCAACAATTGGAGAAATTCAAAATTGGATGAGGCTTCCTCTTGTTGAAGATACAGAATCAGAGGCTAGATAAAACTTGAAGGTACTGAAAAAGAGATCCTCATTCGGGTTCAAATTGGAGTATGTGGCCTTAGATCCCTTCTGGCTCTGAGATTGGGTAGCTCTGTGATTCTGTTTTGGTTTGTTAAGGTTTTTGTATCCTGACTGCCATCCAACATGTTTGCATCATTTGAAATTCTGATAAGAATTCCATCTATAACTTCATCCAAATCATTCATTAAAACAATGTTGAAGAAAACAGCCAAAACATTGTTCTCTAAAACACTTTATGAGAGACCTCCCTCCAAGCTGACAGTGAGCCATTAGTGATGACTCTTTGGATCAGTCTTTCAACCAATTCTGAGCTTACCTAATTATACTATCATCTAGCTCAAATCTCTTTTTCTTAACTACAAAGCAACATACGGGACTAGCTCACATGCTTTGCTGAAATCTAGGTATACTCTGAATACATCATTGACTTTATACAAACTTTGTGAATTGTATATAATACTCTGTAGCATATTTATATAATGCTATCAATTTTATTCCTTCTTAAAACATCACCCAAATGTTCACCATTGTTACTCCCTCATCTTCCACCCCTCAGTAACACAAATACATACATTTACACACACATATACATACATGGACATATTGCAAACACACGCACATATATACACACATGTAATATTTAAATATGCAATGCTACTTTATATCCCTCCTGTTTTAGTTTATTGCCTTTGAACATAATATATCCTTTGATTGACATAGTGCTGCCAAGAGTTGGATCCCACAAAATATCTATCAGTTCATAATTACCTACTTTTGTTAAGATATCAAGTTCTTTTGTTCCTAAGTGTTTATTATCAGCACTCTGAGTGCAAGGATATATAGACATCTGAGGCCATTAATATTTCTCATGTCATCTTCCTTGCTGCTGTCTCTGTGAATCCATGAACAGTTACATTGCTACACAGCCTTTTACAATTTCTGCCTCCTCAGTCTTTTTATTCTTTGTCTCCCATCTAGGGGGCAAGCAGGTGGTGTGGTAGATAGAGGACCAAATCTGAAGTCAAAAAGACCTGAGTTAAAATTTTAAATTCAGACACTTATTAGCTGTATGGCTGGGAGAAGTCACTTAACTTCTTCTTGCCTCAGTTTCCTCATCTGTAAAATGACCTGCAAAAGGAAATGGCAAACCACTTCAGTATCTTTGACAAGAAAATCCCAAATGGGGTCACAAAGAGTCAGATATGACTGAAATGACTGAACAACAGCAACAATTTCCATCTAACTTCTTTTGACAAGCAATCAAAGAAGTCCTCATTCTCTCCAATAAACCACAGAGTAAAAAGGCTTTTCTCCATTTATTTGATTTTTCCCCCAGTGGAGAAAGCAATGTATACTTAGTGTACACATAATTGTTGATTTCCTGCAGAAGAAACTAATACCTTTGGGTCATTGGAAGAGTTCCCTCATTTTCCATGCCTGCTGAAACTAGCATCCTTATTTGTTTTGAAGTTCTCTTTCATTTATTCTTTAATGCCTGGTTCAAGTCTCAAATAATCCATTAAACCTTTCTTGACCATCCCAATCAGTTTTGATTTTTCCAGTCTCAGAACTCCTATATTTCTTACTGATTGTTCCATTTTTTGGGGGAAGGCACGGATTTGTTCATATATATATATATATATATATATATATATATATATATATATATATATATACACACACACCACACACACATACATATGTACATATATACATATATGCACATATATACATACATATCAAACACATACATTCTTTCATTTATGAAAAACCAAATAGGACATACGTGTGTGTCTATCTATCTATCATCTATCCATCGTATGTGTGTGTTTGGTGTGTGTGGATGTATGTGTGTGTATCCCCCAGCTAGACTGTAGATTTTCAGAGCAAAGGGATCATATTTAAAGGAATATCCTCAAACAGTATAACAAATATAGGTTATGAGAAATAATTAGACATGAGGGACTACCTTAATATGCATTTATAAGACATAGAGCTACTCTTTTGGAAGAAATTATTCAGGCTATATAAACCCCCAAATTCAGTATTATAAATAGTGACATATAATGGCTAGAAGTTATAATTAAAGGATCAATTTGTCATATACTCAATATCGAAAGAATTGGTGGCCCTCATTTCTTAGCTCTACATACCTAGATCATGACAAATAATTTAGAGCTAAAACTGACCTTAGCTATCATCTAGTCAATCAAAATTCATCCTCAAATTGTGGCATCATTGTTGAAAATTGCTTGATAAAATAGTATCCTTGTGGCCAAAAACAATCTGACTAGGAAGAAATTCAGGATTAGGGGATTATTGAGTTTAATAATTCTAGGGATTTTGTTAAAATGTATTATCTAACATCTATAAAATTATGTCATTAGTAGTGAAAAACTGAAAGGATATTTGGCATAAATCTGATTCCTCTCTGCTATCAATTTTTTTTTCTTTCCTCTTATTTCCTCTCCTCTCCTTTCCCCTCCTTTTTCTCTTTCCTCCTCTCCATTTCCTTCCTTTTCTCTTCTCTTTCCCCTCCTCTTTTATTTTTCTATACTTTTGTATAATTTTATAATTTCTTTCTATAATTCTTTCTAAATTTCTATTTTTTAAATTTCTTTCCTTTCCTCTGATAAATTTCCTTTCCACCCCATTGCTTTCTTTTTGCATTTTTTTTCCTTCTTTTCCTTTCCTTTTTCTTTTTTTTAAAAGAAAATATTTACAGGATCAAATGTCACATTTTATATTTTACATTTGGCCTTCACTGATTTTTTTTCATTCAGTAATATGAAAATGAGTTACATTGAATTTATTCATATATTCACCATTGTAGAGGCTATGCATGCCTAAATGTAAAGCAAATATATTTTGAATTTGGAAAATCTGGTGGAAGGCATGACAATGGGGGTACTTTGGCATGGTGTTTCAACCCTTCTAGTCTATAGGCTGATGTTTTAAGTGAATTATTAGACCCTTAGAACAATGGATATGTTAGTTTGGGGAGCAGCGCAGTTGTCAAAACTCACACTGCAAATTTTTTTTTTTTTTTGGCACATGAACTTCTGTGGCAAGCTTTGTTACACAGCACAGCCTCTTGGGACTTTTCCAGGGCATCAATTTCAAAACATGTGCTTTTAATTTCTATATGTTCCATTCCCCTGGAGACTAAAAATACACTCAATTCAACATAAACTGTTTTTTTTTTAGTTCATTTTATTTTTAACAACTATGAGCCTGACTTTGGTTTCAAACAGCTTTTCTATATTTTTCTTTTTACGAATGATAATAAGTGACAACATAACTTCATATAAAAAGTTTTAAAATTTAAACTTCATGAATTTTGTCCTTGCCAAAATTGTTTACCACTTCATATTTTTCTATCAAATGTGTTTGCAGTATGAAGTGAGGGCTTGATTACTCCTTGAAAGGGATTTCCCTTGGCTTTGACTCCCACCTAAAAATATGAAAAAATATACTCTACTAGAAACAGCTAGATGGTACAGTGGATACAGCAGTCAGAAAGAGCTGAGTTCAAATCATTACTATTAGCTATGTGACCCTAAATAAGTCACATAACCTCTTCCTACCTCAGTTTCCTCAAATAGTGATAATAGTAACACCTACCTTCTTGAGTCGTTATGAGGACAAAATGAGATAATTTTTATAAAGTGTTATATAAATGCTAGCTATTATTATCGTGCCAATCCTTTTCTACCCATAATCACATGTGCCACAAGATACCAAAATGAAACTTAATCATAACAAAGAGGCAACACTATCAAACATCAACAATAAAAACAGCATAGCGCATCCACCACCCCATTCAGAGCCCCCAAAGCCACTGATGTATTCAGAGTAGCACCTACTGCCATTTACACTGCCCTCCTTTGATGTGAGCTGCTCTATTTTTACTGTCCTTCAGTAATGGGATCACTCAGGCAGTACTAACTTCTCATAAGATGTGCTGCTATCCTACAGTTTGCTGCTTTCTTCTGGTGGGGCCATGTCTCTCCTGGCTCTTTGCCTTCCTTACATACTCTTTTCCTTGCCTCAATGAATGTTATCAGAAAGAAATCCATAAGAGTTCTCTCCTGATCTCACTAGTTATAGCTCTTTCAGAAACATGGACATGATATGGAGGGAAAAATACTGAATTTGGAGTCCAGACAATAGGGTTCAAATTCTACCTATGTCACTTACCACCTGTATGAACTTGAGCAAATCCTTCACTCTATGTGGGCTTCAGTTTGTCCATCTGTAAAATGAGGGAGTTACAGTAGATGGCTTCTAAGTTCCTTTTATACATTTATTATCTTTTTTTTTTCCTAAGGCCACTCTTGCTATTGAGGTACCAGATCAAAGGATCAACTTCAAAAGGTTATCATTCTAGTTACCTATAGGATCATATCATTAGGAGTGTTGTCACCCATTCTAAGGACACAGAGAAATCACAGTAAGCAGGATCCTCGTACCTCTTCAAAGTGTGAGACACTGCTTTCACCTGGAGTAGTAGTCTCCAAAGTGGGGATTCTGGCCCACTGGGCATAAAGGGATCAAGGGATACTTGATCAACTGATCCTATGTGCAAGTTTTCAACCTTTCCTTGTACCAGCTGTTGCCCTTTCAGGGTAGTTATAAAAAAAAAAACCACAACCTAGATGCTCACTACATCAGTTCACCTGGGAAATTTACATTGGGAAAATAACCCTACCCTCCAGCATACTCTCCATTCTGCCTCCCATATCATTTTAAGAATATGGTAAAATCTCCTCAAAGAATAGGCTCTGCTGTCCAAGACAGGGATTAGTGAAGATGAGCAAGCATGGATGAGTTTTTTGAACTACATTGCAGATTTCATTACAGTATCTTTACTTCCAAACTCAACAGTTTTATAAACTTTGCTATTTTGATCAGGGGCACCTCTATCCTTAAAGTTACCCAGGTTGGTTATCACAATTTTGTTCTTGATTTCTTACTCTCACTTACCCTACATATCAAATCAGTTGCTAAATCTTCTCATTTCTACTTCTACGATATCACTCATATCCACCCCCTTACAATACCACCACAGACACCACTCACCTTTACAATTGCAATGGCCTTCTAGTTTCCAGCATCAAGCTTCTCCCCTTTCTTATCTATTATCCATATACTTGTCAAACTGATTTTCATAAAGTACAGGTCTGACTAAAATCAATAAATTCTATTAGCTCACACAAACTCAATCCCCAAATTCAATAAATTCTAGAAGCTCACAGTAGCACCTGAGGAAGGTAGGTGGCACAGAGAATAGAATGCTGGGCCTAGAGTAAGAAAGAATAGTTTTCAAATACAGCCTCAGACACTGTGTGATTCTGGGCAAGTCACTTAACCTTTGTCTGCCTCAATTTCCTCAACTGTAAAATTGGGATAATAATAATACTTACCTCCCAGGGCAGTTGTAAGGACCAAATGAGATAATATTTGTAAAGGACTTAGGACAGTACCTGCCACATAGGGGATACTTAATAAATGCATATTTTTTCCTTCCAATGGACTCTAGATAAATTATAAACCCCTCTTTTTGTCATTTAAGAACTTTCACAATCTTATCCCAACCAACCTTTCTAGTTTTATTCCCCTTCTGGTATTCTCCAGTCCAGCAAAACTAGACTTTTTCTTTTTTTTTCCTTACTCTCAAACAAAAGGGATAGGGAAAGGGAATGGGACCTGTGATTTCATTAACATAAGGGATTTCTGGATGAGGAAAATCCTCTTACTAATGCAGTTTGATGTCTCTCAAACTTATAGTCCTAGAGAGTTTTGTAGAGCACTGAAGCAAGGTTGAGTGACTCTCCCAGGGTTACAGAGCCTTTATGTGTCAAAAGTGAAGCACAGGAACTCAGGTCTCTCTGCCTCAAAGACCAAGTCTCTATTCACTATGTCACATTGCCTCTCATACTCATATAAAAATGCAACTAAAATATTTAAACATGAATAAAAAATAATGTATGATGTCCTCCATTAAACAGAATCAGCTAAATAAAGAGGAACACATTTATACTAAAAACTTTCTGTTGAGTAGAAATTGGAGACAATTTTCTTTTGCTAGTTGTTTCAGCACTATATGGTAAACAACTACATAGAGACAAACACAACTCCTGATGAAAAGTTATTATGTTCACTGATTGTTATGACCTATTCTTAGTTCTCCTGTATATCTTTCAATAAAAAAAGAATGAAACAAAAGAAATTCATCTGGTTGGCTAGTTAGATTGATCAAATTACCTGAACAAATAAGTAACAAATACTTCGGGTTTTTTTTTTTTCATTTCTTCTTTATCCTCTGTCACTTACCCAGAGATTTTTTTTTAAAGTAATGAAGCATATTCAATCACGTTGCTCTAATAAAAATATTATTAGTAACATTTTAGTCCTTTGGTTATCCTTACTATTTTATTATTAATGTTATATAAGAACATGTTTAGTTATTTAATATCATTTTAATTAAAACAAAACCATTTTGTACCAGTAATAAATAAAATACAAATATTTTAAAATATTATTTAACATCATCTTTTTAAACATTTTGTGCATCATAATATAAAATCAATCAATCAATATGTATTAAGTAACTATATTTCACAAATAAATAACTATATGCCTATTGAAAGTGTATGTCCAAAATGCTTGTGAAGAATCAAATAAGTCTGGAGACTTCTGCTCTAGCATTCCAACTGACCAAAATGTTGACTGAGCATAACTGTCATTTACCCTGAAACATACCTCAAGTAGTATAATATAAAATAATACACTCAGTAATTATTAAACACTTACTGGGTATGGAGAACTATGCAATGTGCCGTGAGAGACAGAGTACAATGTTTAGGTAAGACATGGGGCCATGACCATGCGTTCTGTTAATTCCACTGTCTTTTCCACACTCCTTAGATAAAGTGTAAAAATCATCAGTGGAATTGGATAAATCAAGTCAAGTATTCATTAAGCACTAACTATAATAA
This sequence comes from Phascolarctos cinereus, assembly GCF_003287225.1. Taxonomy (NCBI): domain Eukaryota; kingdom Metazoa; phylum Chordata; class Mammalia; order Diprotodontia; family Phascolarctidae; genus Phascolarctos; species Phascolarctos cinereus. The sequence goes on along the minus strand of NW_027555847.1, from coordinate 346,597,343 downwards.
GCATTGTGCTAAGCATTAGGAATACAAATATAAACGAAAAGATAGTCCCTGACATGTAGTCTAATGGGAGATCACAACACACAAAATGATACTGAATAGGAAGGGTTAAGAGACGAAGGTATTTCCACTGTGGGGGCATTATTAGAGAAACTTCAGGAAAGTCAGGAATATGGCTTGAAGAGAAATGAAGACATGGCTTACCAGGGGCCCTCCCTAAAATCAGCTCATCAGAGGAAATGGCTGAAGGAGAAATTACTATTTAAGTGTGTGAAGTGCAGAATTTGAGTGAGTTTCCAAGGTCAAGGGGTTTCTGAGGCATTGGGGAGAAATAAGAATAAGAAGGGAAGCTATTGATTGGGGTGGGGAAGCTTTGTATCACATATCTCTAATGAGGGTCTGATAAGAAAACTTCAGAGGGACCTAATGAAAATATAAAAGTCAAAGAGTCATGTGTGTAGTAGATAAGTGGTCAAAGATGATGGTAAACTTCTCGAAAGAAGAGTTCTAAACTATTACCAACCTTATAGATTATTGCTTCAAATCACTGTTGATAACAGATATACAAATCAAAACTTTTGATATTTCACCTCATACCCCCCCAAAAAAAACTGACAAAGATGACAAAAGATGGAAATAATGGAAAGACTGGCACACATATATTGTTGATAGCACAAGATTAACTATGTCCGTATTTTATCATCTTTGCCAATTCTGAAAAGAAATTTATATTCTGATTTAAAAAAAAATAACACCACACCTTGTGTGGCAGTACATGTCAATCTCAATTAATGGGGAGGCTAGGGCTAATGGATGTCTCGAGTTTGAGAGTTCAGTGGGCTATCACATGTTGGGCCCAGAGAGAAGAAAAAGAAATGTAAGGTATTAGAATAGGCAAAGAAGAAACAAAGCTATCACTCTTTGCAGATGATATGATGATATACTTAGAGAATCCTAGAGAATTAAGTAAAAAACTACTTGAAATAATAAACAACTTTAGCAAAGTTGCAGTTTATAAAACAAACCCACATAAATCATTAGCATTTCTACATATTACCAACAAAGACCAAGAGCAAGAGATAGAAAAAAAAATTCCATTTAAAGTTACTGTAGACATTATAAAATATTTAGGAGTCTACCTCCCGAAACAAACCCAGGAACTATATGAACACAATTACAAAACACTTTCCACACAAATAAAGTCAGATCTAAATAACTGGAAAAACGTCAGTTGCTAATGGATAGGCCAAGCTAATATAATAAAAATGTTGGACCCATGAGTAGCCCCTATACTTTTTTGCCTGAGTAAAACGGGAAGACCCAGTTTTTAAAATAAAAAATGAAAAAAAGATTAAAATGTACATAAAATTTGACTGAGAGATACCATTGCTAGGTATATGTCCAAAGGGAGTCAAAGACAGAAATGTCCCATATATATTAAGACATTAATAGCACCACTGCAAAAAAATGGAAACAAAGCAGCTGCTGATTGATTGGGGAATGACTAAAAAGAGTAAATAGTAAATAGTGAATAAACGTAATGTACTATTACTATGCTACTATGAAGAATTTAGGGAGACATGAGAAGACTTAAATGAACTGATACTGAATAAAGTAAGCAGAATCAAGAAAATAATTTACATGACTAAAAGGAATAAAAATAAAAATGTAAACTGCATGCTAATGTAATTATTATTGACTGGTCATAAAGAAGAAATGACAAAAAAAGCTGTAAATGAAAGAAACTATGAGTGTGGAACATTACATACATTACCAGATTCATTTGATGTTTGTTAGCTTTGCTTAGTTGCTTTTTTCCCCTCTCCCTTTTTTTTTTATCTTTTATTATAAGGGATGGTCTTATTTTGTAAGGCAGGATGATAAAGGTTATGTTCATAAATGAGAGTACTGTTTAATATGCTAAAAATTTAAACTGAAAAGACAAAAACAAAAAAGTCACTTTTCTTTTAAGGACGAAACCCCAGGTCTTCAAGAATGTCAGACAATATTAATTATTCCTTATTTCATTTCCATTAGGTGCCGATTAATATTATGCAAATTAAAGGCACAAACCCCAATAATCACTTTACATTAAATATGTCTTTGATAACTAAATACTTTTGTGATGCCATGAATGTGGGAATTTCTTTTAGTCATTCAGAGGACAGCCCATACATGCTATCATCACCAATGTTTGCCTATATCCTGAGATAAATCCTTAACAGGAGGCCCACTCAAAATTTGGGGGAACCTTTCTTGTTTTCTCTTGATAACTGCATGGATACCAATGGCACACAATAGGTTTCTGTTGTGTATTGCTTACTTTCTTGCTACTTCAGTGTCTCATTTTTTCCCATCCATATACCTCTCTGATGACATTCTTTACAGTGAATCTTCTGTGCAATTCTTCATTAGTAATATGTTGCAACCTGCTCATGGCCACCATATGTCCTTCGCTTGTGTTCTTGGTAAGGCTTTTTCTTAATTAGTTAGAGGGCTTGGTTTTCTATGGCTTGCAGCTACACAGCATCACTGGTATACTGTTTTTAATATGATGAACCTTTGCTTCATGACATATGGCATCATTAGGAATACTGCATACTTTTCCAAAAATAATACAACCTGCTTCCTCCTCCTATTCAACTTAGGGACTATCTCCTCATCCATGTACAGTGTCTACCCAACATAATGTAATGATGGAACAACTCTTTGATCAATCCTGAGGATGGTATTTGAGGCAGCTAGAGACACTTGATAAAGCACTGGGTCTAAAGTCAGGAAGACCTGAGTTCAAATTTAACCTCAGATATTTGCTATGTGATTCTGGGCAAATTACTTAACCTCTGTATTACTGTTTCCTCAATAGTAAAATAGAGATAATAATAGCACCTACCTCACAGGGTTGTTGTGAAGGTCAAATGGCATATCATTTGTAAAGCACTTAGTATAATAGTACCTAACACATAGTAGGCAGTTAATAAGTTCTTGTTCCTTTCCCCACCCTACTTACCTAAATAACATAAACTGGACATAGGTATTCTTAATCAACTTTTTTCACCTGTATGGGAGAAGAGGTTTCTTCTACAAACTCGTCATAGACTTCTCTTTATTAGATTTCTTTATAGCAAATAACTTTATAGCAACAGCTCTGACAAGAAAAGAATTTCACATCACATCCTCCTTTCTCTAGCTTCTCCATAGATTCCTCATTACAGATAAAATACACATCTTCTCCCTTATGCATTAGGGAGAAGCACTTAAAGCAAGCCATTTACTCAACTGTCACCTGAAAATTGCCAGTTCAAATTGTTTCTCTCAAGATTCCCTTTGGCTCTCTTTGACTTTCAAAGCTACATTTACAGTATCTGCAGTCTCCACAAGATAGACATTCAAAACAGGGGTTACATTAGAAAAAAAAGTGTTTTGAGGTTATGTTAGTTAAGAAAAAAAAGAATGAAATTGGGCAATAAAACTCTTAACTCTTCTGGTTCTAGTTCCAAATGCTGTACTAATTTTGGACTCAGGATAAATGCAAGCAGTGCTATTGATATCCTTACCAATTTGGCCTTATTCAACAAGAGGGCAATTAAATATAAGTATGACATCCCACCAAACCATTCATAGTGCTGTCAATTATTTTGCAAGGCAATGAATAAATAAATGAATGAATGAATCTGGATAGATGAATAAATAAATAAACATGGCATGTGTTAATTATTAATAATTAATTATATTAAATGAACATTTATATGTATATATACATAAACGGAGGCAGCTAGGTAGAAGTGGATAGAACTCTGGCCTTGGAGTCAGGAGGACCTGAGTTCAAATCCAGCCTCAGACACTTGACACTTACTAGCTGTGTGACCCTGGGTGAGTCACTTAACCCTGATTGCCTCACCAAAAGAAAAAGCAAAGAAGGAAAGAAAACCTTAATTGGGGTCACAAAGAGTCAGACATGACTGAAAACAACAACAAATGTAGTATAGGTATAGATATGGATTTATATCTTATTCTATGATCTGAATCCTTCATTTCTCTGTCAGTAAGTAGGTAACATGTTTTATCATTAATCCTCTGGAATCATGATGATTGCTCATTATGCTTATCAGCATTCCTAATTCTTTCAAAGCTGTTTGTTTTTTTTATCATATTGTTGTCATTGTAAAAATGTTCTCATGGTTCTGTTCACTTCATTGTGTGGCATTTAAAATTCCCAGGTTTTTCTGAAACAATCCAGACATCCAAACAGTCACTATCAGCCAGCTTGATAGCTCTGTTGGCTATAAGTATTATAACTGCAGGCTGGAATCCCACTGATCTGGAATTCTAGCTCTAATTATTCCCTCTGCGGGCTTTAGATTATTTTAAAAGCTGGAACTGAGACCCTACTTTGCTACTGGGTTCAGAGTCTTACCATTACTATTTACTTTTGAACTGAGTACCTATGCCCACAACCTTCCCTGAAAAGCTATGCATGCCTCTGAAACTTCGAGGCTTATGATGCTAGTCATTTTAACCTCTCAGTGCTCTAGGCAACATTCCAAGTTTCAGAAGAGGTGTTAACCTGCATTGGTAGAGAGCGTTTTCTCACCTGAGAATACCCTATGCCAATAAAATCACTGGTACAGTCATTCTTCTTAGCTTCTTTGTTACTGGTTCTAGTTGGAGGGGCTTAGGGCATGGGATCTGAAAGAAGTAGACAGAGATGCTATTTTATTTTCTAACAAGGGAGAAACTAGGAGAATAAGAGGAATGTAGATTAGAAAGGGCATGGATGTTGAGCAGGAGTCTCACCGGTCCCCTACAAACAAACTTATCTAAGTGTCTGTGAGCAGACAAGAGCAAGCTAAAGAACTACTGGAGTGAGAGTGCCTATAGGCCAAATGAACTTATGCTCTTCTCTCTCCTCCCTTTATCTGTGATGTCTTCCTCTCATGCTTCTTCAGCCTACCTAATAATCCTCCACTCCATGTTCTGCATGTACTTTATTTAGACTTACTCACATATGTACTCCTTTCTGGTCTAACTCCAGACTACTTGCTACTCTCAATTTCTCTCCCCAAAGACTAGAACATTCAAGTGATATAAGTAGTAGTTGTGGAAAGCTCAGCTTTACAAGATATTTAGTTTCTTGCATCCAATACAGAGCTTTGTGGCTCCTCCAAAATGCCATGAAAGAGGTCTAGGCAAAGGACTAAATAATGTCTGAATTAGTGCATGGAAGGCTGGACATGGAGCCAGGAAGAATTGAGTTTGAATTCCACTTCTAACATTTTCTAATTATTATGGGCAAGTTACTTCACCTGTTCTGTAAAATGACTCATCCTCAGTTCTGTAAAATGGGCATATTCAAAGTTGTTGCAAGGCTTAAATTATATATGTAAAACACAAACTTTAAAGTACTGTGTATACATACAGTTATTATTATTGCTATTTTTATTATACCATTATGATCACTTTAAAGTTTTGAAAGCACTTTTCATGCATTATCTAATATCTGGGCATCACAACAGCTCTTTGAGTTAGGGGATAGAGCTATCATTACTCCACATATTACAGGTGAGGAAACTGACCCTTAGAGAGGTAAAGTGACTTGCCCAGGGTCTCATAGCTAGGAAGTGACAGTGATAAGGTTTGAACCTTGTTTTTTCTGACTAAAATTTCCATCCCTGGTAGGGCTCTCTACCCTATGGACTTAGTGGGCACTTACGTGCCTATGCCATGAGTACGAATAAATGTATGTGTCTAAAGTACTTGTGCTTACATAGCTACTACATATATCAATACATACATGTGCATATATATATACCCCCAGTTAACATTTCCCTGAGTTGTTTTTCAAGATCAAAATCAATTCTAAATTGTTACTTTGTGCCAATAACAAAATTTTAAAGAAAGAAAACTACAGCTCTGAGAAACAGTATTAAACCTTTGATTTAAACTGTGAATGGTTATTTTGAAGTCTCTCTGGAATGCAGTGTAAAGTTGAACAACAGTCACATTTCCATTTACCAGTTCAGAATGACAGTTTGACCTAAAACAGACATTGCACATCAGTAAAAATAATATCACATTTTAATTTTCAGGAAATTAAATACTATTATCCAGAATTGCTGAGGTTTTGGAACTAATGGTTCCTTCACCATCCTACAATTATCCATTTATTTAAGAGTTGTAATAGGCAGGGTGGGTTGTTGCTCAAGGAAAGAGAGTGGAACAAAGATGGCTATAAGCTTGTGCCCACCAGTTAGCTGCTTGCATTTGTCTGATCGACTCTAATGTAGGGGAACAGAGCAGCTTGTGTGGTGAAAGGAGGTCAGCCAGACAGCACACATGCCAGTGGGAAAAGGAAGAAGGAGAAAGAGGGCAATTGAAAGAAAAAAAAAGGGTGAACTCCAAAGCCACAGGAAACATTTATACTGTACATCTTCTGGTCTGCTGGAAAAAGAATTTACTGATGATCAAGTGTGTCTCTTACCTCATGGAAGAGAGATGGTGGACTTTAAGGACAGAATGAGAATTATACTTCCAGACAAGGCCAGTTTATTGATTTGTTTTACTTAATTTTAACTCTTTGTTACAAAGAAGAGTTGCATGTTAGTCAGTGGAGAGAGGAGAGAGTATTGGGATGTGATAGCAAAACAAAAAGCCCCAATAAAACATCGCCCCAATATTTCTTTTGTTTGAATCATTTGGATAAGTCCACAGACTTGCTGACCTTAAGAGAGGGAGCATGATACAACTGGAAGAAGTACTACATGACAAAAACATTTTGGTTTAAATTAGAAGGGAAACAATTGAGTGGGGAAAGTCTTTGCAGCAAATTCCTTTGATAAACATCTCATGTACAAGACATGTAAGGAATTTATTCAAATTTATAAAAATTTCTAAAATAATAAAAAAGAGTTTTCAAGGAAAGAAATCCAAAACATAAATAATTAAATGTCCAAAGCACTAATAATTAGAGAAATGAAAATTAAAGCAATTTGAGGTTGTACCTCACAGCTATTAGATTGGCAAGGATGATATATAAAGAAAAATGATGAACAGTTGGTAAAGCTGTGAATTGGTCCAGCCATTCTCTGAACCAATTTGGAAACTTGCTCAAAATGTTAATAAATTTCTAGATATATTTGATCCGTGATGCCACTACTATGCCTTCAGTTAGTGAACAAGCATTTATTAAATACACACTATATGTCAGGCAGGCAGCTAGGTGGTGCAGTGAATAGAGCACTAGGCTTGAAGTCAGGAAGACTCAACTTCCTGAATTAAAATCTGTTCTCTGACACTTGACAGCTGTGTGACCTTGGGCAAGCCACTTAATACGGTTTGCCTCAGTTCCCTCATGTGTAAAAAGAGCCAGAGAATGAAATGGCAAACCACTCCAGTATCTTTGCCAAGAAAACCCTAAATACGGTCACAAAGAGTCAGGCCCAAAAGAAAGGACTGAACAACAACAATAGGTCAGACACTGCTGACAATATAAAGAACGGGGATGGCTCTGGAGGAGAAAGTGAGGCTGGTGACTTTGCACAGCCCTCCCTCACTCAAATCAAAGTCAATTGCAAGTCATTATCTCCCTGATGTCATGGTCCTCTTTGAGAAAAAAGGAAAAACCACACACAACCACAACAAAGAAAGGCAAAAATACATACACTCTTAAATAAAATGTAATGGAGGAAGTCTGCCCAAAAGAAAGTTTCTCCAAAATGCAACATGCACATCTTTAAGCTATACTGTCTACACTGCATCCAAAGTATCAGTCTTTTTTTTTGCCAGAATTCAAACCAAGAAAATGTAAACCTATCCAAGTAGTAATGATGAATTTGAAAAGTAAAATTTCCAGCAAAACACATTTAGATCATTTATTTTATGTATAAATGACTTTATTATACTTTGTTCCTTTGAAACTAAGTTAAAAAAAACAAACCTCTTTGTTAAGGATTCTTTGCATATAACATTTAGATTTTAGGAGTAATTTTAAATGAAATGTCAACAGATTTTCTTCAAATTATGAAAGAAAACAAAATCTATAAAAATTGAAATGTGATAGTTCTTAAGAAAATCATGTTTACTGATATAGGAAACTTGGTAAAGTTTTAGTTCTAAATGAGGAATTTGAAAAAAAAAGTTGCTAATGACACTATATGAAGAGTTGTCATGGAAAATATTTTGCCTCCTGAATTAAAGGATTCGAGGCCACAAACTATAATGATACATTGCAATTGCCCCTTTTTAGTTTCTGGGAAAACAACTTCCCCAAAATTAAACTGTTCCATAGTCCTTTGAGGTAAGAGACTTTCATTGCACAGAGGACCTGGGTTCAAATTTTCTGCCTACTACTTTTAGGATCTTGGACAAGTCACTTCTGGACTGTATACCTCAGTTTCTTTCTCTATCAAATAAGGAAATTGGTCTAGATGATCTCTAGCCCTTTCCAAGATTAAATCTAAATTTCTTTTTAAAAGACATATAATGGTACATTTTACAAGGGAAGAAAAATTAAACCAATGATACAATTTCACAAAATAAAATTTTACAACTAGTTTGTTTGATGCAGGTAAGGTTCACATAGGATCATAGGTAAAGTAAGCCTGACACCAGAGAATCCTGCCCCATTACTGCTTTTTTTTCCTTCTTGTACAAGTCTTTAGGCACCACAGAATATAATAGATCCTTCTAAAATTTTGCTTTTGGCCTACTATATTCGTCTTTTTAAAAACTGTATTAATATTTCTATTCACTTATTACTTAGAGAACAGTATTTTTTTTTGCTTTTCCTTTTTCCCCCAGACTTAGTGTTATTTTCAGCAAAAGATTGTTTTCAGTTCTTTGACAGTATTCTGGAAACCACCTACTCATTCTCGTTTGATGTGGTCAGTGTGCTGTGGTAAACTAAAGACCATTATTACTGTTTGTTTAGTGTTTACATTTTATTTAGCAGAGGTTTTATATTAGTGGCTACACTGTTGAGATGTGTCTGAGATAATTATGGCAGGAAAATGGCCCAGGGAAGATTGAGTGATGCAAGCCTATTTGGAATTCTCAACCTTTGCTTTGCCTTATATTGAATGAATTAAAAGGGTCTGACTTTTCTCTTTATCACATTCATGTCTTTCTCCAGACTGTTGCTGAGGGCAGAAAAGTTCTCCAGAGGAACAAATAAAGCTGCACATTCGGTCATTAGAGAATATATTTTATTGCTTATACAAGCTCAACAAATCTGCTACATTATGATTTAGTCAAGTTATTTTCAGATTCCTTTTGGTTGTGGTAAAAGCTTGATTTTTTTTTCCCTTCTTTGATTCTCCTAGCTACATTTTCTTTGCTTTTTTGACTGTAAATGAGAGGAAAGGAAAGGAGGAACCAGTTAGATTCTGGGATCCTTAGACAGGTCTCCTATAGTGGTCTACTTAGTTGGTTCCACGGGTAACTCAGCAGAACCCAGTAGGCTATTAGGAAAACAAGCTAATGCTTATCTGGAAGTCATTAACTAGGCTCACTCATTCCCTTTCCTTTCTTGCCTGGAAGTTGGTCCTTTTCCCATCCTGGAAAAATATTTTGCTAGTGAATTAAGTGCTGGTGAAAGGTGAAGATTTGGCAGCCTGGCTGTTTGGGGGTGGGGGAGCTGAAATGGGAATGTCTGTTTATTCAAAGAATGGGTGTATCACAGATAGCTGCAATATGCATTCCCCTGCAGTGGCTCAATACCTTCTCCAGTGTTGACATGGCAAGAGAAAGTCTCTGGTCATCCAATCAGTCTCTCTGGTGAGATTTCCATTGTGATGAATGAACAGATAGCAACAACTTAAAGGCCTTAACAATCAGATTGAAACTTGAACTAGCAACCTCCCATTAAGATCTATTGGCCAAGGGGGAGCCAAGATGGCTGAGAAAAGGCAGCAACTCATTTGAGCTCTTCCCAAAACCCCTCTGAAAACCTTTAAATAATGCCATCAAACAATTCCTAGAGAGGTAGAACCCACAAAAGGATGAGGTGAAATAATTTTCCAGCCAAAGAGAACTTAGAAGATTGGCAGGGAAGGTCTGATCTACCTGAGTAACAGTGGAGTACAGTCCAGCACAGGCCACACTCACACAGACACAGCCCCAGCAAGCTGGGCCGGCCTTGGGAGTCACAGAATCAGCAGTGGCAGCAGCGGCTTCTGGAGCTCTCAGCTTACAGACAGGAAGGGAATTGAACTACTGGTCAGAAGGACCTTAACAAGGGTCTCTTTGATATCACTAAGGCAGGATTCTATTGCTTTGCGCATACTCGGATATGGGTTAAAGTCCCAGGGCAAGGAGGAGCACTACCACACCCTAGCTCAGTAACGGAGCAGGAACCCTCATCACAGTTCCAGGGCAGAAAAGAATGCTTGTTGTCACTCATAGACCAGAGCACCAGTCAGGAGAGTAGTAAACATGCTTCTCCTTAGATCATACCATGCTGGAAGAACTGAAAACTTACAGGTCCCTAGAAGTCCTGAAAATAAGTGCACAAAACCCCTGAAGCTTGGGACAGTGTGCCTTCTACCTTGGAAGCACAGTTTAACTTTAACAAAAAATTAAGAGTCAAGAAATAGGTTGGGAAAATGAGTAAGCAACAGAAAAATTCTGACCATAAAAAGTTTCTTTGGTGACAAGGAAGATCAAAACCCACACTCAGAAGAAGACAGCAAAGTCAAAGCTCCTACATCCAAAGCCTCCAAGAAAAATATGAATTGGTCTCTGGCCATGGAAGAGCTCAAAAAAGGATTATGAAAATTAAGTAAGAGAGGTAGAGGAAAAAATGAGAAGAGAAATAAAAGTGATGCAAGAAAATCATGAAAAATAGTCACTAGCTTGGTAGAGGAGACACACACAAAAAATACTGAAGAAAATAACACCTTAAAAAACAGATTAGTCCAAATGGGAAAAGAGGCACAAAAATTCACTGAAGAAAAAAAGAACTTAAAAAGTAGAATTGGCCAAGTGGAAAAGGAGGTACAAAAGCTCACTAAAGAAAATAATTCCTTGAAAATTAAAATTGGGCAAGTGGAAGCTAATGACTTTATGAGAAATCAAGAATCAATAAAACAAAACCAAAAGAATGAAAACAAAAATAAAAAATGATGTGAAAAATCTCATTGGAAAAACAACTGACCTGGAAAATAGATCCAGGAGAGATAATTTAAAATTTATTGGACTATCTGAAGGCCATGATCAAAAAAAGTCTAAATATCATCTTTCAAGAAATTATCAAGGAAAACTGCCCTAATATTCTAGGACCAGAGGGTAAAATCTACCAATCACCTCCTGAAAGAGATCCCTAAATGAAAACTCCTAGGAATATTATATCCAAATTCCAGAGCTCCCAGGTTAAGGAGAAAATATTGTAAGCAGCCTCAAAGAAACAATTCAAGTATCATGGAGCCACAGTCAGGATAGCACAAGATTTAGCAGCTTCTAGATTTAAGGATCAAAGAGTTTGGAATATTATATTCCAAAAAGCAAAGGAGCTAGGATTACAAGGAAGAATCACTTACTCAGCAAAACTGAGTAGAATTCATTGGGGAGGGGGAGGGGGTGGGGAACGGACATTCAAGGAAATAGAGCCCTTTCAAATATTTTTGATGAAAAGACCAGAGCTGAATAGAAAATTTGACTTTCAAATACAAGACTCCAGGGAAGCATAAAAAAGTAAACAGGACAGGGGAATCATAATGGACTTAATAATGTTGAACTCTTTACATTCCTACATGGGAAGATGAGTAACTCATAAGAACTTTTTTTCATTATTAGAGCAGTTAGGAGTATATACAGACAAAGGGCACAGGGGTTAATTGATTATTAAGGGTGATACCTAAAAAATAAAATTAAGGGGTAAGAGAGGAATGTACTGGGAGAAAGAGAAAAGGACAGGTAGAATGGAGTAAATTATCTCACAAAAAAGAGGCAAGAAAAATCTTTTACAATGGAGAGGAAGACGAGGGTGATGAGGGGAGCGAGTGAACCTTACTCTCATCAGAATTGGCTCGAAGAGGAAACAGTATACACACTTAATTTGGCATAGACATCTATCTTACCCTACAGGAAAGTAAGAGGGGAAGGCGATAAGAGGAGGGAGGTGATAGAAGGGAGGGCAAATTGGGGGATGGGGTAGTCAGAAACAAAACACTTTTGAGGAGGGACAAGGTGAAAGGAGACAGAGAATAGAATAAAAGGGGGGTGATATAGGATGGAGGGAAATGTAGTTAGCAATAGTAGCTGCGAAAAAAAATTTGAAGCAAATTTCTCTGATAAAGGCCTCTTCTCAAACATATAGAGAACTGAGTCAAATTTATAAAAATAAGAGCCATTCCCCAATTGATGAATGACCAAAAGATACAAACTAATTTCTGATGAAGAAATCAAAGCTATCTATAGCCATATGGAAAAATTATCTAACTCACTATTGATTGGAGAAATGCAAATTAAAACAATTTTGAGGTGCTACCTTAAAACTATTAGATTGGCTAATAGGATAGAAGAGGAAAATGACAAATGTTAGAGGTTGTATGGGAAAAATAAGATATGCACTGTTGGCAGAGTTGTGAACTGATTCAACCATTCTATAGAGCAGTTTGGAACTATGCCCAAAGGGTTATAAAACCATGCATACCCTTTGACCTAGCAATGCTACTATTAGGTCTATATCCAAAAAGAGATAAAAAAAAAAAGGAAAAGGACCTATATGTACAAAAATATTCATATCAGCTCTTTTCTGGTGTCACAGAGTTGGAAATTGAGGGGACACCCATCAATTGGGGGAATGGCTGAACAAATTGTGGTACATGACTGTAATGGAATAGTATTGTGATATAAGAAATGATGAGCAGAATGCTCTCAGAAAAACTGGACAGACTTATATGAGCTGATGCAAAGCAAAATGTACTGTGTACAAAGTAACAGCAACATTGTAGGATGATCAGCTGTGAATGACTTAGCTATTCTCAGCAATACAATGATCCAAGACAACTCTGAAGGACTTATGATGAAAAATGATCTCCATCCATCCCCAGAGAAAGAACTGATGGTGTCTGAATACAGTTTGAAGCACTTTTTTTTAACTTTATTTTTTTAGTTTTTTTGTCTGTTTTCTTTCACAACATGTTTAATATGGAAATGTTTTGCATGACTACACATGTATAACCTATATCAAATTGCTTGCCTTCTCAATGAGGGTTATGAGGAGGCAGGAAGGGACAGAATTTGGAACTCAAGGTTTTAAAAATGAATGTTAAAATTGTTTTTTACATGTAATTGGGGGAAAATAAAATACTAAATAAAATTTTTAAAATAAGATCTATTAGCCATTACAAAAAACCACTGGCTTATCCAAACCTATTCAGTGAACCAAAGAATAAGCTTAGTTTTGTTATCAATTGCAGGGAAAGACTCTGGTCCAAAGTCATTGATGCCTTGTCAGGTAAAGGTGAGGCCAGATTTTTTTTTTAGCAGGATAGCATTTGTGTTAATGTTAACTACTCAAGTTCACAGAAGTCACACATAAGTAAAAAGTGTTTAAGAGATCCTTGTTAGTCTAATTTGTTATATGTAATGAACAGAAGGAAGAGATTTTTTTTTCTTTGAAAGTCATACATCCCCTGAACCATGTCTTGTATATATAAGAAACCAAATCTAAAATGACCTCCCAATTCCTCTAGCCTGTATGCCAGTCTTCAAAGTTGATCACATTTCTGTTTTGGCCAATGCATTCAGCTGAGATGAAATGGAATCCAACCTGCATCTCAACTATGAGTTGCTATTCCAAAGCTGAAACACATTAGCTGTGTTTAAAAACAAAACTCGAATTTTGGTTTGGAGTGTTCAAGATGACGTTAAGTAACAAAGGAATTAATACCTGAACCACTGACATTAGTATTTATACTTAGGATCATTGATTTAGAAGCTGTTAGAGACCTTAGGGATCATGAAGTATGACCTCCTTGTTTTGCAGACAAAGAAACTGAGACCCAGGGTGGTCAAGGGACTTGCCCAAAGTCAAAAGCAAAAAGTAACAGAGCCAGAGTTTGATTCTGATTCCAAATCCAACATACTTTCTGCTACACCATGCAGACAGTAATAAGTATTAACTGAAACTCTTAAATTAGTAGCATATGAGCCTCTTCCCTCGTTGTCTTTGAATGGTACCTCTATACTTCCTTATTAGAGAGGGGAATGGAATCTTCCTGTACTCTTGCTGAGAATTTGTTCCAGAATCCCAGCAATGAACACTTTTCTGCCCATCTCCAAAAGAAGCAAGGACATGTGAGATAGAGAGTCCTTTAGCATCTGTCACTCCTTCCACAAGAATGCCCTGAGACTTAATCAGCTCAATTTCTAACTTTCCCTTTGTAAGGGAAGCAGGAATGTGGAGACAATTTATGAGTTTGGAGAAGTTCATTCTCTGACCTCCAAGATATAAAATCCAGCATATCGTCTTTAGAGGCAATCACAGGCCTCAAAGCTACAGAGCTAGAAAGGACCTCAAAAGCCATCTGGTCCAACAATTGAGGAAACTGAGGTCCAGAAGAGTCTAAGTGACTTGCCCAAGGTCACACAGGTAGTAAGCATCAGAGTAGGCATCATTTTTGTTAATGAAAGAAACAAAACATTACACTTATCTCTTATTAAAATAACAGTGTTTGGGGCACCTGTAGCAAAGTAGATAGAGCACTGGCCCTGCAGTCAGAAGGATCTGAATTCAAATCAAGCCTCAGACACATAACACTCACTAGCTGTGTGACTCTGGGCAAGTCACTTAACCCCAATTGCCTCACACACAAAAAAAGAAAGATAAAATAAGTGTTCCAAAAATCTATTAAAACTTAAAGCTATTAAAGCTTAAGACTGCACAAAGACTTTTGGGACACCTTATGTATCATAACTTCATTCTTAATATGGATTTCTTGATAGATAATCTAGCAAATACCACTACAGGACCTGCATACTTGGAGGTGTTTTAGAAACTAAACAAAAGAGTCTGTGCAACTTCTAGGACTGACTAATTTAAAATCAGAGAGTAGCTGGACCCTGAGGGAATCTGGCTCAATCTGTTATTCAGATGGCTTTTGATAGATCACATTAGCTCACCTGACTGATGTTTCTTCCATACACTACCATAATCATTTAGTTAATATGAGTAAGGCCATTGTCAAAGATCAGTGAGATATAAATCATGAAATTATCAATGCTGAGAAGATGGGAATTGAGCCACAGCCAAACAATGTCAGAGAAGAAAATTGTGAGCCTAGGACAGAGATGATTACTTGTTGTAGAAAGGCTGATAAGTCTGGGACAATAGACATGAGGTAAAAACGGTGCATCATGAACTCAACAACTCAGTGCTAAAAAATTCCTCATTCAGTTTCCCTGATGAACTAGATACATAAATGCACCCAGGGGAGAGAGATGAAGTAATGTTGAAAGCCCCTTGAAATCCCTAGAAACATCGTCATTTGGAGAAACAGAAACAGAAACCTTGGTTTCATTATCACCAGCTAAGTGAACCAGTTGTAGATTATAGGGTATATAGGTTCAGGTTGAAATGGTGGCCTCTCTCTTTTCAGAGCCCTAAGTAAAGGTGGAAATACAAAGTCTTATTGTGTGTGTGTGTGTGCGCGTGTTTGTGTGTGTGTGTGTGTGTGTGTGTGTGTGTGTGTTTGAGACATAGATAGGAAATAGGAAAAGGGGACCTATCCTCCACAGCAAATCCTGTGTGAAAAACAATGTGTTCATACCATCAAGGGCATCCCCACAAGTGATAGGAAACAATTAAGGTACAGCGTTAATATGGATCTACATTTTGGTTCAGCCCCAATGTGGGCTGTCTATGCTATGATAATAGGTAAATACGGCAATTATTAAAATAACAGTGTTTGGGGTACCTACTTTCAGCATAGTATTTAATAAATGTCATATTCATCACAAAGAGGCACAGAGATCAAAAATGAATTAATTAAAATTTATGATAATCACTGTAAAATCAATTAGAAAATAGACATTCTACTTCTAGCTAGTTGGAGCAGCATATAGAGTATCGGGCCTAGCACCAGGAAAATCTGAGTTCAGATTTGGCCTTAGACACTTACTAATTGTGTGTACCTAGGCAAGGTATTAAAATTCTGTCTGCCTCAGTTTCCTCAATTGTATAATGGGGATACTAGTACATACCTCTTAGGGCTGCTGTAAGGATGAAATGAGACAATGCTTCTAAAGCACTTAATAGAGTGCCTAGTACATAATAGGTGCTTAATACATATTTCTTTCCTTTGTTCCTTCATTCTTTCCTTCTGGATAAAAAAAGAATATCCTATAAATGAAGGACAGTAAAACATTAATGATTTCATTTTAGAATGCTTTCTGTCTAGCAAACAGTCTGAGCAGAATTCCTAGCTACTGCACTAGTTATATTAATTTGTCATTTATTTGCAACTATATTTGTATATATGTTGGTCCAACATAGTTTAAAATGTATGTGTATGTATTTGAATATGTATAAATATATTTCTTTTCAGTGAGACCATATTTCATAATATGGTTATGCCATAGACCACAGACAACATAACTACAGAAAAAAGGCAATTAAGAAAACATCAGAAAGTATCTATCCACATAACTATTTTCAAATCACTATAAAGATGTTTATGAAAATAATCTGTACATGTACTAAACGCATACTTGACAAGGGAAGGAAATAGTCATCTTTAGCATATTTCATAATATAAGGTGCTCCGAAAAATCTCAATTCAGTTTTAAGCTTTAGTAGGATAAAATGCACTCATTAAAGACTTGTATTTTTATATATAGGCTACAAACCAAAAATAGTATGTTTCTGAAAGGGAATTTTACATTTAAAGAAGTTGAAAAAATAAAATTGGAACTGATAAACAACACAGCCCAAGAAATACTTAGGCAACATATATTTGATCCCTTTGTCAAGCAGCAGTATGTGGCAATCAAGGGTAATATCAGTTTAGAAAATAAATTTTTTCTTTAAAAAGCTTATGGGGGAGAATGGTGGAATATTATGATCAGTATCATAGCATAAGAGCTTAGTAAGAATCAATAGAAGGAAAAAGACAACAAGGTATAGAAAGCTTGATGAAAGGCACAATTCTATTAGATCATCCTGAGAGTTTTTAACTTGAGTGTTGAAACTAGAAGTACAACAAAGAGCTGAAAAATGTAGATCTGTCCAGATTACTATAACAAACTACCCTTTCCAGCAATGAGAGTGTAGCCACCACATCTGGACTGTAATGTTATAGTCCCCAGTATGTTGCATGAGGTAGTGGAAATGGTACTAAAGAAAACAAATATGGGAAAATCTGCTAAACTAAGCCAAGGATGCACAGGAAAAGTCCATGCTAGAGACAACAAAATTTTGAGGACAGTGGGAGCTTGTCTCAAAGTATTTGGGGGAAAAAAAAGGAGAAGAGTTAAGTCTTAGTAGGAAAAACTAATAACGACAATGCAGACCACAGGCAACACTACCACAGATAAAAAGGCAAATGAGAAAACATCAGAAAGTGTCTCTCCATATAATTAATTTTAAATCACTATGAAGATCATCATGAAAATAATATATACATGAATTGAAGGCATCCTTGATAAGGGAAGGAAATAGTCTTTAGCTTATGATACTCTGCAGCAAAGTACATCTTTAGACTCATACAGCAATTGAAAGGCTTAGGGTTTATAAAATGACACTGCATTTATTACTGTTGTTGAAAAGGGAAAAAAAAACTTATTTGGCTATAGCAAAATGTTATCTTGCAGCCTCTGCTCTAGCAAGAGGTCTCCCACATATATTTTAAAATCAAACAGAATTCCTTAAAAGTACTAAAACAAAGATAATTTTAATAAACACTGTCTAATTACCAATATCAAATAAGGGATAAAACAAGAAGAGATGTGCTAGTCCAAAGGTGACTGCCACTTTTATGGAGAATATTCAGCATAGAGTCAAAATGCAAAAGGGATGGCCTATAGATGGAGTTCCAGTTTGAGGTTGATATCAGGCTGATTGTCTGGATCATCACAAAGTCTCATAAATGAGATCCATAATCATTCCCAATAGTTTGATTTAACCACACACAGGGAAAAAACACCACTGAGTAGAAGAATGCCTATGTTTCAGATTGTGGCATGTAGTTGGATAGACATTCTATGCAGTTGGCTCACCAACTTAGTGATCTTAATGAAACAACATAGATGAACAATCAACTGATCCTAGAATTGAATAGGAAGAGCCCAAACTCAATTGCCTTTAGAAAACCGTATAGTATTTTGCATAATCCCATACTTTCCCTGAAACAAAGGCCCTCATTTTAAAATATCAGTATTCTTTTGATGATGTTATATTGTTGAGAATGGGAGTCCTTAAACAATTAAAGTTGGCAATAAAGTGACCCAGTAGGCAATCCAAAACTGAGGAGAGTAAGCCATAGCATATTATAAATGAAGAACTGCATAAGAGGCATGAATGAGATTAATAAAGACAAGGATAATTACAGAAGGAGGTAAGCTAGTCTCACAGCTAGAGCTAAAGATTACCAGTGAATAGCTGATATGCTCTAGTTGCCTCCACACAATACCAGGACAGTTAGAGGAAAGATACAATCATGTTAGATTGATCCCGTGTAAAGGACTTATAGGAGGACATGGACAAGAGATGCACAGGATGAAGTCATGAGTAGGTTTCTATCTGCACTGTTGGAGGGAGTAGTATGAGATCACAAATATATTCAAGTATTGCTGTATTGACAAATGGGAATATGGTCAAAGAAGAGAGACTAAGATGATAAGGGATTGGGGAAACTGTTTGAGAAAAGTAAAATTGGTTGAAAAGACTTTATGTGTTTGGCCTGGGGAAAAGAAAACTTAGAGAAGATGCGATAGTTGTGTTTAAATATTTGAAGATATATCATGTGGAAAAGGAAATAGACATTCTTTGTTGTTTGAACAACTGGCCCTAGGACAATTTAATAGAAGTTACATGGAGATAGAACGACTCAATTGTTAGACTTTTCTAACAAAAAAAATAGGCTACTTTAAAAAAGTATTAAGTGAAATTTGTTGGACTAGATGGTGCCTAATATGTCAACTAACTATAAGATTCAGTGAGTCCATGAATTAAGATACCAGTGCAGTAAAATAAGGAATCAATCAGAGACAATCTAAGTTGGAAGAGAGTAATCAAGTAAGTGATTGGGGCATGAATACAAATAGAGGCAGTTTGCTAGGGCATGAAGATGTTAAAGAAGAATTTGTTGGGAGAAGGAAAGCATAGACACAGAAAGAAAAGAGTCAAATAATGGAATAAATTTGAAGAACTTGAACTGTGAAATATCAGAATAAGTTATTGAAGAAAGTGATAGACTCCTTCTTTAGTGCTCTTTAAATATAAAGCTTCCTGGGTATAGTACTAGCTATAAACATGTGTGTTAAAGCAGGGGGACTATACGACCTTTTTATATTTAACATGAAGAATCAGACATTTCTACCAGAAAAAAAAAAAAATATATATATATATATATATATATATATATATATATATATATATATATATATATATATATCATTTAGTAATGAAATAACATACCAAAAAGTTAACATTCCAATTTCCAAATTGCTATTTTGGGGGGAAAAAAACATTTGAGCTAATTTAAAAGTATTCTATTTAATACCTTGATTTTCTCTTTACTGTCATACCTTGTCCTAAGGCAAATAATAGTTTATTCAAGGCTATTTTTTCTTGAATAATAAAACAATATAAGCACAAAGTGATCATCGCTGACCTTGTTCTGTGTTTGACCATCACAAGTTTCCACTTAGCTAGTGAGTCACAGTTGTCTTTAATTCAATTTCCATGCAAATACTCATGGGTGTGAATTCAAGCAAACATTTTCCCAAAATTTGCAAAAGCTTTGTGAAACCCCAGACACGTTAAAAGGTTTATAAGGGTTTTACAAAACTCAAAACCAATCTCCAAAGACTATATAACACAGTGGTTTCCACTACACATGCCTCAAAGGCCAGACTTTTATTAAATCTGGTATTTGAGTGTACATTAGCAGTTTAGCAGTGACATCTAGTGGCCTATCTTTTCTTCACTTTGGGGTTTTTGACAATGTAGTCTTAACACCATATTATCATGTACCTAGAGGAAGAAGAGGCCATGTACTCCACCCCCCTCATTTGATAAAATGTCTCTTTTCCTCCTTATTGCCTAAGATTTTCTACTTTCACTTGCCTTTCCAAATACTTTCTTCATAGATTTACAGAATTTTCCCTCACAGGAATGGATCTTGGAATTCATTGTCTCCTATTGTCACCCCCTTCGTTTTTCAAGTAAGAAAAGTATGCCTCAGAGAAGTTGTGACTTATCAAAAAGGACACAGCATCTGGGTCCTAAAGATCCAGTCCTGAAGTTAGTGACAGAGCTAGGACAATGACACATCATGTTTTTCAATTCATTTCTTTGTTACCTTCCTTTATTATATAGGAATTAAAAGGTTGAAGAACCCTTCCATGGTTAGTGAGTTACTGAAATCTACCACTCTTAATTCAGAGGAAAAATATACAAAATGGTGTTCTTTAAGTAGCAAATTCCTAATTGTAATCTATACCACTTGGCCTAAGACTCTACATACATTTACCAGAAGCTCCAACTTTGCTCCAGCCCAAAGAGTATTTGTCCCAATGTCCCAAATGCTGTTCTCATGCACAGTATACTCTAAGCTACAGACTGACAGTGTATGGTTGACAAAGCCAAATTTGATGGGTGTGTGGATGATTTGGTATAGCAGTAGTTCACAAACTTTTTGGTCTCAGGTCTCCTTTACAATTCTAACAATTATTGAGGACCCCCCCCCAAGAGATTTTGTTTTAGGTTATATCTATCGATATTTATTGTACTAGAAATTAAAACAACTTAACATTATTATGAATATAGTTTTGAGTTTGTGGGCCCTACAACATGGTACTAGGGACTCCCAGGGGTCCCTGGACCACACTTTGAGAACTGTGGATCTATAGAAATGAAAATAATTCACACGCTGATCCTTCCACATCTTGCACATATATGAAGTGTATTGTGAGTAAAGGGGCATAGAAACATGCAGCAGTCCCTGGATATTTAAGCCATATGGAATAGTGATTAGAGTGATGACTAGGGAGACAGGAAGCTTTGGGTTCAAATCCTACTTAGATTTAGTTCTATGACTTGGGAAAAGTCTGTGTCTCAGTTACCTTATCAATAAAATGAAGGAGTTGGACTTCATAACCTCTAAGGTCCCTTCCAGCTCTAAATCTATGATACTATGACCTCATGAAAATTACTTAGCATCTCCAGTCCTTAATTTCCTTACCAATTAAAGAAAGAGATTGGACTATATGGTCTAAAGTTACCTTCCACCTCTACCATCCTAACAAGTCTAAGATTTTCACATTTTGTTTACATATCAGTAATAACATGTGTTAAGATGTGTGTTTGAGCAAAAGGTTCAGAATATCAAGGGAATTAATGAAAAGAAATGCTAGGGAAAGTGGCCTTGCCCTACTAGATCTTAAATTGTATTATAAAGCAGCAATCATCAAAACTACCTGGTCCTGGCTATGAAAGAGAGTGGTGGATTAGTGGAATAGGTTATATATGCAAGACACAACAATCAATGACTATTGTAATCTATCGTTTGATAAATCCAAAGACTCCTAGTTATTGGGATAAGAACTCACTATTTGACAAAAACTGTTGGGAAAATCGGAGAATAGTATGGCAGAAACTAGGTATAGACCAACATTTTATATCATATACCAAAATAAAATCAAAATGGCTACACGATTTAGATATAAAGGCTGGTGCTATAAGCAAATTGGGAGAGCAAGAAACAGTTAACCTGTCAGATTTATGGAGAATGGAAAAATTTATGACCAAGCAAGAGATAGAGAACATTATGAAATGCAAAATGGATAATTTTTATTACAGTAAATTGAGAAGCTTTTGCACAAACAAAGCCAATGAATCAAGATTAGGAGAGAAGCAGAAAATTGGGAAAGAATTTTTACAATCAGTGTCTCTAACAAAGGACTCATTTCTAAAATATATAGAGAACTAAGTCAAATTCATAAAAATACAAGTCATTCCCCAATTGATAAATGGTCAAAGGATAGGAACCAGCAGTTTCAGATGAACAAATTAAAGCTATCTATAGACATATAAAAATGCTTTAAATCACTACTGAGTAGAGAAATGCAAATCAAAACAACTCTGAGGTACCACATCATGCCTATCAGATTAGCTAACATGACAAAACAGGAAAATGATAAATGCTGGAGAAGATGTGGCAAAATTGGAACACTAATGCATTGTTGGTGGAATTGTGAAATGATCCAACCATTCTGGAGAGCAATTTGGAAGTATGACAAAGACCAACCCAACTGTGCATACCCTTTGGTCTGGCAAGAGTACTACCAGATATGCATCCTAAAGAGATCATAAAAAAAGGAAAAGGACCCAAATGTACTAAAACATTCATAGCAGCTCTTTTTGTGGTGGCAAAGAATTGGAAATTGAGAGGATGTGCATCAGTTGGGGAATGGCTGAACAAGCTGTAGTATGTGAATGTAATGGAATACTATTGTACTATAAGAAATGATGAGCAGGCAACTTCAGAAGAACCTGAAGAGACTTGAATGAACTGATGCTGAGAACCAGAACTTTGTACACAGTAACAGCCAAAATGTGTGATGACTAACTTTCATAGACTCAACTCTTCTTAGCAATGCAAAGATCAGAGACAACTCCAAAGTACTCATGATGGAAAATGTTGTCCATATCCAGAAAAATAACTACAGATATTTGCTCTCTTTTTCTTTTTCTTTCTTTTTTTTTGTTTGTTCTTTCTCGTGGTTTCTCCATGGGTTCTAATTCTTCTTTACAACACATTAATGTGAAAATAGGTGCAATATGAATGTATATGTAAAGTCTATATCAAATTGCATTCTGTCTTGGGGTAGGGGAGGGGAGAGATGGAGAGAAAATTTGGAACTCAAAATCTTATGAAAGTGAATGTTGAAAACTAAAAATAAATACATCAAAAAAGATGTGTGTTTGAGGAAGAAATTATTTTGGTATAGTACAAGAACTGTAGAAAAATCTGAACCCCCAACCTGAAAGGTATATATTCAGACTTCGAAGGTTGATTTAATAAACATTTATTACCTTACTACATTCAAGTCTGAAAGCTAAGAGTAGGAGAGTAGATAACCTCTGTAATGGGGTTCTTAAACCTTTTAGTGTCATGGATGCCTTTGGGAATGTGGTGAGGTCTAAGGATCTCTCCTCAGACAAATGTTTTTAAATGTATAAAATAAAATAGATAGGATTACAAAGGAAACCAATCTTATTGAAATACTGTCATCAAATTTTTCTTCAAAACAAAAGGAAAACAAGTTCATGGATACAAGACTAAGAATTCTTTTTTTAGAGCAAAAACCTTCTGATACGACTGGGATATTTTTCTTCCAATGAGCATTTATACTTCCCATTAACAGTAACAGGACACATGGTAATAGATTCATAAGATGTTAGAAATACAAGAGATCTTAAAAGTTTTATAGTCTAGTTTCTGTATTTCACAACTGAAGAAATTGAAACCCAAACTTTCGAGAGATTTATCCAAGATCACACATATTTAGAGCGTTGGAGCTAACTCCTAGTCTTGGGACATTTCTACTAAATCCTACTAGACTGTAAGAATAAAGCCTAAAATATTTTTCCTCCCCTGGATCCAATCCTCTACATTTCCACCTTTATCTCTACTAGGCATAAAATGTCCATGATTCCTGGTAATAGTAACAGGGGATCAGTGAGTACTAAAAGAAAGTAGAGCCTTCAGGGCTTTTTTTGATCCTTTTAAATATACTACTGAGTGAACTATTAGATATTCAAGAAGGCAATCAGTGTGATCTTAAACACCCAAGGAAATGACTTGTAAACTGAGAAATGGCAGTTATAGAAAGAAAGAGGCATAATTACAGCAAGAAAATAAGTGTGTCAGTTCTACTTCTATTATTATAACAATAGTTTGGGATTGATAAGAGTCTTCATTTGGCCTGTGCTAGAAATGTTACAGTGTAGAAGAAAAACAGGAATTGGCTATCACACTAGTGAAACATATAGACAAATGCAAATCACAATTCTCTGTCTCACACCTAGCAAATTTTGCACCTGAGGCTAGAAAATACTATTTTTCTGCCCCTATTCCAATGAGATGGCATGTTTGAAATAATAAAGAGAATTTATCAATTTTCTTTATGCATCCAAAACCAGGACCCGACTTAGCTATAATTGTTACAGCTTTGATAACAGCAACAAGCTTTTTATGTTGTTATTGTTGTTTTCAGTCTGGATTGTGATTTCATTGGTATTTGGAATTCTTGTTTGGAAACTCCCTTAACTGTGGCAGTTTGTCAACTCACCAATAACTTACAGCCTTAAAGAGTTCCCTGAGGCATGAAAATTTGCCACATTTATGTAGTTAGTATATCAGATATGAGACTTGACCCCACATCTTCTTAACTCCAATGGTGGCTTACCATGCACTAGGTAGCACTCTCTGTCTTGCCTAAACTGCTAGCACCACACAATTTTCTTTTGTGGGAGGGGAAGTCATTTCTCTAAATTGGGGATAAATTAAGGTGGAAAATCAGCTACTTGGTCACATGATGCACATGGTGTCACAATAGTACCCAACGATGGGTGCACACTGGAAAAGGCATGAACATAGAAACAGGAGAAAGGCAAGGCAGAGGGACCAAGAAAATGCTGTGAGTCTTCAAATCTACCGATATTCCTCATTTTATTGTGCTCCACATTACTGTGCTTCACAGACACTGTGCTTTTATAAATTAAAGGTTTGTGGCAACTCTGCTTCAAGCAATCCTAACGGCTCTATTTGCTCATATTGTGTCTTTGTGTCATATTTTGGTAACTCTCTCAATGTTTCAAACGTTTTTCTTTGTTATGTGATCTGTTAAGGTGATCTGTGATCAGTAATCATTGATGTTACTATTTTAATTGTTTTGGGGAGCTAGGGACCATGCCCAGATAAAACAGCAAACTTAATTTATAAATGCTATGTGTGTTTTGACTGCTCTACCAACTAGCAATTCCTGTCTCTCTCTCTCTCTCTCTCCTCAGGTCTCCCTATTCCCTAAGACATAATATTTATATTAGAAAAATTAAGAACCAATAATAATTAATAACCAATAGGCCAATAATAATTAACAGCCCCTAAGTATTTACGTGAAAAGAAGAGTCAATCTATGTGGCAACCTTCATTGTTGTCTTATTTTAAGAAACTGCCACAGCTACCCCAACTATCAACAACCACACACTGGTCAGTCAGCAGCTATCAGCACTGAGGCAAGATGCTACACCAGAAAAAAGATTAAGAGTTGCTGAAGGTCCAGATGATGGTTAACATTTTATAGCAATAAGGTATTTTTTTAAATTAAAGTGTGTACATTGGTTTTTAAGACATAATACTATTTCATACTTAATAGACATAGTGTAAACATAACTTTTACATGCACTGTGAAACCAAAAAATTTGTGACTTGCTTTATTGTGATACTCACTTTAATTCAGTGGACTGGAACCAAGCCCACAACATCTCTGAGGCATGCCTGTATTTGATAGTACTGTTAAGCCATTCAGAGCACAGTTGATAATTGTGGCCAGATATTACAGGCTGAGTAGAAAAGGCTTTTCCCTCCAGTGTCCAGAAGAGTGCATCTGTGTCAAAGAGAAGAAAAGAAACTAGTAGTTATTTAACAGTTATACACATGCCATACCATGCTGTTTGCACAAAGTGGAATTAAAAGAAAAGAACCTACCATCTTCACTGTGGTTTCACTGTTTAATGTGAACCACACCACCATGAATTCTGCAAACTGCAGATCTACTTGTATGCAATGCAACAAAAATGAACATTTAATTTAAAACCAAATATTCATGATTTTTGTATCACATATCTATACTCCCACTGACCACTGAAAAATTGAGAGATGATTCTATTTAATTATATCCACTTTGGAATAGAGTTGAACTATGCATAATACTTTTATTATCTCAAGAGTCTTTAATATTCCCAGAACCCTGCTATTTTCTGGCCCCAAGCTCCTTTTGACTTTCTTCCTCTCCTTCCATGTACCAGTCATCCACCTCAGCTGCACTGGTTTATTTGCTATTCCCTAAGCACCCCCTACTTCCTGCTGCTAAGCTTTTGCTCTTACTATTTTTTCCTCTTGGCTTCCAGTTCAACTCCCCCTTCTGACCCCTTTTCCTCCTTGCTAATCTAAATCTTACACTGATGTCATGGACACATGATGTTGGAATTGGAAGACTTGGGCTTGAATCTCAGCTCTATTGCTCACTACTTACGGGACTTGTAGTAAATCACTTAACCTCTCTGAATTTTAGTTTCGTTATTTGTAAAGAGGATGCCACATCAAAAGGTTGTTATGAGGCTCAAATGAGAGAATGCCCCGGAGATGAATGTCTTGCCCTGTGTGAGAGGTGGGGAGGAGTTGGTGAGAGAGCTCCAGCCTTCACCAGTTCCTTTATAGACCCTAACTTCCTTTGAGTATCCCTTCAGGACTCCTTAGGGCTGGTCTCCTCTTTGGCATTGGTCAAGCTTCAAGTTATCTTTGAGTCTCGAGTCAGCTTCCAGCTTGAAGAGAGAAGATGGAAGAGACCAACCCAATTTGAAGGAAATGGGGTTGGAAGGAAAAGGACTCTAGGAAGACATGAGAGGAGTGGGCAGCCTCCATCATGTCCCTATTCCCATTTTGCTACCCCAGAGACTTTGGGGAATTTCCCCTTGCGTGAGATTCAGGATGCTTTCTCTCAGTTGAACTAAGTCACCTTGCTCTTAGTGGGAGAGCTCTTCTATTCTGTATTATTTGGTATATGTTCTCCGATGTATAACTTCTATGATTTCTATTTTGCTATGATTTGGATAAATTGTTTTCTTTGCTATTCTCTTTGTGTGTTCATTATGAAACTGGCATTTAGTGGGAAGACTTGGATACAGAGCTTGGTGTTTTGCTTCCTATCCAAAATGACAAAGCAATCACAAATTAGATGGAATGCAATCATATCCCCTGCATAAACAATATGTAAAGAAGCAGCCAGATAT
Organism: Phascolarctos cinereus; assembly: GCF_003287225.1. Taxonomy (NCBI): domain Eukaryota; kingdom Metazoa; phylum Chordata; class Mammalia; order Diprotodontia; family Phascolarctidae; genus Phascolarctos; species Phascolarctos cinereus. The sequence continues at coordinate 346,570,108 of NW_027555847.1, read as the reverse complement.
GCTTTTAGTCTGGTACCCTCTCTCTTTCTGAAAGCTGAATTGTGGCCTCTAGTCCTAACTTCCTGCTTCCTGTCCTAGCAGGAATTAAAGTCTCCCTTGCAGAAGGGTGGGGAGCGAGGAGAAAGAGACTAAAAATGTTCATTCTGCCTCCCTGAAAGCCACACATGACAGAACCGTTGCAACACCTGGGTCTACTTTCACATGTGGGGTCCTCCCTTGTTGCTACATAAAGTCTTTGCTGAATAACTGGATTCAGTTCAATTCCCAAAACTGAACTGATCTCTTACTGCTCTAAAAGTCCTACAGTAATTACTGTCTGCATATGTCATTTAGGAATTTATTGTGTACCATCTTATGGCAATACTTCTATTATCCTCTTGAAATTTTATTTAAATTTTTTATGCAAAACAGCTTTATGTCTTCCCATTAGGTAGTATGTCTGGCTATGTTTTGTGTATATACATACACTCCCCAAAACAAAATGTCTTGCATATAAGAGGAGTTCACTAAATGTTCATCAACCTGACCTAATATCTCTCCTGTGTTTTTTTTTTAACATTCTATATATTGTACTGATGTTGATTTCATTTCAATTCAGTGCTCCAAAAATTTGTGCTAAAACACAAAGTTGGTCTGTGAGAAAGATACCAAAATGACTAAGATGCAGTCCCTGTCCTCATCTCCTTTTGGGAGTAAAAGCAAATAAATAATTACATCATAGATTTAGAGCATGGAAAAACCTTAGAGATCATCTAGTCTAACCTTTTCATACCAAAGATGAGAAAACTGGGGACAATAGAGGTGAAATAACTGCTCCAAACTATATGTAGGAAGTGGTAGAATAGGGATTTGGACCTCAGTCCTCATACTCCAAATCAACTGGTCTTTTCATAATATTCTACAGCCTGTCAATGCAGACTTGACTAAAAAGAAACATAATAGTTGTATGTAGAATATTTGAACTTTTAAGGGATCCAGGTCCTCTGACTCCAGGTCCAGCTAAAATAACTTATGGTAGGGGCAGCTAGGTGGCACAGCAGATAGAGCACCAGCCCTGAAGTCAGGAGTTCAAATTTGGCCTCAGACCAAATATTTGACACTTACTAGCTGTGTGACCCTGGGCAAGTCACTTAACCCCAATTGCCTAAAAATTAAAAAAAAACCTCATGGTTATATAGTGATCAAAGGTTTATAACATATTTTTCTTACAATAACCTAGTAAGATTAGTAGGACAAATTTCATTTTCCCCATCTTATAAAATGGGGACACTGAAGTTCAGAGAAATTCAGTGACTTTCAGAGCACACAATTTTTCACACAGTGCTTGACATATAGTAGTTGTTAGTTAACTGGCTAACACAGAATTAGTAAGTGTCAAAGCATTGATACAAACCCACACCTGAAGCCCAGGCAGAATGGTACACTGAACAGAATGATGGCTTTGAAGCCAGAGGACCTGGATTCAAATGTTATCCTTCTTAACTTACACTCCTGAATTTGGCAAGTAATTTGATTCCTCTGAGTCTGATCAGTAAAAATGAGAGGGTTGGATTAGACAGACTGTCCCTTTGAACTTTAAATCTATGCTGCTATGGTTTTAACTTTAAATTCAGACCTAAATTACTCTAATATGAGAATGTGAAAGTGGACGAGGTACCATATATGCCAAAACATTAATAGTAAAACTTTAGCAAAGAACTGGAAACAATTTTTCCCATTGATTAAGGAATAGATAAATAAATTATAGTACATGAATATAACAGAATTATACTGTGCCATAAGACAAAACAAATATGATTAATTCAGATAGGTATAGGAACACTTTTAGGAACTGATATAATGCAAATGAAGTATTACAAGAAAATTACAAACATAAAAACTATAGCAACGAAACGGAAAAGAAACCAAAAAAAAAAAAAGGAAAGGAAACTGGTTATAACTATGATGAACAAGACTGGCTCAGCAGAAGTGATGAAAAAATGTATATTCCTCCATTCCTTGCAAAGATGGGGGATAATGGGCGTGGCATATTATATATATTGTCAGACCTGGTTAATGTCTTGGTTAATTCTCCTGAACTTTTTTCCCCCCTCTTTTTTATTCTTAGTGAAAAGACAGAGTTCACTGGATAGGGGTGGGGGAGTACAGGATATATTTGGAAATTGAGGTAATTAAAAAAGTAAAAGATACCATTGTTAAGTGGATAAGGTACAAAGGGCTATGACAATTTATAGAAAAAGTATCACTCTGGGCAGGAAGCATCAGGGAAAATTATACAGAGAAGGTGGAATTTCAGTTTGACCTTGAAAGATAATAAGCACGCATAATAAATTCTTATTTAGCAAGATAAAAAATAGGTTATTCCAATGAAACAAAAAATTAGTATCATTGAGAATTATCATAGGTTCCAACAGATTACCAGCTTTCACAGAATTAGAACACTAACATATACAAATCTAATTATTCTCATAATTTAATCTTTCTCACATGATTTAGATAATGTGTCAGCCTGGGATGGAGGCAAGATGGTGGACAAAAGGCAGAGACTCCCCTGAGCTCTTCCCCAAATCCCTGTGAACACCTTTAAATAATTCCCTAAAACAAATTCTAAATTGGCAGAAACCACAAAAGGACAGGGTAAAAAAAAAAAAAACTTTCCAGCCCAAGTCAACAGCAGAAAAGGTCTATTGCACCAAGACAACAGTGGAGTGCAGTCCAGCACAGGCCCTGACACTTTAGACCAGGCCCCAGCAAACCAGGAGTAAGCCTTGGGAGTGATTAAATCACCAGTGGTAGTGGCTGCATCCGCCCACAGATGAAAATGTGGTTGAACAGCTGGTCAGAAGAAATTATAGGGATCTCTTTGCTGGCACTAGGAGCAGGATTGTATTGCTTTCCCCATTCTTGGATCCAAGTTGCATTCCTGTGTGGCAGCCCTGGTGAAAAGGAGCACTAGTACAGCAGAGCTTGTGGCCACAGTGCAGGGGGAACCCTCCTCACAGTTCCATGGCATAAAAAGAGTGCTTGTAGTCACTCACAGTCCAGAACACAGGCCAAGAGAGTAGTAAACACACCTCTCCCTAGATCATACCACCTTGCAAGAATTGAAAGCTTACAGAACCCCAGAATTAGCTCTGAAAAGAGCTTCACAAAAACCCTGAAGCTTGGGATAGTGCACCCTCCACCTTGAAAGCAAAGGCCAACTTTAGCAAAGAGTTAAAAGTCAAGAAATAGGCTGGGGAAATGAGCAAACAACAGGAAAAAATTCTGACTATAGAAAGTTATTTTGTTGACCAGGAAGATCAAAACATACTTAGAAGGAGACAGCAAAGTCAAAACTCCTACATCCAAAGCCTCCAAAAAAATTTGAAATGATCTCAGGACATGGAAGAGCTCAAAATGGATTTAAAAATCAAGTAAGAGATGTAGATAAAAAACTGGGAAAAGAAATGAGAGTTATACAAGAAAATCATGAAAAAAAGAGTCAACAGCTTAGTAAAGGAGCACAAAAAATACTGAAGAAAATAACACCTTAAAAAACAGAATAGGTCAAACGGCAAAAGTGGTATAAAAATCCAATGAAAAGAAGAATTCCTTGAAAAGCAGAATTGGCCAAGGAGGAAAGGAGGTACAAAAGCTCACTGCAGAAAATAATTCCTTAAAAATTAAAACTGGGCAAGTGAAAACTAATGACTTTATGAGACATCAAGAAATAATAATGCAAAACCAAAAGAATTATATAATAAAATACAATGTGAAATATCTCATTGGAAAAATAACTGATCTGGAAAATAGATCCAGGAGAGATAATTTTAAAATTATTAGACTACGTGAAAGCCATGATCAAAAAAAGAGCTAGATATCTTTCAAGAAATTATCAAGGAAAACTGCCCTGACATTCTAGAGCCAGAGGGTAAAACAGAAGTTGAAAGAATCCACTGATCACCTCCCAAAATGAGATCCCAAAATGAAAACTCTCAGACATATTATAGCTAAATTCCAAGGAGAAAACATTGCAAGTAGCCAGAAAGAAACAATTCAAGTATTGTGGAGCCAGAGTCAGGATAACACAAAAATTAGAAGCTTCTACATTAAAGAATCAGAGGCCTTGTAATATAATATTCCAGAGGGCAAAGGAGCTAGGATTACAACCAAGAATCACTTACCTGGCAAAACTGAGTATATTCCTTTGGGGAAATAAAGGGAATTCAGTGAAATAGAAGACTTTCAAGCATTCCTGATGAAAAGACCAGAGCTGAACAGAAAATATGACTTTCAAATGTAAGACTCAAGAGAAGCATGAAAAGGTAAACAGGAAAGGGAAATCATAAGAGACTTAATAGGGTTAAACTGTTTATGTTACTACATGGGAAGATGATACTTTTAACTCCTAAGAACTCTCTTATTATTAGGGCAGTTACAAGGAATATATTTACACAGAGGACACTGGTGTGAGTTGAATATCATGGGATGATATCTAAAAAAAATTAAATTAAATTAAAGGGAGAGAAAGAGGAATGCACTGGGAGAAAGGGAAAGGAAGAGGTAGAATGGAGCAAGTTATCTCACATAAAAAAGGCAAGAAAGCATTATTACAGTGGAGGCGAGAACCTTGCTCTCAGCAGAATTGGTTCAAAGAGCAATAACATACATCCTCATTTGAGTACAGAAATCTATCTTAACCAAAAGGAAAGCAGGAAGGGAAGGGGATAAAATAAGAGGGTGGGTTGGGGCTGATAGAAAGTCAGTGAGATTGGGGGAGGCAGCAGTCAGAAGCAAAACACTTTCGAGGAGGTATAGGGTGAGAAGAGAGACAGAATAGAATAAACAGGGAGGAGGACTAGGATGGAGGGAAATATAGTTATCAATCATAGCTGTGAAAAACATTTTTGAAGCAAGTTTCTCTGATTAAGGCCTCTTTTCTCAAATACATAGATAACTGAGTCAAAATTATAAAAGACATTCCCCAACTGATAAATGGTCAAAGGATATGAGCAGTTAGTTTTCAGATGAAGTAATGAAAGCTATCTATAGTCATATGAAAAAATGCTCTAAATTACTATTAATTAGAGAAATGTAAATAAAAACAATTCTGAGGTACTACCTCACACCTATTAGATTGGCTAGTAAGGCAGAAAAGGAAAATGACAAATGTTGGAGTTGATGTAGGAAAATTGAGACACTAATGTATTGTTAGTGGAGTTGTGAACTGATTTAATCCTTATGTAGAGCAATTTGGAACTATGTCCAAAGAGGTATAAAACCATGCATACCCTTTGACCTGGCAATGCCACTACTAGGTCTATATACAAAAACAGATAAAAAGCAAAAAGGAAAAGGACCTATGTGTACAAAAAAATTTATAGCAGCTCTTTTCTGGTGTCAAAGATTTGGAAATTGAGGAGATGCCCATCAATTGGGGAATGGCTGAATAAGTTGTGGTATATGATTTGATGTATTGTTTATAAGAAATGATGAGCAGGATGTTGTCAGAAAAACCTGGAAAAACTTGCATGGGCTGATGCAAAGTAAAATGAAAAGAACAAAGAAAACATTGTACACAGTAACAACAACATTGTAGGATGATCAAATTGGCTATTCTCAGCAATACAGTGATCCAAGACAGCTCTGAAGGACTTATGATGAAAAATGCTATCCATCTCCAGACAAAAAAAAATTGATGGATTTTGAATATAGGTTGAAGCATATTTTTTAAAATTTTCTTTATTTTTCTTGGGTTTCTTTGTTTTGTCTTTCTCCGTATTTTACAACATGGCTAATATGAAAATGTTTCGCATGACTACACATGTATAACCTATGTAAAATTGGTTGGCTTCAAAGGGTATACAAATCTATCCTGCCCTACAGGAAAATAGAGGGGGGAAGAGGATAAGAAGGGGGGGTGATAGAAGGGAGGGCAGATTGGGGGAAAGGGTATTTAGAATGCATGCTATCTTGGGATGGGGGAGGGGACAGATGGGGATAAAATCTGGAACTCAAAATCTTGTGGAAGTTAATGTTGAAAATTAAAAATTAATCAATTAATTAAAAAACCCACAAATTGCTTGCCTTTTCATTGGGGGAGGAGGGAGAAGGAATTTGGAACTCAAAATTTTAAAAAAAGAACATTAAAAATTGTTTTTACATGTGCTTGGGAAAAAATAAAATACTAAATATAATTTAAAATGAAAAATAATGTGTCAAGATCTTTCAGTATCTTATATTCATCATCATCAACAGTGATTATTTTAACATGTGGAAGTTCTAGTTACTATACAATACTAGTTAATTGAGTATGAAAGGACAAAGGGGTTTATTTTTTTTTAAGTTCAATAATCCTCAACTGACATTTTTCCTTCAAAACTAACACTTGCCTCAAAAAAATGTCTTTGGTACAGAACAGAAAATCATAGTAAGATATGATCTTTCATGACTGTACTTCTAGCTGAATTTTTTAATGAAACCAATCAAAACATATACTCACAAGTGAGTTATATTTCTGATTCTATGCTGTTTAATTGAAATACGTACATATATATGTATACATATACATACATACATACATATACATATATATATATATATATATATATATATATATATATATATAATTCATTGAACTTTTTTTTAATGTCTCTTCTGTTTAAGATATTGTACTAGGTCCTTCAGGTAATAGAGAGAAGCATCAACATAGAGCCCACCTTAATGGACCCTGTCCTCATGGAGGTTATAATTTAGTAAGGGATATAAGACATATATACAAGTAACTATATACAGTAGGAAATGAGATAAAGGAAGAACAAAGGACTATTGTATTTCCAAGAAAGAAGAGATTACTTTTGTCTTGGGGAGAAGAGATTAGGGAAGAGTGGATAAAATTTTTTCATGACATTCTGGGCAAAGTAGGATTCTCCAAAAGAAGAGAATACAAGAATTGAGACGGGAAGACATCAAAGGCATGTTGGAGGGACATCAAAGTCTTTTGAAAAATTAAGTTACTAATTTTTCAAAATTAATTAATTTTCCTCATTTCTGAATAAGGGGTGTTATGATCAGAGAGATAATTTAGGTAGATTAATCTAGCAGCAGTGCACAATGGATTAGAATGGTAACGTCTAGAATTAAGAAGGCCATTTATGAAAGGAAGAGACTGCAGCTGTGCTGATGAAAATTAATTAGGGCTTTAAGTAGAATTGTGACAGTTTTAGTGGAAAGAAAGGGACTAGTATTAGTGATATTGCAAAGGCAGAAACAATAGGATATAGCAATTGGACATATGGGAGAAGACAGAAGAAAACGACAGAAATGGACAAAAATGACTGCCTAATTAGGAGAATGAATGATTAGGAGGTGCTGCTATTGACAAATATAGGGAAGTCAGGATAATCAGAAAGTTGTTGAGGCAAGATGACTGGTTGATTTTGGGACATGCTGAGTTCAAATTCCAGGTGGAAATAAGAAGGATACAGTTCAATATTTTATTTGGCACTCAAGAGGTAAGACAGAGCTAGAGATAGCAAATGTGAAAAACATCAACATGGAAGTCATAGTTTTACTAATTAAGTAGTATATTTTTGGTACATTATGAGCTAAACAGGCTTTTGTGGGCTAATGTAACCCAGTCAGTCATTTTGCCAATGCTCTCAGCAGAATCCTAGATTTCATGCCTCTATCCTTCCACTACATCCATCTTACCAATAGCCAGCCTTGAATAACATTGTCTCCTTTCACTGCTGCTAGAGTAGAAGCTAATCATCAAGACTAACCCCATTCTTTGAGGAAAATGCATTTAGAGATTCGAATTAAGATGCAAGTCTCTTCCCATTGACTTTTAATCCTACTTGCCAAGAAAGAGAGAGAGCTGCACTCTTTGTTCAGTACTAAGCCACTGCTGCAACTCTTATAGCCCGAGAGAGGAGCTGCAGTGAGTTGGGGACTAGAGGGACTGGGGAGAGATGGTTGAACATTATCAAAGGTTAGAGAAGTGAGATGTAATGAGATACAATTCTTGGTCTTGTGGCTTCCTGTCACACCTTTTTATTTCTTCCTTGGGTCTCAAGGAATCAATCAACTGGTTTTCATTTCCAACTTAACCTACAATTTAATAAGAGATTTGGATATTCTGTCACAGAAATGGGGTAGGGGCCTCTGTATCAAAAAGCAGGATGGGGCCTCTAAGACAAGAAGAAGGATAACGATAATGTCTGAATTTGTTTCCACAGTGGGGTTTGCTGAAGAGGTAAATAGATGAAAAGGAAAGGGAATTTGTGTTCCCCTTCTTCTCTTTGTTTCTCCCAGTCTTTCACCATGGACCTCTTATATTTGACCAGTCATGGCGGAACACTGGAACAAGGTGACAAAAAGCGACCAAGATCGGAGCAAAAGACGATTATTCCAAGCAGGATCAGTGTTCAGATACCTGGCTAGGGTAGCCTTACGTACCTTAGGGGTGTACAAGATGGAAACTCAGTATAATAGATTTTCTTATAATTCCATCACTGTATTTAGTGATCTTATTTTTTAAAGTCTAATAATTTTTCCTTCCTCTAATAACGCCTTATGATATGCTCTCAGTTTCATTTTACGTGCCAACTGGTAATACATTTCAATAAAACCCCGGTTTCTCTAATCCTTTGCAAATAAGAACAGGAAAGCTTGAGAGAATTAAGGCTTATGAAGAGGGGGAAAAACAGGCTTTAAACAGATAGACTAGCTCTTTTCCAACATACTACTTATAGAAAGATTTTTCTAATTGTGATAGAAAAAAGTTTGTTCAGGCTTCTAGGGGTGGGGCAGGGGAGAAAGGGAAGGCTATAAAAAGCAATACAATTTTGACCTGACCTGATTAGGCATTTTAAAAAAACATAATAAATGCCATTTAAATAACAATTCTTCCATGAGAAACCCATATTTTTTCTTTCAGCATTCAAAGTTTCTTTCACAATAATTGCCACCTAAGAATGCCTTGTGGATGCTAAAATACTTTTGAAGACCTAAGAGAAGGAGTAAATGCTGTGTTGATAGTTTTTGTGCAAGAATATAGATGTTACAAGCCAAGAACTCAGTTATTACACATGCTATGGGAATAATTTTGAGAACTATATAGGTCTGATCTCAGACCTCTAGGAATATACAACTGAAGATGGACATATCTGAGCAGAAGGCACATGTATAGCTGAAAGAATTAAAACAGCATTGAGGAGTTATGGAGTGTGCCTTGCGAAAATCTGTTGTTTGATCCAACAGCAATGCGACTGCCCTTTCTATAGAACAAGTCAAATGGTATGTCTTACCTGTGAAGAAAGTTAAGAGATTTGGTTTAATTTTTTGATACTGAAGCACAAAAAGTTCTCCATCTTCAGCATTTGCCCTATCCCTTTGGGTCCTGCTTTTGTTCTATGTGTATCATTTGCATTGAACATATACAGAGGGAGCAGAAATAGAAAGCACTGCAAAATTCTGAGTCTGACCAGCAAGTGAGCAAGATCTTTCTCTTCTCTTGGCTCTATTATTATTTTTGCTACCTTGGGTAAGTCACATATCTCAGTGTCAGTTTGTTTATCTGTAATATGAGGAAATTTGACAAGCTAATCTCACAGTTATTCCAATTTTTTGATTCTATGATTTGCTTTTGAAAATGCCAATCAGGATAGAATTAATGATAGTAGAATTATTTCTTAAATTTTCTTGCATTTAAAAAAATATCAACATCTTTTTAACTTTGACAAAGAATATGACATTTAAAAAGTTAGCCAGTAACATTGCATCACACTAATCTGAAACTTAATCTCATATATAACTTTGATGAAATATTTGTAAATCAAATGAGATAACTGTAAGCCTGAAAACTGTATAAACATCACCTATTATGATTATCTAGTCTGAACCATTCATAAATTCAATAAACGCTTATTAAGCATCTGCTTTGTGTAAGTTCATGCTGAGGATCCAAAGATCCAAAGGAAATAGCCAATTAAATATTGGCTGTATTAAGTCCTGGAGATACAAAGAAAGGTAAAAGAAAGCCACTGTTCTCAAGGAGATCACAATCTAATGGGGAAGACAATATGCAAACAACTATATACAAATAAGCTACATACAAGACAAATTTCAAAGGATCAACAGAAACTTCATAGGGCTTATATGCTCAGGAGTCAAGGAGATTTCCCAAGGGGGGGGGTAGTGGATACAAATATAAAAGCAAACATAGTATAACCTGTACTGAGCCTTGAAGGAAAGCAAGGCTTCTGAGAGGTAGAGATGAAGAGAAAGAACATTGCAGGCATGGGGAACAGCTTGAGCAAACGTATGGAGGTCAGGGATAGAAGGTTGACTTTGGGAACAGATATAATTCCAGCATGGCAAGGTAGGTAGTACAATGTAGTTTAACACTTAAATATGTGAGATATTGCATAGTTTTCCAGTTGCTACACACACACACACACACACACACACACACACACACACACACACACACATATACACACCTCTTGTCTAGCCAACTATTCAGAAGGAACCTCAAAGGTAGGGATTCTTAATCTGTATCCTTTCTGGTGGTAGACACATAAGGAAAAGTGCTGATGAAAGAACAGTAGACTTGGAGTCGGGAGATTTGTTTGGGACTGAGATTTATACTCTAACTTACCAGCTATAGAACGGTGGGCAAGAAACCATTCGTCTGATGCACAGCTTCCTCATCTATATAACAGGAATATTTTTGTAAGGTACCCTAATGTTAACATGTTGGCAGTTTAGAATGCTGAAAGGGTCAGAAAAAGCTAACTTTGGTACATGTTAAAATCCACGTATGGAGAAAATGTTTTTCTGTTAAATGTGAGATACAGAATAGTAGGACAACAGACTGGGGACAGAGAGTCCTTTTAAAGGACAGAGAAATGACTAGGGATACAAGGAATTGTGGACATTTATTTATTTACCTCTGCTTTTATTTCATTTGTTTGTGACTATTTTTATAGTTTGTGAAGCAAAACTCAAAGTGATTAACAAAATAACTATGTGGAAACTATGGGATGACTTAATACAGGCTGTTGATCTCATAACCAACAGAAAAGTAGATTTTTTTGAGTTTTATCCCATAAAGGAAAGATGGGTCACGGAGAAGCATGAGAATCTAATTTAAGCCACTGGGTGTAGCAAAGAACTCAGCAGGGCAGAAATTAATAAAGCAAGAGCTGTGTGAACCTCCAGCAACAGAGTCTGTAGACAGGAAGGCAGCTGCTCTGCTGATTGGCTGGAAGAAGGCAGAAGTTTATTGGAAAAGTGCCATCTGTATATTTAAAATGGAAACACCCAGAAGTGCTACACGCTTTCTGCTGCCCCTTCTGGTAAGAGAAGGGAAAACAGTAAAAGTTCACTAAGAATAGGTCAAAATTGAGTCAATAAACCCAGCAACTCATTGAGAGAAAAGCTGGCTGGCCCGATATTCATTGTCCAGCGATCCATACTCAGGAATTTTGCTGTGACCTTGCTGTGCTATTAGAAGAAAGAGATTGGAAAATTCAGCATCCTTCTGAGAGAAGAGTTGATTGAGCTGGTCTGTGCTGGCCAGAAAGCCGATCTGACTTTTACGATTTAAGGGAACTGCTTATCATTTTGATAGTGTAACGTTTGCTCAGGGCTAATTAATGATAATTGTGAGTAAAAACAGCTTGTTAGTGCTTCATCAATTTGAGAGTAAAAGAATAGATTTGCCCACCAGGAGAGCAGTGAGGGCCAGAAGGGAAACAGTTAGCAGAGAAGTGACTAATATGGTGCAGATTCTACATGAAGGGGTCAAAGTCTTGCAAAGAAGGGCTTGCCGTCAAGAATTAATCACATGTCTCCCTGCTAATTTTCTATAAGTATGTACCCATTCTCCCCCAAGGATACTGTATACATTAGTAGATAAACATTAAAATAACCCTGTTATACAAATTAACTGTGGTATATTAATTACTTCTACATTACTTTATATTGAATAATTGTGGTGGGTTAATTATTGCTTTTACATTATTATTAAATATTTTACGTTTAAGAGCTAGGGGAATTATTGTGATTCATTTTGTACAGATGGTAAGCATACCAGTGGGGGCTCAGGAACTATGGTGGTAAACATATGCCCCCATGAGAGAGTTACCCTTAGAATCTTGAGCTTGAATTGTAATCATGTGGTTGTGGTTGTATTCTGGGAACCCAGATCTGCTAGGCTGAGTTTGGGTGAATTAGCCAACTCAAACAGGACAGGTAGACATGACCTGTGCCAGAAGCTACACTGTTGTGGGACAATCCTAGGCACAGGTCATAGAAGTGTTACAGTGCCTTTATGCTATCTATATCTGGACAGAGTTATAAGGAAATTGCTTTGTAAACCTCAAAACACTGGGCTATTATAATATGTGCTATTGTTATTGTAATAGCAACTGAATATTTACTGAGTTCATTACTCCTCATCTGAAAACTTCATACCAGCTATTATGACAAAAACATGGATGAAGCCAAAGAGAGGAGTTAGAAATGGTATTATAACAGAGTTTGTAATATTATTTATTCTTTTAATTGGTGAATCTACTTAGTGTATAATTTTTCTTTATGTGGTCTGATTTATTTTTTCCATCAATGACAGTGGGGTCACACATGAGAACTGTTAACATTATAGTCTCTGAGGTGTGGCATGATAAAGTAGAAATAGTATTAAAGAAAATTAAGATGGGAAGAATAGCTGAATTAGGCCAAGTATGTGTACTTGATTAAACAGGATGTACATGTTACAGGTGACACAATTTTCAGTTTTAAGGGATCTAACTCTGAAAGAAGGGAGGATAGCAAACAGAAAAGTAACAACATAAATGGCATATTATTATGATTATTATTCTAAAATAACTACCTACCAATATGCCTACTTTCCCACCACCACAAATTTTTTTGTGAGAATAGTCTTCACAAATTATATTTTATAGCTGTTTGTTGTTTAGTCATTTTTCAGTCATTTCTGACTCCTCATGACCCTATCTGGGGTTTTCTTGGCAAAGATATTGGAGTGGTTTGCCACTTCCTTCTCCAGCTTATTTTACAGAAGAGGAAATTGAGACAAACAGGCTTAAGTGACTTGCCCAGGGTCACATAGCTAGTAAATGTCTGAGGCAGGATTTGAACTCAGGTCTTCCTGATTCCCAGGCCCAGCACTCTATCCACTGTGCCACCTAGCTGCTCCCTATTCTATAGCAGACCACCTTCTCGTCATACTATTGATTGAAAGGTGCAAAGAATGAAAAAAAAATCACTGTTATTTTCTGATGACATTTAATTTGGCAGAACAGACTAAAATCTTAGGTTCTCCTATAGGTATGTCTCATACATTTATCATATGTGATTTCTTGAAAGATGTAACAATAGAAATAAATTTATTTTCAAGTCCTATGCTTATTAATATTGAGAGGAATAAAACAAAGAGATACATATTAGTCAAACATTCCCTAAAGATCAGGTCTTTTAGATGCTCCTGTTTATTAATGACAATGTGCTAACTGCATCAAGTTCTAAAAGGTTGCAGAGCCTCCTCAATGTGATTCATAATCACTCAAAAAAGTTCAAGAGTTAACTGCAAAAATGAAAAACTAAATGGATGAATATTGCATGTTTTCCAGAATATCATGAGACATTTGATGGCCTAGTCATAAACCTGATACAATGATGTTTGCTGGTAATGTGATACAGCTTACCTTTTGCCCACTATCTCCTCTCCATTGCTTCTTAGAATGACCTCCAATTTTATTTCTTTAGAGAAAGTGATATTTCATTATTTGTAGCCACATAATGCCATTATATAGTATCACTAGAAGAATATTCATGTTAAAAAGTGGGCCTTTGTTCCAGGCAAACTTGGAGGCATAACATTTTATTATTTACTTGGAGGCATTATATTTTGGAAAGGAAAATCACTACAAATGGACTATGAACTGGACCCAAGAGTAAACAAACAGCAGGAAGACAGAATATTGAATTGGTGAAATTGTTCAGTACTTGTAAAGCCTCCAAGTTTGGCCAGAACAAAGGCCCATGTTTTAAAATGAGTATTCTTAGAATGATGTTTGTTCAGGTCTTCATGACCTCGTTTGGGGCTTTTTTGGCAAAGATGCTAGAATGATTTGCTGTTTCTTTCTCCAGCTCATTTTAAAGATGAGTAAACTGAGGCAAACAGGATAAAGTGATTTGCCCAGTGTTTAAGGCCTTCTTTGAACTCAGGACTTACTGACTGCAGGCCTGGTGCTCTAACCACTGCGCTACCAGCTGCCCCTCCAATGATGTTATATAACTATAGTATATGGCTACAAATCATGAAATGACACTTTCTTAAAGAAATTAAATTGGAACACTGTTAAGAAGCAATGGAGAGGACATGGTAGGCATGTAGTAGGCTGTATCATATTACCAACAAAGGCCTATATAACAGAACTGTGTAAGGGATATTATCAGAGAGAAAGGCATGACTAGAAAGAGACAGATCAGTCATGTAGGGAGAGTGAAGGTTTTAATTTTATTCAGAAAGATAATAATCTTAGAGCTTAGAGGAGCATCAGAAGTCTTTCAATTCCACTCTTTCATTTTATAGATGAGAGAAGAACCTCCAGAGAGGTTTAGTGATTTGCCTAGGGTAACAGAGGTAGCAAGAAGGAGAACCAGGATTTGTCCCGTTCACTCTAAATCAAGGGCTCTTTCCAATGTAGTATGATGGATTTAGCATTCTGTTCAGTTCAACAAATGTTTACTAAGCACCTATGTGTGGCAGGTATCATGCTAGGAAATGATGATGTAGGAAAGAGCAAAACAGCCCCTACCCTCAACGGATTTACATTCTCCTGGGGAGAGGAGAGAGGAATAACATATACACAGATAAGCAAATATAGAATACAAAATAATTTCAAGGATGGGAGTAGGGTATCATTAAAATTTGGGATAATTAGGACAGACCTTTTACAGGAGATGGTACTTAAGCTGACCCTTAAAGGAAGAGAGGATGATAAAAGGCAAAAGTGAGGAAGGAAAGTGTTCCAAAGAGGTAAGGATATTTTGTGCAAAGCCACAGAGGTGGCAGATGGAATGTCATATATGGGAAGTAGGCTAATTTGGCTCACTTCACTCTGCATCTGCTGCTCTGCCTGGTTTCAAGTTCACAGAACAAGATGCCCCTCTCAGCATAAATTCATCACTTCTAAATTCACCACCAGGCTGCTAACTTAAGCTCTGATTGACACATTCCTCACTCTCCTACCCCCTCTGATTGGAGGGCTGAGCACCAAACTCTTTGCAGTGCCTTTTTTTTATAGAGGGAAGAACCTGGACTTTCTGGCTCACTCCCCTTTGCATCTGCTGCTTTGCCTGGTTTCAAGTCCACCGAACAAGATGCCTCCATACAGACTAGCTCCAGTGTCCTATCTCTCCTTCCCCACTCCCATCCTACTCCTGCCTCCTTTTGTGTGTTGTCTCCCCTTTACATTGTAAATGCTTTGAGGGCAGATACCATTTTTTCGTTTTATCATTGTATCCCCAGTACTTAAAGTAGTGCCTGGCACACAGTAGGCACTTAATAAATGTTTATTGGATTAGAACATATAGTGTGTGAAAAGAAGCAATGCTTCTTGTCATTGGAATATATTAATTCATCAAAGCAAAGAGTCAGTATAGTTTAGTGAAAAGACCTCTGGATTTTGAGTCCTATGTCAAGTTTGAAAATAAATGACCAGAAAGTCACAGAAGTTATGCAACTGCTGTTAACTCTAAACAAATAAAGCTTGTTGGAGGCAGCTAGGTGGCTCAGTGAATAGAGCTCTGGCCTTGAAGTTAGGAGGACCTGAGTTCAAATCCAGCCTCAGACAGTTAACACTTACTAGTTGGGTGACCCTGGGCAAGTCACTTAACCCCAATTGCCTCACCAAAAAGCAAAAAAGCAAAAAAACCAAAACAAAAAACAAAAAACAAATAAAGTTTGTTGGAAACAAACAACATGGTCAGTCTGGAAAAACAGGTTGGAATTCTATCTTGGAAGCAATAGGAAGTCACTGAAGCCTCCTGAGCAGAGGAATGACAGAATCAGATACAGGCTTTACGAATTTCAAATTGGCAACTGTGTGGAGGATGAATTGGAGAGTGGAGAGTTTGATGACTGAGAAGTTACTGCAATAGTATCGTCAAGACATTATGAGGACATGAATTAGGACCCAGATGATATTAGTGGAGAGAAGAGGATGGATATAAGAGATGCTGTGGAGAATGAACTGATAAGACTTTTCAACAAGGGGAGAACAAAGAGTCAAGATACTGGGGAGACAAAGGCAAAAGCAAAACAGGCCCTGCCCTCAAAGAATTTACAGATAAGCAAATACAAACCAGTTTCAGGGATGGGGACAGGGCACCTCTGAGTTTGTGACCCTGGGTGCACTTTACAGAAGTAGGGAAGAGTAGAAGATCAGTTTAAAGGAAAGAACAGTTCTGTTTTGAACTTGGTGATAAGTTTGGGAGTTGAGATACCAATAGGACATAGAGGAGGGAATGTTCATGGGTCAGTTGATGATGTAGTACTGGTGGTCAGGAGAGAGATGAGGGAGAGATATCAATTTGGGAGTTATCTACAATGACCACTGAACCCATGGGAGCTGATTAGAGCACCAAAGGAATATATAGAGAAGAGGATCCACACCTGATCTATAGTGTGCACCTACACATAAGGGGTAAGGACATGGATGCCAATCCTGATCCCATCCCAATACTTCAAAGGAAACTGAAGCCCAGCAAAGGCAAAAGACTTGCCTCAGGTTGCAAAAGGAGTAAGGGGCTGAGAGAGGGACTTGAATCCCAGTTTTAGGTGTCAGGATGCCCATGTGAAGACCACCCCTCTCTTTTTACTGTTAGGAGATACTCTGTTTTCCAGAGCTAAGGCACAGGAGGTAAGCTGTGCCCTGAGCTTGACATAACAACAATCCTTTGTGCTCACCCTCTGTATGAACTCAGCTGCAGCAAAATCCCAGAATTGTTTCTGCATCAGCACCACATGGTCCCTGAGCTTGGACAAGCACCTGCAGGACCCATGTCTTGTTATGAAACCAGCTATGAATCAAACTTGTGTCATTTTTGCTCTTAGCCCTCATTGTCAGGATTACAGATCTCTCTGCAACCATTGCTATATGCATTGAGATTTGGCCACACTAAAGCAGATGTCCGCTAGTTGAAGCCCTGGAACATGTGTCTAGTTTTCCTCCAATGGAATAAAGAAAGCTTTTTGCTTAAGACCACTGTTAGTGCTCTGTTTTCACTTTGTTTTATTTTATTACTTAGAGTTAACTGTGGTTGTGATAACCTAATTCAGTTCTTTGGTATTTTTAGAGTTAACAGCAGTTGCAAACCTCTGTGACTCTTTGGTCATTTATTTTCAGGCATGACACAGGACACAAAATCCAGAGCTCTTTTCACTAAACTATACTTACTCTTTGCTTTGATGAATTAATATATTCCAATGACAATACTTTACAGAAATTTATTCTTTAAATGTATTTCACCAGTCATTTAAATTCTTGTGTCACTTTTTCCTTATACATAAAATGAGGTGTTAAATCCTTTCCAGCTCCAGATGCATTGGAAAGGGCAATGAATTTAGTTTCCAGAGATCCATTCATGTCCTAGCCTAGATCTGCCTCTTACTATCTGTCTGACCTTGGGCAAAGTTGCTTTACTTTTCTGGACTTGTTTTCTTTCCTCAGTAAAAAGAGGAGTTTAGACTACTTGAGAGGTTCTTAATCTAGGGTCCGTGTACTCTTTGAAAATATATTTTGCTAACTGTATTGCAATAAACTTGCTTCCCTATTTTTTTTTTTTATTAAGAAAGGGTCCATGGGTTTCACCAGATCACCAAAGTGGTCCATGACAAGGAAAGGTTGAGCCGCAGGACTAGATGGCCTTTGAGCTCCCTTTCAGCTCTAAATCCACGATCCTATGTACTATGTACATTGCGAGACTTATCAAGTAGCCCTGGAGTGACGGGCAAAGGTGGACTAAAGAGTTATTGAAAAACTAAAAGGCATTTGGAAAAAAACAAAAAAATCTCTCGTCAAACAGCTGACAGGACGAAGGTACTTGGCCTTATTCCTAACTGCATTTTAAGTGGCATTTCAAAGTCTGACGTTTAACTCTGGTTAAAAAGAAAGGTCAGGGAACGGAAGACTGATACAGATTTTTCTGCTCCAAAAATCCCGCCCCCGGGAAGAACCAAGCTAAGAGAAAAATTTCATTGGTTCCGCGTTTAATGACGCCATTTCGTCGCGTAAACGCCTTACATTTCGCTCTTACGCATGCCCGCATTCGTGATTTTGCTTTCCGATTGGTCGGTTCTATACCCGGCGTCTACGTGCAAGCGGTCCAATCATCGGCCTCGAAGCTCCGCCTGAGCCCCCGGGCCAAAGATGGCGGCCTCCATTCGGGTGAGGTTGCGGCCGTGCGGCCGGGCACTGCAGCTGCACACCGCGGCCGAGGTCGCCGCTCCCGCGGCCTCGGCGGCGCGGTACCCGCCGGTGGTGGCTCGCTCACGGCCAAAAGCCAGGCGGCCCGGCAGCGTCGGGTGGACCGGTGGCACCAGGAGGCGCACGACGCGCCCTCAGTGGAAGCGAAGCTGCGCGTGCTCACGAAGCTGCAGCGCCTCAAGTACGTCGTGTATCCGCAGACCTTCGCCCTCAATGCAGACCGCTGGTACCAGAGCTTCACCAAGACCGTCTACCTGAGCGGCCTGCCCCTGCCCCCGCCCCCGGCCCGGGCGAGCCCGGCGGCCCGGCCGACCTGGCCCCGCTGCGCTCGGCCGTGTGCGACTGCCTCCTGCAGGAGCACTTCCACCTGAAACGCAAGAAGTGGGCCCCGCTCTACCAGCAGCAGGAGTTCGTGGCCTCGCCCCTCCTCCAGCAGCTCGTGGCCTCACTGACCGGCCTGTTGATCCCCCACAACCCAAGCCTCGCCGCCGCAGCCCTAGGTGAGTGTCCGAGGCCCGCCGGCCCGCCCCCCGCTCCAGGCCTTTTCTCTGCCTCCTCCCCCCAGTCCCCAGGACCCCCCCTTCCTCTTGCCCCTAGGACCCCCCCTTCTCCCTCTTGCTCCCAGGACCCCGCTTTCCTCCAGTGTTTCACCCCCCACATCCACTACCAGGTCTTCTTCCCGCCATTCCCTCCCCTTTTCTTCTCTCCTGCGCATGAAGAAACTTACTTTTAATTCACAAACACCACAGTAGCTTCAGGAATTACAACCAACGAATTCTGATTGCAAATCGCCTTTTGGTGCCATTGTACCAAGCAAGGGATGTACTTCTCCATGAGGTGGCCCATAGAACTAGGTTAGGACATTCAATAATAGCAATAATAAAAATAATAATAGTAGCTCACATGTACATATGGCTTTACAAATATTGCATGTTATCCTCAAAAACCGATCTGGGAAGGAGACGCAATTATTATCCTTATTTTACAAACAGCTTAAGCAACTTGCTCCAGCACCCATAGCCAAGTAATTGGGCAGATTTGACTCTGGTCTTCCTGACTCCAGATCCTGCCGTATCCCAGTGGGCCACCCAGGTGGTTTTTGTGTCATTCAGGCACATCTCAGGATGCAGGCTGTAAGGTCCAAGGCCTTGACACTTAGAAGCAGAATGACCTTGAACAAATAATAGTAATTATAATGATAGCATTGTATAGCATCTTTAGGTTTTCAGAACATTTTGTAGCTAGGTGGTGGGGTGGATAGAGGGCAGAGCCTGGAGTCAGGAAAACATAGTTCAAATCTTTCCCTAGACACTAACTGTGGGACACTGGGCATCCCAGTGTGAGGATCAAATGATAATTTTAAAGTGATTAATACTTTTAGTGCTTAGCACATAGTAAGCACGATATAAATATTACCTGTAATAATAATTGTTGTTGTCTTTACGATAGCTGTGTGATTTAGTTGCTTTGATTATTCCCATTTTACAGGTGAGAAACTGAGGCAGACCAGTTAAGTGACTTGCCCAGTCAGAGTCATACAGCTAGGAAATTTCTGAGGCTGAATTTGAACCCGAGTTTTCCCGACAAATCACTTTGCACTTGGCCTCAGTTTTCTCAGGTGAAATGAGGAAATTGGTTTTCTTTGGATCTAAAGCCCTTCTAGCTCTTCCATTCTGTGATTCTTTGGTGAAATGAGATCACTGCCCTAGTTGTGAAGAGGCAGAAGGGTTACTTCTAAAGGTATTGAAAGCACATCCTTATGTAAACCTACATTACATTACATTAAAGTAAGCTATTATTTTTGTCCGCTAATAAACAGCTAAATGACCGTAGACATTTCATTTCCAGTGGAGAGTAGATGAGAATATGGAAAGTATGGAGAATATGAAAAGTGCACAAAAGGTATAAGAAAGTACTGTGAGAGTCACAGGGCCAAACAGGCCTAGAGAGGTCATCTGTAAATTAAGCTGTTGTAGAATTTGGAACTCAGAATTTAAGAAGAATGTTAAAAGCAAGTGATAAATTACATATATTTACATATATGTATTTGCCCCCCTGTGTATGTGTAGAGAGAGAGGGGACAGAGAGTGCACTTACAGCCTAATGATTTGATAAATTGAGTACCAAAGAATCAGAAACACGGAATATAATAGGCCTCAAAAAATGCGTATTTTAAAAAGGCAAGATAAAGGGTCCTTGACCAGATGCATTCTGGGTTTTATCAAGAAGAGTGCTATAATAATAAAATTATAAATTCTGTACTGTATTCAAAGTGAAGCTGCCCTACCCCTAAGTATTAAGCCTTTTATAAATGATTGTACCGATTCTTATCAAATCTTTAAGTTGTTGGTATCATGTCCATTTTAAAAGTGAGAAAACTAAGGTTTTATATATACAACTTATTTGACTTATCAGAATGAGAATTCATTGAATGATTTGGTAAAGGACAAGGGAGCAGACTTGGAGTAAAATGTCTTATCAGTAATAGATCAGATTGTAAATGCTCTTAAAAAATAATAAAATGAGCAGCTGTATTAGATAATCTCTAAAGCCCTTTCTATCTCTTAAAGTATGGTGATTCCACATGCACAGCTTCACAATACTGTGGTAAATACAAAACTAAAACCCTGACTTCTTATGGTTCCTACATTGCCCTGCCTCAGTCAGTGTAGTGTCCCCTCCATCCAGTGCTGGAAAAAATCACAAAATCCCTCATTTCATTCATTATAAATTTATACTTTGTAACATTGCTTGGACCCTCTCTGCTGCTCAACAACCCTAGCACGTACCCTGTGGTGTTTATTCCAAAGTTTTTCAGTACCCCACTCCCATAGTTTCAGCATAAAACTAAGGCAGGAAGTCTGTTCTTTGCTCACCATTTTGTATCTTTTCTCATCTTTTTCTTTCCTTTCTAGGCCCTTGTTCTAACAAACATTCTCTTGATTCTTTAATTTCTCCCTCTTCATGGACTCTTACAGGTCATTCATATATTAAAAAAATAATAGTAAATAGAAAACAAACCCTTCCCTTGAGTAAGGGAATGTCTTTTCAAGCTGTTCAGTCATTTTTCAGTCTTACTTGACTCTTCGTGACCCTGTTTGGAGTTTTCTTAGCAAAGATACTGCAGTGTTTTGCCATTTTCTTCTACACTTCATTTTACAGATGAAGAAATTGAGGCAAACAGGATTAAGTGACTTTCCTAGGGTCACATAGCTAGTTAAGTGTCTGAGGCCATATTTGTACTCCTGAAGATGAGTCTTCCTGACTCTAGGCCCAGCAATCTATTCACTGAAAAACCTAGCTGCCCCTTTTCATGCTACTTCCCTTTCATTTTTAATCTTCATACTTACAAAGGAACAGGTTAGTTCCTTTGATTTCTTATTGTCTGTCTATGATTTCTACTTTTACTTCTGCCCATCCACTTGTTGCTTAGCCCCTTGTAATCTGGTTTCTATTTCCATTGCAGTAGTGGAATGGCCCTTTCAAAGGTGAAGCTGACTTCCTAATTGCCAAGTCTAACAGCTTTTTTTCCAGTCATCATGCCTGGAGTTTTCTGTCACATTTGGCAATTGACCAGCTATTTCTTCTTTACATTTTCTATTTTCTTACCTTCATTTCCTACTTTTTAATTCCAAGCCACTGTTGCTGTTCCATCTTCCTCCTTAATGTGGATGTTCACTAATATGCTTTAATATGCTTTAAATTCTTCTCTTCCATCTTTCCTGATGATCTCCCAAGATACAAACATTCCTTAAATATATATTATGTGTAAGACACTGTATTAGGAAGTGTAGAAGCAAAGATAAAATATGAACCATCCTTTTTCTTAAAGAGCATATATTCTGCTGAGGATGAGGGGAGCTAATGTTCCCAGATAAGTATAATGCCAAGTAGTGGTGATGTGGTCCAGATTAAGTAGGGCAGAGTGGAGGTGAGAGAGGGCATGTTCATTTGGGACATCTAGGAAGGTTATGTGCAGTAGTTAGTACTTCAAGTTGAGTGCTGAAGAACAAGAATGTTTCTCCAAGGCAGAGGAGAAGATGGAGTGTGTATTCCAAGCATAGGTGCTGTTCTGGATAAATGCATAGAGTTGCATGATAATTGAAACCCAGAGGGTAGATGAGATATCATGAAGAAAGTAAAGAGGCAGTTAAATGTTAAAAGCTCAGGACAGAGCATTGGAAGACACCCAACTTTGTGGAACAGGAAGAAGAGCTGTTGAAGACAAGGAGGATACAACCAGATGTGGAAGAACCAGAGGATGCTCTAGATTCAAGAATACAGATGATGGTGCATTTTTATAGACAGAGGGGAGGGAAGGGAGATATTGAAAATGCAAGAGTGAAAACTTAAGGGAACTAAATCCCAGAGTAAATTAAAGGGTCTAGGATGAAGGAAGTAGGAGGAACAGATTTTTACCCTGAGACTGGTGAAGAATAACTATAATAAAAATAAAAATAGTTCAAGTTTATATAGGACCTTAAAATTTACAAATCTTTTTTCTCTTGACAGCCCTGCAAGGCAAGTAGCTATAGGCATTTTTATAGGTGAAGAAATTGAGGCTCAGAGATTTGAGTGCTTCTCACCAAGAATATTCTTCTGTAACAGTATATTTAAATCAGAATAATTTAATGTTAAATTACTAGCCTCAAACCTGATCCTTTCAGCACATTGAAAAATATTGTTAAAATTATTTTGGATTAAGATATCTGGTTTGCTTCAGGCATTTAGTGTTTAATCAAACATTTAATGTTAAAATTAGTGGTCTGTGGTGTAAGAACTAACATAATTAAGTTCACTAAATGAAAATATATACATTTTTTGTTAGACTTTAAACGTCCAGTTCACTTTTACTGGTGGCGTGGTGAAGAAATTATTCCAAAAGGTCATCGTCGAGGTAGAGTTGATGCATTACGATACCAGATAGATGATAAACCACATAGCCAGATTCGTATACCAAAACAACTTTCAGAGGTAAGAATTTTCCTTTAAATATGATCTATATTACTTTAAACCATGACCTTTATGACTGGCCCATTATGTATGGAAAAAACTAATAGTAAATAATTTGCCCAGCTATGTAATATTAAATTAGGATTATGAGCCTTTTATCTCTGGTTTTCTGTTCATTTTACAAATATTCCATATAGGTCTTACTTTATTACTATATGGTTAATCTAGTAGTTATTATATTTATATATGCATATATATATATATTATATATATATATATATATATATATATATATACACACACACACACACACACACCTACACAGAGAGAGAGAGAGAATAGTATAGTACAGTAGTGTCTGTATGGGAGTAAGTTTGTTGGTTAACTTTTTTTTCCTATTATAAAAACAATTTTTTTGGGTGCAGTTTTATAGTTATAGTCTTAAACTGTAAGAGAAAATCCTTTTATCCAAAGTAGTATGTTTTTGAATTGGGCTGTGTATCATATTTATAGTTCTGAGGAAAAACAAGAAAACTGACAAACTTTTCTTTGCTCCTACATTAATTGTTCAAATTGCGTTTCAAAAACTTGATCTAATACATCTATTTTAGTGATTAATATGTTAATTTACATTTTGGTAGATAGTAATAAAAGGATATATGTTATTGCTACTGTTAAGATTTAATACTTGTAACTTTTTTCCTTAAGTTTGTGCCATTGGATTACTCTATTCCAATAGAAATTCCTGTTCTGAATTGTAAACCAGACAAACTTCCATTATTCAGACGACAGTATGAAAATAACATATTTATAGGTGAGTTTTTCTCTTAGAGGTAATGTAACTTGTGTTGTAACTTTGTGTGTGTGTGTGAGATAGAGAAATTAATTGTTGGTGCCCAAATGTTTGAATCTAAATACTATAACATACAGTCATTCTACAGGCATTGGTAATTCTTGTATAGGCATACCTTGGAGATATTGCAGGTTTGGCTCCAGATCATACAATAAAGCAAATATTGCAATGAAGTGATAAAGTCATAAGAATTTTTTTATTTCTCTGCATATAAAGTTTATATTTACATGCTGTTGTAGTCTATTAAATGTGCATTAGTACTATGTCAAAAAAATTTGTACATGTCTTAATTTAAAAATAATTTTATTGCTAAAAATTGCTGACTGTCATCTGAGCTTTCAGTGAGTCATAATCTTTTTGTTGGTGAAGGTTGTTGCCTTGATGTTGATTACCACTGACTGATCAGGGTGATCATTGCTGAAAGTTGGGGTGGCTGTGGCTATTTCTTAAAATAAGATGACAACAAAATTTGCTGCATTTATTTCTCTATGGCATACAATGCTGTTTGATAGTATTTTACCCTCAGTACAGATTTCAGAATTGGAGTCAGTTCTCTTAAGCCCTGCTGCTGCTTTATCTAGTAAGTTTATGTAATTCTTCAATATTGTTGTGTCTCAGGGAAAAGGGAGGCCTGAGGGGGGAGGGAAAGAGGGGGAGAGAGAGAGAGAGAGAGAGAGAGAGAGAGAGAGAGAGAGAGAGATACACACATATATACGGGGAACAACCGGTTGGTGGAGCAGTCAGAACAGACAAAACATTTATCTGTCTAGCACTCTTATATGGATGCTGTTTGTGGTACCCCAAAATAATTACAGTAGTAACATCAAAGCTCACTGATCACAGATCACCTTAACAGATGTAATAAAGAAGTTTGAAATATTGTGAAAATTACCAAAATGTGACACAGACATACTGTGAGCATATGCTGTTGGGAAAATGGCATCGATAGATTTTGCTGGACGCTGAGTTGCCACAAACTTTCAATTTATTAAAAAAAAAAGTGCCATATCTGTGAAGTGCAATACAACATGGTATGCCTGTTTTAAGAACTGTTCATATTAGAGATGCAGACATATTCTTATTCAAGAAGCAGTTAAGCAAACCAAGAAGGAACACGTGCTTTCAATTTAGAGTTCATTTTGTAGTTCTGTACGTACACAGAAGCTTGATAAACAGGAAAGATATTTATGCAGCTTTGTCATCTCAAAACTATGCATTTAAAAATACTAAAATTGATTTTTTAAGTGTTATTTTGGTTTTCATTTACAAAATGTTCATTGATTTACTTAAACTAAAAGCTGAATTGGTATCATACTCATTTTTGTTACTTTTCTCTGATACATACTTGTCTGTTGAAATAGTAGCAAGGCAATTTATAACCCCAATGAGACTTAAGAGAAACCTGTTCAAGAGGCCACTAATGTACAAGTGAACTGTGGAGTGGCTGTAAAGTGAAGCACTTAGACTCAGAGCCAGAAGAGATCTTTCAGACCACTTAGTCCAGCTCCCAGTATTTACAAATAAGGAAATTGAATTGATTTCTCCAGTCATATAACCAGAGAAAGCCAAAATTAGAATCAGAACCCAGATCTCTTGATTCGTCTATTATCATACCACAGTTCTGCCTCTAAGTGGGATTGCACTTTACCATTGCAATATGAGGTCACCGTTTCACCTATTGGCATTTATAATCATTCTATTTTCAGAGCATTTTGATTAACAAAGTGCTTTCCTCACAACTGTAAAGGTAGGTAGTCAGTGTTTGTTTTAGCTTTTTTAATCTTTAGATTCTGTTTTAAATTGGTGATATTTCTTCCCCAAATACTGAGTATACTATTATTTAGTGATAGTTTCTTAGCTCGTGACTTAGTATTACCCTTTTGTTAATAGAATCGTATTGCAGAAGAAAATAATGCACAGAGAAAATAGAGTCCCAATTAATTGACTAATCAACAGGTAAATTTGAAGTAGAATGTTATAGTCTTATTCCTGTCCTCTTATTTGCTACTATTTTTCTATGTTTTAGTTTATTTGCTAAATATAGCTTATTTGCTACATTTTAGTTTATTTTTATGTTATCACATTGTGATTTTGTGCTTAAATGGGGGGGTTGTGTTTTGTGTATAAAACACTTTGCTTGTAGAAAAGAAAGGTAATTTAAAGAAAAATACAAGATTATTTAATTTACAGAAGAGCATGAAGCAATTAGTAAAATAATATTTAACAGAAATTCTCATCTGTTGTGTTTTGTCGTTTTTTTCTTTTTTGTTTGCTTTGGAATTCAGGGACAAAATTAGCAGATCCATGCTGTTATGGCCACACTCAATTCCATTTGTTACCTGACAAAATAAAAAGGGAGAGACTCTTGAAGAGCAATCGTTCTGATCAGATAGAAGTCGGTTATCGAGCCAATGCCATTGCCAGTCTTTTTGCTTGGACTGGTGCACAAGCTATGTATCAAGGTAAGATTGATTTGACAGTTTGATATATGCTTAAATTGAGTAATTTAATTGGACTTAGTTTCCTTGAGAAGAGGTTGACATATTTTTAACATTTAAAAATGGAAACATAAGCTTTGATTGTTTAAGGTAATTAGATTTTGTGCTAGGAGGCTTGGAGGTCCTGTGGTAATAATTGTAATGATTTTCACTTTGACAGTAAGAACTTATATTGTCCTTTCTCTTTTTGGGCTTGTTTTCATTGTGTAGTCATATAGTGCTTAATACAAATAAACTTGTAGATAAATAGCCCCCACTTTGCAAGGGTCAAGCTTTCTGAGACTAAAAAATAGTTTTTAGTAGTTCGTATCCTTTCTTGTCCTGAATCACTTGGTAAAATATGACACCAGAAGTGAAAGTGGGATGCAGTATATAATAAGCTTATCCCAGTGGGGTATTGAAAACTCTAGTATAGGTGTTGCAGGATGAGGGGTAAAGGGTGATGGAATGTAACTGCCTGTAATGAGTCTTCATATTTCCACACCAACAATGAACTTTCATATCTGTGTATCAATTTGGACTCAGATCCTCTGTCCTTTCCAAAAAGGAATAAAGAGGTGATTGGGAGTAGGGGTGGGAGCTCAGTTTCTGATATGTCATCAGCAAAGGCAAAATCTTACTTTTGTTCTGTTCCTGAAGGTTTTTGGGGACACTTATTTTCCAGGCTATAGGTGGCTGAAATCATAATAGTTTTTTTTGGGGGGAGAGTGGAGTTCCTTATCCCTGACAACCCATTCAGCAACTTTGAGAGGTGGTTGTTACATCAGAGTTGTGTCATGTGTGTGGCTTGACTGGTGCAACTTCTTACAACTTAGGAAAATGCTTGGGAGAGAAAATGTTTCTCAGAGTTAGAAGCCTCTGCAGAATATCTTTCCATAGAACTCAGGAAGGGAGCAGTCAGCAAAAACTAAACCAAACCCTATCGAGCTTTTTTTTAATAAGCTAAAAAATTAGAGTAGACTTCATTAAAAACAAAACCAAAAACAAATTAGCAGCACGCATGGAGGTTACAATGTGTAATATAAATATCTTTTATCTTTACTTGAAATTTTCTTTGTTATAGTTTACTTTTTGTAATTATATGTGTGTGTATGCATATATGCTATGTATATGTGTGTATGTACACTCATACAGTATACATGATGAGAACTTGCCAGTGATTCATTTGGGCCATATCTATTCCTCCCCCTTCCTTGCCTCACATAACACCTTCTGTTAATATGCTTCAAGTTTAGATGTGTGCGCTAAATCAAGAAATTTGACTGTTTGAGAATCTGTTTCATTTTATGGTATTATAGCTGGGGTATTTCTGTGTGAAAATATATGATGAGGTATAGGATAGGATTGTTTGTGGAGAGGCAGAATTATCAGTCTTCTCTATGTAAATAAAACTGAAATAATGAAAACAGATTATTTTCCCTTAGAGAATATAATTGTAAAGGAGAGATATATCCCTGGGTATTAACCGGTGACAAAATATTAAGAAGATGATGCAGTGAAGCAAATAATGAAGTTGCTATTTAGAAGTAAGAAAAAAGTTAGTAGGAGACAGTGTCACAGAAATTGTAGTTGGGGCTTCTTGATCAAAGATGTGATTGTGTTGGAATCAAATCAGATAAAATAAAGAGACAGTTTAGATTGTCCAAGAAGACAAGTTGAAATCTATTATTTTTGGGAGATAGTTTCAGTGGAATGGTGAAGATTGCAGGATGGTATGGGAAAAATCAAAAATAGGTATATCGCTTGAATTTTCAGATGAATGGAAAGAAAGAAAAAATGACAGTTGGGAGATGAAGATCAAGTGATGGTCTAGGAAAGGATGGGGAAGTAGGGATGTTCTCAGGGTGTAATAAGTAATGACAGGGAAGATTGCAGCTGGTGCAGTGGAAAGGACACTGAATTAAGAAGTCTGGAAATTTGTCTGCTCCTGGTTTTTGACCTTGACCAAGTTACTTACATTCCTTGGTGTCAGTTTCCTCGCATTTGAAACAATGGAATTGGACAAAAATATCTATCAAGTGCTTTCAGCTCTGAGTCTACATCATTTTAGAGAATTCATAGAGTTATCTTGGGAATGAAGGTTCTTGAGTTGACAGGATGAAGTTCATTGCAATTTATAGTAAAAGGTAAGGACCTTATTAGAAGGCATCTAATGCAATCCTCTCATTTCATAAATGAGGAAATGTATGTCTAGAGAGGTTAAATGATGTGCCTCAAGTTTAGTTCCATTGTGAACAATAGTTTGAAAAAGGTGAAGACACAGTAGTATGTCATAGAGGGATAGGGGTGGTAAGAATGGGAAACTTTTGTGAAAATTTGAGTACTTTGTGGATCAATGTCTTTGTGTTTTATCTCCTCTAGGTAAGCATTCCTACAAAAAATCATATTTATGTGAACATAAATGTAACTTCTTTCTACAGGATTCTGGAGCGAAGCTGATGTTACCCGTCCATTTGTCTCTCAGGGTGTGGTCACAGATGGAAAATATTTTGCCTTCTTTTGTTATCAGTTAAATACTTTGGCACTCACTGCACAGGCTGATCAGAATAACCCTCGTAAGAATATTTGTTGGGGGACAGAGAGCAGGCCTCTCTTTGAAGTTATTGAAGATGGTGATGTTAAAGGCTTCAGTGATGAACTTTTGCTTCAGTTGGTCCAGTTTCTAATGAACAGACCAGAAGAATACAGATCACAACTATCATAAATACTTTCAGAATACTTAGACTTCACTGAATGTAAAATAAATCAATTATGATTTGGGATAATTGTTAATGTAAAGACCTGGAATAAATTTTAGAAATATTTCTTACTGTGCTTTTTTTAAGCTTTTCTTGTGCTGTTTCAAATAATGTCGTTGATAATTTTAATTTAAGATACCTGTGATTGTCTGTGATTTTCATCAGTGGAAGACTCCATTCACTAAAACCTATTGGAATACTCCATTTCTTAGCTGATAACTTTATTTGGCCACAGCAGCTTAAATCGCCTTGTAACCAACCTTTTGGCATTGTACCTGGCAAATTAACTCGGTTGCTATTTTTATCAATGAGTTAACAAGCATTTTTTTAAAATGTTTACTGTGTTCCAGGAACTGTGCTGAGCTCTGGCAGTACAAAGAAAAAGCAAAAACAAAGAGCTTACTTTCTAATAGGGGAGACCATATATATAAATTCAGTGTGTACAAGATGAATGCAGAGTATAGGAAGGTAACAGAAGATAGCACAAGCAACTGAAGGAACAAAGCAAAGCTTCCTAGAAGAGGTGATGCTTGAGATGATGAAAGAAGCCAAGGTTTGGAGGAGAGAGAATTACAGATATGGGAAACAGCCAGGATAAAAGCACAGAGACAGGAAGGAGTGTTGTGTGTACATACAAGTAGGCTGGTATGGTTGGATTCTACAGTTTATGGAAGGAAGTAGAGTATAAGATTGGAAAGTTAGTAGGCCATGTTTTGAAAAGCTTTAAATGCAAAACAAAGGATTTTATGTTTGATCTGAAGCTAAAAGGGTTTATTTAGCAAGAGGCATGACATGTTTTGACCAAAAATTTAGGAAATCACTGGTTCCTGAGTTGCAAATGTATCTGGAGTAGGGAGAGACTCAAGGCAGATAAACCAATTAGAAGCCTCTTGTAATAGTCCAGGCAAGAGGTGATGAAAACCTGAAATGGGTGGCTGTGTGAATGGAGAGAGGGGTATATTTAATTGATATTGTAGAGAAGGAAATTATAAGATTTTGTAACTGATTGATTACATGGGGTGAAAGAGAAATTGAGGTTGACACAGGTGTTGTGAACCTGAGTAATTTAAAGGGTGGTGGGCCTTTGACATAAGTTCAAAAGGGGAGGATTTGGCTTAAGATAATGAATTCTGTTTTGGACATACTGAGTTTTGAGTCTTCCCCCATTAGAGTATGAGCTCCTCAAGATAGGGGACTGTAGCCTTTTCTATTTGTACTGTCAGCAGTTCACGCTATATGTGTCACATAGTAAATGCTTAAATGCTTTATCATCCAATCTAAGTCTTCTCCCTCTCTCAAAATATACTTTAAAAATCTTTCTAGATTGGTCTCTTTTAAGTCTTACAACCAATCCAAGTCCTTTTTGATTGGTAGTCATAATGTGGAATCATAAAGAAAGACAGCTATGAGCATTCCATATACTGCTACACATAGATATTTCAGTGTTATGTATTTGGATTGATCCAAACCAGGAACAACTAGGTTATATAAAATCTAGCATGGAATCTCAGTACTATTCCTTTTCATAGAGGAGAAATATACTGCTGACACAGTCAGGTTTTAAGTGAAGTGCTGAGGTAGCTCTACCAAGCATATTTTTTCAAAGTATTCTGCCCTGGTCAGGCCACATCTGGAGTACTGTATTCAGTTTTGGATACCACATTTTAGGAAGGACATTGACTTGAGATAATGCCATATGATTAGTTTAGAGAAGTGGGAATATTTAGCCAGAAAAAGAAAAGATATAGGAAAACATGAACGCTCTTAACAAATGTTTGAAAGTTAAGTAGAAGGGCAGTTAGTTATCTACTTGGCTTCCAAGTGTAGAAATAGGAACAATGATAAGTAGCAAAACTTCCTAAAGGGGCTGTCCAAAAGAAGATTGGGTTACCTCAGCAAGTAGAATTCCTTGTCAGTGAAGGTCTTCAAGTGGTGGCTAAGAGGTGTTTTTACGAGTTGTGACATCTTTTTTTATGTCACTTATTTCTGAATATATCCCTCCTTCCCCTTCCCATACCCAGCGACAAAGAATAAGCAAAAGAAAAAGCAATCTGGTAAACCTAAATAATATATCAAATGATTTCTGACAGTATATTCACTGTAATGTACTCAGACTGTCACCTCCAAAAGAAGGAAGGGGAGTATATTCTCTTATCAGTTCTCTGGAGCCAAGCTTGGTCACAATTGATTCAATTTTTCTTTCTTTTTTCCTTTTCATTTACATTGTAGTCAGTTTGTGAGTCTGTTGTTTTCCTGGTTCTTGTTACTCTATCAATGTATAAGTCTTCCCCATGTACCTCTGAATTCATTGTTTCTTATGGCACAGTAACATTACATTCATAGATCACAGTTTAGTCACTGTACAAAAGGTGGTTATTATGCTTAAGTGCTGCTGTGAATGTTTTGGTATATATGGGAGTTTTCTGTCTTTGACCTCTGTGGATATATATACCTAGCAGGATGGGAATGTTTTAGAGGGAGTTACTTTTCACATATGTGTTACACTAACTGGCCTTCCAGGATCTCTACCAATTTTGAGCTTCTGTGATCTCTGGGCACAAAGAGAAGTTTGCACCTAAAGAGACCAGTGTTTTTTAAAGGTGTATCATCTGAGATTTGGAGAACATTATATAGATCCTGGCAGATGGTGCTTTCATTTGGACATTTCTTTATATTCTTTTTTTAGTTGTTTTTCTCATTAATGGAGCATTAGGAGCATTCTGAGATTAAACACATTTTCCTTTTATGTATTAAAACAATAGTCATGGAAGAAATACCTGCACAGTTGTTAACTCCAGATGTAGAGCAAATGAAGAGTTTTGTAAAATCAACAGATTAGAAATGAGTTCTGGGAAGCTGTGACTTAACACAGTATTTCTATTGAAGTGATGAGAGGAGAGAGTAATAATTTGGGGTCAGAAGAAAGGGACTGAAAATCTAGCTCTTATTTATTGTCCTTGGTCAAATCATGACTTCTCTAAGCATAATCAGTGGTAAAAGGTGGTGATTGAGCTAGGTGTTAGATAATGTCCTTTCTACCTCTCTGAATCCTATGATGGATTAACTCCTAAGAGTACTCAGCTTTGATGGTTGGTAGAGATAGTATAAATCCAGGGTATATTTGAATATGAACATATTTTATTTTTCAGTGTTAAAATTGCTATATTTTCTGCTTGTGATTGTGGCAGTGATTGTGCCTCTCCTGTGCTAAAATTTGAGATTCGTTATGTGCTTCCATCTGTAGACATGTTTTGACTGTGTCCCTTCCAAAAGTTTCATTAGCTTAGAATAGTGTAAGTAATGTGCCTTAGCAAATTTTACACAAATTTGTAATTCAAATATGCAGAAACTTCTTCAAACCACACTGTGTGTTTATTAAACAATTAGAATCAAAATATATACATATGTATAATGTATATTGATTACTTTGTGAAATTTTAACCCAAAGACATTTATCTAAATCTTTGTTATTTCAAAAAAAAATGAGTTTAACCAGAGAATTACTTTTTATTGGGAAATTAATTCTAATAAATCCCAAATTGACTCATATAGCACATTCACACAAGTTATGTGCTGCAAAAGGAATGAGACTGGAACATGAAATGGAAAATACATAACTGAGAAAAGGAGCAATTTTGGGGAGAAGATCCAAAAGAAAATTGGATAGAACCTTTTTTCTGGAGTTCCAATGGACCTTTTTTTTTTTAAATTTTTGAGGCAATTGCCCAGAGTCACACAGCTAGTAAGTGGCAAGTGTCTGGCCTGAGACTGGATTTGAACTCAGGTCCTCCTGACTCCAGGGCCAGTGCTCTATGTACTGTGCCACTTAGCTGCTCCCCAATGGACCATTCTTAACGAAGGAAAGTTTGTGCCTATAGGAATTTCTGATCAGGAAAAGAGAGCATCTCAAAGTTTTTTAAGGGTAGCTGAGATCATAGAATCACAGATGTAGAAATGGAGGGGTACTCAGAGGCCATATAGTCCAATTCTTATGTTTTATGGATTTGAAAACTAAAGCCAAAATAGATAAAGTTATGTACCCAAGGTCACACAGATAATAATAAATGTCCAAAGCAGGATTTGGACTGAGGCCTTCTGACTCCCAGGCTCTTCCCACTGTAACAGTCTTCCCTAACAAAAGGAAAGAGCTGTGCCGTAAAGCCCTAAACCAAAAAGCTCCCCCCCAAGAAAAGAAGGAAAATAAAATGGAGCTTCATCTCTTCAACTTTTATAATTCCTTTACTTTTGATGCCTTCTGATGCCTCAGGAGAAAAGATGGAAAGCAGAAGAAAAAGGGATTTTGCTAGCTAATTCTAATTAACAAATATAACATTTTACTCTGGTTAATCTAGTAGACTGCAGTCTTCAAGAAAATTTATGAAAAAAACCTTGTTGCATCTTTTCTTAAGTCAATTAGGAAAAGATGTCATGCTGTTACAAATCAATAAAATCCTGGGTAGAAGTCATTTAGTTACCTCAAGGACGAATCTCTTCTATGGCATTTTGAGGTAGTCATCTAGCCTTAAAGATTGAAGACCTCCAGTAATATGGATTTACCTCCTTTGGCAATGCATTACATTTCTGGGTAGTTTTAAGTGTTAGGAAGTTTTTCCTTTTGTGAAGGCCAAATCTGGCTCTGTAACTTCCACCTCTTGGTACAAATTTTGGCCTCTGGAGAAAGAATAATAAGAGTAACAGCTTGCATTTTCAGTAGCTTTTAAGGGTTAACAATATCTTCTCTTAATTACAACCTTGTGAAATAGATGGTGTATTCATGCATTATTCTCACTTACAGATGAGGAAACACTCAATCAACAGTCACTTGTCAGGTACCTCTTTTGTGCCAGGCGCTATGCTAGATCCTGGGAATACAAGGACAAAAGTAAGATAATCCTTGCTGTCAAGGAACTTATATTTTATTGGAATAAGTAAATGACTTGCCCGTAATTACTAAGTGTCAGAGCTAGCTCTTCTGACATCATCTGCTGTGCTTTTCATTAAATCTTACTTTATATTAAAATAAGTCTAAACATTTAGATCCTTAGATTTTACTTTGATACTTTAGATACTCCTCTCTTCCTTCTGCCCCAAGTTGTTTGTCCTCTGACCTAAATAAGTAGTTTCTTAAACTTTTTCTTAAATGACAGTTTCTAGTCCCCTCATAGTTTTGTTCTCTGCCTTTTGAATATGCTCTAGTTTGTCTATGTAGTGAGAGCAATGCCCCAAGCTCTTCTCCCATGCAAGTTAAGGTAAGTTTTTCACTGTAAAGCAATGGCTGAACTTGGGACTTGATTGGCTCAAGCTGTGTCTCACAGCTTTCTGGTAGCTTCTGGCTCTAGGGACCAGTGTTCATTGTTTCCATAGGGAGGTCTACCCAAGCTAAGTGCTGAAGTAAGCCTGCTGAATATCTTTTCTATGCTATAATTAAATAAACCTTTTGTTACCTGTTGACTGGTGTGAATCTCATTTCAATAGTGAACTTAAATTGACGGGGGTATTGGCCCAAGTTAAACTCATCCCTTACAAGGTCTTTCCTAAAAATGTGGTGTCTAGAACTGCATTTATTCTGGAAAATACAATTCTGTTAATGCATTCTTTGGCTATCGTGTCACACTTTTGTCTCATCATATTTAATATGAAGTCTGTTAAGTTCCTGGTGTTTTTGTTTGGTTTTTGATGTTTTTTTTTTTAATGTGAACTGCTTTAAAGTCATGTCTTATACTTATTTATTGAATTTTTTTGGCTAGCATTAGGATTTTAAGAAAAAGAATAGGATTTTAAGATTAACTTAGGTCACAAGAAGTATGATTATGCCCTCCACATAATAGGGAAATTCAGAAAGCGGGCAGGTTTGGAGTGGGGATGGGAGAGTGGAAATATGAGTTCAGTGTTGGACATACTGACTTTTAATTAGCTACAGAACATCCAGTTTGAAATAAAAGTCAATACACAGTTTGTGATGTGATGATATGGCACAGGTAAGAAATAGAGCCAGACATATAGGTCGAGAAATCATCTGTATAGAGATAATTGAATTTATGGGAGATCTTGAGATCACCAAATGAACAAACATAGAAGGAAGATAGCAAAGAGTAGAGCTTAGGGGGATGTCCATACTTAGTGGACATGACATGGATAAAGATTCAGAGAAGAAGACTGAGGAGTGGCCAGAGATACAGGAGGAGAACTAAGAGATAGTAAAGTCATGAAAACCCAGAGGAAAGAGAATAGCCAGGAAGGCATAGAAAAACAGGCTTAACAAATATAATCTTACATGTGGATGGACTGGCCTTGCTCATAACATTCAATAGGCTATAAATAAGAAAACAAAAATCAACTTGCTGCATGTAAAACAAAAATTCATATAGAAGTAAAATGAGAGGCTGGATAAAACTTAGACTTCAGCTGAATAAAACAATAAGAATTGCAATCATAATTCTGGACAATACCTACACCAATTAAATCACCGCTTTCCATGAGTAAGCATATACATGGGTGTTCACATAAATATAGTTAGGTTAATGCAAGTTGCATGTTACTGATTTCCTGGTCCAGTTGATTCTTGTTGCTGATATATCATAATGTTGTTTTCCTGCTTTTTTGTTTGTTTTTCTTAGTGATTTATTACAAATTTCTCCCTACTTCAGTTAATCCTCCTCTCAGCCTCCACAGTGATCTTAAAGGACAGATCTGGTCATGGTACTTTCCTACTCAATAAACTCCAGTGGCTCCATATCACTAGCAGGATCAATGCTATGTTTGACATTCAAAGTCTTCCATAATCTGCTCCCCTTCCCAACCTTTCCAGTCTTCTTACAGCTCACACTCCACCACGTACTTTTCCATCCAGTGACACTGGCTTCCCTGCTATTCTTTTGAACAAGATCCTCCATCTTTTGGCCCTGGACATTTCCCTGGCTGTCCCCTATGCCTGGAATGCTCTTCCTCCTGACTTCCTTGGCTTCCTTCAATTTGTAGCTAGAATCTCATCTTCTATAGGAAGGTTTTCCTAATCCCCCTTAATTCTATTGCTTTTCCTCTGTTGATTACCTCCAATTCATTCTGTATATAGCTTATTTGTATTAGATTGTGAACTTCCTGAGGTTGGGAGCTCTCTTTTACCTTTCCTTATATGTCCAGCACTCAGTACAATGCCTGACATATAGTAAGCATGCAATAAATGTTTATTGACTGACTAAATTCCTAAATTTAATCTGGTCTCCATCTGTTCCCATTGTTTAACAAAAACTTTCATTTCACATAGTAACCACCCTCATTTCAAGGTCTTCCTTCCTCTTCCATTCTGGGACGGATGGTGAGATAAAGTTAACAAAGCATTAAGTATCTACTGTGTGGGGGAAACAGAGTAGCATCGTATAGTGAAAAAGTATGTCCCTATAAAGAAATCTGTGAACCCGAGATGAAGAACATTTGGATGAGAATTAATGGAGAAAGAAAAATGAAGAAAAAAAAATCTTCCAAGGAGACTGATCTTTGACTGGGAAAACAGCATGAGAGAATTCAAAAGGGCATGGAAAACCAAAATAAGTGAGAATATGATCAAGTAGGATCCCATTGCCGTCAAACTCTTTGATTCACCAGGCCTGGACCACCTATTTCCTTAGGTACTGAAAGAAGTGGCAGTTGTGAATGCTGATACACTGTCACTAAAAGAAAGACCTAGCAGAAAAGGCTCGAAGTTTGTTCTTGCCTGGAAAAAGGTAAATGTGATTTTCAGAAAAAGAGAGTAACATCAGGAGAACAGTGTTAATCCTGGTTTTTATGCTTGAGAAATTCTAGAACACATTTTAAAAAGGTTTTGTGAGCTCTTAGAAAGGGAAGGCATGACCAGTAATAGTTGATGAGTTTTTATCAAGAACACGATGTATCAGGTGAATATTATTTTTTTAATAGAATCATTCAAATGAGGAATTTGAATTCAAATAAGGAAATTGCTATATGCCGTATACACAGACTGCTTTTGTTTTTACTTTGTATCTCTAGCACCTAGTAGAGTATTTTACATGTAGTAGTTGTTTAATGAATAGTTGTTTGAATTGGATTGGATGAATAATTTCTATTTCTTAGGAAAGTTTTATATTAAACAATTATTATGAAGAGGTGGCTAAAAAATACCAAAACCAAATTAGTCTCTTTCTCCTACCCCCTCCGTATTTGAGCTTCTTGTCAAGAAAAGGCAGCCCCTTTGCAGGGGCAGGGGAAAGCTTATATACAGAAGATAATGAAGGATTACAAACAACACTGCCTCAGGAAAGAGCAAGGGAAAATAGAAAACTTGTCATGAGACTTAAATAAATCTAGTCATTCCAAGATTTAGAGATAGAAGGGACCTTAGAAATGTTCTACATTAACTCCTTCGTTTTACAGATGCTAATTTCCAGAGAATTTAAGTGATTTATCCAGTTACATAAATCCTTTAATTTCATGTTCACTGTTCATTCCGCTCCATGTTGTCACTTTGCAATTATAGATGAAACCAGGGGAAGGACAGTCAGCTGTGAAATGGAACAGATCTGCCAGAATTGTAATCTGTTCTCATCATCTATGACTGGAACCACCACATTTATTAAAGTCCATTACCTCAGTATCTTTTTTATATGAATGTATTATATGAGAAACGAGAAATTTTACTCGAGAAAATGAGCTTTGGAAAAAACAACTAGACCTGGCCTCATATGTATAGAACTTATACAATTTTAAAGGCACTCAGAATTCACTTTTCTAGATATCACAAAGAGAGGAAGATTAAAAAAGAATAGATATAATCAGTAACAGTATAGTTACCCCAAAAAGAGCAACTAAGAAAATGTTAGTAACTCTTGGCTTATGTCTACTTTATCATTTCAATAAAATCTTTTTGAGAATGGCCTGTGTATGTATGTGTGTGTGTGTGTGTATACATATATATAAATGGTATTTTTAATGAATATATGAGAAGGGGAGAGGCAAGCTTTCACAGACAATTCTCTAAAGCAGATATTCACAGTCAGACAAGTGATTGAGAAGCATAGAGAGCACAAGATCTTGCTAAATTAGTAGAGCAAAACATCCTTAATGGTACTTTCCATTTTTATCATAGAGAAAGATTCCATATAAAAGACCAGAGAGGCAACATTGTTCAATAGTCCTCTGATTATCAATACCAGGTAAGGCATAATATAAGGAGACTTATTCCCATTGAATAGGTTTGTCCTTGTCATGGAACATGTCACATGGAAAGCCTAAAAGAAAGCCTAGGGAAGAATGATTTCCTATAGATAGTAATGCTGTTTGTACATAACACTGGAATTATTGCATTAAATCCTTGAACCCTCTAGGACCTCAGTGAGACCCCTAAGTACTCAAAAGAAATAATCCTAGAAATCTACACAGGAAAAATCAAATGAATGAAGAATACATTTTGACCAGATTATTATTTATAGTTACTTATTTATACACATACATGTGTATGGATACATATGTATTAATACATAGATGTGTATATATACATACACATATCTATATATGAGCACATGCCCCTCCATATGTATATATTTATATGCACATGTATATACATTCAGAGAGAGAAAGAGAAGGGGACAAAGAGAGAGAAGGTGGGGGGGACAGGCATTGCAAATGGACAATGAGCTGGACTTAAAATTGAATAACAGGATATCAGGTTGGGTCACATTTAGAACACTTTTGCAAAGCTTTCAATGATCCCAAGATTCTCCTCAACAAAGTTTTTTTTTTAACACCAGTGTTCTCCATGTGATAAAATTCTGCAAATGGTGATATTCAATAATTTTAGAATAATCAAAATTGCAGTTTTACTTCAAGACAGTGAAAAGATGAGTGGCAAGCTTCAGCATATCAGTGATGATTTCTATATAAGAATTCATGTAAAAGCAATCATCAAGGGTGGATGTGAATGGAAAAGGAAGTTTACTGGTCATATATTAAGAGCAAAGAGAAAATAAATGGACAATTTGATTGTATCTATATGACATCTATGAAATATTAAAAGAAACAGAAAATCCTCCACCACAATAGCTTGATT
Organism: Phascolarctos cinereus; assembly: GCF_003287225.1. Taxonomy (NCBI): domain Eukaryota; kingdom Metazoa; phylum Chordata; class Mammalia; order Diprotodontia; family Phascolarctidae; genus Phascolarctos; species Phascolarctos cinereus. The sequence continues at coordinate 346,530,500 of NW_027555847.1, read as the reverse complement.
CACTGTGGAAGGTATGAATGGACTGGTATCCATATCAGAAGGAGTAGCCACACCAATGAGCTTCTGGATCCTTCGATGAACTGGAATTCAGTGTTCTGCCTTGGTCAGACCATATCTAAACTATGTTCAGTACTGATTGCTACATTTTATAAAGGATATTGACAAAGAAAGCATCTAGAGGAGAGGGACCAGGATGCTGAAAGAGTTACATACTATTCTTTGTAAGACTCAGTTGGAGGAACTGAGGGTATTGAGCCTGGAGAAGACATTGGATGTGAGGGAAGGGGCATCACACTTGTTAATTTTTTCAAGGGTTATCATGGAAAGAAGAATTATATTTTTTGTTTGACCCCAGAGGGTAGAACTAACAGCAGAAGTGTGTTATAGACACACAAAATGTGCATAATTTAAGTATTTAGTTATTATGATATGACATAATTTTGCAATTCAGCCTTTTTTTCCCTCAGTTTTCATCTTTATTTTTGGTCAATTCTAGAATAAAAAAAATTATCATTATTAAGCTATATAATTATTTTGCTTAGTTGTTCTGTTACTTCTTTTAACCAGCAAGATTAATTAATCTCCCCCCCACAACTAGTTGCTATCCTATGCCTTCTATTAGATTTTCTCTTTTTTTTTTTACAATAGTTTCTAGTCCTGAAATACTGTAGCCTGCATTTTACCTTTTCCCGTGTTTTTTTGAAATAGCACATCTTCAGGTTTTAATTTTTCATGGAGCATTCCAATTAAGACAGTTCTTAAGCATCTAGTCTTTATTTAGAAACTTGCAGAACATTGTTATTATTATGGAAAGAAAAATTGGTATAACAGAAAAATAGGAGCTCTACAAGTTTAAGTAGGAGGTGCTTTAACTCTTCCAGAAGTGTTTTGCTGATAAATTTTTGAAGTTTCCATTCCTTTCTATAGCACCACTTTAAATCCTCTAGAATGGTACCAGTTTTTAGTTAAATAACATGTAAATAAAAGGTTATATCCAGTGGCCTTTTTTCAATCCTCATGGTCCTTGAACCCTTTGCTACTTGACACTCTAAAATGCCTCCTTGAAATTGTCTTCTTTCTACTGTCATGATATTAGCAACAATTAGTTATCCTATCATTCTTCTCTTTGTCAAATGTTACAGAATCATTGAAACCCAGAATTGGAAGGGTCCTCAAAGGTTGTGTAGTCTAACCTGACCTTGAACAATAACATCACAAATGGTCATCCAACTTCTGTTTGAATACCTCTGCTGAGGGTGAATCAACTATCTCCCAAGGCAGCCCATTTTAAAAATATTAGAATTAGGAGAAAGATGAGCACTAAATATGTTAATATGGAAGTCATCAACTTGGAGATAATAATTGATTCCAGAGAAGCTGAAATTACTGAGAGTGTAGAGAATAAAAAAGAAGGCCTAGGATTTAACCTTGGATGTACTACCCACTCATAATGGGTAGGGCATGAAGGATGGTCTAGATGAGAAATTAAGAAGAAAATGTCAGACAGTCAAAAAGAGAATCAGAAGAACTGGTGCCATTTTCATCCAGGAACGAGAGAACATTTAGGAGAATGGTGTAGTTGAAGGATTCAAAAGGTGCAGAGGGACTAAAAGAATGAATACTTTAGAAAGCCATTATTTGGCAGTTAGGAAATCTGGAAGAGAGTAGTTTTAATTGACTAGTAGGATCAGATCCATGAGAGCTTGTGAAGAGAGTTGGGAGGGGGTGAGGTAAATAAGAGAAGGCAATGAATGAAGACAGGTTTTCCAGGAGTTTGGACATGAAAAGGAGATATGAAAAGATGTGGTCACTTGAGGGGCTGTCATGGAAAAATGAATGGATTTGGGAGTTTTTTTGGATAAAAGAGAGCTAGAAATGTTTGTAGGTCATTGACAATCTAGTGGATAAAGAAATGGATAGTTATGAGGGAGGGGACTAACAAGGGGGCTTTGCTTAGATCTAGAAGGCAAAACAAGCAAGAGTGTGTAGAAACTGCAGTCTGATTGAGGCTTAAAGTAAATGGTCTATGTTCAACTCCCCTCTCTGCCTATCATCTTGCAGATAGCCTCTGTCCACACAGTATCACACAGAAACTTAAGCATGCAAAGATATCTTTGCTGTCTATAAAACATTACCGGATTTAGTACTGGACGGCCTGTAAGCAGTGGTGATAAGGCAATGTCTGCTGAAGTGGCTGTAGTTTCAATATCAGTAGCAGAATCACGTTTTAGACGAGAAAAAAAAAACATTGACATTAGAAAGGGAGTTTTCCAGAAAAGTAGATCCCACTTGGATCTTGCTTGGCTAATAAATTAGACCATCCCTGTGCAGAGGTGAAATGTAAAATGGCCAATTACCAGGCTTGCAAATACCATGTTGTAACAAAGCCTGTTGTAACAAGTATTAGCCACTCAATTGATTATTCTAATAGTGATAAGGTACTGGGTTCAGTGTTATCATGCTATCATTCCTTATTGCTTGGCCTTCTCTTCTCTGCATGGGAATAAACTCCCTGCTCCATATCTGATTCGTATTTGTGAATTTTAAAAGTTTCTTTCAAATTTTAATTTAAATTCAAATTTTCTTTCTTTGCTGGGGAAAACCTGGACCTTGATCCTATAACCATTTCTATGGTTTAGCAATTCTACAAATAGCAGTTTTCCTTGGAGTAGCAATATGGGGGTGAAGAGCCAGTACGTGTGGGAAGTGGGGCCCTACTTCCCCTATTGAGAAGCCAAGCCACCTCAGATCAATGAATACAAGGCAAAGGAGAGGGCAGATAAAGGAACGGGCAATGGGTTTGCTGCAGCTTGCCAGCCCCTGTTACCTCAGGTGCTCAGCTAGCCACTGGGATACTTCCCATTAACAATAGATGGAAATTACAGATTTTAGCTTGTGTAAGAAAATAAAAATGAGCAACAGCACAGTATAGGGGATAAAGGACCAACCTTTGCTTCAGAAAGACCCTAGCTCAGATCTTGCCTGTTAAATATGCTGTCTGCATCACCAACTGTTGATGAAGCTGTTAAATAATTCTTGGTTCAGGAATGGGGTGAGTTAGGTAGCCTTCTAGATTCCTTCCAAATCTGAAATTTCTATGATCCTGAGTTTTTCTACAGATAGCAACAAATCTTCCTAGTGTAATGGGTTGACTGTCACATTCCTGCTTAAAATGCTTCGGTGGCTTCATAGTGCTTCTAGGATAAGATAAATCTGAGCTCTTTAACCTGATCTACTAATCAATTCAATGTAAAAGCATTTTAAAAATACCTACTAGGTGCAAGGAAGAATTGAGCATTGTATAGGGAGAATATGGGAAAGGTGCATAAAGGGAAGGCAAAAAAATTTATCTACTCGACTGTTCTGTCAATGCTCAATACTATTGACATCAACCTCATCATCTATGTATACATCCCTGGAAGATATACTGCCAAGGTAAGTGAACTTACGCACAACACACATTGCCAAAACTAGCTCAACATTTGGGAGGCTCCAAAAGAAAGGATGCGAGAGAAGAGGTACAGAGAGTACAGTGGGTTATAAGCAATGTTTAATAAAGCTTGACTGGTCTGTACAACTTAGAATTTTATCTTTTGACTTTTATGCCATTTCCTAGTTCAGCAAGACAACTTTAGGGACCCACTTTCTCTGTTGTTTGAGGACTGATGGAAAGACTAGTTGAAAGGAAGAGAAAAAGATATACAATTTGGAATGAAGGAGAAGGTTATTTATGACCATAGTATTTTATTAGGGACATCTTTCCTATGTTGAAGATCATACCGTTATAGATCATACTGTTATTAGCTGCAACATAAATAGTGATTTAGATAGCACAATTACAGTAGTAAAATTCAAAAGCATTCATGTACATTGTCTTTCATAAAAAATTCTTTGGAGAATCCTTTCCAGTAGCAGAAATTTAAAAGCTAACTTTCCTTTTTCAATTAAATTTTGTGTTTTTTTCTCTTAAAAGCACAAAGCTATGCTTCATCTCTAAACTATATATATATATATATATATATATATATATATATATATATATTTTACCATTCTTTATATGCTACTTTCCTATATAATTTCTGTAGATTGCTTCTGAAACATGGAATTGGTTTCTGATTTTTTAATAATAGTTACAAAAGATTGGTTTTGTAGAATGCTATTGTATATAAATGTTGAGTCATTTGCATTGACACAATAGAATTGCTACTAGATTTGGGAGTGTGAAAAAAAAAATCTGCCAAAGTGATAAAATGAGAATTTTTAGCTGGTACATGCTGATGGAGGAAAAGAGGATTTCTTTGGTTTGTTTTTACCTTTTTTTTTCCCACAATAAAGCACATTCTATTTTGTCCTGTTGATGGTGAAAGCAAAGACTTACTCAGCAAAAGCACACCTGCACAAAACAAGATCAGCTGGTTTTCAAAAACTGAAGCAAGCATAAAAGCAACCATCCTTTGGTTTCTGGGCAAAGGTCTTTCAACATTATTAGGTAACATAGCAGTTTGATTTTCTTAGTGGAAATGTAGTGAATAGCCCTCTGAAACATTTTAAATGAACAATTTGCATTGTTCCAGAGGCTTTCATTATATGAGCACCCTTTGCTTCAAATTGCAAAAATAAAAGAGTAACTCTCATTTTCTTTTTGCTGTAGTTCTGATACACATACCACAGCATTACTCACAAAGAATGGTCATTAATCTTGACTTTGTAAATTAGCTAGCCATACTATTTTTTTCTAGTTCTAGGTTCAAATTCTGAAAAGATGTCCTGAATGTAGGAAAATGCAAGCTTGTGGGTTGTTTTTTTTTAAGCTGCTTGAAAAGTTTTCTTTTGGCTCTTGTGTGAATGTACAACTCCTTGACCTTCAATTGATATCTAACAGTCTACATTTTGTGAAGACTCTGTTTCTTATGAAATCTTTTTAAAGAAGTTGTCTTTCTGAAACACTGATGCTTATCTAGCATTAGCAATGTGAGTACCTATTTCACAGGGTTATACAATTTTAGAACTGCAAGGACCCATAACTATTATCTTATTAAATCTCCTCATTTTACAGATGAGGAAACTGAGATCTAGAGAGTGTCTAGTAACATAAGAGATTTTTTTTTGTCAATTTCTCCTAGCACTTTAACTGATAATTAGAGAATAGGTTGAAGGCTGAAAGATTATGCAGAAAATAGGGATAACGGAGATAAGAAGCCAAATATTAGAAGGAAGTTTACAGAAATATGTATTCATTATTATTACTCTAAAAAGTTAAAAATCCTTCTTATTGTTTCATCTCCAGCTGATAGAAAAGGTGAACTAAAATGGCACTCTTTTGAGGAAAAGGATGTTATTCTCAAGTTAGCCCCAACTCCCAACATTATTCAATATTGTACTAAGAATGTTACCTTTAGCAATAGGAAAAAAAGAAACAGAAGAAGTAAGAATAGGCAATAAGGAAAAAAAAACCTATCCCTCCTTGCAGATGATGGCATACTTAGAGAATCAACTACAAAACTTTTTGAAACAATTAATGACTTTAATAAAATTGCAGGATATAAAATAAATCCACATAAATCATTGGTATTTCTTTCAATTTCTATTTTACCCTCTGGTTCTAGAATGTCAAGGCAGTTTTCCTTGATGATTTCTTGAAAGATGTTATCTAGGCTCTTTTTTTGATCATGGCTTTCAGATAGTCCAATAATTTTTAAATTATCTCTCCTAGATCTATTTTCCAGGTCAGTTGTTTTTCCAAAGAGATATTTCACATTGTTTTCTATTTTTTCATTCTTTTGGTTTTGTTTTACAAAGTCTTGATTTCTCATAAAGTCACTAGCTTCCATTTGCTCCATTCTAATTTTTAAGGAAGTATTTTCTTCAGTGAGCTTTTGGACTTCCTTTTCCATCTGGCCAATTCTGCTTTTTAAGGCATTCTTCTCATTAGCTTTTTGGACCTCTTTTGCCATTTGGGTTAAGCTATTTTTTAAGGTGTTATTTTCTTCAGTATTTTTTTGGGGCCTCCTTTAGCAAGCTGTTGACTTGTTTTTCATGATTTTTTTGCATCACTCTCATTTCTCTTTCCAGTTTTCCTCTACTTCTTTTACTTGCTTCTCAAAATCCTTTTTGAGCTCTTCCATAGTCTGGAACTCATTCTTCTTGGAGGCTTTGGATGTAGGAGCTTTGACTTTGTTGTCTTCTTCTGGTTGTATGTTTTGATCTTCTTTGTCACCAAAGAAAGATTCTATGGTCTGACTTTTTTTTGCACAACTTGCTCATGATCCTAGCCAATTTCTTGAGTTATAAACTCTTTGTTAAGGTAGGAGTCTGCTTCCAGTGTGGAGAATATATTGTCCTAAGCTTTAGGGGTTTTGTGCAGCTGTTTTCAGAGATACTTCTAGGGACCAGTAAATTTTCAGTTCTTCAAGATGGTATGATCAAGGATGAGGTGTTTACTCCTTTCCTAGACTATGTTCTGGTCTATGGGTGACCACAAGCACTCTTTTCTGCCTTGGAACTGTGAGGAGGATTTTCTCTTCACCATCACTACAAGCTCCACCACACCAGCACTCCTTCTTGCCCCAGGACCACCACCCAGAACTGTGACCCAGATCTAAGCATGGGCAAAGCAAAAGAATCCTGCCTCAGCACCAGCGAAGAGATCCCTGCAATCCCCCTCTGATCAGCCATTCAATTCCCCCTCAGTCTGTAGGCCTAGAGCTTTGGAATCAGCCGCCACCCCAGGGCTGCACGGGGACTGGGGCTGGGACCAAGCTTGTCTCTCACCAGGGTCACAGGCTTTTCCTATTGACCTTCTACATTGTTTTTGGCTTTTGTGGGTTGAGAAGTCTGGAAACCACCATAGCTGCTCATGTTTCAGTCCCCTGATGCCTGTTCCAGGTTTGCTGAGGCCTGCTCACCCAAATGAATTGCTTTTCTCTCTCAGCCCAGCACAATAGATCTTTCCAATCAACCATCCAGTCTGTCTTGGGCTGGAAATTTGTTTCACTCTGCCTTTTTCTGGGTTCTGCTGCTCTATAATTTGTTTAGAGTCATTTTTTACCCCTATTTGGAGGAGTTTGGGGGAGAACTCAAGTAAGTCACTGCTTTTACTCCACCATTTTGGCTCCACCCTCAGTTGTTTGCTTTTGAGCCGCAGTTACCACTGGTTTGGGCCACAGAAAATTGTCTCAATTTATAATTTACCAAGCAAACCTTCTTGAAAACAATAATCAATATACAAAAGTCAATGTTTTTGTTTAACTTGGGGCACAACATATAAAATTAATTTGGACATTGGCTTTGTTCTTCTAATCTCTCATTTTCAAGGACTGATAGTATTTACAAAAACACTTTCTCCCTTTACCTTTTGTGGAGGCCACAGCTCTCTCTAAAAAAACAAAAACAAGAAGCAAAAACAAACAAACAAAAAACAGCCAACAAATAAATACAATCCATCACTGTTGTTACATACAGTGGCTTTGCCGTCCTTATAAGATGCCAAGTGAATATATTTGTGCTGCTAATGCAAATGTTTTGGTGGCCTTAATCTCAGTGCTTGTGTTGAGCTGCATTTGTTATTTTTTCTCAGTATATAAACAGAATATTTTGGTCACACGGCAGTGTGATTAATCCCTCACCACCACAGTAGGAAAGTTCCATTTTTTTTTCTCCTACTGTTATATAGCTTTAATAGATATTTGCTTTTTTTTTCTTTTTTGGTGTAATTACAGCCACCGTAGTTATGCTACGTTTTCACATTTGTAGTGGCACAGAGAAGATAGAGTGGATGTGTTGAGCTTGGAGTGAAGAAGATCTGAGTTCAAATCCAACCTCCAAAAGTTACTAGCTGGGTGACCCCAGGCAAGTCACTTCTCGTCTATATGCCTCATTTTCTTCACCTGTAAAATAAAAACAGTAATAATAGCATCTACCTCCTAGGGTTGTTATGGGGATAAAATTAAATAATATTAGCAAAGCGCTTTACAAACATGAAAGTGTTACATAAATGCAAGCTAATAATAGATTATGTTTATTTCAGCAGTTTCAACAAACATTTATGAAATGGCTATCATACTCAGAGCACTGAGAAGGAGGCAAAGATTAAATAAGGCATACTTACTGACCTTATGGAGTTTATAGTCTGTCAGAGAGGCATGAAAAATTCACAGTAGTTATAATAAAATATAGTTGCATGAAAGGTACAAAGGCACCATGAAGTTCAAGTCAGGTAAAGATCCATCCTGACTGGTTCACAAAAGAGGCAACATTTGAGCAGAGTCTTAAGAAATGAGGGAGTATGGGGGAGGGAGGATTTTCAAGAGGTAGAGGAGGTAAGGGGGAGAACAATCCCGAGAGAGGAACTGGTGTTAGCAGACCTAGAGGCAGGAAAGTACTGGATGGCCAGGAATCTAGTTTGGTTGGATTGTAAAATCTAATATATGGAGGGTTATACACTGAGAGAAGTCTAAAAAACCAGGATAACCCTAGATTCTGGTAGGCCTTGAATGGCAGTCTAGAAACTGTAACTTTTATTGAGCAGGCAGTAGTCACTAACATATTTTGAGTAAAGGATTAGATGCCACAATGACATTTGTATGTAAAGAGGACTAATGTGGCAGTAATGTGAAGGATGAATGGAGAAGGTTAAGATTTGAAGTGGAAAGTCCTGTTACAAGGTTATTATAATAATACAGGCAGATTGTAGTGAGGGCCTGTACTTGGGCAGTAGTAGTGGATATAAATAATGTCAGTTCCCACCTATATGGCACTTTGAGATTTACAAAACACTTTCTGAACAGCAGCAACTTCAAGAATTACTATTCTTATTTTACTAATGAGGAATCTGAGGCTCAGATAAGTTAAGTCATTTGCCTATGGTCACATGGCTTTTAAGTGTCAGAGCTAGGATCCAAACCCAGGTTTCTTAATTGTCTTTTGTTTTTTTGAGTGAAGGAAAGCCTTTTATTACACTTCTTGTGAGAAGCCAGCAACTGCACCCTAGTGGCACTTGCATGCCGGTGCAGAGGTAGAATCAACCTTTAAATGGTTTGTGAGATCCATACTCCTCCCATTTGAGTTGGGATTGGACCAGCTCATCTAGGTTACACTTTTCCTGAACTGCCCATCCCATGTTCCTCCATGTTACTCCTTATCATGTTTCCCCTCTTGGATCATATGTCCCATGTTCAAAAATGGTGGCTATCTCTGCCCTCAAAGTGTGGTGGTTAATATTCAGTAAGCTTAATAAGCAAGTAAAGTAGAGAAAACCTTTGCCCTGTCCTTGACCCCGACAGGTTACAACCATTTTACCCTCTAGGGCTCTTTCTTAAGGAACTAGTTGTTTTGCAGAATGTTTGGGGCACTTTCTAATTGGTTGAGGGGCTGTCCACAAGATCTTGGAAATCTTCCTCAGAAGTCCTGTGTTCTGCTGTGGAATCCTAACCTCTAAACCTTTCCCACAATTTCCCCCTTTTTCTTTTCTAGTAAAGATTTGACTTCCACACATTCCCAATTTTCTTATCCTCTAATCTCTTTAACATGATTTAGCATTCTTCATCACTGGGGGAAGTCTCGTTGGTACTTTCAATCATCATCCATATATTGCCAGAGCCTGCCATCTGAACTCCCACTGTAGGTCCTACTGGGATAATCTTAGTGAGGGACATCTCTGTCAGTCATTGTACCAGTCCTCTAATGCATGGAACTGTACAACATCCTATAGCATTTAATACTCCTGCAGCCACAATTAGGTTAGTGATAATGGATACAGCCATTCCTTTCCATTTGCCAAACCAGGATTCCTACCATCTCTTTAATTAATTTTCTATCCCAGAGTTCTCTGCCAACTCCTCAGCTAAAGTGATTAAACCTTGCAATAGCTTAGTGATGGTTCTATGTGGGGCTGTGCTGCTGGGCAACATTTCATCAAAGGACTTTGGAGACTCTAAACAATATGGGAAGAAGGAAGGGAGAAATTGACCAATGCATTGACAAATTAAAAAGGGGGCATTTCCCTTATTAAGTATAGATATAGAGACCCAAAAGTAATGATAAATTATCCATTTAAAGCTGCACAAGTGTCTTCTCATATAGCTGTCTGATACTCTGGACATCATCTGATGAAGTCTTCTGGTGTAGTCCAGCAGACTCTCTTCTTGTAGAGATCCTCCTTGTGTCCAACTCTCCTACAAGATTGATCTTAGCACAATTTTAAAATTCAGGTTTCCTAATTTTAAGCACAACAATATTTGTCTATACTATGCTGCCTCTTACATAGGAAGGTACAAATATGAGAGATATTGTGAAGCACAGGCTTGGAGATCGGTTGGATGTAAGAGGTGAAAAGTCAATAGGATTCTGAACATAAGAGTCTGGGGGAATGGTGATTATTGATTAAAATAAGGTGATTAGGAAGAGGAGCAGATTTGATTGGGGGGAAGGGTATGTTAGTTTTATTTAAGTAATTGAGATACTCAAGTGCAAAAGAGGTTGCATTTGATTTGTTTGGCCCCAGAGAGGAAAACTCAAAGCAACAGGTAGAAATAAGCTGACTCCAAGGGTTGTGAAATTCCAAGCACTTATGAAGTACCTATCACACACCAGGCACCTATGTGCTAGGTGTTGGGAATACAAATACAAAAGTGAATCATCGATCTATTCATAAGGAGCTTATAATCTAATGGGGAAAGAAAACAAAGACATATATAATTATATGCCAATTAAACACAAAGAGAATGAACATAAGGTAGTTTGGGAGGGAGGGCACTAACATATGGGGAGAAAAGGAAAGGATTCACATAGATCAGACCTGCAGAACTTGTAAACTTCTTTAGGCTGCAAACAAGTTAGACTAGAGACACACTGACTATGGTTGGTTGCTACAGGTCACATGACAAACAGGAGAGTGGGCAGTGGCCATCCTAGACTTTTCACTGGCCTTGGAAATCCTTTGATGGGCTACAAATGCCCCTCAGGTGCTGTGTTGTGCAGGCCTGACATAGACAGTGCTTGATCTGCATCTTAGAGAGAAGAGAGGTTTGTCGAGAGGAAACTATAGGGAGGCTTATTTTGGTTGAATAACTTAGAACCAATATTAGTACGTATTCTGTGGTTTCTCAATGCAACTCAGATCTGTTTGTCATCCTTATCTCCATATGTTTCTATACTGTCAGCTTTCTCTTGATTGTAGCTGTGATTGTAACTCAGGCCATTTCTACACTGAATACTTAGATTTTTAAATGGGTCTGTGATTGAATCAATTAGGAAATACCTCCAATAATGCAGATTACAAACTATTCATGCCTCTTCCTTCATCCTGTGCTTCATGTCTATGCTCCCCACTTGTTATCCCTCATTCGTATTACATGACCAACTCATTTTCTCTTCCTATCATATAATTCTTTAATGGAATCTTTTACTTCTATTCTTCTTCAGAGATCTTCACTGGTTATATATGTTGCAGTCTGCTCATGCCCACCATACACCTCTCCATTGCGCTTCATTTGATATTCATTTTTAATGCTTCAGGGACAGATGATTCTCATAAAGATGTTTTACAGCTGGAAGGGTAGGTATGCAAATTGGTAGTTACTGATATTCTCTGAGTCATCTTTACAGTGTTGATAGGGTCTGGGGTTTTTTCCCCTACACTTTTAGTATCTTCCATTACTTTAGCTGTCTTGTATATCAATCTGTTAATACCTTCACAGTTAGGTACCTCCAACATGCATCTCTTTTATATACAGGATGTCCCAAAAGTCTTAGTAAAGTTTAAAGCTTAAAACTGTACTCTGACTTTTGAGACACTTTGTACTCTTGGTCCATTTGGCCTATTTTTACCATCTTTTTCTCTTTATTGCCATTTCTACCTCTTCTTTAAGCACTTCTGGGACTATGGAAATAGGGTTCAAATATTTCGGTTTCACTCCCCTTGATGAAGAAAACAGTTTGTTATAATTTTTTTTCTAAGTAATTTCCTTTTTTTTTTCCTTCTGTTTATAGTATTCCTTCCATTTCATTCTTGAATGCCTTTGGGATAGTTAGGTCTCTGCCCAACCTTTCTTTAAACTAGTTTTACTCTCTAATGCTACTCTCTGCTTTATGAGACAGTACTGCTCATAATCATCCATTATCTATTTTCACAAGATTTTAAAAATCTCTGAGTTTACAGTTGAATCAGGTTCTGACTTTGGTAGTCATTTCTCTTTTTCTAGAACGTAAGTCAGAGTTTTGCTGACTAATGTGCTTTCTGGGCTGTTTTAGTCTCCTTTATTGTAATGGCAATTACTTTACATTGCTGAAACAAAAAAATTTATAATTAGTATTTATGTTATTTCTACTGCCTGTCTCCCGTGTTTAAATGTCCAGTTTCTTAAATAGTTCAGGTTTAAACTGTTTAAGTTGTATGCCATATATATTTCTCCTTCTTTTCCTTTCATGTTTTTTTCCTAGTTCTGATTTTAACTATGTAAATAATATGATTATATGAAGATAACTGATAGAGGTAACACACCAATAACAATTCTTTCCTGTTAAAATATAAAATATAATTGTTTTCATCATTTATGATGTTACTTGGTGCTCCCTATATCTAGCACCTACCAATTCTTTTTTTAAAGAAAATGTTCATTATATAAAAGTTTGAATCTTCTGGAAAATCTACAGTTCTTTGATCTGAGCCATGTATTCCTACATTTCTTTTCATTCTCATTTTCCCATTTTTGTGTTGAAGTAACTGAGTATCAAAATGTACATTGTTTTAATTTAGAAAGTCTCAAGTCTTATCAAATTCTTAATAGAATTTCTTTACTACTTCATCCTCAAGATTTGTATAAACTGTAATTATTTTCATAATGGTTATTGTGTGAATATTCACCATTAATTCTGCAATACATGATGAATAAGTATCCCATGATGTATTTATTTCTTGCCTTTAGGCAAGTAGTGAACCCCATGCCATCAATTCCTTCCTATTCCTTTCTAAGGAGCACCTGTGAACTGTCCTTCCATTTAGCTGAAACCTTCCTTCTTCTGTTTTCATTTCTAGAGAAAATGTTAAATTAGCATGACTCAGCTCCTCCAGGAGTATGTATACTCATTAGCCATTGGACCAGGATCTCAAGACTTTTAGAGTGCTAACAGTCAAATTATAGTTTATAGATGGTCTAAAACTGTGACTCTGTCTGCTTTGCTACCACTCTCCCACTGTCCGTATTGAAGTGGCTGTGGACTGCACAGATTGGAAAGCCATTTTGTATTTTTCTTTGTTTCATAGGTTCCTATGGTCAATAAAATTCAAGTGGCTAGCCTACTGATAATGTGCTTTTCTGTAGGAGCTAGATTATTCCTCAGGAAACTGACTCCCTCTGTTGCCAGGGCTATATTGAAGACTTTTCAGCATGGCATAATCTTCCAGAACCAGTGTTCTTCCACTGGAGTAGCTTTTGAGAACCTAAGGTCACCTCCATGCCCCAATAAGGCATTGTAGGAAGACTTATTGGAGGCATATTGAGTAGATAGAGGTAATATCATGATGCTGCAGCTGTGAATTTAGGAGATGATGTACATTTGCTGATGCTGATTATTTCTGAGTCTCATAATACTTAACCTAGAAGACTTGGGACTCTACTTAATATAAAAAAATTAGGGCAGTAAATACTTAAGTATTTATTGAGTATCTGCCTGTGCAAAAAAGTTACAGGACTATTTCTAACGAATATTAAAATGGGGCTGCTAGGTTCTCTATTGATTATCCAACCTCAGTGGGTTAAAAAAAAAGCTTCCTTTCTAACTACATTTGGTACGAAAAGTGCTTACTGAATATATTAGAATAAAGATTATCTTATCCTCCACAGACAGAATAGATAAGTGGATTAGTTACTAGCAAAATGGTACTGTCCCTTGGTATGTTCCTACTCTAGTCTGATATTTTGTAGAACCACACAGATCTTGTGGAGAATATATTTTTAGTAAGGAAACCGTTTCCTCTGGGGAAAGGACTGAACACAGAAGTATTAAAATAAGTGACAAGCAATAGAGGTCATTTGTTCAAACCTGTCCTCTTTGTCCTCTATTTATAATCACTAAGCATTCCCTGTGGACAGAGCTCAGAGCTGGTTATCGGGAATTAAAGAGTTCTATTCCCAGTGCTGCCAATTATTTTCCATGCAACATTGCCCCGTCTGCAAGACTGGGATTTTAAGGCTAACTTACCATGCATAGCCAGGCTGAGGAGTAATTATTGCTTATAAAACACACCAATTGGCAAGTGCTACAGTGAAGTGATAAAATGTCTCAGAAGTATCAAGGGTCCCTGATTTACTTCATGAGTTCCCTGGTTAAACTAATAGTATTGCAGAGTGTGGACCTTTTGGTTTGGAGGCATTTAGGTAGCAGCCCCACTAAATTATGAGCATGCTTTACTGATTTTAAGATACTGGGGTTATCTTCTGAAGATTGATTAAGAATTAGTGACTTCTTCCCATGGCCTATAAAAAAGCAGCTGGCCATGCTCTCCTTGTCACCTTCAGTAGAGAGACCTGAATCTAGCATTGTTCTGGAGGTGGGGGGGGCAAAGAAAGTTCTGTGTCTATGGGCAGTTCCTCACTCCCCTCTTGCCCTCCACCCCATGCTAAGGAATTGCTAATGGCTATTAACCATAAAAGCATTTGGCTTGAGGGGAGTGTTCCTGTGCTCCAAGCTCCTGGCAAACTCCATCTTTCCTGTTTGTCTTTCTGAGCAGAAGTTAAAGACCAGCGACCTAGGAGTAGACTCTGAACTCAAGCGCTGAAGCCACCCAGGACACTGAGAGATTTCCGGCAAAAGCACATGACAGAAGTAGACAGTACTTTCCTACTAAGTCCTAGAGTGATTTGCCTCTTGGATAACCTCAAGCTTAAGGATTATTGAGTTCAAAAACCTGGGCAGTCTATTTTTTAGATATAGGAGGAGAGTTCCTGTTACACTGTGTTCCACAGAGTTACTCCAACAAGGAAACTATGATGGGAAGGTAAATGTTTGTTCAGTATCCTCCAAAACACAGAGTCATACTACTACTATATAGCATTTATATAGTACCTACTCTGTGCCAGGCACTGTGCTAAGTACTTTACATATCTCATGTGATCCTCACAACAACCCTTGACTGTATGCCTCAGTTTCCTCAACTGGAAGTTAAATGACTTGTTCAAGGCCACATAACTAGTAAGTACCTGAAGCTGGATTTGAAATCAGGTCTTCCTGACTCCAGGTCTAGTGCTATATCCACTATGCCACCCAGCTACCTTTATAATTTTGGAGGGGGAAAGGACACGTAAGACTCTCTGGGAAAAAGAGAACACAGAAAAATGTCAAAGGATTGCCCTAATAGATACCCCAAGTTCAGTTCCTTTTCAGGGGGAGCTGAAGTGCTAATTGAGTGTTTTATGTATTTCTGAATCTTGTTATGAGCTCTTGGGAGTCATTTATTTGCTTTCTGTAGATGAAATAAAGGCTGTCCTATGCTTTTTATGTATTTGGTACCTTGAGTGTATGATTGGGAACTGGGAACTCTATAATCTACATTTTGAGCACTTAGAAATGAGTCATACCATAAGTATACTAGATTTACCTAATTGCACTATATATGTGGACAATAAGTGAAAGATAGAAACTTGTAACCTTGAGGTCAGTTCCCAGGTTTGAAGCTAGTTCATGTGATCCCATTTAGGGATCCCCAGTGAGGGGGCTAGGCCATAGGCTACATAGTTAACTGGGAGGCACAGGACATGGCAAAGAAATGCTATCATCTATTAGAGCCAGATCCTGGAATCGGATTATCCCCATATCTGGAAGCATGGCTGGTCCTAGAATATTGATACAATAGATAGATGCCTATTTTGCATGATTAATGGCCAACCAAGGATCTCTTTTCTCCAAAACCTCTCCTCCATTGACTTACAATTGTACTTGGAATTTTCATCACAATTATTCTTTTAAATTAAGGAACTGGCTCTATGAATCCCATTTTAAAATGCAACCATCTCATTTTCCCAGTGGCAAAGTAACCTATCAGCAGAAAACAAGGCCTTATAGTATGGGAGACAGGACAAGTAAACTTCATTGAGGAAACTGGGAATCAAAGATTCTAGAGCATGAAGTGTTACTAAGGTGGTCAAATTCTAGAATATCATTAGTGAATAGTTCTCAGGGAAGAAAAGAACACTAGCTACCTGACGGGCATGATACTTTAAAAGGATGACAAAGAGGGTGTGGGGATGTGCCAGAGAAAAATTTCACCTACTTTACTGCTAGTTTCAAAGCCTTGTTGACAAAAGTGGACCTTTGCTGCTGTCTTTGATCTGAATTCACCCACTGGCGGCTCCATATAGAATCATTCTTCTTAGCTCCTAGTTTCTTGATGAATGTTCTTGAAAATCTGTTGACTACTTTTTTCATTCTTGATAGAATGAGTGCCTTAGACACCAAGGCCAGTTATCTTTAGAGACTTCTGCTCCAACATATTCCATTGACACGTGAAGACTTCTGCTATAAGAAATCATATTGCATGTTGGGCACATCTCCTTCTTCTCTATTGATTCTTTCTCATCTATCCAAAAACAAGCTCCACTGTCCCAAATCCTGAAATAGCCTTTACTTTTCAGATTTATTTCATATTACTCTCCTTTGGACTTTTACATTGTAGCTCAACTGCTCCTTTTACTGATCCCCAAACTTAGCATTCCATTTTTTGCTTGTCTGGAATGCCCTTTCTCTACACCTCTCCCTTTTGAAACTCTTAGCTTTCTCCATGGCTCATTTCAGGTATCACCTCTTATAGAAAGTGTTGCAGGCCAGACATGATGGCACATGCATGTAATCTCTACAATAGAGGAGGCCAAGGCTGATGGGTTGCTTGAACTCGAGAGTTCTGATCTGTAGCAGGCTGAACTGATCAGGTGTCCTCACTAAGTCTGGCACAGGAGACTACCAGGCTGCCTAGGGAGGGACAGCTGGCTCATGTTGGAAATGGGGCAAGTCAAAGCCCCTGTACCAATTAGCAGTGAGTTTGGGTTGGTGAGTGACTGCAGCATTTCCAGCTTGGGCAAGTTAGGACTCAGTCAAAAAAAGCAACAACAAAGAAGTTTTTCCCAAACAGTTAATTAGTAGTACTTTCTCCCTTCTCAAATTATATTTTATTTCATCTCTCTAAATATTATACCCCACATTAGTAGAAAATTAGCTCCTTGAGGGTAGGGACTCTTTATCTTTATATCTTAGTCCAGGACATTCCTTTGAATATAGCAGGCACTTTTTGACTGCTTGTAAAATTAAATTAAATTTTATCTCATCAAAATGTTTTCATTTCTCCGCTGCCTGAAAATGATGAAATTTTTGAAAACAATTATTTATATCTGTGATTGCCACTTTTTCACCTTTTACTCTATATCTAACTCATTACAAAATTACTTCTTTCACCACCATTCTATAGAAATAGTTCTTTCCAGCATTACAACTGATGTTCCTATCAATAAATCCAAACTTATTTACTTAGTTCTCATCTTGAACTTCTCTACAGTTTTTGACACTATTGACCACCAACTCCTCCCTTGGTTTCTGGTATAATACGTCTCATCTCTCTTCCTATTTTGCTATTTCTTTCACAAGCATCTCTTCCTTATCCCATTCCTAAAAGTAAGTGTTCCACAAGATTGTGTTCTTGGACCTTAATTCTTTTTTTTCATACACTCTCTTTTTCTATAAGCAATTTAATTCACCTCCGTCGATTCAAGGATTCTTGTACAAATGACTGAAATCTATATCTTCTGACCTGACTTTTCTTCTCAGCCTTAAATAGCATCTGCCAGTAAGGCATCTCAAAACTGGATCTCTCACTAGCTGCAAAAGGTAAACATGTCCGAAACTGAGTTATTAACTTTCTCCCAAACCTTCTACTTCTTCTGATTTCCTGTTTTGACAGTGGGTACTAATGTTCATCCAAAGAGAGTCTTTGGCAATAAAACAATTTGAGACTAAATTGCCCTTGCTAATGTAGAGATAAAAAGCTCTTTTCCTAATGTCATTCCTTATCATTAGTTTTATTTTTAAGTTGATTTAGAAAATTTAGGGGTGCTAGTCGATCAGGCTATGTTCTTAGATTGTCTAAATTCTTAGAATTTAGTGTTTTAGACAATTTGACTTTGGTATGCATTTAAGACTATGAGTAGCTTCAGATACAGGGTGCTATTCTCTGGAATGAAAGCTTAGATAGGCATGTCCTTGTAGTTAATCTAAGGATAATATACATTCAGTTACCCCGGAATATAATTGTCTTCTCAGGGTGGGCAGTCTACTAAGATTTAGAGGAAGCTATGATTTTTTTTTTGAATGGAGAAAAAACCTTTTTGCAAAAGTTACAAAGAAAGTTTTAAAAAAATTGTTGAATTTTATCATGTAAACTATGAGGTTATAAGTAGCTATGCTTCAAATAAAGTAATTAACTCAACGTGCAAGCAAAAAAGTTTATTATCAACCATACCTAAAGATTTTTTTTCTAGCCAGGAAAGTTATATTTCAAAATGGAAGTTACACTTAAAGTTTCTGTATACAAAAATAAGGACAATGGCTTGATCTATCACTTAACCTCTTTTCTACAGGTAGAAATTCATTTATCAGTAGCACCTTAATTCATGAGGTAAGCCAAAGCTGTCAAAATAAGGTACTAATGAAAGAGGCTGGCCAGTTTAGTTGTATCATTATCTTCCTTCTCCTCCTTCTTCCTTCTTCCTCCATCCTCCTCCATCACATCTCTCCTCTCCATTCTGTCACCACCCTAGTACAGGCCCTCATATCTCTCACTTACATAATTAGTCTTCTAACTGAGCTTCCTACTTCATCTCTCCACTTTCCAATCCATCCTTCATCTTCACTTTCATAACTCCCTGGAGGAAAGACTAAGCTCTTTTGCTTTATTCCCCATTGCTCTTCAGCTACACTGAGCGCATTTACAAGGGTCATGAGATTTCGTCATGGAACAGCCTTCTTTTATAATAAATGAGAAGAAAAGTTGTTTTGGCATCTGTTTTCATTCAATTCTGCCATTGTTGAGTCTCTATTCATCTTTTATATGATAGACAAGAATGAGGGGAGTAAGGAAATGAGGGTTTGCACAAAAGAAACAAATTTGGATAAGGGGGAAGAATAGATCTGAAGAAAAAGGGAAATGGGATGGGTGCATTATGTCAGAGATGGAGAGATTTTTTAGTGGTCAGTGTTTGAGTGCAGAACAAAGATTTTTACTCTGTGCTCCTGAGTCACTGCTCTTTCCACAGTCTTTTCTTTAGCTGTGCAACATTTTGTGGCTTATGAGAAACACTTTGACTGTCTCATTTTGCCATGTCCCCAAAGCTAAACCTGTTCCTGACATGTTGCACCTGCTTGAGTGATGGAGGAGTCTAAATCACTCCTGGTTTTAGCAGTGACTATGATAAAAAAAAAAAGGGTAAGACTGGGATAGATCTCTGTGTTCTACAGAACTTTAGCTAAGAGAAAGGTATCTCTACTGTCATAAGTTCTCTGTCTTGTCTAAAAGTACTTGGAGTCCAGGGGTTGCTGCTGAAAAGATACTTTGCATGTATTTAATGTAACTGTCCCAAGGATGTGGCCAAAGCATTTGTTGTTGAGGGTGAAGAAGGGCTAGGGTCAGAGGGGAGTGGGAGGAGACAAGTCATGATGCTGCATGGGAAAAGCTCATAGAGGAGCTTAGGATGAATAGAGTGGAAAGCCTCAAGAAATAAAAATGATCAGTGAAGGTGAAGTTGAACTTTGTGTCATTCTATGACTGACATGTGTGACTTGGAAGCAGGTGGAATGAGGGTAGTTACAGCACTATAATGGGACTTGAGAGACTTGAATGCAGCATGGAGCAGTGGAATGAGCTTTGGACTTGAAGCCATCCACTTATTGTGTATGACCCTGGAGAGGTTGGCATACTAAATGATGTTAAGTCAAATGATAAGTCAGATCTAAAAAAAAAAAGATACGAATTTCATAGAGATAAATATAAAGTTCTCAAGTTAAAAAATTTATAGACAAAAATTAAGAAATAAATGGATAAACAACAGGTCATGTAAAAAAACATCAGGGGAGTTCAACTACAAATTCAAGACAAGTTACACTTTAGTTAATTTAATATTAGACTACATAAAGTAAGGCATAAAGTCCAGAACTGGGAAGGTGATACTTTTGCTCTACTTTATTACTTGGTTCAAACCACGCTTGGACTATTTCCTTTTGTTCTTGGAACCATATTTTACTAAGGACTTTGATGGAAGTTGGAGAATGTCCAGAAAAGGGTGACCAGTATGGTAAGGGTATTGGAGGTCTTCTCATGCAGAGATCAGTTGAATGAACTTGGGATAGTTAGCCTGAAGAAAAGTAGGCTTAGGGAAGGATGTAACAGCTGTCTTAAAGCTTTAAGGCAGTACAATGGACCTGAAATCAGAAAGTTTTAAATTGATATATGAACTCTGACACTTATTAGCTCTGTGACTCTGAGCAAGTCATTTAGGTTTTTTCTGCCTCGATTTCTTCATCTGTAAATGCTAATAATAATCACATCCATTTCCCATTGTTGTAAGAATAAAATGAGGTATTTGTAAAGTGCCTGGCAAATCTTAAAGTGCTATGTAAATGTTATTATTGTTGTTAGGCCATCCATATGGAAGAGAGATTATACCTGCTGCACTTGGTTCCAAAGGGCCAAACTAGGAATAGTGAGAGAAAGTTGTAGAATTTTTTATTTTAGCTTGATTCAAGGAAAACTTTCTAAGAATCAGAGCTGTCCACAAGTAGAATGAGCTTCACCTGGAGGTAATGCCAGCTATCTCTGACCCACCCCTCTTCTGCCCTGAGTTATGTGAAGACTGGATGAAAATGTATGATGCAATGCATGATTCTTGTTCTGGTATAGGTTGGGTTAGGTAACCTCTTAAATCACTTCTTTCTTTAAAATCCTAAAGTTCTTTGATGTAGATTACAACTCCTCTACATGTTGGCAGTCTTTTTGAGTTGTGGCCAAAAAATTCATGACTCTGTGGCCATCCTTGTGTCTTGCAGCTCTGAACATGGGCAATCTTCAGATAACAGACATTTTGTCTGTTGCCAGGCCCATACAGAAATGCAACAAACATTTATCAAATGCCTACTATGTGTCAGGAACTGTGCTAACCACTGGTACAAAATAAAATGAAATAGCCTCTCACTTCAAAGAGCTTATATTCTATTGCACGGAAACAGTATATATACATATAATGATAGTAGTAATAATAATAATAACAATACTAATAATAGCTAACCTTTATATAGCACTTACTATGTGCCAGGCACTGTGCTAAGCATTTTATAATTATTGTCTTATTTTATCCTCACAAGAACCCTGGGAGGTAAATACTATTATTGTTCCCATTTTACAGATAAGGAAAGTGAGGCAAACAGAAGTTAAATGATTTGCCCAGAGTCATACAACTAATATGTATCCGAGGTCAGATTTGAACTCAGGTCTTCCTGATTATAGACCTGGCATTCTATCGACTGCACTACCTTGCTGCTCTAATATAAATAAATATAATATATATAACAGAATATATACATATAAGTAAACAAAATGTATGTAGATATTTGTTATATAACTATATACATATAAGTAAATGCTTTATATGTATATTACATATATATAACACATATGCATAAACATATATATTCATATACTTAGTATATATATCACATGTACATAGTATGTATATGTATGTGACTATCTCAAGTAATTCTAGGTGGCATGATAAAAGCCTAATATGAAGAGTTGCACAGGGACAATGGAGGAATGGGGCCAACATGGTTTGGTATTAAGACAATAGGGAGGGGTAGTCAAGCAAGAGAGCCTTAGCTTGGTCAGTTCAGAATTCAGAAACATAGGAAGGACTTGTCAGATTTTTGCTCATTGCTTTAATAGTAATATATCCATGTATGAGATTATGTCCTTAGGGTCTCACATGCTTTCCATCTAAATAAATCTTTATTCTCCCATGATATGAGGATAAAATGTGTCCTCAAAAAGGGATGGGGTGTGATAAATATGTAAAAAGCTCTAATTCATAATTGTGTATTAAGCCTTACTTTAAGAAAAGCAACAAGATCAGAGTATTTCATTTTGGGAATTAAGTTATATGTGGTTGGCTTCCCAGTGTTTTCCAGTGGGTAGTAGGTTATTCTTAAAGTACTCATAATAGTTGTAAATGTATTAGTTAGAAGTTCTATCATTGTGTCAACAAAAAAGCAAGTAAAGATGACAGTTTTAAATGATATATTTTAAATTTGATCTGAGAGGTAATAGGGAAGTACTGAACTTCCTCTAGGTCCCTTTGAATATCCACAGATGAATTTAATATAAATGCCTATACACAGGCTTTGGTTATGTTTTAGTAATTGTAAGATCTCAAGTTGGATTGAACTTTAACTCTTAAATTATGGTTTGTTTGTTTGTTTTTTCCTTTTTGACATCTTCTTCTTCTTCTTCTCTTATAATATCAGAGAGAAAATGATTCATTTTACAGGTCAGACTCTCAAGGATCCTTTCAAAGATTCTTTCTTTAACCTATAGGCAACATTGTCCATATCACCAATAGGGCTCAGACAAGGTATGAAGAATGAGTTGTATGTGAAAATTAAAACTATCAAAACTTCCAGATGAGTTGCAGTTGTCTCACTTACTGATCTTCATATAGTGCTATATGTAAAAGGTTAACTCCATGAGGTTTGCCCTGTATTTTACCTTATGAACTAATTACAGGAAGATCAATCTGATTAGGTTTTGTCAGTCCCTAGTATATCATCTTGTTTTATCATTAGCAGGCTTGAGCAGCATTACCTATCCCACAAAGGGCTTTGCATGACTTGATGTTGGCAAGTGGATCTAAGAGAAGAAATGCCTCTGTGAATCTGCCTCTGAAACAAGGTGAAAAGGCCCATCCCAGGTACTATTAACATTGACACCGCAGTGAAGAACGTCAAAGAGTTGATTCATGGATATATGTCTCACACTGTAAGCAGGCCAAGCTTGCAGAATAGAGGTATCAAACACATGGCCCACAGGCTGCATGAGGCCCATAACACTCCTAAGTGTGGTCAGAATCAGATTAAAATGGAATTTGTAGATATTTAACAAAATAAATAAACATATAACAAAACATAGATAATGTTAGTATGTTGTTTTCTAAATCAATATGAAGCCTTTAAAAAAATTTTTTTTAGGCAGTTGGGGCTAAGTGACTTGCCCAGGGTCACACAGCTACAAAGTATCAAGTGTTTGTTCTGAGTCTGGATTTGAACTCAGGCCCTCCTGACTTCAGGGTCAGTGCTCTATCCACTGCACCACCTAGCTGTGGTTTAGGGCTGCCATTTCTATTTGAGCTTGACACCACTACTCTAGCAGTTCTTAGGACCTTGCCAGTAAGGAGTGATATATGATAGTTTATCAGGGTCCTGATTGACCTTAGCTTCCCACATATAGCTTGCTTCCACACTCACCCTCTCACCCAGCATGGGGTAGGTCCATGACAAAGTTCCCAGCTTCCCTGACATGGTTTCTGGGTCATCAAGAGGCATAAAATGTTCTAGCCATATGGAGTCCAGGATTCTTCGACTTGGGAGGTGCCTAAGACCATGGGAGTCACCAGACCCTGATGAAAAAAAAACTGATCAGAAAATATCTCCAGAGAAGTTAAGTGCTATTGTATCCTTGTTGCCTGTTCTTGCTGTATTGAGGTGAAGTAAACCCCTAATGGAGAAGCATTTGTTAAGCTTTTAGGATGTGTTCAGCATTATGTTAGGTGCTGGTAATATAAAGGTAAAAATGAAAATCCCTGACCTTAAACAACTTGTATTCTAAAGGAGACAACACACACACAAATAAATAAATTTGGAATGATTACAATATAAATACAAGGGAATTTATAAGGAGCTGCTAGGAGAAAGGGAAAGTCTTCATACAGGAAGTGTATAAACTGAACTTTGAAGGAAATGAGGAATTTTAAAAGGTGGCAGAGAATTAGGAGAGGATTAAACGCATAAGAGCCACCCTTTGCAAAGCCATGGAGATGAGAGATAGAATGTAATGTGAGAGAAACTACAAGAAAGACAGTTTGCTTTGACTGGTACATTAAGGGGACAAGTGCCTCATAAGGCTGGGAGGTGGGTTGGAACCAGATTGTGAAGGGCTTTACATGCCTAATGGAGGAGGTCATATTTGATTTGAAGGTAAACAGGGAAATATCAGAGTTTATCATGCAGAGAGGTAACATAGTTTGGCCTGTGCTATACAAATATCATTTTGGGAGTTGTCGCGAACATAGATTTGAGAGGGGAGGGCCTTGAAGTAGGGAGATCAATTAGGTGGCTAATTTGAATAGTGTAAAAAGGGTGAGAAAAAGTGGTGTTAGAGTGAATGGAAAGAGAAAGGCAGATGTAAGGGAGGAATGACAAGATTTGGCAACTAATTGGATGTATGGAGTGGAAAGGTAAGGTCCAAAATTGCAGACCTGGATGACTGGAATGGTGACATGCCCTAGACATAGGCAAGCTCAGACCTGGGCTACGTTTTGGGGAAAGGGTAATGTAGTCATAACTCATCCATGTCTGTTCATCTTGTGCTATTCAACTCTTTCCAAATAAAAAAAAAAAGAAAAGTAATTTCCAAAACCAAAATACTCCCAAATTCTCAACAGAATGTAATATTTCCTGCAATAGAATGTAAGTTCTGTGAGCATGATTGTATTCACTTTTGATTTTACATCCCCAACACTTAGCACAGTGCTTGGCTCATAGTAAGTGTCTAATGAATGTTTATTTCATTCATTTGAGAAATGAAGGAAAGTGAAGATTTAATGATATGCTAAGAATACAAACCTAGGTGATTGGAAAGATGGTGATGCCTTCAACAGAAATAGGAAAGATTAAGGGGAAAACAATGAGTTCTATTTTGTACATGTTGAGTTTTGAGAGGTTAAGGTCACTTCCATTAGTGTTAGTAAGGGTGGCTTTCCAATTCACTCCAATCTATTCTTGGTCCCCAAAATAGTGACTCCTTACACCATCCATCCATGCCCATTGAGAGATCATATGCTAATAGAGACCAGCACTTAGGCCTGGCCTCACAGTGAGGGCTTGATAAATGCTTTTTGGTTGACAAACTCAATTGTACCTTTATTGAGGATTTATGAAATGACATTAATTAGAATCACAGAAGATGAGAAGCAATGGTTCGAATGTCATCTAACCATTCTGTTGGAGAGAGTACCCATATGGATCAGATCATAGAGCCATCTTAGTAATAGTGTGACTGCATTTGATTTGCATATGCATTGGACTACTTCATGAGGAAGCAAGTTATCCTTTAATAGAAATGTTCAATTCATGGCTAAATGACAGAGAATAGACTTGTAGAAGGGATATATCCATTAGGAGGAAGCTGGCCTAGCTGATCTCTAAAGTCTTTTCCCAATTGAGGATTTAAATATTGACCTCTGAGAGAGAATATAATACATTTTATTGATGGCTGATCTTGTAAGTGATGTAAATCATACATGTGTTTTTATCATCCCCTGTTAACTTGAGTATTTTTTCCTGCTGCTGGTAGAATGCTTTCTATATCTTTTTTTTTCATTTCTGAAGAGTGTTGTTGCAGTTCTAGGATATTTAATTTACCTATGTGAAAGGAAAAAGTGTGGCTGGGGGACAATGCAAATGGTCTGTTATTATATTAAGACACACACAACTCCAGTTTTCATAGCAATTTTAACCTATCATTTTGTTTGCATCATGGCTGTGGTTTATGGTGGTCTAGGGCCCTTATATTATAAAATAGCACCATGTATTTCCTCAGATGTATGTGGGACCGTAAGATTATGCACAAATTCATGTTATTTAATCTCTCCACTAGGTCCTCACTGCTGATAGAAAATTCTTTCAATCATCTCTTATCAATTCTCTATCCCAGTCTCCAAAACAAGTATTTATTTAAAACTTTTCCCACTGTTCTCAGCCTCTTAACTCCACCCCTCAAGTGCTGTCTCCTCATCTGACCTTGGCTTCTGTTTTATTGAGAAGACAGAAACCATTTGACAAAAGCTCTCTCAGCACACCCCTTCCTATCTACTCAAATGTTTCTGTATTTTCAGCCATGCTCTTGTCCTTCCATCCTATATTTATTACCTTTTAGCAAGACATTAAAAATATGCTATTGAAAATGCTTCTATCTTTTGCATTATTTCAGTGCTGTCAGCAGGAAATTTGCTAAACTATTTTAAGAAAATGTAGCTGCTGTATAGATGCTCTGCTGTAAGCCACTATGTTCCTAAATTGGTGTCTGTACCATTAGCCTGGGAAAAGTTGCCCAGTTTGACATTCAAGGGACAAAAGAAAGGTAAATGAGTGATATTTAAATCTAGGGGCCATTATCATTCAAAACTTTAAGGAAAAGGTACACTGTATTGCTCACATTCAAAATTCTTTCCTCTCTTGGTTTTCATAATAGCATATTATTCTGATTCTTCTCTCATCTCACTAAATATTTTTTTAATGTTTCGTTAGATGATTGCCTTTGATTTTGTAAATATAGACCTTATTGTAACTGTGTCCTTTCTCTCTCTCTCTCTCTCTCTCTGTATATATATATGTGTGTGTGTGTGTGTGTGTGTATACACACACATACACGTATATATTATATATGTACATACATATATTTATATATGTATATACAAACACATACACATATAAATATATTTTTACATATATATATATTTCCACTTAGAGAGTATCTCATTTTTGTGCTTTCAACCACTCTCTACTGATGAGTTTCGTGGAAAAATGAATGGAGCACTAGACTTGGAATGAGGGAGAGGCAGATTCACATCCTGCCTTAAATACTTACTATTAGCTGTGTGGCCTTAGATAAATAACTAACCTCTCTCAGACTCACTTTGCTCCTCTGCAAAAAAGGATAATAATAGCTTCAAGTGAGATAATATGTTAAATGCTTTGCAAACCTTAAAGTGCATATGAATGTTGATTATCATTGATAATGTCTCCATGCCTATCCTCTAGTCTGAGGTCCAATTCCATGCTTCAAACTGACTGTTGGCCCTCTCTACTTGGGCTTCTTATTGTCATCTCAAACATAACATATTTAAGACTGAGCTCATTATCTTTGCTCCCTCTTCCTATTCCTGTACCCATCAATACCATTGCCATTCACTCAGTTACCGAGGCTAAAAGCCCATGAATTGCCTTCGTCTTATCTTTCTCTTGTCCCCTGTATCCAGCCAGTTGCCAGATGCTCTAGATTCCACTAACTAGACCAGTTCATCTGAAAAGATCCAGGAGTTTTATATAACTACAAATTCATTATGAGCAAACAATATGGCAGCCAAGAAAACTGAAGCAGTCTTAGTATAGTGTCCAGAAATAAGATGCTAGTCCTGCTGTACTCTGTCCTGGTAGGACCATATCTGAAGTATTTTATTCAGCTCTTAATAACACACTGTAGAAATAATAAGCTAAAAAATGTCCAAAGAAAGTCAGTCAGGATGTTATATGATCCATTAAAAGAAGTGGGGGTGTTTAACCTAGAGAAGAAAAGATTATTGCATAGAAGAAATATAAAAATTGTTCTTGGCTTCAAAGGACAGAACTAGGAATGACAAGTAAAACTGCAAAGAGGTAATTTTAGGCTTAATTTCAGAAATTTCCTAACAGATCTACTCCAAAGTGGAATGGGTTTGCCTTGAGAGACAGTGGATTGTTTTTCTTTGGAGGTGTTGGAGAAATGGCCAGATGATGACCAGTTGTAAAATATGATGCAAAGGATATTTTTTAGGTATAATTTGTATTGGATGTCCATTTAAGTCCCCTCAATGCTGAAATTAGGTTATTATGTGATTCCACTTTGAAATATCTGATTTCACAAAAATTCTCTGTTTCATAGTGAAATTTAATGACTTTAGCTTTAAAACACACCTATGAATGCAGATTGGAGAATAGATCAGACAAGTACACAAATAACCATAACATAAAGCAGAATTCAAGTGTCATAAAGAAGGCATTTATCCTTCATTTTGTTGCTACACTAATCTTCCTTAGTGGTGCTTTCATTATGTCTGTCTCTTGTTCAAAGAACTTTAATCCCTATTTCCTATGACATCATCTAAATTCTTCTGCCTAACTCCCAAGGTTCTTCTTAATATGTTTCCACCCTACCTATCTAACCTTATTTCCTACAATTCCCTGACATATGTAACAATTAACCTTGCTCTCATGTCTCCAAATCCTTCCAGCTGCATTGAATTAACTCCCACCTTGAGGCTTACCTCCACCCCTACTTGAAGGCTTTCCAATTGTGAAAGAACTTCTAGAGCAGGGGTTCTGAGGAAGATTTAAGTGGGGAGCCATAAACTTGTTTTTGTTTTAATATCTTGACAACATTCTTTAAATATAATTGATTTCCTTTGCAATCATGTGAATTTTATTTTGTGCATATAAAAACTTTTTTTTTTCCTGAGAAGGGATCTGAGGACTCACCAGACTGCCAAAAGGAATGCAGAAGAGATGCCCAAGAATTTATACTCAAGTTCTATATGCTCTATGCAGTTTTCTCTGTCTGTTCCAGCTCTCATTGCTCTCCCCCCCACCTCCTCTAACTCTCAATGGTGCTTATGATGCCTTGTAAGGGCCTCAAAAGACACAACTTTGAGTTATACAACATGGTAAGCAGGAATTAGCAGGGAAAGGCATGTCAACAGGCAGAAATCAGAGTTGGAAGAGACCATTTAGGATCAAGGTATTATGCAACCTGTGAAAGTGTAGGAAAAGTCACAAAGTGGTAACAAATTTTCCTAAAAGTTATCACACTGACAGAAGATTTTTCAGCACAGAGTGATAAGTCATAACTCTATCTTGGGAAAATTATTTTCTATAGCTGTTTTACAGATGGCTTGGAAAGGGGAGAAGCTGGAAACATGAGTAGCTGTGAAGATCAGGAAGGACTTCAAGTAGAAAGTGAGATTTGAGTTAAGCTTTGAAGGAAAATAACAATTCTAAAAGGGAAGGATGAGGATGGCATGTATTCTACTCATAAGGACAGCTTACAAAAAGGTGTGGAGATGGGATATAGAGTGTTGTTGTGTGAAGAAGAACAATAATGCCAACTTAAGTGGACTAAAGAGTGCATGTAAAGTTGTGTATAATAAATCTGTGAAGGCAGGCTGAAGCCAGGTAGTGAAGAGCTTTAAATGCTAATCAGAGGCGTTTGACTTCTTAGACATAATAATGAGTCATTGGAGTTCATTGACTAATGGAGTAATATGGTCAGATTTCTCCTTTAGGAAAATCACTTAAGCATCTATGTGAAGGATGGGCTGAAATGGGGAGAGGCTTGAGAAAAGAAGCCTAGGTATTTACAATAGTTCAGGTGAGAAACATTAAGAACTTGAACTAGGATAATATATCCATGTAAGTAGAGAAAAAATACAGATATGAGACATGGTAAAGAGATAGAAATGTCAAGACTTGGCCATTCATGAGAAGTCACAGATGATGGTAAGAGGGCAAACCTGCGGGATTGAAAAAATGGTGATGCCCTCAACAGAAACAGAGAAGTTCAGAGAAGGTTAGAAGCCATGTGAGTAGAGAGAAGGTGATGGAGATCTTGTAGAGGTAGAATCAGAAGGACTTGGCCAAACTTAGCAAGTGATTAGAGATGATAGAAGATGAGAGAGTGCGAAGGAAGAATAAAAGATGACACCAAAGTTTTAAATCAGAGGACCCAGATGATAATGATGATGGGAGTGGTGGTGGTAGCTATAGCAAAAATTAGCAAGTTTTGATAAAAAGAAGCAACATCCAAGTGGAGATATCCAGCAGGCAAATGAAGATTTGGTGCTAGAATTCGGAAGAGACATTAGAGCAAAATATAAATTTGGGAAGTGATTTTTTTGAATCCATGTTTGCAGAAGAGATTAACAAAAGAGATTATAAAGAGAGATGAAAAGCCTACCCCAGGCAGAACCTCAAGGGACACCAATGTTAAGTGGTCAGGAGATGGATGACAATTCAGCAGTGGAGATTGAGAAAATGTCATATACCTAGGAGGAGAAACAGGAGAGACCTATCACAGAAGCTGAGAGGAAAATATCCAGGAAAAAGGGGTATTGAAAACTTCAGAAAGATAAATGCTAATGAGGACTGGAAAAGAGCATTCGCTTTAGTAATTAAGGGATCATTGATAATTTTTGAGAGAGCAGTTTCACTAGACCAGTGTGGTTTGAAACCAGAGCAAAAGGGATGGAGGAATGAGTAGGTAGTAAGCAAGAGGAAGCAGTAAACATAGACTGTTTAAAAAAAAGTTTGTCAGTGATAAGATGGAAAGGTATAAGATGAACTTGAAAGGAGAGCAAGGTAAAATAAAGAATTTTTTCAAATATAGCATAGATATAGGGAGAGATTGAATAAGAGAGGGAATGATCAATGGGCAGCGTCATGGAAAAACCCAACAATTTCCCATTTTAGGGTACATATCAGCAAAATTTTTATTGATAATACAAATTATGGCAGGAAGAAAGTCACTGTCGCATAGGAAACCTACAAGTTAGGGGAGTTTATCTACAAATAATTTCTAGCCAGAAAATATTTAAAACAAAACAATTACAATTAGAATAACCTGTTCCTAGCTATGAAATAATAATGTTTCATACAATGAGGGAAAAATATAGCTCCAGTTTTTAGATATAGGTTTGTAGCATGTTACAAACTTGTCACTGTGAGAAGAGGACTTTGCTGATGATCATAGCATTTTATGGACTGCAATGTGGGAAACACCGCAAACACAGGGGTAAGGATATGCTTGCTTGCTCTATTTACACTGGAATGGAGGCTGGTTTAAAGATGAAACTGCTTTCATCAAGATGGACAGTAAAAGGCCTCTTTCTCTTTTTCTCCACATAGACTTAATGGATAATGTGATAGAGATTAATAAAATGATTGTTGTACAAGAATAAGGGCTCAGATAAATGACCTTCTAGTGGAATGCATTTAGCTGACTTACCTTTCCAACTTCTCCAACAAAGTTCAGGAGAATCAGGAAGCTCATAGTGTTTGCCTCACTAATAACAAATCCAATTTACATAAAAATTCAATGGCAGAGAAAAGTGACAGGAATGGAAATAAACATCTTTTTTATGTTACAAATGACTTTTTAATTTATTCAACTTGTTTCACATTTGGCCACTTCCATATTTATTTTAACTAATTAACAGGTGCTTATTGAATAATTAATATGAACTCAGTGTGATGATCTATATTAGACAAAGAGATTTAATAACCCACATAATATGTTCCTCAAGTAATTAATAATATTTTTGATTAGATAAAGTGAACAGAGATGAAATAGCAATGAGAAATACAAAAGAATATTTGAGTGAGTACTAAATTGTGTGGTACAGTACTGTAAAGTCTGAAGATCTGTATTATAATGCTAGGTCTAATTGCTACTGCCTGTATAGTCTCAGACAAGTTGTTTAACTTCTCTGGGCTCTCATTACTTCATCTTCAAAGCAAATAATTGAACTCAGCAGTCTCTAAATTCTTTCCCCGCTTCATGCCATTAATCCTATAACGTCAAGCCAACAGGTCTGTTGTCTGAATTACATACACTATTCTCCTTTATTAAAATCAGGACAATGCTTACTTATTTCCAGTCTCATGACACCTCCTGCATTCACCAAAATTCCTTGACAAAAGATCATCAACCCAAAATCACACCTAAAATTTCTTTCAGTACCCTGGTAAGTAAGCACTTGGCCTAGTAACTTGATATCACTGAGTGTAACTCAGCATTTTTATTATCTTCTCTTATATCTTGAGTTTCAATTGCCAGATAATTTTCATTGTGTAATTTCAAGTCTAAAGATCTTTATTTTTTTCTTTATGAGGGAAAGTGGGATCATGAGAGTTGGCTAATTTTGTTTTCTCTTTCCTCCATTCTCATTTGAGCTAAAGATGACTGTTATCCATTTATCCATTTCTTGTCCCCCCCCCAAAATAGCTTCAACAATTTACCCTTTTTGTTGTTTGTAGCATTTTTCATATGCCTTAGCTGTTAGTAGTCTTCCTTTTACTATTAAAGCACTTTGTTACAATTTTGTACCTTGAAGGATTACCTGCTTTTTTCTTTTGAATATATCCTTTTAGAAGTATGAGCTTCTATGACTCCTTTAAAAAATATGAGTTCCTTTTCCATCAAAATTTATATTACTAGCAGCTGGGCCATCTGGCCCAGTGAATAGAGCACTGGGCTTGGAGTCAAGAAGACTTGAATTCAAATGCAGCCTTAGATACCGACTAGTTGTGTGATTCTGAGCAAGTCACTTAATCTCAGTCTACCTCAGTTTCTGTAAACTTGAGATAATAACAGCCCCTATCTCCCAAGGTTATTGTGAGGATCAAATGAGATAGTATTTATAAAGTGCTTAGCATAGTGACTGGCACATAGTAGGTGCTTAGAAAATGCTTATTTCTGCCTTGAATATCTCTTTTCTTCCTTCTTGGAATGATTTGTAATTTTACTGACAGGCCTCAGTTCCCGAAAGCCTCTCATGCCTTTTGAGCCAACTTCCCTTTTGGATTTTGAAATCTGATTTTCTAGAGTCTAGGGAATGTGGTAGAGACTATGCCCAGGATTCAGTGGTGTAATGAAAAGAATGCTGTTCTTGAAAGCAGAAAACTCTGGTTTAAGTCCTAACTCTGCCTCTTAACCCTTATGTGACCATGAGGAACCCACTTAATGTGTACCAGTTAGTCAACAATTAAGTAAGTATTTATTTACCATATGTCAGGGACTGTATTAAGTGCTTGGGGATACAAAGAAAGGCAAAAATAGCCCCTGTCCTCAAGGAACTTACATTCTAATGGGGAAGAAAATATGAAAATTACTAGGTACACAAAGAATATATACAGAGTAGATAGATTGAAAGTAATATCAGAGGAGAAGGGACTGAAGTAACTACAAGGTTCAGAGGCCTTGTGTACAAGTTGGGATTTGAGTTAAGTCTTGAAGGACTCTAGGGAACCTAAGAAGTAGAGATGAGGAGAAAGAGCATTACAAGAATGCAACACAGCCTGTACAAAGAAAGGGAGATAGCAGATGGAATGTTATATGCAAGGAACAGCAAGATGTTCAATCAGTTGGATCAGAGTGCTTGGAGAGAAATGAAGTATAAGAAGAGTAGAAAGGCAAAAAAGGCTGTTTTATGAAGATCTTTAAAAGTGACAGAAGGACTTTATATTGGATTCTGGTGGTGGTAGAGAGCCATTGAAGTTTCTTGAGTAGAAGAATAACATAATTAGACCTATGCTTTAGGAAAATCTCTTTGGCAGCTCTGTAGAGGAAGGATTCCAGTAGGCAAAGACTTGGGGCAGGAAGACCAATTAGAAAACTACTGGCCTGACATAGAATTGTGGCTATATAAGTGGAGAGATGGTTATGTGTATGAGAGATGTTGTGAAAGTAGAAATAATAAAATTTGACAGTAGATTGGATATGTGGGGTGAGGAAGAGTTAGGAGTCAAGGATGACCTTGAAGTTGCAAACCTGGGGGCCTGGGATGATGGCTTATTAGCCATCCACAGTAGCCTTCCACAGTGATAGTAAAGTTCAGAAAACAGAAAGATTTGGAACAAATGATAACAAGTTCTGTTTTAGGCATGTTGAGTTGAGATGCCTATGGACGTGAAAAACAATCTGGGATATAAAAAAAATCATTTGGTGGTATGGTACTGTTGCTCAAGGTTTGTAAGAGGGATGAAAATAATTGCTCTAGCTGTATCACAGTCATGTCTAGGAAAGTATTTTAAAATTGTAAAGTGCTATATCAAAATGTGCTCTTATTACCATTATTAGATAATAAATGATAAATTCTTTTTTTTGGGGGGGACTAGGCAATGGGGTTAAGTGACTTGCCCAAGGTCACACAGCTACTTAGTGTTAAGTGTCTGAGGCCAGATTTGAACTCAGGTCCTCCCGACTCCAGGGTCGGTGCTCTATCCACTGTGCCACCTAGCTGCCCCTCTATAATAAATTCTAAGAGAGTATAATCAATACCATCCTAGGTTTTGGTCACTTCCATTTGTTCTTATTGGTCAGAATTATAGTATCATTAGTATTATAGCATATAGTATTATAGCATCATTATTTACAGTCTGTCCTGAAATATGAAGTAATCTTCAAAATGAAGTTTAAAATGTATCAACTGCTCTGGTTCTATAAGAGAGAGATTTCCAGCAGATATCTGTACCTAGTTGAAACCCCTTATGGCAACTATATTCTGTCTCTGTATCAGTTTTGTGATGTGTCAGATAGTAAAGACCTACATTTCCCCTCTTTTTTAACCCTTTTATGCCCTTATAGACATCATATTGCACTAGCACAAAAGAAACATGAGAGGAAAGTTTAGAGACATCTCCATCCCAAAATGGACTATTTGAGCCCAACCAGTGGTAGAGCCTTTTGAGCTCGTCTTGGAGTGATCAGCCACAGGCAAACACGCTATACCTTACCCCAACATTATGATATCATTGATCCTTTTCAAGTACAGCAACAACATCAGAGATGTTGTGAATGGAGGGGAACTCATTCTTCTAATCTTCCACAATTCTCCCTGTTACCAACCAATAGAACGTAAGTTCCTTGAGACAAAGGATTGTTTCTTTTTTTTATCTTTGTATGCCCAGTACCTAGAACAATCCTTGGCACATAGTGGATGCTTGATAAATGCTTGTTGAGTATATTATTGATTGTTGCCCTACTTCTTCCCCTTTTCTCCATTACCTAGCTCAAAATATGTTTATTTTTAGTTTTGTATGCTTCCAAATGCCATCAGGACTGGTACATTTTTATAAGTCTTTAAAAAAAAGATACAGAGCAACCTGTGATGGCCCCATTAAAGATGTTACAAATGATTTCATAAATTATGCCTTCTGTTTGTAGCTCTCAGAAGAAAATGGAACTATGAACAATGAATTCTAGGGCTTAGGCAATTAAAATTATAACAAACATCTGACTGCCAAAATGAAATGAAAATAAGAAGAGCAACATTCTAGAAGTCCTCATTTTAAAAACAGTTTGACTCTTTGGGAAGCTCAGCATAAGGAAAAATGTTTTGATAAGTGAACTGAAAACTGATTGTCAAGGCTAGGTAATTTGCTGTGTTTAGCATCAGGCTGGACTTTAGTGGGGTAGTGACTTGGAATCAGAATGAGCTCCAGTTTTATTTATTTGCTCCTAAGTTTGAAAAGGGATTAAAAAATAAAGCCAACAAAGGGGAAAAAATGCAAAAAAATCCCCCAATACCTACATTATTATGATTTCATGCTTAGTGGCCACATGTAGGCTAAGCCTACATTTTTATTTTCCAGTAAAATTTTTTTGCTCAAGAAATGATTTAAAGGAGACCATTGAGGACTAAAATGTGGGCTGGTTATATGATATAATTCAGGATTAGTGCATGATCAGCCTAAGGGCTCCACTGCAATGTGTGTGTGTGTGTGTGTGTGTGTGTGTGTGTGTGTGTGTGTGTGTGTGTGTGTAAACTTTAAGGAAGAAAGACTTCTGTTATATTGAATGGATCTTGTGTGAGGATCTCTGGGAAAAAGGGAAAAGAATCACATGGAAAGATATCTGTACTCATAGAGAGAACACCCACATCAATGAGATTAAAGATCCATTGGAGCATCACAGGATTGAGAACTCAGAGACATTAGAACTCATCTAAACCAAACCCTCTCAACTTCAACCTTGACAAACGATCACCCAAAACTGATTAAACTTGGAGTATCTAACAGGGACTCATTCCTGCCCAAGGCAGCCCACTCTATTGTTGGACAACTTTAATTGTTAGAAAGTTTTGTCTTATATTAATGTGAAATATTCTTCCTTATAACTTCAATACATTGATTCTTGTTTTGTTTTGCAGAGCAGTATGTAACAAGTTTGTTCCTTTTTCTGTATGACAACCTTCCAAATTTTGGAAGGCTGCTAGTGTGTTTCCCCTTCAGGTGAAATCTCTCAATTGCCCCTTGTTTTCCTTATAGGGGATGATTTCTGGTCCCTTTACCAGAGTAGTCTATATGTACATAATCCTCCAAAAAAGAGTACATACACATTTGCAATATATTTACTCTAGTTTGACTTTTTTTTTTTCTGGTTGAGAGATTGGAGAAGTGGTCCAGATCTGTGATTTCATTAGTGTAGAGAACCTTCAGTATGGAAACTTCTTTAATTGATGCAGATTGCACTCTATCTATAACTTATAGTTTTAGAGAGAAGAGTAGAGGTACTAAAAAGTGACTTACTCCATTTCCAACTCACTATCTACTACACCAAGTTGTTTCTTATAGTTTGTCAATATCTCTCTTAAAATATGGCATCCAGAAATGAATAGAACATTTGAGAACTGATTTGACTCATGCAGAATAAAAATTCAGCAGCAAGACCTGGGTTCAAGGTCTACAACAATGCCCACTGTCCATATAACCCTGGTAAAGTCATTTAAGTGCTCAGTGTCCCAGGTAACTCTCAAAGACTCTAAGTTTTGGGAAAGGTGCCAATATACACTTGTAGAAGTTCCTTTTCAGGAACTCCTTACATGGATGAAATCATGGGTCTGATTAAAAAATATGCATATGAATATATATGTGTATATAGATAAACTGCTCTATGAAAAGCAAATATAAATTGTAGATATTCAGTCAGTATCAACAAAGATTTAATAAAAATACTGGAGAACAAATCATAAGTTTATTACCTAATGCATTATTCATTATTTATTCACCTCTATTTGTCTTTGAAGAGATCACACTGAGAATTTTACATTAGGGCATTTTTTTAGAACCAAAAGATATAATAAAATTTCAAGGAAGTCAGAGAAGAGCTAGGGTAAAAATAATTGAAAGCTGAGGGAAGTATTTATTAATTAAAATAGATACACAGTTATCTAAAATGAATTCTCCATTTTCATAAAGGTTTTGACTGTATTTCAGTGTCTAATTCCTCCTTTAAAGTCTTACTATGCTATATTGTGATATACCAGTGAAACTGAGATTATCTAACTGGAAAGGCTTGGAGTGTGGCTTAAGAGATGCACTGTTTGATGATTGTCTGAAGACCAGCTTAGCTAAGTTTGTAGAAGCCTAATACCAGGTTGCTGATGGGGCGAAGAGTATTTTGATCACTGCAATTCTTGAAGACTGTCAACTGAGCTAGAGGGACAGTGATATGCATTCATGGAGGGAGTACTCACTTGGATAAAATGAAAGCTTCCTGAATTATTGAAGCAAGTATTCAATTCAATTTTATTTATCTCAATTATTTATAATAATATGATAGCTAAAATTTATATACTGCTTAAAGGTTTGCAAGGCACTTTTGAATTATTATCTCATTTGATCCTCACAATAACCCTGGGTGGCAGGTGCTATTGTTATCTCCATTTTACAGGTAAGAAAACTGAGTCAGACAGAGGTTAAATAACTTGCCCAGAGTCACAGAGCTAGAAAGTGTCTGATGCCAGATAAATACGTTTGCATGGATTATCAAAACAAATATATGCATCCCTATAAAAAAATAGGCCTTTACTAGTTTTGATTTTGCCCTTCCAAGGAATTTACAGTCCTTAACACAGTACTTCATACTAATACAATGTATTTTTTTGTAGTGCAAGGAATTTTTGATAATTTAATTAGAATTTCTTATGGTTTTACCAATAAGTAACTAAATAGTTCCAGTTGGTTCATTTTTCTTACTTTTTGCTGAACATCAGTCCAAAGAGCACTGAATTTTGAGTGTGAGGATCTAAGGTGGAAGTTTGGCTTTGGAATTTATTATGCTTTTGACCTTGCATATGTCATTTAATTGGTCTATGTCTCAGTTTCTTCCTCTGTAAACAGAAGCAAACTAGTTGATCTGAAAAGTTTCATATGGAAAATCCTTTGTAAACCTTAAAGTGCTATATAAATTACAGACTATTGCTATAACTGTTAACATTATTATCATCATCAGTACTGTCACTCTAGCTATACATCTTAGGATCATGAGGTTGTCAACCAAAAGTTAAATGGACAGAAGAATAGGAGTTAGGAAAGAATAAGAAACAAATGTCTTGATGTTGATGTAGATTTAAACTTTATCACCTGGGGCAAAATCAGTTAGGGGTGGTGATGGTGGTAATATAGAGTACTGTCTGGTGGCAACGAAATATGTCAAAAGAAGAGTTAGAGTCCTCACTCCCACAGGAATGGAGGGGAAGGAAGAGCTGGGCAGTGTGCCACAGGGTGGCTATGGCACGTGTGGTCTCAAGACTATGATAGACTCTTGATATGGGTAGGTGGTCTCTGCTGGTAGGAATTATACCTTCCTAAAGAAGAAGTAATTTCCAAGGAGAAACTTCCTTTCCCTCCAGATGTCAATGCCCTGGAGCAAAAACCCTAATCACCACAGGCTAATTATAGCTCTGAGTAGTGAATGACGGTTGTCCTTCATTCTTGAAGAGGACCAAAATGACATCACTATGGTGTGTCTGACTGTGTCTGATCAGACCAATATAAGCTAGGAATGCTCTACCACAGGTCTGGCACAAATAGTCCATGTGAACATTTGGAGTGGGTTCTCTAAATTTGCTCATCTTGTGTTTATTTGGATCTACTTCAACTCTGTTTTGCTCATGAAGCACCTTCATTGATCCAGATATGCCATGCTGGGAAGTCCTTTGCCATTGTATTCTAAAATTCTTCAGAAAAACCTTTAGAGTATCCTTGCATAACTTCTTCTGACCACTGTGTGAGTGTCTGCCTTGTATGAGTTCTCTGAAAAATAGTCCTTTAGGCAAGCACACGTTTGGCATTCGAACAACATGGACAGCCCGTCAAAGTTGCACTCTCTGCAGTAAGGTTTAAATGTCTGGCAGTTCAGCTCAAGAAAGGACCTCAGTGTCCAGTACTGTGTCTTTCCAGGTGATCTTCAGAATCTTCCTAAGACAATTTAAGCGATTCAGTTTCCTGGCATGGCACTAGTATACTCTCCAGGTTTCCCAGGCATACAACAACGAGGTCAGCACATTGCTCTGTAGACCTTCAGTTTGATAGGCAGTCTAATATCTCTTCTCTCCCACACTTTCCTTTGGAGCCTCACAAACACTGATCTAGCTCTGGCAATGAATGCTGGTTAGACATTGAAGGGTAGTGAATAATTTTTAAATCAAGGATCCATGATTTTATTTCTCAGGTTACCCCCTCTGTTGATACAAATGAGAACTCTCTCATATCTTTGGATGCATTCACACGACTACCCTTCTAGGTCAAACACTCACTACCTCTTGCCCAGACTACTGCAATAGTCTCCAAATTTTTCTCCCTACATCCAGTCTCTAATTTCTCCAGTCATCCACCACTTGCTAAGTAATATTCCTAAAGTATAACTCTAACCATGTTATTCCTCTACTCAATAAACTCCAGCAATTCTTTCTTACTTCTAGGGTCAAACACATGCTCCTCTATTTGGCATTTAAAAAGCTCCAAGACTTGACTCCAGCCTCCATTTCTACACTTATTAAACTCATCTCTAGTCTAGCAGGCATTCTTACTATTCCTTACACATAACATTCCATCTCCTGTCCTTTGAAACTTTTTTCAGGTTGTCCCTCATACCTTGAATGATCTGCCTTCTCACCTGCACCAATTAGAACTCTTAAGGTTTTGTGTAGCGGGGTGTGTGTGTGTGTGTGTTGTGTGTGTGTGTGTGTGTGTGTTCTCCTCACACTCAGTTAAATCTTGACTTCCTATTTTCTTGATGCATCTATCTGTTAGGGCCTCCTCCCCTCCCCTATGCTCATTACTGTGTATTGTCTTTGTATACATTTTCAAGTGGCATAGTAGATAGGGCACTCAACCTGGACTCAGGAACACCTGAGTTCAAATGTGATCTGAGACACTATCCATGTTACCCTGGGTGACTCACTTAACCTCTATCTGTTTCAGTTTCCTTATTTGTAAAACCAGGAAACTAATACCACCTATCTCTTGGGGTTGTTGTAAGGAAAAAATGAGATAATATTTGTAAAGCACTTTGTAAAACTTAAAGCACTATATAAATGCTATTATTTTTATGCTTATTATTGTTACTCTTGTAATTATTAATATTATTTGCTTCCCCTGATTGAATCTACTCTCATTGAATGAAAAGACTTTTTAATTTTTGTTTCTTTATTTCCAAAAAACTGTTATTGGGCACAGATTAGGGCTTTAATAAATTCTTCATGATTGATTGGTTTTAAGCATATTTAGCAATATTACCCATAGCCCTAAAAGATTTTTTTGTAGTACCTCCACTTCTATATCATAGTCTATTTGACATTCAGCTCATGCTATGTGAGCTATCAATGGCCTTTAGTTGACCCAGCATGTAGTACACTGAGGATGGCTGGTTCAACTCTAAGCTGCTCTGGAGAATTTTGATCCACATCTTGCTAGAAATCAAAGGAAGGCAGATGTTGTAAGCTTCCTGCACTGGATTATCTTTCTTTCCTTTATATTACAAACTTAAAAAACATCAACAAGCATGAACCTTTCAATATGCAACAAAAGAGAGGATTTTTCATGAAACAGAGAATATTATGCAGTTTTTAAAGACTATATTAAATTAAAGATTGTAGCTACTAATCTGCTTTACTTGTCTCTGTCTTCTTGTGAATTTCCTTATTGAGATGATTTTTAAAATGGTGGTGTCATATTTTCACATTAATGTTGTTCGTCAGTGAAAGATTACCAAAATTTTCATTGAATTATTTTTGTACTCTAGCTATCAGTGTTCACAAACTCATCAGATCGTAATCAAATGCAATTTAAAATAGTTTGGAACTAAATATAACATTTGTTATTTAACATCATAGAACTTAATTATCTTCTCTACCCTATGACTGTAGCCCTGACTTTAGAATTAATGAAAATAAAGGTTATGAAATCAAGACATTGAATAATCACAAAATCATTGTAAGGAAACTGATTTTCTTGCTAACATCTTCAAATGGCTTCCAGAGGTCTCCTCTCCAATTATCCATTATTGCTTATATTTTGTTTCCCTATGTATTATTAATTCCCTAACATTTTAGTGGATCTGTGATCTCTTTGATGGGTGTGCTTCTTCCAGTGCAGATTGCAACCTTATCTATACAACTCAGTTTCCTTGTCTTTAAAGTGAAGGGGTTGGACTCAATAACTTCTAAGTCCCTTCTGACTCTAAATCTATGATCCTCAGAGTCCATGAACTATTGTCTATGTCTTTTTTCCCTTTCCCATAAATCTTCTGCAGGCAATCCACACAATGCAGTAAAGACTTTTCATATCTTAATATTGTATGACTAAGAGACATATAGGTTGTCTATTTGTTAGCCCTCATTCTGTACACATGCTTTGGACCAAGTTATTTTTCTGACACTAATATCACTTACTGGTTCCAAGATATCATGGATTATTGCAGCCTATATGTATCTACCATATGTCTTTGCATTGCCTCTTGGGTCACCTGCATTTCTGATTATTTGGAGACGGTGTTTCATTGCTTGTAGACATTTAACAATGCTGAAAAAAGATTGGTGTTGAAAAGATGAGATTTTATTGGAAGAAATCTTGGGCTCAGTGAAAGTATTGTACAATTTCCCAAATTGTACACTACCCCACTCCCTTCCTTATAGTCGATTCTTATTATCCATAATGTAATGTCTGTGCAAGAGTCAAATTTCAATGTATCTGACTGTGGCTGATCAGACCAATATGAACTTGGAATGCTCTACCACAGGTTGGGCACAAATAGTCCATATGAATGTTTGAGGTGGATTCTCTAAATGTGTGCATCCTGCATTTCCTTTGAGCTGTTTCAATTCTGCTTTGCTCGTAGAACACAGCACCTTCTCTGATTTGGGCAAGCCATGCTGAGTGGTCCTGTTCCAGTGTCTCCTGTGTCACACAATCAATTCCAAAGTTTTTTTTTGTTTTGTTTTAGGCAATTGGGGTTAAGTGACATGCCCAGGGTCACACAGCTAGTAAGTGTCGAGTGTTTGCTCTGAGGCTGGATTTGAACTCAGGTCCTCCTGCCTTCAGGGCCAGTATTCTATCCACTGTGCCACCAACTGCCCCCTCAATTCCGAAGTTTTTAAGAGATACTTTGAGAATGTCCTTGTATTGCTTCTTCTGACCACCATGTAAACACTTGCCCAGTGTGAGTTCTTCATAAAAATAGTCTTTTTGGCAAATATGCTTTGCATTTGGACAACTTGGCCAGCCCATCAGAGTTGTACTCTCTGAAGCAGAGTTTGAATGCTTAGCAGTTTAGTTCGAGAAAGGATCTCAGTGCCTGGTATCTTATCCTGCTAGGTGATATTCAGAATCTTCCTAAGACAATTCAAATGGAAGTGATTCCATTTCCTAGCA
This sequence comes from Phascolarctos cinereus, assembly GCF_003287225.1. Lineage (NCBI taxonomy): Eukaryota > Metazoa > Chordata > Mammalia > Diprotodontia > Phascolarctidae > Phascolarctos > Phascolarctos cinereus. The sequence goes on along the minus strand of NW_027555847.1, from coordinate 346,487,957 downwards.
TGGCGCTGGTATACTGTCCAGGTTTCACAGGCATACAACAATGAGGTCAGCACAATGGCTCTGTAGATCTTCAGTTTGGTAGTCAGTCTAATACCTCTTTTCTCCCATACTTTCCTCCCACACACTGAGCTAGTTCTGGCAACGTGTGTGTCAACCTCATTATCGATGTGTACATCCCTGGAAAGTACTACCAAGGTAAGTGAACTTATCCACATATGGATGGTGTGGTGGTGGCTGATGTAGCCCCTGTGTTTTCTTGATGTTTGTTAGGCCAAAATTAGCACAAGCAGCAGAGAATCGATCCATACTTTGTTGCATCTCAGTTTCAGTCTGCATTGATTGCACAATTATCTGCAAACAAAAGATCATGCATCCAATGGGGTGAGCTCACCCCACCTTTGACCCAAAGGGAATCTGGCTCCCATTTGTCTACAGACCCCAGCTCCTTATCTCCCTTTGGAAGCCTTAGCCTTCACCTTTTGACTTTACTAAGATGCCTTCCAGCTCCCTCTATTACAAGCCCCATAAAACACTTAAACTTCCAGGTTCCTTATCCACTCCCCTTATCTCCCTTTGACTGGTGCCTTCCTGTTCCCTCCATTAGCTATTCCCATTGTCTATTCAATCTCTCAGACCTCCCCAATTAGAATTCTTACCTAGACCCTTTTCCCAGCTGCCTTCTCTCGTCACCCAAAGTTACTTTAGTATTTAAGATCCACCCTGACCCTCATTCAGATGCTGAGAATCTCAAGCCCAAAAGGCTGAGACTTTCTCATGCCCACTTGTCCCTGCTAGCATTACTAACATTCAGCTAAGACTCTGAGAATCTCTCATGCCCCAAAGGCTGAGCTTTTCTCATGCCCACTCTTCCTTATGGGCGTCACCTAGCCTGTGTGATTTATCACTAATAAACTTTTCCTGTAGCTGGAAGAAGATTTGAGTTGAATTCATTCAGACAGGGCCTGGTACTGTGATCTTGGGGTTCCCAACAGAACCCCAAAAGTCCTAGACCTCTTCACACCAACAGTCCCTCCACTTTAGTCTTGGCTTGTAACCTTTTCAAATTGAAGAATTTACCATTAGTGCGATAGCTGACATTGATGCTGTGCTCATCTTCATTGAAGGCATTTGACAACATGGCTGAAAACATCATACTAAAAAGCATAGGGGCAAGCATATAGCCTCATTTCACTCCATTGGTAACTGGGAAAGCACAAGAGCATTGTCCATTATTCAGATCCAGAACATATATGTGTATATATACATACATATGTATGTATGTATGTGTGTTTGTATATATATATATATATATATACATATATATATATATATATATATATGTGTGTATACTAATGGACCAACTCTATGCACTGTTGAACAACTACATCTGATAGTGATGCTATTCTTCATTCACTTTATTTTTTCCCCTGGATGGATAGTGAGACTGAACTTTGACGAGTGATTATGGTTCCCATTTAGAATGCTCTGCAATATTCCAGCACTTGATGCAATCAGCACAATGCCATCTATAAACAGGAGCATCTGGAGCCCATCCATAGGGAATCTGTCTTTCATTTGGACTCTGTGCTGGACACATTCCATGATGATAACAAACATATTTGGCTTGCATACATCTATCTGATTTATGATTCACTGATATAGTATGAGATAAATACAAAATGCTAAATGAGCTAAACTGAGCCACTGCATCATAGACTATCAGAGCATCATCTAGTGAGCTAATCTTCTCACTTTATAAATGAGGAAATTGAGGCATAATAAGTTTAAGCTATATGGTCAAGGTCAAATTGCTGCTAAGCAATAGAGATCCAGGACTTTAATTCAGGGTTCTTGCCTCTTCGGACAATGTTGTCTTCTCTAACTTGCACAAAATCAGGTTGTACACATGACAATATGTTATTAAAAGAATATGACAAATATTGGTATCAAGTGGTCGAATATTGCTTTACACACATAACAATGTACACATTTCCCCTCAGAGTTCTTACTGTTGTATACCTTAATAGAATTTGTATCAGTTAAGTTTTTTAATATATTTATTTTTATTGGTATTTGTTCAGAATTTATAATTCGACTAACTCTCCATTTTTCTCTCTCTCTTATGTAGCATGCTCTACAGAAGAAAATCAAAGTGATATATGAACAGCCATGAATTGTACAAATGTTTTGGACATGGGGGTATATTTTAATACAAGAAGAATCAAAACAAAGTGCTCTCATGTTAAGAACTGTCACTCTGGGAACTTTCTGAAGCAATTAGGTTATAAGGTTGCAAAGGAAGGAACTATACAACTTTTCATATTTGTATATCCACTTTAAGATCTGAGGGCTTAATAAATGCTTTTTTAAAATTTAATGAGTGATCATTTATATCTATGTCAGCACCATGACATTAAAAATCATTGATGCCTTAATTGATGCCTTAATCCACTTCACACCGGTCAGAATGGCTAATATGACAGAAAAGAAAAACGATAAATGTTGGACAAGATGTGGGAAAATTAGGATATTAATGCATTGTTGGTGGAGTTGTGAACTGAAACAACCATTCTGGAGAACAATTTGAAACTATGCCCAAACTATGCATATCCTTTGATCTAGAAATACTACCACTAAGTCTGTATCCCAAAGAAATCATAAAACGGGGGAAAGGACCTACATGTACAAAAATATTTATAGCAGCTCTTTTTGTGGTGGCAAAAAAAATGGAAATTGAGGGAATGCCCATCAATTGGGGAATGGCTGAACAAGTTGTGGTATATGAATGTAATGGAATACTATTGTGCTATAAGACATGATGCACAGGTGAATTTCAGAAAAACGTGGAGAGACTTACATGAATTGATGATGAGTGAAGTGAGTAGAACAAGGAGAACATTGTACATGATAGCAGTAACACTATGTGATGATCAATGATGATTGACTTAGCTCTTCTCAGCAATATAATGATCCAAGACAATTCCAAAAGACTCATGATGGGAAATGCTATCCACATTCAGAGAAAGAACTATGGAGTCTGAATGCAGATTGAAGCATATTATTTTCTTTCTTTCTTTCTTTCTTTCTTTCTTTCTTTCTTTCTTTCTTTCTTTCTTTCTTTCTTTCTTTCTTTCTTTCTTTCTTTCTTTCTTTCTTTCTTTCTTTCTTTCTTTCTTTTGACTTTTCCTTTTTGTTCTGTTTCTTCTTTCAGAACATGACTAACATGGAAATATGTTTTCATGCTTGCACATATTTAACCTGTGTGAGATTGCTTACCATCTTGGGGAGGGGTGAGGAAGAAAATTTGGAACACAAAATCTTATCAAAATGAGTGTTGAAAACTATCTTTACATGTTATTAGAAAAAAAATACTATTTACCAAAAAATTATTTATGCCCCTTTGTTATATTCATTTTTGAAATATTATCCCTTTTACTCCCAGAAAAAGCAAACCATTGCTTGAGAGGAGAGAGAGAGAGACAGAGACAGAGAGACAGAGATGGAGAGACAGACAGACAGAGACAGAGGCAGACAGACAGAAGACACAGAGAGAGAGACAGACACAGAGACACACAGAGTGAAGTACATTTTATCAACCCTTTACGGAATCACAGAATTTGAGTACTGAAAGAGACCTCAAAGTCAGTCTTGTCTTACCTTGGTGAAAGAAGCCCACCCCTTCACCAAGGCTAAGCTTGTTATTGGTCATTATATTTACAATGTTTAGTTTCTATTTACAGTATTGTCATCATTGTGTGTCTTTGCTGTATCTTCTTTTTGCTATTTTTTGATGTTTTGTTCTTCTGTTACGTTTATAGATGACCGCAAGAGATTGTTACAAAATAATTAAGCAAAACTAAAATACGATGACTTAATCTGAAAGTAAATGAAATGTTATATATTTATAAAATTTCCCAACTACCCTTTTTTAATTATTAGAAATCTATTTTCTCTCTCATTCCCACCCATTGGGGAAAAAAGAAAAGAAAATTTCCTGTAGCAAATGTTCACAGTAAAACAAATTATCTCATTGTGTGTGTGTGTGTGTGTGTGTGTGTGTGTGTGTGTGCGCCATTCTACATTCTGAGTCCATCACTCCTCTGTCAGGAGGTAGATAGCACGTGTTACCATCAGTTTTTCAGAATCATAAATGATCATTGAATTGGTCATAGTTCTTACAGCTTTCAAAATTTTTTGTCTTTACAGTATTGCTGCTACTGTGAAAATTACTCAGCTGGTTCTGCTCATTTCATTCTTTATCAGTTTATAAAGTCTTCCAATTTTTTATAATACTGTTGTTCTAGTATAAATTGTCCTATTGGTTCTGCTTATTTCATTTTCTATCAGTTCGTATCTTTCATGTCTCTTTGAAATCGTTTTTCCTCATTTCTTCCACAATAATATTAATTGTATCACAACTTATTCAGCCATTTCTCAACAAATGGGTACACTTGTAGTTTCCAGTTTTTCACTAACACAAGAAGAGCTGTGATAAGTGTTTTTGTACACAGAAGAACTCCCACACCCCCTATTTCTTTGATCACCTTTGAGTAAAAATCTAGCACTGGTGTAGTTAGGTCAAAGGGCACGTACTGCTTAGTAACTTTTTGTGCATAATTCAAAATTGCTTTCCAGAATGATTATTTCCATTGATAGGTCCACCAACTGTGCATTTTTTGATTTCTATTGTCCCATATCCCCTCTGATATTCATCATTTTTCCTTTTCCATCATCTTTTCCTAATCAGATAGGTGTGAGGTAGAATCTTAGAATTGCTTTAATTTGTACTTCTTTAATTAGTAGTGATTTGGAGCATTTTGTCATATAAGTAGAGATAGCCTGTGTTCCTTCCCTTGTGAACTACCTGTTCATATCTTTAGGCCATTTTATCAACTAAGGAATGGCTCTTTTTCTTATAAACATGAATCATTTCATTAGTTCTCTTGGAAAGAACTTTTTCAGAGAAACTTGTTGCAAAGATTTTTTTTCCAGTTAATTGTTTCCCCTTTAATATTAGTTCTATTGGATTTGTTTAAAAAACAAATCCACTTCTTAGTTTTATGTAGTCAAAATTATCCATTTTAGCTTCTGTGATCCTCTCTATCCTTTTTTGGGCATGAATTGTTCTTCTAACCATGAGTCTGCTAGGTTTTTTTCCCTAAGGTATCTCTAATTTGTTTATGATGTGACTGTTTATATCTAAGTAATGTATCTATTTGGAACTCATGTTGGTAAAGTTTTGGTCTGTATGTAATTTCTCTCATTCTGCTGTCCAATTTTCATGGGTTTTTTTTTGCCAAATAATGAGTCCTTATCCCATTAACTGAGGTCTTTGTATTTATCTCCTTATTTTAATCTATATCAATTCACACAAGTCTTTCCATAATTTTTTAAAAATTTTTTGTATTCAGTTGTAACAACATTATATTTGCAATCCTGAATTTGCTTCACAATTCCCCAATTAATGGACTCTTACTTTGTTTCCAATTCTTTACTATCCCCCAAAACACTGCTATTAATGTATATATATGTGTATGTACATATATATATATATGTGTGTGTGTGTGTGTGTGTGTATGTATGTGTATATATATATATATATATATGTATATATGTGTGTGTGTGTGTGTGTGTGTGTGTGTGTGTGTGTGTGTGTGTGTAATGAAATTGAAGTGCTATACTGGATCCATCCCATGAACCTTACTTTCAGCCATTTGTGATTCAGAACTAAAAAGCTTGTACATGGAGATGTAGAGTTCCCTTTTTGCCTTTGGATTCATAACAGTTGAGTACTCAGTAGACGAATAAAAATGAATGATATCCCCCTCTGCCTTTTTCTTCTTCTTCAGCTATGAATCATGTCAGAAATGTTTTAACCTACTTCAAAAGAGTAGTGTGGGAGAAGGGGAAATTAGCCTCTGACTTCCTCATCTGGCAATGGCATAAAAACATAGATCCTGCCTAATGAAACCTGAGCTTGGGTTTGAGTTTCCTTTTTTTGTATTTTTTTCTTCCCTGGTCCTATGTAAATTAGTAATTTTCCAAGATTGACATATCAACGTTTGGTGTTGATCTTACAAATCTGAGAAGTCCAGAGATCCTCTATATCATTTGGTCAGCAACAAATGCTAGGTAGGAAAGGTGTTCCCGTCAACCATACCATTGCTTTTGGAGAAGATAACTACTGTTGAACCCTTGGAATTTCACTGGATTAAAAGTTATGTACAGCTTAATGACTTTTGGAGTATGGTTCCAAGTTGCCTTCTAGGAAGGTTGGATCAAAGTATAGGTCCATCACCAGTGCTATGGAATGCCTTATCCTTTCATTTACTCTTGAACAATTGTAATCTTCCTTTTTGTCATTTTTGCAAATCTGACAGGTGGGAAGTAGAACCTAAGAATTGTTTTAATTCATATTTTGTGATTAGTGACTTTGAATATATTTTATATGGTTATCTAAAGCTTACTTTTCCTCTTTTGAGTACTATCTTTTACATCCTCTGACCATTTATCCTTAGAGGAATGTCTAAATTAATGCATTGTTGGTGGAACTACTGTAAATTGCTTTAACTATTCTGGAAAGTAATTAGGAATTATGCTAAAAAAAGTGCCTGAAGTGCCCATACCTCTTGATCCAGAGATCCTATTGCTAGGCCTCTACCCTATGGAAATCAATGCTAAGAAGAAAAGTTCCATGTGCACCAAAAAAAAAAAAAAAATTGTGTAGCAACACTTTTTTTTATAATTAATAAAGAATTGGAAACAAAGTAGTTGTCCATTGCTTGGGGAATGGCTAAAGTTGTGTTATGTTAATAGAATCAAATATGACTGTGATATATGACATAAGGAATATGGTAAGTACAGAGAACCACAGGAAGACATCAGAACTGATCTAAAAGAAAGTTGAGTGGAACCAGGAAAACAATATATACAATGAGTCCAATAATGTAAATGGAAAGAACAACATTGAAATGAAACTGGATGCTACAATGCCATAATGACTAAGCTTGGCCTCATGAAAGAGAACTGAAAATATGTCTCTCTTTTTCTCTTTGCAGAAACATAGGATAGTGAGTGTGGAACATCACATATAATGTTGATCTTGTCTAGTTTTGCTAAATTGCTTTTTTCTTCCTTTCAAATTCTTGTAAAGGATGAGATGGGAAGGATATATTGGGATATGTAGGCTGTCTATAAAAAAGATGTGAAAATTTTTTTTTAAAGGAAAATTGCCATTTTCCCTCATCTAGTTGTTTAATTGTGTACATGTAGAATTGCCTATGGAAATGGAAAATGCTTCAAATTGATGTGGTGGTTATTGCTTGTCAGAATGTTGCAGACTCCTCTTATAAACAGAGGCCTGTGGCATGGACTGTTCATCACAACATTATTGTTTTCTTTGTTTGGGTTCTGATACTTACTGCTTGACAGCCAACTATCCAAAAACTGTGGGTAAGAAAGCTTGTATAAACAGAGGCATGAGGGCATTATGGACTGCCAACTTCTCACATAGTTCTAGGGCATAATATTTTTGATTATATCTGGGGTACCAAGTATCTTCCATATATAATCAGCAGCAAAATGGTGTCTGCTTGGTTAGGAAATGTACATTTTTCAGGCTCTGGAGATTTTCCCAGATCCAATTGCCCACTTTTAGATTTGTCTGAGAGAATTTGTGTATATACAGGAACACAGGTCTTGCCAACTCAGACCCTGGTATTCTGTTCTCAACAGAAGTCTCTGGGGACTTCCTGTGGGAGGATATGGTTGTCCTCCGAAACATCAATCTTAAAAGGTTAGATTTTGTTTTTTTCTAGTTTCTCTCACGTTTTTGTAAATCTGAGCAAATGCCTTTTAAATTCAATTATATTTGATGCTTCTAGGGCTTTCTGAGTTCAGGTGGTACCCTGAGTTTTTTTTTTCCTTTTGGGGTGCAATAGAGCTTTCCTTTATTTAAATTGAACCAAGCTTCAAAAGGTGTTGCCTTGTCTCAGTGATAACAGATATGCTTTTCATGATTATTTAGATTTAAATCATTTCTGCTATTATAATAGAGTCCTTGTCCAGTTAGTCTCTCATCCCTACAACTGTTTTGGAATCTTTCTAACCTTCTCTAAGGTCATTAATGTCCAGAGAGTCAAAGATCAGAACTCTGCATTCTCTTCCAGGTATGGATACATACATGGTTTTCATTTTATTGCCAGTGTTCCTGTTGATGGCAAGCAATATTTTGGGTCTTTTTTTGGTGACCAATACATGTTGGGCCTATATTTTCAGCGAGCAATCTACAACTATCAGGTCTCTTTTCAGGGTCATGATCCTCATTTTATCATTGTGGTTTGAATTTGTATGCATATGTGCATTACATTGTACTTGCTCTTGTTTGGATTTCTCTATTGTTTTTCCTATTACATGCACACACACACATTTACACATATATACATTTATATATATATATGTATATACACATATGCATACACATGCATATGTGTGTATATATGCGTGTGTAGATACATTTCTATAAGGACATGCATGCACATAGCATGTTTATGTTTTTAGATGCTAGTGACTGAATATATACATATATGCACATGTGTGTATATGTGCATACATATGTACATATTACACACACACACACGTGTGTGTGTGTGTGTGTGTGTGTGTGTGTGTGTGTGTGTGTGTGTGTTCATTGCTAAGTAAACTTGGGGTAGATACAAAATAATTATATGACCCAGACAGTGCCTTACAAATATCTAATAATGACAATCAGTAGTGTTTAGTTATTTAAGGTTTACAGAGTGCTTTACATATCTTAGCTCATTAGATTTGCATCACAACCCTATGAAATAGGGCTATTATTATCCCATTTTACAGATGAGGAAACTGAGACAAAGAGACTAAGTATCTGAGAGAAAATTCGAACTCTGACAATATGTATTTTCAGTGATCCTCATGTATAGTTTAGTGGCTACTATTTCCATGTGAATTTAACACAGTCTTGGACTCTCTCTTCTCTCTATCATTTCTTTGGGGTGATCTCATAAATTCTCATGAGTTTTGTTATTATCTTTATACAGATGTCTCCTAGGGCTATATATCTTTCTTAAGCTTTCAGTCTCACATCACTAACATTTGATGTTTCAAATGGATTTCCATGGGCTTTTCAAACTTCTTTCAACTAAGATGAAACTCATTATTTCCCTCCCACCCCTAACTCCCCTTCTAAACTTCCGTGTTTCCATCAAGGAGGCTACTATACTTCCAGTAACCAAAACTTGCATCTGCGGAGTTATCCTTAACACTTCCTTCCTTGTTCTCCCTCACTTACTATATCAAATTAATTGCCAAGCCTTGCCAATTCTAATTCCACTATAGCTCTCTCCTCTTTCTCCTTTTCTCCATTTACATGGAAGACACCCTAGTTCAGGCCCTCACCACCCCATGCCTATGCTACTGAAGTAACCTTCTGGGTAAATGGCTTGCCTCAGGCCTCTTTCCCTTCAAATCCCTTCTCCATGTAGCTGCCAATTGATCTTTCTAAGCTACAGCTCTGATTATGTCATTCCTTTGCTTACAAACCAAACTGGTTCCCATTGCTTCTATTCTGTGCTGTCCTTGGCATTTAAAGCTGTTTACCATCTGGTACCAATCTACCTTTCCATTGTCTCTGTTCTAGTCAAACTGGCCTATTTGTGATTCTTTACACATGGTGTTTCATCTCCTGCCTCCATACCTTTGCCCAGGCTGTCCCCCATGCCTGGAAAGTATTCTCATGTCACATCGACCTCTTAAAATGTCTAGTCACCTCCGGTAAAGTGCAGTCTCTTTAAGGCTGTTTTCATAAGGAGGAGTTAAAAATGAAATGGGAAGAAAAGGTGTTTTCTGTAAAAGAAGAGATTTATATTGATTGTCAAAAGATATAAGATATTGCTGCTATTATGGATGAAATTTTTATGTCTAATGTCAGTAGGAAAATAATTTTGCTTTCATATAAGCAGTTAAAATATATGTATAAAGAAACAACTTTCATACAGGATTTGGAGAGTTTGGAGAGAAAATGATCTTTGGTGTAGATTTGAGGATTCAGCTCTCTTTGTTAAAAATATGGATCGATGCCTTGCTTGTAGGATAACAGGTAAATGCTAGACAGACAGAAATCTTTGTGAAAAAAAGGTAGAAAAATGTGTGTGAAGAACACAATTTCTAGAGCATCTGATAGATGGAGTGAGTGTCTTGTTGGAGACTTCAGAGCTGAGTCACAATAGGGACCTCCTCGGATTTGCATAGAAATGTTATATGACTAAAGTGGATAAGATTAACAAAATGGGAAATTATGTAAACATTTGTAGACCAAAGTATGCTTTTTGTAGGCCTATCAATTTGTTAGGGGAAATTTGGGGAGTTGTGACTTTTTAAATGAAAGGTAAATCATTGGGAGGCAAAAAAACTCATTAAACATATAGAGAGAAGGCAAGACTTCGTGACAACAACTATAGTAGCAAGGAAAAGGGAACCAAGTGGTTAAGACACAATTAGACTGAAAAGTTATAGTGCAAGAGATAGGGCAGCTAGAAGCAGTCAGTTGAGAGAAAGCTTCAGCTGAGCATTTCCTAATCAGTTGGAAACAGAAATGAAGAATCCCCAGGATGGCTTCTGCACCATCTTGAATTGAAGAAAGGTGAAGCTTTTCATAAGGGCTTATTGCTCTCTTCTGACACTTTGGTTTGAGAAGGATAAATACAAGGAGTTTTGCAAAAACTTTAGTATTTTCAGGAGTAAAGAGCTAGGCAATTTGAACTACTATTCATATAAAGAGCTAACACTTTCCAATCTTCATTGGAAAGGTAATAGCAAATTGCAAGAGCTTTGATGTCTGTTCTCTAGTAGAGAATAGAAGATTTCCAGGCTGAAGAGTGAAGAAGGTCAGCAGTCAAGCAGTGAGCAGACAACAAGTTTTGTGTGGTGTAGCTGTTCTTGAATGAACCAGCAACACTGAAGCCTACAGTCCAGAGTTCTGAGTTGCTTAAAAGGACATGAGTTTTCCTCCCTCATGTGCTTGTATGCCAGTGTCCTATAAGTATGTGCCACCGTACCATCACTATTGAGTGCATTAAAATAACAGCATGATCTTAACATATATGCATTGGGATATATTATTTGCTTTTAATACAATAATACCTAGAATATTATTATTTCTTTTGCTTTATTAAGGCAATGTCAATCTCATGCCACATCTGTCTCTTAGGATCCATATCTGTCTCTTAGAATGTCTTGTTACCTTCAAAGCTCAGCTTCTGAAACCTTTCCTCAACCCTGCAGCAGTTAGTGCCTACCTTCTTCTTATTCTAAGTTACTTTGCATTTACTTGCACGTAATGGGTGCTTAATATTGATTGATTGAGAGAATACTAGGAATGGGGACAGACAGCTTTTGTAGAAGACATAGAACCCTGTAATGAGATGTCTCGTGCAAGAAGCATCAGAAAGCAGGTCAATTTGGCTAAATAATACCACACATGAACAGGAAAAATATATAACTAGCTGGAAAGATAAACTGGAGACAGATTTTGAAGAGCTTTTAATGCTGAATGAAGGATTCCCCCCTAAAGATATTGGATAACTGAAGCTTCTTAAGCCAAGGACTGACATGATCAGTTCTGTGGTTTAGGAAAAAGTTCCTTGGCAGATATAATGGATTAGGGTGGGGGGAGGATTCATATAGGGAGACCAATTAGCAAATTGTTACAATAGTCTAAGTGACAGCTGATGAGACTTGGGTTGTCATGGTGTGAGTAGGGAGAAAGGGGAAGATGTGAGAGACATTGAATAGACCAAATAGAGAACACTTGGCAACTGATTGGATATGGAAGGTGTATGAGAATGAAGAGTCAAATATGTTTCCCAAATTGGAACCACAGGTGACCAGGAGAATGGCGGTACCTTCAACATAAACAAGGGAATTAATAGGAGAGGTGAAAGAGGAAAGAAAACAAATTATGTTTTAGACTTGTTGAGGTTGAGATACCTAGGGGATATGCAGGTGATGTCTATCAGACAATTGTAGATGCAAGCCTGAACCTCAGGAGAAAGGTAATGTAGTAGTATTCAATCACTAGGGTACTCCCCAAATCTGAACTCTATTGTCTCAATTAGCTGGCCAACATGATCAAAGGGTTTTTGACAATAGAATATGCCTTCATTTGCTTTGAACATTGGACTGTGCATGTAAGAATCAGACATGTTGGTTCACCCTTCATGTCTTCCTACAATTTCTATGTGCCATTGGTTCCAACGGGATCACTTTTATTTTAAAAACTGGCTTAATTGGGGCTCACTCAAATTCATTAATCCAACAGCAATTTTGTTGGTTTATTTGTGGGAAAAGGCTTGGTGACATCATATCTCTATGGAGGCCTGGTTCGCAAAAAGGTTAAAACCACTTGTTTTAAGGCAAGATACCTCACTGAATTTTCTGCGAACTTTGGAAGTAGTGAACTTGTTATCATCATCATCATCATCATTATCATCATCATTGTCATCATCATCATCATTGTAAATGTCTAATTTTGGATCTACATTTCAGATGTTGAAGTGGTGATCAAATGAGCTGGCCTCAAGGAGCAGAATTCCACCATGTGTATGCAGGTCAAGAACCTTAGACCATAACTGGGAATAGTACTAGGTTAACACATTCATTATTTGGGCATTTATTTTCCTTTTTACTGGTTCCACAGAATTACAAAAAGGAAGAGAGAATTCTCCATTGCCTTTTTGAGTTTAGGGACACAGTGTCAAAAGTTCTTAGTGGATAAATAATCTATAAACCCCCAAATTCTTTTTCCCTTTGCCTACAGAGAGGGGCAAGACACGAGAAAAAAGAATGTGAGGTTGCTTAAAATGTACCTTGGCCATCTAGTTCTATGCTACAGAGTTGAAGACTAAATCATATTTCAAAATTTATTCAGAGAATCCAGCCTTAGTCTCTCTGGGATATTGTTCAGCCTAAATTAAGTTCCTCTGAAGACAGCTTTGACAGGCAGGACACAATAAGGTCAAGCCTCCTATAAAAATGTTGTTTTGCTCATAGTATTTAAACTGACAAGATTAGATTTGGGGTTTTATGTCCCGAGGCATACAGAATTCAGGGCCCTCCTTATGACGTCTTAGAGATTAAACTGCAATTTGGGTCCCTTCAGTGGTTAGCAAGAGGAGGGAGGGAGATGAGCCTTGTGTTCTGGAAAGGATAGAGCCCATTAGTCACTGTCAAGGATGCTGCATGAAGTTGGTTAAGACATGGGGGAGAGAGAGGGAGAGCATTCTGGGTACTGGAGAGCCAATGGCATAAATGAACACTAAGCTGAGAATGATAAAGCTGTGGGGGAGAGAGAGAGAGAGAGAGAGAGAGAGAGAGAGAGAGAGAGAGAGAGAGAGAGAGAGAGAGAGAGAGAGAGAGAGAGAGAGAGAGGGAAAGTGCTAAATGGGATAGAGAGCCTTAAAAGATACAAGTAATAGATTAGATTGATCAGAAAGGGATATATCTTTGTTCTTATTCATGTAGTTGTCCTTTCCGTTGACACAGACTAAAGCTGTTTCACATTTTCTTATGCTGTTTGATTCTTGTTCATGTTTTTCTTGAATCCTCCCTAAAAGATTTTTCCTTGCCTCTATGGATAGACTGACATTCTGAACCTTATTGTTAATTCTTCTTTTCTAATTTTTAAAGTTGCTGTTTTTGGTTGTATCACCCTCATTTTTTGAACATGCTTCTTCTCTCCCTCCACTACCCAGAAAAACCTTCCCTTGAGCAAGGATTAAAAAGAAAGAAAGAAAAAAATAGTTCTGCAAGACCAACCTACATATTAGCCATGTCAATATAAGGTGCATTTTCTTATCTCTTTTTGAGGCCTTTAAAACAACAATAATAATAATAATAATAGCTAGTTCTTACATAGTGCTTTAAGATCTGCAAAACATTTTACGTAGTTGATCCTTACAACAACCTGGTAAGATCAGTGTTATACTAACATGAAAAGAAACTGAGGATTAGAAAGGTCAAGTGATTTGCCCAGGGTCACAGCCAGTAAATGGGTGATGCAGGATTTGAAATCAGGTCTTCCTGACTTTAGGTTCTGTATTCCACTATGTATTACCTATCCATTTTAATAAATATATAACATTCATTTAAAAAAAGTTCTCTTCATTTAACCTCTAATCCTTTTTTCATTATTTTTTCTTGATATCTCTTATTCTCATTTATATGGGCAGCTAGGTGGTGCAGTCCATAGAACACTGGGCTTGGAGTCAGGAAGACCTGAGATCAAATCCAGCCTCAGACACTTAGTAATTGTGTAATCCTGGTCACTTAAAATCAGTTTTCTCCTTTGTAAAATGAGGATAATAATAGCTCCTACCTCCCAGGGTTGTTGTGAAGAACAAATGAGATAGTAATTACAAATGCTTAGTATAGTACCTGGACTATATTAAGTCTAAATAAAAGTTGTTGTTTTTGTTATTACCTTCATTTCTGAATATGTCTCTTTCCCTTCTGTGTGAAATACAAAAAGAAAAAAAAAAGAGGGAAAAAGGAAGCAGAACTACTTAGCAGTTAGATAGCAAAGCCTGACAGTATGTACAAAGTTTAAGGCCTTAAGGAGCCAGTCATATTAACTGGATTAAAGCAATTTATTTCTCCTCATCTGTACCTGTTGAAACTCCTCCCTTCCTTCAAGACACAGCTCAGGTGCTACTTCTTCCATGAAGCTTCCCCTGATTACCCCAGTTCCTCCAACTCTTTTAGTAACCAATGCATAAGGTATCCTTTGACATATTTACATCTTTTGGTTTCATTTAGAGCTAGAATATAAATACTAATATGGTTCATTCTTCTTATAAGCATATCAATTCAATGGTCAATGAGAAAAGAATTCACTTTTACAGAACTTGCAATTAAATTAACATAACTGGCAGCCCAAAAGACATGTAATTCTTAGCATTCCTATCCCCCTTTTTTACTGCTTTGCCACAATCACTGAACTAGTTGGGGACTACACAGGGATGAGAGATTTTTGTATTTTTTTCTTTGTTTAATGTTTTCCCATAACCAAAATAAAAATCACTCCCTAGTGAGGCAACACACTGGAGGCCTTACTTTTGCTGGTGCTAAGTTCTCAGATACAAAGATCTTCTATGCAAAAACTTTAAAATCATTTACTAGATAAAATAATTAGAGACCAGTGATACAGAATGAGCTGTGCTTATAGTTAAAGTGAAATGGCCTGGCCCCATAATCTGTCTCATTTTAATAGTCTAGGGTCCCTCTTGGTATCCATGCTGTTCATCCTGAATCCCATCTAAAATAGTGGAAAACATGCTATATTCTTCATTCTGTATGATAGACTGAGGAAAGGATACCAAGAGGTTCATTGGAAAAGATGGTGAGGGCTCATTTTCATATAGCTGTTGAATATTTACAACATAAACACCCCCATGTCTCTCACAATATGGCTACCATTACCATTATTTTTTAGGTGAGGAAACTGAGGCTTATCAAGTTTATATGGCATGCATGGGACCAGACCCAGAACAATTATGGAGGCCACTTTACTCAAAGAGTCATTCTCTCTCTCTCTCTCTCTCTCTTCTCTCTCTCTCTCTCTCTCTCTCTCTCTCTCTCTCTGTCTTTCTCTGTTTCTGTCTCTGTCTCTCCATATGTGTGTATGTATGTATGTGTGTATGTATATATGTATATATATAGAAATACATTTTCAAGTAACATGCATTTAATTTTTCTTTTCTACCCAACCCTACCCTACTTCAAATTAAAGAAAAAATCTAAAGGCAAACAAAATGCTTGTAACAAATATGCAAACAAAATAAATTTCCATATTGGCAATGTCCCAAAACTATGTTTCTTTCTGCATCCATCACCTCTCTCTTAGGAGGTAATTAGCATAGATTATCAGGGGGTAGGTGGTACAGTGGATAGAGTGGTTGGCCTGAGGTCAGGAAGAGTCATCTTTGTGAGTTCACATCTGGATTCAGATATCTAGTAGTTGTGTGACCCTGGGTAAGTTATTTAACCCTGCTTGTCTCAGTTTTTTTTTTTAATCTATAAAATAAGCTGGAGAAGGAAATGGCAAACCACTCTAATATCTTGGCCAGCAAAATCCCAATGAGATTATGAATAGGCAGACAGCTGAACTGAACTGAACAACAACAACAAAAGCATAGTTTATCATCAGGCCTCTGGAATCATGGATGGTGACTATTTTGATCAGCGATCTTAAATCTTTCAAAATTGTTGGTCTTTACAATGATGTTAACCATATTCTTTCCATTGCACCAACTATCATTTTGATGGCAAAAGTATTTGGGTTATACAAAATGTAATAATATCTGAAATTAAACAGTGGTAGAAATTTTGGAGAGTATAAAGAAGAAATAAGATAGAGAAAAATCATAGAAAGCAAAATTCCATTAATAGAATATAAGCTGATATTTTCCATTTTCTGATCCTGATCTTAAATATGACAGGTAGTAGGGCATAGTGGACAGAGTCTCAAGAATACTCAGGTTCAGATCTCTCCTCTGACACATATGAGTTTTGTGTCCCTGGATAAAACATTTAGTTTCTCAGAATCCCCAGCAATTCTTCAAGACTATAAGTTACAGAACTGGTACCAATCTGAACTGCTGGGAGTGGGAGGAGGGATTTCTTTGTCATGATCCCTGTATCAATGAAATAACACATCTGGTTAAAACAAAGTATTAAATTGATGAAACATCTGTATGGGCACAATTTGTCATCAATCTGCTCCAAGGACTGCAATTGACATTTGTTGTATTTTCCTTCTTTAAAAAAAATTCCTCTCTGCCAGAGATAAAGCTTAGCTGAACAATTATGGAAATTAGTGTAACCATCCCATTTTCCTAGATTATAGTAGGACTAAGCTTTTAGTGGGTGTTTATATAGTAGGCTATAATAGATTATGAGAGATTGTAGGGAAATCTTAATGAATTTAAAAGCAGATCTCTAGCCTCTCAAGTCATCATTAGAGTAGCAAAAACACTAGGATTTAATAGGTGGTTTAAGGGAGATGAGGTGGATGTACCACAGGGATTACTACTTGCCATTGGACCCATTCATTTATCTAGTTTGTGCTAAAATAATCTATGTTTTTCAGGTTTCTAGTTTGTTTATCAGAATGAAACATAGGAAATCCAGAGAACAAAGTAATGGCTGCCATCTGTTCTAACAATTTAATGAGTTGTAAGGGGGAATGAAAAAGGGAGACACAATTGATTTCTTTGATTCTTTCTTAGTTTATTAGTAGTAGAATCTGAAAAGATGCAAACTCTGCTGTAGCAATCTGGACCTTGCAAATGCTTTTATTCTAAAGAAAAATTGCTTGACGATTCAATGCAAATAATTCAGGCAGGGCACTTTTTAATCCTTATCATCTCAAAAATGTCTCAAGGGCAACAACCTTTCCTTTTAGAGTTTTCCTAACAAAGAACTCTTTCTTCCCTCATACTACTTTGCTGCATTGGGATTCAGAAGGATTTATAAGTTTAAAAAGGCATTACTTATTCATGATTATAGCGATCAAGGTTTGTCCAAGAGAAGAGTTAAGAAAATGTACCTCTCTCCCATCTGTGCAGAGGTAGGGGACAAGAGCTCTCTGAAATATTGCCTGTACTCTCAGACTCAGTTAATAAGTTGTCTGATTTTGTCTGTCAACTTTTTTTCTTGTTGTTTTAAAATGTTTTGTTATAAAGGATGGCACATTGGGCAGGGGAAGGGGGAAGAGTATATTTTTAAAACAAGGGTGATATGAAAACAAAATGTATAAATATTTTTAAAGCATTGCCAGCCATGGCTGACAGAGATGGACATGAGAATGCATGCAAATGGCTTAAATAATATCAGATTCATTGGAATACTACATATGAGAGTTTAAACCCTAAACCCCTGCTGAAGTAGTTGCTGTCGTAATACTAGTTTCTTCCAAGAAAAAAAAAAGAAGCCTAATCCACTTCTCAAATGAGATAGATAAAGCGTTTGTTAAGCTCTTAGTGGGCACTGTGCTAATCTATAGGGATAGAAATACAAGAAAACAATTGTCTCTAGTGTTAGTAGCTTACATTCTAATAGGGATAGAAAAAACAACATAAAGGGCACCTGTAATATGAGAGGAAGAAGGGAAACAAATATTTAATAAACGGCTACTATATGCCAGGCGCTGTACTAAGTGATTCTATAAATATGATCTCATTTAATCCTCACAGCTGCCCTGGGAAGTAAGTTCTATTATTATCCCCAATTTTCAGTTGAGGAAACCAGAGTAGATTAGGTTAAGTTACTTTCCTAAGGTCACACAGCTAGTAATTGTCTGTGACTGGATTTGAACTGAAGTCTTCTTGGATCCTGACCCAGCGCTTCATACACTGCAATACCTTCCTTGCTATCTAAGAAGTATGGTTCTTAGTTGTTCTTAGATGTTCGGCTCTATCAAACAACAACCAAAGGTCAACTGAGGCCTAGGCACCTTAGTACATAATGAAAGGGAAAACTATAGTCCCTGCATAGGGAACAAGAAGGAAGCAATCCATTAGAGTCAGGTTTTGTTATTACTTATTACTCCCAGTTCTAGATTGACTTTTAGGGAACAGTTATGAATAGTCCCATCTATTTTGTGGAACTACTATATTAACAAAAATCACCATAGTTTTTTTCAGAAAGACTTTTTTGCATATTGATTACTAAGAAGCTATTACTATTACTATTAAGCTATAGGGCTTTTTAATTTCTAAGTATTCAGTGAGCAAATTATCCTTTTAACTTGCTTGATTGGAATGTTGAATGTCTTTAACATGGGATAGCACATGTTAGAGGATTTAGAGACACATTAGCTGGGCAAATCCCTGGGCTGGAATTTAGCTCTTCCTGGTTTTAAAGCCCATCGGATTATTAAAACCATCATTACTTTCCTTGACCCTTCCCCTGCTTGACATCTTTCTTCCACCTTCTTTTGAAAGAATTGCTCTTTTGCTTTGTATATGTCAATTTTATTTTTAAAATTTCACATTTATGAAGCATTGTGGTATATTGGTTTCCTGGGTAGTCAGAAAATGATAGCTTGTGGAATGACTCCAGCCACTTCATCCAACATCAGGCTCTCTCAAGGGGACTGTTCTACTTTGTAGTTACACTGTTACAGACAACCCCTTTAGCCAGGTGCAGTGGAAAATTTTACTTCCTTTTAGAAGTGCTAATGTACCTCCCACTCATGTGCTAAGTACTTTCTATATCTGTGTGGGGAAGAGGTTTATGTGTGGCAGTCCACATACACTCCCTCTGCATGAACAGTGATTTCCTCGGCCTGCCTTTTGGGATTTGGTACCTCTGGTACATGCTGTGCATCAGCCATGCTGAGAGCCGGTATCAGAGGTTACTCATGGGCCAAGCAATTTCTCACTAATCCATCTCCCAGTTCATCTAATACCACGGTTTTCCATTTCTTCACCAGCTGGTACACGTCATTTACTTATTGGATGAAGTCCAAAAAGTTGTTTGAGTGCTGACTGGGGGTAGGGTTGAATCTCTGCCTTGTTACCACTGGACACATGACCTTGAACTTGAAAGTGTCAGTGATAAACTATAAACTAGGGCTTTGGAGTTTCATTTTGGACCTAAGAAAATATCTCTTGCTACTGTTTGCTCAAGATTTTTCAAAGTCCCATGTAGACTCTTGGAAACATGGCCACAGAGTGAATGAGAGCAGTACTATCAGATGAGGAGAAACTCTTTTCTCTCTCTTGATTTCTGCTGAAGTAGCAGACTTGTCAACACACACTACAATGATTATTCCATTATAAATACAAGGATACAGTTAGAGGTGATAGACCTCCATCAAGCTAAAGACTAGGCTTCGGAGGCATTCCAAATGGCCAGCACTAAGCAGTATGGAGGTTTTCATTTGAATTAGATTAGACACTTTGCTAGGGCAAGAATATAGCTGGAATTGATTAACTTTAACACAACTCAAAAGAACTTAAGTAAAATGGAAAAGATTCTACAGACATATGCATATATATTAAGTTCACATGTGTCTATAGGTTCAGACATAGTTCAACCACAATGACTGTTTATTTTTATATGCTTTTAATTTTTATTTCTGTCTCATAGGTCTCTCTGCTTACAGGTGGGATTCCTTAATTTAACAAATTCCTATTAAGCATCTATTATGTGTGAAGTAAATGCTAAAGTATACCTCTGTCCTTTGTATTAGAAAGTTGGCCCATAATGGCATAACAGAGGCAGTGTGGCACAGGAGACAGAGAACTAGCCTGAATTCAAATCCCACCTACATGTAATGACTATGTCACCCTGACAAAGATGCTTTACCTTTCAATGTTCTAGGCAACCCTAAGACTATTAAGATGCAGAGGAACTGCTAACCACCTAGCTGGGCAGCTAGATGGAGCAATGGATAGAGTGCTGGTCCTAGAGTAAGAAAGACATGAATTCAGATCCAGCCTCAGCTATGTAACCGTGGGCAAGTTCACTTAACCTCTGCCTGCCTCAGTTTCCTCAGTTGTAAAATGGGATAATAATAGCAGATTGTTGTGAGGATCAAATGAGATGATAATTTTAAATTTCCTGGCATGGAGTAAGTATTATATAAATATTCATTATTATTAACCTGCATTGGTAGAAGTTCCTTGCTGTGACCTCCCTATTCTAATGAAATTTAAAGTCCCAGTTCCTATCTCCTATCCCTTAAAATTGCTCTATCAGCTATGTGTAGCTATGACTGTAAATAGAGAAGCATGTCTACTTATTTCAAACAGCTATAAAGATATAAAGATTTTCTTTTCCTAGATTCCAGATGCAAAGCAGTTTAGGGTTCTTCCACTGGAGACAAATCTTAAAGGCATCCTCCAATTCTGACTAATACATTACATTTGGAGTTGAGTATCTGTTACAAACTTTCAAAAGAAAAAAAAAGAATCTCCCACCCAAAGTGACTTCCATTTCTTCTCACTCACACTTTGATTTTTCTTATTGATTCACTACTGTGTCAGGTGCCAGTGAGCCTATGAATGCACATTGTTGGTCACTATTTGCACAAGTTGGGGATCAGAGATGACAATAGTTTGTCTGATTTCTATGCAAGAAAACTATAGTCATTAACTAGGACAGATAAGAACATTAAAATGACTCTTCCATGACTCCCTTTGATGACTGGTGGTGAGTGGACCTTCCTAGCTCCACTTGCTCCCTACCTTCCTATGCCTGACAATCTTTGATGAAGATTATTGGAAAAAAGAAATTTTTCTTTTACCACATGGGAGCTAGCCTAAGCCTTGGAGTTGGTCTGATTAATACCAGAGAGTAGGGGTAGTCAAACTTTCTTACTTCTATTTGCCCCCATCTTGTACTTCTTCTTAATCTGAAAATAAGCGAGTGACTCCAAAGGTCCTATTTGATCATCCCACTACTTCAGCCAATGGTCTAGAAGATGGTGGGTTAGGCAAGCAAGTTTGATTTATAAGTCTGACACAAATCTATTTGGATTCTTACTTGTATTTGAACATATTCAAATAATCAATTAATCAAAATGAAAGGAAACTTTAGATTCTCTTTGTATTAGAAAGCATAATTTTTAACATGAGTAATGTGTAGTTTTCGCACATTTGCACCCAAACCCATTGAATAACTTTGTAAATATTTCAATATTCAATATTACCAATGTACATAAAATTCAAATAATTTCAATTTATTAGGCACATTCCATTATCATGAAAGAAAGTTTTGTTTAGTTAATTAATTTATTTTGATTCATCAACAATCACTTCCACAAGGTTTTGAGTTTTAAATTTTTCTCTCCCTCCCTCCCTACTTCTCTCCCCAAGATGGCACACAATCTGATGTGGGCTATACATATACATCCCTATTAAACATATTTTCACATTAGTAATGTTGTAAGTAAGAATTAGAACCAATAGGAGGAACCACCAGAAAGAAGAAACAAAACACAACAGAAGAAAAAGAATAGCAAATAGTATGCTTCAATCTGCATTCAGACTCCATAGTTCTTTCTTTGGATGTGGATAGCATTTTCCATCATAAGACCTTTGGAGATGTCTTAGATCCTTGCATTGCTGAGAAGGGTTAAGTCTATCAATAATAGTCATGGCATGATGTGGCTGTTACTGTTGTTTTGATCTGCATTTCTCTAATCAATAGGTATTTAGAGCATTTTTTCATATGACTAGAGATGACTTTAATTTCCTCATCTGAAAACTGCCTTCCTTCTAATCTTGTTTGCATTGGCTTTGTTTGGGCAAAAAATTTTCAATTGAATGCAATCAAAGTTATCCGTTTTGCTTTTTGTAATGTTCTCTGTCTCCTGTTTGGTCACGAATTCTTCTGTTCTCCATAAATCTGATACGTAGACTATTCCTTGCTCTCCCAGATTGCTTACAATATCAGCCTTTATATCTAAACCATGAGCCCATTTTTACTTTATTTTGGTATATGGTGTGAGATTTTGGTCTATGCCTAGTTTCTGCCATACTCTTTTCCAGTTTTCCCAGCAGTTTTTTTTCAAAGAATGAGTTCTTGTCCCAGAAGCTGGGGTCTTTGGGTTTATCAAATAATAGATTACTATAATCATTGACTACTGTGTCTTGCATACTTAACCTATTCCACTGATCCGTCACTCTATTTCTTAGCCAGTACCAAGCAGTTCTGATGATTGCTGCTTTATAATGCAATTTAAAATCTGGAATATATAGGCCATTCTGCTGCATTTCTTCTCATTATTTCCCTTGATATTCTGGACCTTTTGTTATTCCAAATTTGTTATTCCAAATGTTATTATTTTTTCTAACCCTGTAAAATATTTTTTTGGTAGTTTGATTGGTGTGGCACTGAATAAGTAAATTAGCTTAGGTAGAATTGTCATTTTTATTATATTAGTTTGGCCTACCCATGAGCAACTGATGTTTTTCCAGTTATTTAGATCTGACTTTATTTGAGTGAAAAGTGTTTTGTACTTGTGTTGATGGAGTTCCTGGATTTATTTCAGTAGGTAGACTCCTAAACATTTTGTAATGTCTACGGTAACTTTAAATGGAATTTCTCTTTCTATCTCTTGCTGTTGGGCTTTGTTTGTAATATATAGAAATGCCAATGATTTATGTGGGTTTATTTTATAGCCTGCAACTTTGCTAAAGTTGTTTATTATTTCAAATAGTTTTTTAATTGATTCTCTAAGTATATCATCATATTATCTGCAAAGAGTGATAGCTTTGTTTCTTCTTTGCCTATTCTAATACCTTCAATTTCTTTTTCTTCTCTTCTTGCTAGAGCTAAGTACAACATTGAACAATGGTAGTGATAATGGATATCCTTGTTTTACCTCCGATCTTATTGGAAATGCTTCTAGCTTGTCCCCATTACACATGGTGCTTTCTGATGGTTTTAGGTAGATGCTATTTATTATTTTAAGGAAGACTCCATTTATTCCTATGCTTTCTAGTGTTTTTAATAATGTTGTATTGGTCAAAAGCTTTTTCTGCATCTATTGAGATGATCATGTGGTATCTTTTATTTTTGGTGTTGATATGATCAATTCTACTGATAGTTTTCCTAATATTGAACCAGCCCTGCATTTCTGGTATAAATCCTACCTGGTCATAGTGTATTATTCTTGTGATAAGTTGCTGTAATCTATTTGCTAATATTTTATTTAAGATTTTGGCATCTATATTCAGTAGGGAAATTGGTCTGTAATTTTCTTTCTCTGTTTTGATTCTTCCTAGTTTAGGTATCAGCACCATATTTGTATCATAAAAATAATTTGGTAAGACCCTTTCTTCACCTATTTTCCCAAATAGTCTATATGGTATTGGAATTAATTGTTTTTTAAATGTTTGATAGAGTTCACTTGTAAGTCCATCTGGCCTTGGAGTTTTTTTCCTAGGGAGTTCATCAATGGCTTGTTCAATTTCTTTTTCTGAGATGGGGCTATTTAAGTATTTTGCTTCCTCTTCTATTAATCTGGACAATTTATATTTTCATAAATATGCATCCATTTCACTAAGATTGTCAAATTTATTGGCATACAGTTGTGCAAAATAGTTCCTAAATATTGTTTTAATTTCCTTTTCATTGGTGGTAGAATCACCCTTTTCATTTTTGATACTGGTCATTTAGTTTTATTCTTTCTTTCTTTTTTAGTTAAATTAACCAAAGGTGTATCTATTTTATTGGTTTTTTTCATAAAACCAGCTCTTAATTTTATTTCTTAGTTCAATAATTTTCTTAATTTCAATTTTCTTAATTTCTCCTTTGGTTTTCAGTATTTCTAATTTGGTGTTTAATTGAGGATTTTTAATTTGTTCTTTTTCTAGCCTTTTTTAGTTGTATGCCCAATTCATTGATCTCCTCTTTTTCTATTTTATTCATGTAAAGCATTTAGAGGTATAAAAATTCCCCTAAGAACTACTTTCACTGCATCCCATAAGTTTTGGTATGTTGTCTCATTATTGTCATTCTCTTGAATGAAGTTATTGATTGTTTCTATGATTTGTTGTTTGACCCAATCATTTTTTAAGATTGATTGTTTCTATGATTTGTTGTTTGACCCAATCATTTTTTAAGATTAGATTATTTAGTTTCTAATTATTTTTTAGTCTATCTTTCCATGGCCCTTTATTACATATAATTTTTATTGCATCATGATCTGGAAAGGATGCATTTAATATTTCTGCCTTTCTGCATTGGATTGTGAGGTTTTTATGCCCTAGCACATGGTCAGTTTTTGTGTATGTGCATGTACCACTGAGAAAAAAGTATATTCCTTTCTATCCCCATTCGATTTTCTCCAGAGGTCTATCATAGCTAACTTTTCTAATATTCTATTTGCCTCCTTAATTTCTTTCTCATTTATTTTGTGGTTAGATTTATCTAGTTCAGAGAGGGGGAGGTTGAGGACCCCCACTAGTATAGTTTTGCTGTCTATTTCTTCTTGTAACTCCCTGAACTTCTGCTCTAAGAATTTGGATGCTACACCATTTTGTGCATATGTGTTTAGTAATGATATTACTTCATTGTCTATGGTGCCTTTCAGCGGGATGTAGTTTCCTTCCTTATCTCTTTTGATAAGATCTGTTTTTGCTTTTGCTTTGTCTGAGATCAGGATTGCTACCCCTGGTTTTTTTTACTTCAGCTGAAGCAAAATATATTTTGCTCCAGCCTTTTACCTTTACCCCGTGTATGTCCCTCTGTTTCAAATGTGTTTCTTGTAAACAACATATTGTAGGATTATGGTTTCTAATCCATTCTGCTATCCACTCCTGTTTTATGGGAGAGTTCATCCCATTCACATTCATGGTTATGATTACTATCTTTGTCTTTCTCTCCATCCTCCCCTCCCACCCCCATTTATGCTTTTCTTTCTCCTTTTCCCTCCTCAGTAGTGTTTTGCTTTTGACCACTACCTAACTAGGTCACTCCTCCATTCTATTATCCCCCTCACTTTTCTTCTCCTTTACCTTACTACTTCTTCCCTCCCTTCTATCCCCCCTTCCCTTTTCTTTTCCCTTTTCCTTCCTACTGCCTATAGGGCAAGTTAGATTTCTATACCTAACTGATTATATTATTACCTTCTTGAGCCAAATCATGGTGAGAGTAAGGTTCAAACAATGCTCATCTTCCTCCTTCTTTCCCTCTGCTGTAATAGGTTTTTGTACCTTTTCCTGTAATGTAATTTACTCTTTTCTTTTCTCCTTCCCTTTTCTCTCAGTACATTTTCTTAGTTAGATCAGATTAATCCACTTACTTGGATCTATTTAACCCACTTGATTAGATATTTTTTTTTATCAGTGTATCACCCCCTTTATGAATAACCCTTTAACATGGTACAATAACAATATAGTTCTCAAGAGTTACAAGTGTCATCTTCCCTTGTAGGGATGTAAACAGTTTGCCCTTATTAATAACATGTTATTTCTTTCTGTTACATTTACCTTTTTGTGTCTCTCTTGAGTCTTGTATTTGAAGATCAAATTTTCTGTTGAGCTCTGGTCTTTTTATCAGGAAAGTTTGGAAGTCCCTTATTTCGTTGAATATCCATCTCCTCTCCTGAAAGATCATGCTCATTTTTGCTGGGTAGTTGATCCTTGGTTGTAATCCAAGCTCTGAAAGAAAGCTTTTTAAAGGACTATTTGTGATATAACATATTTATTTATTCCTCTAATCAAGTGCTTTCATAAATTCCTCTTCAGTGGAAGATATCATTTCATTTAAAATTTAACTTAATTTTTAAAAATACATTTTATTTGTGCCCTTTGTCTTTATGTCAGTGTCTTTGAGCATCTTTTCAAAGTAATTTCTCAAATTCTTTTCAGTACTATAAACTCCCTGGCCTTTATAACCTCATTTTCTAAACACAAGCTAAAGCTGTCAGCAAGTAGAAACTCTAGAAAGTAATATTTCCTATGTCTGCACTATAAAATTTCTCTCTAGGGTAAAAAAGGCTCTCATAGGCATTCCCAAATCATATATCCCCTACTAGTGGGTAGGGGTGGCCTCATGACTGGCCTCAGTAATTGGAAGGAGCTAGAGGACTATTTCATTTAATAGCCAACTGAAGGGGGCTACCCCCATTCCTGTGAGAGTGGACAGATTGTCCCCATGCTAGCCAATATGGGCATGCCCAGGCAAGCCTCCTCACACAAGTATTTGACTTGAAACCTAACTGGAAGACAGCAAGCTGGTAGTCTCTTCCAGGGTTGATAGTGGGTTGTGATTAAATGACTTTTATTAGAGGTCATTGTGAAAAGTTTGTTTTTTTTTTTTAATTGAGTTGATGAATGTTTGTTTCATTGAGTTGTATAGAAGAACACAGTTTAGGAAAGACATTGGTAATCTAAAGAATATCCAGGGGACAGCATGAAAGATCTGAAGATGTAAGGGTCTATGTTTAGTCTGAAGGCTTGGAGGTGGTAGTTGAAGGGATATGATATCTTTATTCAAGTAGGTTATGTGAAAAAGAGAATAGACATAAATCGTTTAGTGAAGAACTCTCTCTTTGAGAAATACTGCTGGGAAAACCAGAAATCAATTTAGGAGAATTAAGCTTAGACTAATACCTTATGCCATATTCCACAATATATTGTAAATGGATAAGTGAGCTTAATATTAAAGTTATACTATTGAAAAACTTAGAAGACATGTAGATCATACTTTTCATAGCCGGGATTAGAAAATATATCATAATGGAGAGACTATGTGTCTAGTAAATACGAAGTTACACACACACACACACCACACACACACACACACACACACACACACACACATAACAGGATTACTTTCTTTATGAAAAGAAATGGCAGGCACCCAACTAAGTGACCCTGGGCAAGTCATTTAATCTTATTTCCTAGCCAAAAAAAAAGTTATTGTTATTAGCAACTCCATTTCTCCAAAACAAAAATTTCTGTGAACACACTATTAAAAAAAGTGAAAAAAAATTAAATGGGAAAAAAATTAGTAATTTTGAGCATTTTAAAATATGATGTTTTTAACCTTCAAAACTGAGGTAGAGAATTTTTTAAAAAATGATTTAATAGTTAACTATTTGAAAACTAACTAAACATAAAATATGCAGCACATAATACCACATTTCAAATTGACTTCTGATTTTTATCTACCTACTTCTGAATAGAATGAGAGAAAAGAGGATGAGTATCATTTTATAACATAATGAAGAAGAGACTGAATTTGCTGGAGGCATTCATTCCTTCTTGTTTCATTCTTGGTTGTGGCCTTAAAATATATAATATATTCATTAACAGAGAGGTGATTTTTGACAAGTTTGCCTTTTTAACAGCAACAACAATGACAATAAATAAGAGTATTAATAGCCAGCTGTTGCATAGCACTTTAAGGTTTGCACAGCATTTTCCAAATATTATCTCATTTTATCCTCATAACAACCCTGGGAGAGAGATACTTTTATTATCGCCATTTTACAGATGAAGAAACTGAGGTGAACAGGTTAACTGACATTCTCAGGGTCATAGAGCTAGTAAGCACCTGAGCCCCCCTTGCATCATTTGTCAGCTCACATACTTATGTAATATTAGCTGGAAGAAAAAGAATTCTGACAGTCTCCTAGGCCTTTTATATAAACAATACTATATAATGGTCATGGACATTTAGAATGATGATGTCAAGACCCTAAGTGATTTAGGGTCATCACTGAAAGTTAGATTTCTGTATTTTATTTACTAGGAAAGAAGAAACAAAAATCACACATTTGAGGAAGATTTTTAATAGTGGCTAAAAAAAAAGAAAAAGAAACATAATATAATACTCAGACCTCAGTTAAACAGATACTTCAGTTAACAAAAAGAAGGGTCCTCAAATATTTTGCTACTTTTCTCCAATAGGAGGGAAGAGGAAGTATAAGGGCTGGGCTGAAAGTTGAATTCCTGAGTGGATTAGTAAGGGCAGGGTTCTGACTTTTGTCTCTGAGTAGGGCAGGAAACCAGGGACAGTTAGTTCACACAGTGTATAGACTAACAGCCCTGGTGTCAGGAGGACAACACTTTATGAGTTCAAATCTAGCCTTAGACACCTACTAGCTGTGTGACCCTGGGCAAGTAATTTAACCCTGTTTGCCTCAGTTTTTTCATCTGTAAAATGAGCTGGAGAAGGAGATGACAAACAATGCCAGTATCTTTGCGAAGAAAACCCCAAATGGTGTCACAGAGTCAGGTATGACTGAACTGAATGAACAGCAGCAGCAGTTAATACAAGGTATTTGGGAGGGAATGAACTAGTGAGTGGGGCAATGAGGAAAGGGTTTAGGTAGAAGATGTTGCTTAAATGGAGTTATGAAGGATGAGAGAGATTCTCCAAGTTAAAGATGTGGAGGGAGTGCAATCTAGACTGTAGGGATATATAACATGATTGCTTTCTTTAAGAAAAGAAATGGCAGGCACCCCACTGAGTAAAAGAAGCTCAGAATCACAGAACCTTAGAGTTCAAAGGACCCTACCATGTGGTCTAACCAAGAATCTCTTCTACATCACTGCAGATGGTCACGCAGGCTCTATTTGGAAACCTCCAGTGAGGGGACACTCACTACCTCCTAAGACAGGCCAATCACTTTTGAACAGATCTACTTATTAGGAAGCTTTTCCTTTCCATCAAACTGGAATCCTACTGTCCTTGGAGCCAAGCTGAATAGGTCTAATCCCTCTTCCAAGTAAAAGTCATTTAATACTAGAAGACATTTAGGATATCCCAAAGCTCTTTTCTAGAATTCATCGTCTCTATTTCCTTTACCTTCAGCTCTTGATGCATGGTAAAACGTGGTCTTCAGTTCCTTTATCAAATTGTTCTTCACATTGGGCATATTTCAACTACTACAGTGTCCCATAGCTGAACGCACTGGTCTAGATATAAGCTTATTAAGGGGAAAACATGAAATTAACTATATTGTAACAGAAAAAAAACAACCGGTTATTGATATGGGAGGCATTTCAAAATTAAGTCCTTGTGTGTAGTCAGATCATTGGCTGATGAGAGCAAAGGTCAATGTTAACACCAAGTTACCACAAAGGATAAAGGTATTTAAGATACTATATCCAAATACTGTAGCTATAGCTTGACCTATTTAGATAAACCATTGGCTATGAAAAGAGAAATAGGCAAAATGGAAACATTGACTTTGTTTTCATTTCACATTGTCAAAAAATTAACTGATAGAAAACAATAATTAAAACAAACAGTCCAAAAGAATTTTAGCTAACAGAAGGGAAAAGATAACCAAAGGGAACATTGGTGCAGAATACAGCTCAATTGTGAAACGTACAGAAGAGGATGAAAAGATTACAAGGAACAGAAAAATGCTGCAAAGTAGAAAATGTGTACACTAAAATTTTTGCCAGGTCATCTAAAGAGCATTTATGGATGAAGCTGGAAGTTAGATGTGAAATGGATTAGGTCTGCCGGCTTTCCTCTAGTAATCTTTCTTTATTCCTGATGACAACAGAACCATAGCATTTGAACTTTTGTAACCTTAGCACTCAATTTGCTACATTGAGAAAATGGAGATGACACTCAAGAAAATGAAGCTGAGAAGAACCTGACCAAGTATGCAGAAAGGGAATATGCAGTGGGGGTAACACAATTTCAAAACTCAGGTATCTATTTTCACAAAATCTCAAAGAGTAAAAAAAACCAAACTGAATGGAAATGTCATGGATGTTATGAATACAAAACATAGTATCTGAGAAAATATCAATAGTGTCTTCTCCATATACCTACTTTTTCAACTCTACCCAAAAAATTATGGAAAAAAGAAGAAAAACTTTGAGAAATAATTATGCAGTCCTCTAGAATATTCTTGAAGGAAATAAGAGCAAGGAACAGATACGGTTGCCAATATGATGCAGTGGATGATATTATTGGTTATACATTTGTTTGAGAAGCATAGATAATAATCATGTGGTAATTGTATATTGTTTCCAAAAGATCATTTTATTTGGTAGAGATAAAGCCATTAGCTAAGCATCTCCTTCAGCAAAGCTTCTACCAGGGATATATTAAGATTATACAAATCTAACAGGTATGCTCTGGTCCTAGTCTCTCAGGACCAAGCTGTTAACATTTCCCTTTCAGTATTCTAGAGCATTCAAAGGGCTTAGGGTGTCTCTTTCTCCTGGCATTGTCTTGAGTCCCTTATTGGATATGCTCCTCCCATTATAGATGGCCAGTGACTTGCAGATCCCAACATCCGTTTGACAACAGATTAACTTTTATAAACAACATTTACTTTGATGATATAGCAAGAAAGAATGTCCAAACATTACCCCTCAAGCACCCTGCTGGGCATAATTCCCCCTATCTCTGAGGAAGAGGGTCATTAAGTTCCTTTCTTCTCTCAGTTTCTACATATCACTGGTCCCACCAAGTCCAAGACCAAAAGTGACATAAGTCCTGCTGAACTGGGGTACCAAAGGTCATTCTTGAAAGCTGTGCTGAATGCAAAATCCAGCTGGGATTCCAACTCCCAGATTCCATGGTGTGTTCTCTTTGACTTTAAACTCCCAAGGTCAGAGATTCCACTCCCTTTACCTAAAGCAGAAAACAACAACTTGAAAAAGCCAAAGACAATTCATCTCTCGGCAGCCATATTACCTAAGAGGTAGTAAGACTCCCTAAGGCCCTCCTTCTTATCACGTGGTCTTATTGGATAATATGAGTGGAGTTGCCTACCTCCTCCTCATGAAAATGCAAGCAAAGAGACAGCCA
This sequence comes from Phascolarctos cinereus, assembly GCF_003287225.1. Classification (NCBI taxonomy): domain Eukaryota; kingdom Metazoa; phylum Chordata; class Mammalia; order Diprotodontia; family Phascolarctidae; genus Phascolarctos; species Phascolarctos cinereus. The sequence goes on along the minus strand of NW_027555847.1, from coordinate 346,456,619 downwards.
GAGCTAACTCAGACTCTTTTAAAGATGTTGACAGTTCTTCCTACTCAGCCAAATGGAAAAAGCTCCTCCCAACTATGTGATAGCTGTCTTAGGTAATTTAAGTGAAGTTTGGGATCCCAGGATATAGTACAAGGAGGCAGAACTTAAATGAGACAGAAGCCAGCAGAGAGAAAGTAAATCAAATGAGTTTTATTGCAGGGAGATAAAATACTAGAGGGAAATCAGGAAGGGTGAAAATAGGTTAAATCTACTGGGATGCCATTGGAATGATGCATCAAAAACTGATAAGTCCTGGTGGGTTTTATAAGATTCTTATCTGGGTCAAGCAGGACAAGATATTGAGAAGACGGAATGGAGAACCTTGACTTGGTGTGTGAGTTATGGTCCAGGAACTGGTCCTGAATCATTTCCAGGGGACATTCTTAGGAATTAATGGGTTAGTTTGCATTCCAATTCCATACCAGCACGAAAAGGAGATCTTGGACATTATTATAGGCGTTAGTTTGGCCAGGTTGACTTGGAAGACTTGCACTTCCCTGGCTTCTTTGTTTAATGTTGCAGGAAGGCTACTAAGGTTTTTACCGTAGTCTAACTAGAGCCAGGTATAGAACGTCCACATGTATGCCTGTCTCTCCAAGACACTTAGATCTCATGTATCATGATTTTTTCAGAAGCAGTTCACCATTTTAGCATGCTGAAGGGGTCTACACATGTTTTAGATCTCTATTACTCAAGTTTCTTTGATAGATTCAATAACAGAGATAATTGCTTAGCAATTTTCTTATTATTGATATCAAATAATACATAGAATAGAAATTGAATTATGGATATTCCTCAAAGTTCCATCCTTGCCCCCCTCCCTCTCTCTCTCCTCTTTTCCCCTTTGAAATGGCTTCACTCTGAAGGCTTCAATTAACATGTTTGTGCAGAGTATTCCTTGTTCTATTTTTCTAGCTCTTAACTTTCTTCCAATTTCCAGTATTTCTAAAAGGCTACAGGTATCTTCACCTGGATGTCTCACCATTATCCCAAACTCCAACATGATCCAAACTACTTAATATCTTTCCACATAAACCTGCTCATCTATACTCTTTAGAGTATGTGCCACCAATACTCACCTTGTCTCCCAGTTTAAAAATGTATTGTTATCAATGACTCTTCCTTTTCCCTCACTTAACTCTATCAAATCTATAGAGACTTCCTTCCAATACTCTTTTTCTTTGTATTTCTCCTGCTACCACAGTTTTAAATTCTTCTTATCACCCACATGGATTATTACAATGCCTTCCCAGCACGTATCCCCTCCTCAATTCTCTTTTGCCCTTTCTCTCTGTCCTATATACTACTGGAAGATGAATCTTCCTTTTGTATAGTCAATCTCTTTTACCTGGTATTAATGACCTTCTACAATCAGAAATCATCTTACCTTCTTTCCAGGTTTATCTCATATTTCACAAAAGAATCAATTTGGGTAGGTGAAGATCCTCAGGTTTTTGGCCAGAACAGAAACAGTTGCTATTTGCACTCACTCTGAGCTATCAAAATTGATCTGGGGCCTATTATGACCAATCAGTGAGAGCCAGAGTGATTTGGGTTTAAAGACATAGTCAAGTAACTCCATTTGAATCCCATTGGGCTGTATCAAATCCCGGTTTTCCAGCACTATATTTCAAGAAATTATGAATGAAAACTACATGAGACAAAAAATTAATTATCCCAGTTTACAAAAATGATAGAATAAATAAATAGGGAAAAAATATCTGGCCTCTAAACTCCAAAATATTTTGTGAAGTATAAATGATCAAAACCAACATGTAAAGATATGACTCTCCACTTGGACAGAGGGAGAAGAGGAAGACGGGGGAAGAGGAAGAGGAGGAAGGTAAGGAGGAGGAGGGTGGAAATAGCAACATTACCCAACTGGAACTGGCCAGTTGGATCCCCAAGAAGCAGCTACTACTCCTCACAGGTTGTTGTCCATCTTTCATTCTCAAAGAGGACCAATGACATCAGGAAGCAAAGTCTTGACTTGCAAGTGAATTGGATTTGACTAAGGCAGGGCTGTGCAAAATCATCAGCCTTAGTCTCTCCTCCAGAGAGGTATAGCAGGTATAGTGCAGGATTAAGAGTTCGTAAGACAAGGGCCAAATCCTGTCATTTAAACTCTGAGCCTAAGTTTCCTGAGATAAACTAGAGATCATAATAGTACTTGGCTCAAAAGGTGGTTGTGAAGAACAAATGTTAGTTGATATGATGATGATGATGATGATGATGATGATGATGATAATGGTGATGATGATGATACCATGTGCAACCATGGGGTAACCAGGGGATACCATGACAACAAAGTAATTCTTACCTTCAAGAGTTTACATTTTATTGAGGTGGGTTTGGGAGGGGGATAACATGTAAACAGGTAAGTAAATATAAGCATAAACACATAAAGTTAATTGCATATACAGGTAGTGTAATGAAAATAGTGGATTTCCAACATGGTTGGCTTGTTTGTCATCATTCAAATGGTGCTAAACTAAATCCCTCTTGGTTGACTATGAACATGTCAGTCATCGAATTTCTTTCAGCCAAAAGAACAAAACAAACTCATTCTTCCCTTTGATTATTCTGCCAGCAGTCCACAAAGGATATAAGCAAGGAACAATGATGATGAAAGGTTGACTTATGAACCATGATGCTTTATGGTCCTGTTCCTTGAATGCAAGGAAGCTTATATTGGTACCTATTAAAATGAAAGCTGAAAACCAAGATAAAATGCTATTGATCCATTTTATCAATTACTAATTTATGAGAAGTACCAACCTCTAGAGCTATGTGGAAAAATTAGGATATTTATATATAAACTTATTCTCCTGAAATAAGTTTAAAATTCTGAATGAAAAAGGCATCTGATATCACCCAAATTCTATGCCATACTTAACTCTGCAGAAACTGATCAGAGAAAAATGCTACACATGGCCTTAATTGGCCTTTCCTGACTAACACTTCTATTTTCCCAGCCCTTCCATTAAAAAGTATCAAGTGAGTATTTGACTTACTTTGAAAAAAAATATACTAAGACATAACTTTTAAAATTGTGATCTGTCTATGAAATTGAAAAGCAAAACTCCTCCTTAATATTTTTAAGACTTTGAGTGAGGACTAAAAATGTCAAGAATAGGTTAGTGACAGAAGCATGAAAGATCAAGATGCCCTGTTTTCCCAGACCTGGTAATACAGAACAGAAAACATAGAATCTTACCTTCAGTTCAAATCTAGTTCTCAAGGACATGAGTTAAAGAAAATGAATGTAATTGTGCTTGTTTGACCCTATAACCTTTTTCATCATATGCCTTAGGTAGTTAGTAAGAAAATAACTTTTATTTTAGATTGCTAGTCTACATAGATACTCAGTGAGCAGATCATGAAAGATTTAATGTGTCTTAGTCTATGTCTTGAAACTTGATTTTTAGGTGGAGAGTAAAGCAAGAGATCTATAACAGTTTCACCATCAAGGTCCGACCTTTGAATTTCCTTGGATAAAAATTCTATGACAATTAATTTTGAACTGATTATAATTTTTACAATTTCATTTTTCTATTCCTTTCATCGCTACCATACCCCACTGAAAAAGAAAAAAGAAAAATAAAACTATGAAAGGCAGTATAGTATAAGGGGTAGAAGACCAACTTCAGACTTTGGAAAACCTAGGTTCAAATTCTGCTTGAGACACATTCTAGCTGTGTGACCACTGGCCAGTTATTTAACCCCTGGAAGGCCCCCAAGACTATAAGATATAGGGGAGTTATTAATGTGCATCATAGAAGTGAACTTCCATCTGGAAGTTCCCCATACCAATGAAATCACAAATGTAGACTGATTTTTAAAAAAAATATGACGTAAAAGTTTTGGACTGTGCATAGGAGTGGAACAGATTTTTAGTATTTATTTTAATTATGTTAAATGAAAATATTGTCATTATATTATCATTAAATAGCATAATTAGTCAACATGTTGAGTGATATTACACCTGCATTTCTCCTTTCTCATTCTGTGTCTGTGTCCCACTCCCTTGACAAGATACTGAAAAAATAAGTAGGAAGTTCTATGGCTGTAAGATTCATGGTAAAATATGGACTAGAATCAAACAGGATAAGAAATTATAGAAGGATCACAATTATCATCAATGTAGGGAGTACCTGTACTATTGCAATCATATGCCGATCCTAATGAACCATTATAATGTCTTTTAAAAGCTCTTTAAAATTAAATTGTACTTGGACATTAGGTAAAATAATCTAGAACACACTTAATGAAACACTTTCAAACAGTTTGGCACTATACATGACATAATATTATACTATTAAAATGTATATTATACTAGAAAAAAGTTACTTAAATACATACTAAACTTCAAGACAGGTTGCATCCAAATTCCCACTTAGTTGATGTGGATGATTTATGTAATTCAAGACACTTTGAAGATGGGTGAGTAATTATAGGCTTACATGCTACAAGTTGGAAAGCTCCTTGATTGTCATCTAATCTAAGCTAGCCCCAGCCAGTAATGTGCTAACCTCTTCTTGGATGCCTGTGGTAATGTGGTGCTCAATGTCTTGTGTGATGCTGATTCAACTTTGGGTTAGTTTTAATTGTTAGGAGTCCTCTTTATACCAAGTCTAAATCTACATCCCTGTAACTTCTATCACTTAGTCTCATTTCTGCCATCTGGAGCCACACATAATAAGTTTAATCTTTCTTTTACCTGTTAGGTTTTCAAATGTTTTCATTGAAACATGGAATGTTAGAATTATTGTAGAGATTATATTGTCTAATCTACTCATTTTGCAAATAAAGAACTAAATCCCAGAGAGGCATCATTGGGTCATAAGAATTTAGAGCTAAAAGAGGTACAATCCTGTCTTATTGTTGTATACATGAGGGAACTAATAACCACAAGAGGAGATAACTTATCTACACCACACACTTCATATCATGGCAGATGCAGCATATAGAAGATTTTCAAACCCCTATCTTCTCATTCCAAATACAATCCTAAATCTTGTAGCCTCTTAGCTAAGGGCATAGGCTAATAAAATTGAAAGAACTGGGACTTGAATGCGACTTCCACTCTAAGATAATCACTCCTAAACCTAACATGATGATCTACTTGTCATAATGGATACTTTCTTATGAACTTGCTCCAGCTTGTCAACATGCCATTTAAAATAAGATCTGATGAAAAAAGGCATTGCAGGACTTAATCACCTTTTTTAGGCTGGATACCATACTAGGAATGCAGCCCAAGAGCACAGTAGCTTTATTAAGTACCATATCTACTGTTGCTTCATATCAATCAACATCTGAACAGCCTCCTTGAAATTGCATTTTGAATAGTTAAGCGTGTAGTTCCCATGACTTTATGAGCTAAGAGAGGTGGAGAGAAAAGTGCTATACACCAAACAATATACAGTAGATATTTGGTCAATGTATGCAGAGTTGAATCTGAAAGGAATTGTGTTGTATATCAATCCACCTTTCATATATTATCTTGTCCATTTTCACCTCTGCCGATAGGAGACAGGGTGTATTCCCAAATCAGCAGCATGACCTGAGCTGAATCTTGAAAAAAAAAAGAGACTCAAAGAGGTAGACGTGAAGAGGGAGTGAGTTACAGGTATGGGTAATAGCCAATGCCAAGGCACAAATATGGGAAATGGAGTGCTGTGCATGAGAAACAGTGAGGTCATAGTAATATCTTTGAAAGAGAATAAGATAGGGCTAGAAAAGCAGGTTAGGGTCAGGCTCTGAAGCACTTTAAATGACAATCAGAGTAGTTTATATTTGATCCTGTTGGTAACAGCTAATCAGTGAAGTTTATTGAATGGGGAATGGTTCGATATTAGCTCTCAGAAAATTACTTTGACAACTGTATGGATGGTAGTTTGGGAAATACGTCATCAGACCCATATTTCTGTTTTTAGTCACATCTTGTCTTATAATACTATGAGAGATGAACTCATGAACTCCTTCATACACACTTTTAATGATATTCCCCAACATCTGGTGCAATGTCTAGAGTACAGTAGACAAATGGTGGCAACTGCAAACTTTCACTGGGCCATATGACTCAGAAGGAAGGCAGAGGTGGGAGACTATTGGTACAGAATCTGGCATATAATGTAAGCCATGATTTGTATGTTGGTTTCGTTAAATAAATACTTGATGATGCACTGATATTGCTGACACTAGTATTGATGAAAAAAGTAAGGAATAGCTTTATTTGCAGCTTTGGATAAACTACTTAATGTCACTGATTAAAAAGTAATGTTCTGTCCAAATGAATTTTTTTGGCATATGTTGCAATTGAGAATGAACATTTTACCTCATCTTGTGGGTTAAAGCTCATATGAAAGAACGGTATCTATTAGATACAGATGAAAGACAAAGACTAGAGGAGAAAAGGCAGGAGCAATTAAAAAAAAGAAGTGGAAAGGTGATAATACACACACACACATACAAACACACAAGCATATATATATATATATATATACATGTATACATATATATACATATATACATGTATATACATATATTATATATATATGCTTTATATATATATATATATATACACATATATTTTTTTCTTTTTTGGTAAGGGGAAAGACATGCATGAGTCATATATGACCACACAGATGGGGAAAGAGAGGACTACAAGACTTCACCTATAAAATTAGTATTAACCTACTGTGTGACTTTTTGTTCCCTTTTTAATATTTCTACTTTTAAGTGATGAAAGCATAGAATACGTTAAGGAAAAAATGAAACTTTTCATCTAAGGATTTCTAAATAGCCAGACAGAATTCTAATGCAAGAAGGTTAAAGGAGTTAAAGTCCATAGTAGAAATAAACACACTACTGTAATGATTTTGTCCTCTGGTAAAGTTGCTAAAACACAGAAGCACACCAGGAGCCGTGAACATGCTGAGAAGGTTTTGACAGTAAGTCAAAAAGATTCCCAGCATGTTAGAAAGGAGTTAGTTCTCCATAAGACTGGGGATAGGACCAAGGTTATATAATAAACAATGGCAATTAGTGAGAAAAGTATCAAATTGACACTGGGTGTTTGCATATCTTTAAATCTCGCTCTAATTGGATATTCTATTAAAGGATAATGTTTATGCTAATACTGACTGATAGTTATGCTTAGCTGTTTTAATAGGGTTCTATTTTTATTTTGAAAGAAAACAGTTGAGTGGAAAAGTATGCTAAATTCAGTTTCTCAATTAGATATACCTGTAGGCAAATTAACAATCTCAGAATCACACTTTTGGAAACAATATTTGAAGCATCTATTGTTACATCATAATTGCAGATATGGTCAAAGAAACGCAGTTGTCTTAATGTTAACTTCATAAATCCAAACCTAGAAAGTGACAGCAAAATCACAACAGCAAATTGAATGGATGTGTGTTGTAGCTGGTCAAGAGTTCATCTTATCCCTAAACCAAAAGTTAGTCTTTACAGGGGTACAGGCTAGAAATGTCTACTGGTCATCCATTAATTTTTTTGAGGTTAAAAAAATCAAACTATTTGTTTTTTAATCAACTCACTAGGAAAATATATCATGGCCTTGAAACACTGAACAGAAGGGCTGCTCAAATTGCATTCAATAAAAAGTTAATTTAAAAGGAATAGAATTCTTTCCAACACAACGCTATGAACTAATATGCTGCTCAAAAAACTTTTACCAACAGTGGTAACTGGGTAATGGGTGACCATAATCCCTCTATTCTGGTGGAGCAAAAGTTCTCCGCTGCAACCTACCTACACCCTAGAGAAGTTTAAGTAGTTAAGTTGCTGTTCTCAGAGAGTCCTCTCAACAAATTTTTTTGGTTAAAGAGAGCAAATCAGCAGTACCAGGATCAGATGTTACACCCTTTCAACTTTGGTGAAAACTAACTATCCCCAAAACCAGTCATCTATTATCCCTTAAGCAAGATACTTAAGGTTGTTCTGCAGACAAAAAGAGGCTTTCTTTGTCCCTAATTCTGTTGCAAGTTAATTTCAAAAAGCAGTTTATTTGTAGTAACTTCCTGCCTCTCAGTAGGAGGGAAGACAAAAAAAAAAAAAGGACCCAGTAGGAGTCCTAGAAAAGCCAATATAAAGGAATCATTTTCTACTGCCTAATGGGAGATTTCCCTTTTATGCTCTTGCTTAGTGTCCAAGTTGAAAACTGGCAGGAGTATTGTCCTTGTCAAAGGGAAGATCACTAGGAAGCTGCTTTGAGTTGCAATCCAAGTAACTCTCTTTTCCCATACTCCCCTCTATACCTCAAGTTCTTGTGCCAGACAGAAAGGCTCAACTGTGTTTCTCTTTTCCAATTAGTAGTATTTAGTAGTAGCCAGTATTCATAAACCAAGGGGCTGTTCTGGCTTCCAGGAACTGCACATTCTGAACTAGCTGAAAGCCTTTAAGGGCTTCAACAAGTACAACTGACAGGATGAGTCTGGGCACTATTAGCTCTCCATGCTATTGCTAAACCATACCTGATAACCACTTTCTTCCATTCTTCAACCTATGGGCTAAAATATAGTGGAACCAAAAGAGTCCAGAGGCCGATTCAAAATTCCTATAAGGGTAGCCTTAAAGTTTCTACCAGTCTCAATTTCTTTATTCTTAAACTTTTACGGAAAGCTACACATTTATATATACATTTTAAAAAGTACACCCACTCTCCCACCTCTGATGACTAAGGACTAGGATTCTATTTCACAATAGATGACAGAGAATCCCTCATCTTTTTGGACATGATGGGGATGAGGTGTATGTGTTCATCTATACATTTAGTCACATAGAACTCTAGCTGCCTCTTCAACTACTATTCTTTGCTCCTAGCATCCATCAAATCTTTGGCTTTGCCATTTATGTTGCATGGTTCATGGAGCCAGGCTGGTCTGGAACTTATTCAGTTTTCTGGTCACAAGTGCATGGGCCTGGGCCTAGGGTGCATGGCAGTGCACAATGCACTGATCAACCTGCTTCTTGGAGGCCTAAATATCTTCATAGCAAGCTGATACTATACCAGAACATGACACCCTGAATCTTCTGAATGTTCTCCTGCTCTGGTCCCTTCATCATGTTGTCCACCACTTCTTGAACCCTGGCTCTGAGTTTCAGGCCAGCCTGCGCCATTTAAAGCCATTTATAGCCTGGCTCTCTTCTATCCTTTCCAATCTTATTTCACATTATTTTTATTCATGGATTCACTCCAGTCACATTGGTGCCTGAAAGGGACATTCTGTCTTCATCCTCTTTGCCTGTCCTGGGGTGCTTTCCCTTCTCAATTCTGCCTTTTAGAATCCTAAGCTTTCCTGTAGTTTCTGCTCTACTGTCATGTCCTTCTTTTTTTTTTTTTTTGTTTTTAGTGAGGCAATCAGGGTTAAGTGACTTGCCCAAGGTCACACAGCTAGTAAGTGTCAAGTGTTTGGTCTGAGGCCGGATTTGAACTCAGGTCCTCCTGACTTCAGGACTGGTGCTCTATCCACTGTGCCACCTAGCTGCCCCCATCTCCTTCTCAGGGCCTAACCTGATACCCACCCAGGTGTCAGTGCTTTCTCTCCTCTCAAATTATCTTGTATTTTCACTTCTCTGTGTACATATTGTGTCTCATCTTCCCCAATCAGTAAGTTAAGCTTTTTGAAGGCAGGGCCTATTCTATCTTTGTTTTTCTATTCTTAGAGCTTAGTATAATACCTTGCATGTGGGGGTTTAATAATTATTCAGACAAATTGAACTTTTGAAAAATGCAAAATTTCGATAGAGAGATAAGAGTTCATAAGGCAGCTGGGGTATAGTGACAGAGCTCTAGCCTTGGTCACAGGACCTGGGTGAATCACTTCACTTTTCAGTACTCTTAAAGTTGTGGAGAAGCTGTTGATGAACTACATGGTAGAGAAAGCTTTCTCTCTAGCCAGAAACTTCTACTTCTTATCCCTATTTATCTATATATTTCTGCATCTACACCTTCTTCTGCAACAAGATCTGCATCGACATCTCTGCATCATCTATATCTATGCCTATGCCTATGTCTTATATCTCTAGGTAGCTTAAAAATGCACTAAGGTTTTTGTGACACTCTATACATACATACACATATTCATGCACACATACATATACACATATATCTATATGTTTATGTATAAATATATGTATATTTATATGTATGAAAATTTCACATATCTATGCATGGAGAATTCATGATATCATCAGCCATATAGTGCTATGCCTCTGTACCTTCTCATCCCTACCTTGTAGGATTATTGTGAAGATCAAATGAGACAATACTTGTGAAGTGCTTAGCACAGTGCCTGACACATAGAAGGGGCTACATAAAAGCTTATTCTTTTCACTTCTTTTCTAGGATACATGCATACACATATATAAACACACTCTTTCCTCTTTCTCCTTTTCCCTCTCTCTCTCTATTATATATGAACACATATACACATGTATATATGTACATATATATATATATACATATATTTGGATATTAAAATAAATTTGTATCATTTACTTATATACCTATATACATATACTTATATATAAGATATGAAGGACAGTTTTCAAAGAAATAAATCAGGCCTATTAATAGCCAAATTTAAAAAAAAACTGCTCCAAATCACTAATCGGTAGAGACATGCACACTAAAAGAATTCTGAGCTTCTACCTCATGCCCATGAGATTGACAAAGTTGGCAAAAAAGAACAATGACAAATGTTGGAAGGACTGAAGGAAAATAGGCACATCAATGAGTTGTTGGTGGAACTATGAAATGGTATAACTATAAGGTAAATCAATCTAGAGCTATGTCCCCATAGTTATTAAAGTGTATATTTTAGGCCTATACTCTAAAGAGATCAAAGAGTGAAGAAAAGACCCATATATACAAAAATAGTTAAAACACTTCTTTTGTGTGTGTGTGGTGGCAAAGAACTAGAAACCGAAGCGGTATCTGTCATTTGGTGAATGGTGACCAAATTAAGTATATAAATATATTGGAATATAAATATGCTATAATACTGTATAATGAATAAGGAACCTGGGAAAACTTATATGAAATGATACAGAGTGAAGTGAAAAGGACAAAGAGAACAATTTATAAAATATTAATAACATTACAAAAACTTAAGAATTCTTATCAACACAATGACCAACTATACTTCTAGGCAGCTCATGATCAAAAGCTACCCACCTATTGCTACTGAGTTGATGAATTCTTGGTACAAATTGAGACATACATTTTTGGGACATGGACAGTGAGGGAATTTGTTTTGCTTAACCATGTATACTTGTTGCAAGAGTTTTCTTTTTTTTCTTTTCTTTTCTTTTTTTCCATTAGTGAGATGGAGGAAAGAGATTGGAGGGAAAGAAAATAAATATTTGTTAATTGAAAAAGTAAAATTAAAGTGAAGTAAAGTAAAAGGAGAATAAAATTAAAATCTATGTTTTCTTGTAACAAAATAAATTTTTAGTTTTGTAGTAATAACCTTAACTATTTAAGAAGAAAACAAGAATAACTAAGAACTGAATGATTCTGCTCATTCTAATCAGAAGAACTTGTCAACTTTCAGAATTGATCATTCTTTGGACAATATTAATTCTTCCTCTTTGAACCTGGACGGAAACATGTACTGTTCCAGGAGGTTTCTGTCAGAGCTGATTTTTCATTCCCCATGCCTACTGATCTCAGAGTAATGGTGTGCCTAGGCCTAGACAATGGTGGGCTGTTCCACCCAATTGATTTTAGTAAATATCATTTAAGCGGAGCAAAGAGTTTATTTTTGTTTTTGTTATTCTTGTCCTATTTATGATGGAGAATAAAACTTTAATTGTGAAAGTTGGAGAGTAATATGGGAAATAAACACGAATTTTATCTTGGATATATGTAGGCTAGCCTTCCTTGGGAGCGACTCTTCAATGGATAAGAAAAATCTTCTAAATTTCATACCTCAAGGATGTAAGATGATAATCAAAAGACAATAGGAAGGGAAAGTAAATGGAATAAACATTCATATAGTGCCTACTATGTGCCAGGCATTGTGCTAAGTACTTTACAAATGTTCTCTTACTTGATCCTCACAGCAACCCTGTGAGGCAGATGTTGTTATTATCCCTATTTTACAGTTGAAGAAACTGAGGCAAACAAATGTTAAGTGACTTGCCCACGATCATACAACTAGTAAGTATCTGAGCAGGATTTGAACTTAAAGTCTTTCTGACTCCAGTCCCAGCACTCTATCCATAGTATTACCTTGCTGCTTTGCTAATAAGAAATGGATTATATAAATAATAGTCTAACACTTTTTTGAACTGATATAAAATAGCATAAGAGGTGGTGTGGTTTTATGAACGGATAAGAACAGCCTTGGAATCTGAGAAACTTGGGTATGAGTTTTTCTTCCCTCTTAAATATCCAATGAATAGAGTCTATTTTCTCTGACTAATCATCTTGAAGGCAGTCACCATCACTTGGAGGTACACAGAGGAGTTCCCAGTGTTTTCCCAGCAAGATGCTGGGTTGTATGTTTTGCCTTTGCCCTACTTCCACCCTCCTGCCTTCAAGAAAAGGCCCTTGATCTGTTAATTCATTTGGTTGTTTGAAGAACTCCTCAAATTGATCAAGTGCTCATCTGATCAACCTCCCCTCCCAATTATATATCAATTTCCTGAACCTGAACTCTCTCACTCTCCTGGTGCCCTAACATGCTTACTATTTAAGAAACAGATATTTTGGTTGAAAAATTGGAAGAGGTTAAGCTATTGTGTCTAAACTGTGTGGTGAATCAGCCAATCAGAAAGGAGCAGATATTTGTTGATTATCATCTGCACAGGAGTGATAGAACTTAAAAAAAAAAGGTTCTTGGACTGCTGACTTTTTTAGTGGCCCAATTTATGAACCTGAAAGACATTCTAGAAAAGGATCACAAATAACCTAAGGATTGCATATGAGGTAAAAATCATTAAAATTGTGGAGGAGGAAACTCTTGGGCACTGTATTTTTTTATTGTGCTTAGAGAGGATGAAACAGTTCAGAAATAAGTATCAGAATCATATCAATCATGCACATATCGCAAAAAGTATATTTGTTTTGTGGGCCATACAGGACAAGATTTTTGATTCTATCTTAAAATTGCAAGGAAAAGTATCACCTTCCTAGAGTTAAAAATGGGGCAATTTTTAAAGTTAGAAGGTAGTTCCATTTCTTGTAACATTTTCTCTGAAAAAACATCAGAATTGCTGACCTTCATTTCCATCAAAGCAGAAAAAGAGGCCTTTATTTAAATGGCAGCAAAAGTTATTCAAGCCTAAACTTGATTAAACATCAGGACCAAGTGAACTTATAGAACTGTCTTACCTAGAGAACTGTAACTACTTGCTAATTATCTTTCTGTATGTCTTAGGCAGCCTGTGGGTTGGAGGCCTTGGACTAGATCAAATGACTCTTATGACTTCAGAGTTCCTCTTTGAGATGTAGCTCTGAGCTTTGGTCAACCATTTACCCTAAAATGAGGCTTCCTTAACCAGGCGAAATCTCATCACGCCTTGCTATAGAACTGGTACTTCTTACAAATTAAAACCCCAAGTGTACTCTAACATCAGTTAATTATGATTTTGCATATCCTTTATGCTTATTTCTCTGTATACAATTTGAAACCTTCTAGTAGAATGTAAGCTTCTTGAACATAGGAACAGTTGTTGCTCTTCAGTCGTAGCTTCTAGCTTATTCAAAGAGCTTTTCATAAAGTCAACAACTCTTGATTAACTGTGCTAATGAAAGAAAGCAATGGTGCTAATTATATAAAAAAAATGCTCATATCCCACCCAGTTGCCAAATTGATTTGGGGGAGTGTTACAAGACTTGGGGGAATGAGGCAGTAGCTTTGATTCACTATTGTAATTGGCTTTCCTAACAAAAACAACCCAAGGTCCTGGAGTGATATGCCCTCTCCTTCTCCATCAGGCTTCTAGCAGAAGCTGGTCTGTAAAGACAGGTTCCTTTTCTCTTGCACTTCAGTTCATTATCCTCCTACCCAGAGCAAAGCTGAAAAATTACTGAAAGTATAAATTAGCCTCAAATCTAGAGTCACTTGAAAGGTAGAGGGAATAAAAAGCTACTCAATATGGATCAGTATAGGACAGCCATTTATATCCTCCACAAAAAAAGGAATGCTAAACAGAAAAGAATCTCAAAAATATGTATTCAAAAATACTTACAACAGGACTTAGTAACTTAAAATTACTGTTATGCTCTCCCAGAAAGTTGCAACTTAACACCATCCAAAAAATCAAGTATTTTGCAGCATTGCTTAATTGGCATTTTATATTTTACCTCAATTCTCCACTGTCTAATCTGGAAATCCCAACCAGGCATTGAGTTTCTTGCTTGTCAGTGGCCAAGGTCTCCACTATAGAAACCTCTCCTTACTGCCAATTGTCTTTGAACAAGAAACCCAGGATTTCTAGATTTCTAAAGCTCACAAGGTTGCCTTCATGGCTAGAACAATGAGATTACTTCATGAATCCAAAGATTTCAAGTCCTTTGGCTCTGAGCCAGCACACAAAATTGATGGAGAATAGTCAGGCAGACAGGTGGCAACCTGCATTATACTGTAATATTTTGATGGAATACTCTTTCCATAGATAACAGCCAATTTGCACTTTCTTATCCTATACAATTCTTAAATCAACTTTCTGCAAAAGTCTCTGAACAAAGTCTCTCCAATACTACAAAAACTTTCCCATCAGTCTTTTAATGTTTTGTGGATAGCATTTCTGCACTGGAGCTGTCCATTTATTATCCCTCATTATTGATGCATGAGCTGCCCATTTGCTTTTCTGATCATATGTGACCTTGACAATGTCTTTTATCCTACTTCTTGTATATACTTGGTATTGTGAACTATTTAGTCCCCATCATAACTTCTTAGATCACCCATAATTTTTTTTATGCATGTTACATATGCAATTATTATTTTTGCATCTTACATACACACATACACACTTGTTTGCTTTATTTCAGCTAACATTAAGATTAGTTTTAATTCTCTCAGTACAGTACACACCAACCTACCTAAAATGATCTCCCATCTACTCTACCTGGGCAAATTATCTCCTTTCTTAAAGTGTCAGGGTCAATTCCACCTCTTTCACAAATTTCTTCTGATCATCCCAACCTGAAATTATTTCTCCTTCCTCAGAATAGCTATAGTCATTAGTGTCTGTGCGATTAAACTGGTCATTAAGCATCCACTCCCTTGTGGCATCTGCTCTATTGTTGCCTTGAACTGTTAAATCTTTAGCTAAATTTTCAGTTGTTCTTCTAACTTTTAAAATGTTGTCTCCCCAACTAGAATATAAGTTCCTTGAAGACCAGGAATCTCATTCTTTTCTTTATCCCTGCTTGAACTTATAACAGTCCCTTGTACATTGAAGATACCTAATAAATATTTGTTGATTTAATTTAGTTTATTTTAATGAGAGATGTGTTACCACCCTAACAAAATTATCAGATATATAACATTTAATTTCCCATTAGCATTATCCTGGAGCAGCACTCCTCCAAGAGCCAGGTATCCTCATTCAACTAAATAAGGTATTTATTAAGCACATGCTATACGCATGTATCTGTACTACAAAGTAGGGATGCAAGGATTAAAGTGCAATTACAGTCTCTGAGTTCTAAGAGCTTGCATTCTACCAGGGGCATCCAGTATTTGTTTACAGATAAGTAAATACAAAGTTTAGGTGAAAGAGGGTAAGAACATTAGAACAAGCTGAATCCTAAACTTTTTTTGTGTGACATGGACCCCTACCCCCTTTGGCAGACTTTCTATCTTTATTCAGAATCATGTTTACCTATGTTCATAATTGAAGGAAATGCTAAATTTAAGTTAGAAGTTAGGGGAAAATGTGTGTGCAGGTGTATACAACATGCATGCATACATGCTTATGTATATGTACATATATATGTTCCCCTCATTCAAGGTCATGGACTTCCTGAAATCTATTCACAGATTACTCCAAAGTAGAGAAATCAGGAATGACCCTTTAGAACACGACCTATGTTTCAAAGAAAACGATGACAATGAGTTAAGTTATGTGATGCTATGTAAGGGGAGCAGTCAGGAAGCTAGTTTGAATGGAGCCAAAGATGTGTGATGGCTAGTAATATCAGTTAAGTCTGGAAAGGTAGGTGGGAGCTAGATTTTGGAGGGTTTTAAAGGCTATATGGAAGTTTCTATTTTATTCTAGAACAGGGGTTCTTAACCTCAATTCCATGAATTAAAAAACCTTGATAACTGTATTTCAATATAATTGGTTTCTTTTGTAATCCGATTTTGTTTTGTGCATTTAAAGCATTTTCTGATAAGCAACTCCTGCACTTTCCTGACTGCCAAAGGAGTCCATGACCCCAAAAAGTTGAAAAACCCCTGTTATAGAAGAACTAGGGAACCACTGAAGAATTTTATTTAGGAGCATTACATGGTTTGATCTGTTTTCTCCCTGGCTTCTCAGGTAAAGTGCCCTCAACAAAGGTAATACTCTAACTCCTCCCTGTTCATAACAACAACAACAACAACAACAACAAAACTACCTATACCACTTAACACTTCATCATACTCCATAAGAGCTGTCACTACACCTGGAATACAGTGACCACTTAATAAATGTTTGTTGACTGACATTGTGTGGCAACGGTTAATCAAACATAGTTAATGAGCTCTTTGTCTAAAATGTTTCTAACTACCTCCCCCAGTATCTATTGGGAACAGAGTTTAAATATATCTACTTGTTTATCATATCAGCTTATGGAGAACAGGGATATATACCTGTTCGCTTCTGTAATTCCCTTAGTGTCTGGCTTGATAGCTACTCAAGTAATATATATATTAAATTTAATTTGTTAAATTAAAATGTCTCCAAAAATATTTTAGAGGATAAATCCAATAGTGAGTAAACCTAAAAGGGGATGGGGAGGGGAATTTCTTTTAGATATGTTTTGCAGCTCTCTTAACTCACATCAAATGAATAGCTAGTTACTCTGAAGATACATAGGTTAGCCCTGGTGGAAGCTTTCTTAGATACATACAGAGTGTGCCCCTCCTTCCTGGAATTATTTTGCATATGGATTGCATTGAATTATCCATGTATGTATTGCATTGTGTTTAGCATACAATAAAAGCTCTTTGAGGATAGAGACTGATTTATTTTTCTTGTATGTATAGGCACTTAAATGTTTGTTTAATTACATTGCTGCCCATTCATTTCCCTCTGAAATGATTCCTTTTTACACTTTCTGAAACTCCATTTTGATCTCAGTGTTCTGCTGCAGAGGTTTCTGCTAATCCTTATTTTGGATACTTACAAAGTTCCCACATTCATAATGCCTTTCATGTAACATCAAGAATCAGGAGAAGGATTTCAAGAGCAGCAGCAATCACACAAATTGTAAAATCTTTATCATGTGCTGCGGGAGAGGTACAAAGAACACAGGAAGGATACCAAAGACTTGAAACTGGCAGTCTAGCAAAGGTACTTGATGACTACAGTATGTGGATCACTTTCACTGGTTAGCCATGTACAGTACATTTAGTGATGGCACTGCTGACAATTTAGAAAAGGTTTTAGAGTAGTTTGACTCTTTACAATTTCCAGTGACAATTTTATTGACTGAGATAAGGAGGTTCAATTCAAATAAATAAATTCAATTTACTTAATATCTCTGGAACACATAAAAGGCAAGAGCAAGAATATAAAGCATTCTTGAAAGATATTTAAGATTAGATTGTCAGAAAAGATAGTTCTGCCAAAATATAGTTTATTTGAACAATGTGCCAAAAGAGCAAAAGCTTACAATTCTGGGTGACTTTAATGCCAGAGTAGGGTCAGACTACCAGACATGGCAGGAAGTCCTCGGGAGGAGTGGAGTAAAAAAACAGCAACAGCAATGGTCACTGCTATTGAAGACTTGTGCATCTCATGACCTTCTCATCACCAATGTTAGAGTTACAAGGGCTTATGTTTCCACAGGTAGAATAATGCAGAGATTTAAAGAACAACAGCTCCAGGAAGTAGTACACTGTAGGTGGGCTCGGGCTTAGCCAATAAAAAGTAAGTTGATGGTTCCATAAAGACCCCAAAATCAAGATAAGGGTAGAGCCAGCTCAGACCATTAGGGTCCACCTGAGGACACCTGAAAAATGTTAGTGCGCCTGCTTAATGAACTTCATTGCTATTATCTGACACACCCTGCATAAAATTAGAGCCTCATTAACGAGTCATGGGATGCATGACCAAGGGAGGGGGAACATACTTGAGTATATCAAGGGGAAACATGTAAGGAAAGGTGTAACCTGGGAAGGGATGGACCAATCCAGGCCTGGGAGGTTTCCCACCGAACTCAACTGCATAAAAGCACACTTGCCCTTGCACTCAGGGCCCACCCCTCCTGAAGAGGGGTGGAGCCCGCTTCTGGCCAGAAACATCTAAATCCTCTGGAGTTTCTTTGTAATAAATTTTCTTGATACTAAATTTTTGATGTCAAGCCTATTTCTAACAACCAACACTGTTTTCTGTTTACCTAAACACAATAAAACTTTGTGGATGCACCCTTGCAACAAACATCGGCATCTAATAGACTGCCATTTTAAGGAAAAGAGATAGGATGTGAGAGTGACAAAGGTGATGTGTGGTGCAGAGTGCTGGACTGATCATAGACTTAACCTCTCTACAAGCTGAACATCTGCATTCAATAAACACTAGCCACATGCTATAAATATCAAGGAAAGAATTTGAGATGGATACTTTCTGAATATCTCTTATATACGTACTGCCCTGATAATAGGCTCTGGAAAAAATTAACTTGTATATTCTCCTAGTGCTAAATAGCAACTTTTCTTTTTTTATAAAGACCACTGGAAGGAAGATGGATTTGTCATTTTATCTCTTTGGAGAATCCCAGTGTGGAAATGCTCCCAAAAAGAAGACTGACAATTCATCATGAGATGCACAAGTCTTCAATAGCAGTGACCATTGCTGTTGTTGTTTTTTACTCCACTCCTCCCGAGGACTTCCTGCCATGTCTGGTAGTCTGACCCTACTCTGGCATTAAAGTCACCCAGAATTATAAGCTTGTCCTCTTTTGGCACATTGTTCAAATAAACTATATTTTGGCAGAACTATCTTTTCTGACATTCTAATCCTAAATATCTTTCAAGAATGCTTTATATGAATTGTCTTGAGGAGTTGCCAAAAGAAGTGAGAGATTGAGTCATTTGTCCATGGTCACAAACAACTAGTATATATCAAAAGCAAGACTTGAATCCAGGTCTTTCCAGACTCAAAAGCTTAAGGAGCACTGGCCTCTTATTCTGGTTTTACATATATATATATATATATATATTATATATATATATATATATATATATAATATTATATATATATATATATATATATATATATATATATATATATATATATATATATATATATGTACACACATATGTATATATGCATACATATATGTATATACATATATATGTACACACATATGTATATATATGCATACATATATGTATATACATATATATGTACACACATATGTATATATATGCATACATATATGTATATACATATATACACACATACACACACACATATGGAGTTTTGTGTAAGAGTAAGTGGAAGATGTAGATCTACTGTTTTATGAGTGTAGAGAACTCCCCAGTAAGGAAGATCATTTTAGCAATTCAGATCAGCAACTTTTCTCCAATTTATAGTCTTAGGTTCTTGGAGGAACTAACTTGCTCAGGGTCACAGAGCCAGGTCTCAAAAGTTGCTGCTGTTTATCCTTTGTTTTCAAAGGGGATCAATGACATCACAGGTTGATGTCTTGACTCCTGTGTGACTTGGATTTAAGTGAGGTAGAGTCTTACAAAGTTGTCAGCCTCACTCTCTCTTCCAGAGTCATGGAAATCAAGTGGCAAGACAAAAGTCAAGATTGGTGATGGTCAGGATGCAGTGGATGACCTTGGCATCTTCAATGTCTAACCAAGCATTAAGAACTTCACAGAGCCTATTTCAGATGCCATTGAAACAAGTTGTTCTTATCCTTCCATTCTGCCAGATTAAGTCTTCATATACTTGAGGTAGCTAAACCTCTAACTCACTGATAGGTTTGAGGCCTGTCAGTTACCCTCAACCTGTTTTAGCCTGTCTTCTGAGATAAGCTTTTTTACTTTTTTGGGGGGAAGAGTATGGCCACAGTACATGCTACAGCTTTTTGGAGCCACAGGTAAGAGTTGAGTATGAGATGGACACCCATGTGGATGAGCAGCCCTGAAAAGGGCTCAGCAAGCCCTCACACCAGAGACCCTAGTCATTCTGAACACTTTGTAACCCCTGTCTCAAAAGTAGGACTTGAGCCTATGTTGCCTTGATTCAGGCTGACAGTGCACTATTGCCATGCTGTCCATATACCTACAAAAGGCAGATAGGTCTCCTAGCTAAAGGAAAAAGTCAAAGAGCTAATGACATTCTTCTCTCCACTGCTTTGTTTTTATTTGTATCCCTAAGATACTGCCTGGAGGATAATAGGTCCTAATAAATGCTTGTTGAATGAAATTGTTGAATGCAACCTATAGCTGAAAAAGAAAGTTTAACAACACTTTTGATATCATCTCCAGAATTTCTGGATTATAAAAATTTTCTTAAGAGGTTTTACCTTCACTAATGTTATTTCTTTTTCTTGTGCTCTTCCTCTCATCACCTGCTGTTTAAATCTGAACCATTCTTTAAGATCCAGCCAAAATACCAATTCAATTATCAAGTTTTCTCTAACCCTCTCATTTAGGAGTAGTCTCTTCTTTCCCAATATTCTCATATCAATTTACTCGCACTTTTATTAGAGAATTTATGTTATGATATAATTTTTGTATCACAATATAAAACATTTCTAAATGCTCTATAGTCTGTCTATTTATGTGCTTTTAGTCTTCATTGCTAGAATGTTAGCACTCAAAGGTAAGACCTGTGTCTTAGTTACCTTGGATCCCCCAAGGAGCCATAATATAGGAAGGCCTCAAAGAATTGAGGCTCATTGAGTTCAACCAGCTAAGAGTGTCCAGTGTGACCTTGTCACCCAACCTTTTTGGGTCTCAGTTTCTTTAACTGTATTTTACAGTTTCTGTAACTGTAAAATGAGGACATTGGATTAGATGTCCTCTGGGTTGCCTTGCAGTTAGATGTACGATCCCAAAGAATTCCTTCCAGAGCTCATCTGACAGACTCATCTAACCTATGCTTGAATATCCCTAGTGATGGGGTGCTCACTTTCTCATGAGATAAACCATTCCACTATTGGTAGCTCTCCAAACTGCCTCCTTGTAACTTTCATGCACAGTTCTATTTCTAGCCTTTGAAGAAATATGGACAAGTCTCTTTTTTTCCTTCATGACAAATATTTTCAAATATTTAAATACTTCGTAATTAAAGTAACATCTGAATGTTATATGGAACACTGGTTTTGGGGTCAGAAGATTTGGATTCTAAAGCTGACCCTGTTACACTACCTAAAAGTCAGTTATATCTACTTGGACACATCAGCTTTGCCTTCTGAGGCTCAATATCCATGTCTGTAAAATGAGGCAGATTAATGAACATAATCTCTAAAATGTCTTCCCACTCTAAATCCTATGGTCCAATGATATTTATATCATACTTTAAAGATTGTAAACCATATTGCATTCATTGATTCTTTTTATTCTCTTAACAACCTTGTGAAATAAATAAAACAGGTCTTACCATAATTTTACAGATAAAGAAACTGAGGTTCACCACGGTTAATTCCCCCCCCTCAATATTTTAGAGCACATGAGTAGCAGAGTCAGTTTTCTATGATACCAGTAACTACTCTCTACATCATTTCTTGATTTATTCAGTTTGAAGGTTCAGAAATTTGTAACTATATACAATTATTAAAAAGAACAAGAAATACAAAGGTATATTCTTGAGATCTCATAAGTTACTATTTGGAATCAGAGACACAGGAGTGTTTCCTTTCTTTTCCCTTTTTGAATTGCTCAGTATGGGAGTATGAGATGAACAATACTTCTTGTTTGCCACCAGAGGTCTTCCAAGAACATATAATAGCTTCATTCCATTGAACTGGAAAGGAGAAAGCCGTCTTAACAAGTCCAGCTGACACAAATAGTTAGGAAGTAATTTACTCAAGCACTTCTAGTCATTACAGGTGTCATGTCGATTTAAGGTAAAACTTTTCTGGGAGGTAGAACTCATACCAAAAAAAAAAGCAACAGAAAGCCCTAAATGCAGATATGTTCTTGATATAGGTGTTTATGCATGTAGGCCCAGCAGAGGATCACAGATTGAGAGTCCAATTTCCTCACTTTACAGATGCAGAAACTGAAGCACAGAAACTGACACTAAATTTGCCCAAAAGCTTCAATAGCAAGATTTGGATCTAGGACCTCTGCCTCCTGAGCCAGGCCTCTCTCTGTTGTGCCAGGCTCCCTCCCATATTGACTTATTCCCCAGTTTGCTTTCATTGGAAAGCTTTGAAGCTTACTTGGATGCTAATCAAACTCTTATCAATAGTAAAAGGAAAATAAAATCTCTCTCTCTCTCTCCCTCCCTCCCTCCCTCCCAGTTAACTTGTCTTATCTAGAACTTCTCTCAAAAACATTTCATTTCAGCCTTTAAAGAATATTTCTAATTTACTCAAGACCTTAGGGAAGTAAATCAAGTGAGGAAACAATTCTAGGTAAACAAGTCTATCTTTCACTGATTTCCAGTAAATAAATCTTGTTTTTAAAAGAATAACATAAACATGTTTTAGGGGTGGAAAATGTAGTTCATTTTATTTTGATATGTGTGAGATGAGATCATGAAATATATCTTTAACAAGCTTATATCAGAGGTGAAAGGTAAGGGAAAAATTGTTGAGATTCTAGTACCTCTGAGGTCTGGGTTGGGTATGAAAATGATCTACCTACCTATGGCCCCAGGCCACTTCCCACCTTTAATCCTATCTGGGCTCAATTCTCCCTTGGCCACATGGTCCAGATCCCTGGAGTTTTGTTACCCCATAGACTACTTGGCCACTCCTAGATCCCTCCCACAGTCTTTACATAAGGTCCATCTTGTCTCCATTAAGGTGCTTAGATTCTTATAATCTAACCAAACATTTACTAATGTTCAGACTCCTTAAAAGTCTGCCCAATATGACGGAAGTTCTAATAAACCTTGTCTTTGGCTGAAAAGAAAAAAAAAACTATGAAAATGAACATTGATCAAACAACTCTAACTTTACTGTTAATTAAGTAGTGAGACAAACAGGAATCAGGTATGAGAGATAAGAAATTTAATACAAACACAATAAACATTTGTTAAGTAACTAGTGTAAGATATAATCTAAGAATGTTATTCTGAGATAATAGGTGACAATAATAATAGAGATTTATATGGGACTTTATAATTGGCAAAATCCTCACATAGATCTTCTCATTTATTCTACACAATGATCCTGGAGGGTAGATGCTTGCTATTATTACCCCCACTTTACAGATGAGAAAACAGAGGCTTAGAGAGGTAAAATGACTTGCCCAATTCACACAGCTAAAATGTATCTGAGGCAGGATTTGTTGAACCTGGGTCCAAATTCAACACTGTAGCCCCTAAGGTAGACATAATGTTTAGATAAGATTTTGCCTGCAAGGAGGTCTTATAGGCAGAAATGCCTTACATAATTTTGAAACAACTTACTCTCTGAGGTCAGACAAGGAGAATCATTACTTTTAGTGGTGATAGAGGATTAGAAATGGCTTTGTAGACAGTGTGAAATTTGAGTTGGGATTGTTAGGAGTAGCAAGAATTCACAGGCAAAGAGGGGGAGGAATACATTTCAGGATCAGGCAAGAACAAAGGCTTAGAGGTGGGGGAACACAAGGAAAAAAGAGTAATCCAAGTGGTTTGGAATGTAGAGTCCTTGCAGGGACTTAATATGAGGTAATGCTCCAAAATACAAAAGTGGAATACCTTGAATGCTAAGTAGAAGAATGTAAACTTCATTCCTTAGGCAATGGGGAGCCATTCAAAAATTTTGGGCAGTTGAAAGATTTTCCATTTCCTCCTTTCCATCTCCACTGGCATGAGGATGGATTTGAAGAGAGGAATAGGTGTGAGAAAATGAATGAAAAAGCATCTATTAAGTGTTTACTATGTACCAAGGACTGTCCTCAGTGCAGGGTATAAAAAAAATAGAAAAAAGTAAGAAAGTCTTTACTCTCAAGGGGCTCAAATTCTAATGGAAGGATGGGAACAACACACAAAAGAAACTTCATCTTCCAGGCAGATGGAAAAGCCTCCAAATACTATGGTTTTAGTGATTGGGCCACTGGCCCCAGTGGTCCTCAGGTTACATAAGTAGGTCAGAAGAAATGTTGAGGACTGCAAGACATTGAGACAGCACAGATGGTATGGCCCAGAGGATCTTAGGAGTCAATGGTAGGACAGATGGTAAGGCTTGGAGGCCCTTCATCTCACTGGAGGGAATATAATTGTTGACTCTCACTCACCTAAGGTATGTGAGCAATCAAGCAGCCCCATGAGAGGAGAGGTAAAAAGGGAGATTGCTGCCAGGTTACTCAGGATGATTTCTACACAACTAGAGGATGAGGCATCAGGGGATAGGCCAATAGAAAAACAGAGGATAAGAGGGCTATTGCAATAATCTGGTAGTGGATAATGAAGGCCATACTATAGAGGTGGCAGTGGGAGTAAAGAGGAGAAGGATAAGAGATGTAGCAGAGGTTGAATTAGCAATTGGAAATGAAAAGTGGAAGAGGACAGAGAATCAAAGATAATCCCAAGGTTACGACAGAAGATTGAATTAATAGTAATGCAATAGACAGAAAGACAGGAATTGAGAGAAACCTTATTAAGGACAAGACAATGAAGTCTGTTTGGGATGGATTGATTTTGTGATGACAATGGAACATAAAGCTGGAGATGTCCTTTAGGTAGAAATGCAGATCTAAAACTCTGAGAGAAGTCAGGATACTAAATGCAGATTTGGAAGACATTTGCCTAGAAGTGATAACAGATAAAATTGTTGAGCAAGAGAAAGAGGAGGGGAGGGCTAAGTGCAAATTGAGAAACACATGCAGGAACTAGGGAAAGGATGAAGAGCCAGGAAACTCAGAAGAGGAGTGGTTAGTGAAGTAGGAGGAGAGCTAGGCAAGCAATAGAGGAAAGCATAGTCACTATTGAAGATGATGGCCAATTGTGCTAAAAACTGTAGAGGTCAAGAAGGATGAACATCTTTTTAAATTTTTTTTTAATATAAATTTATTCATTTTTAGTTTTCAATATTCACTTCCACAAGTTTTTGAATTCCAAATTTCTCACCCCTCCCCCCACCCCAAGATGGCATGCATTCTGAATACCCCTTCCCCTGGTCTGCCTTGTCTTCTATCTCTCCCCCCTCCCTTCTCTTATCTCCTTCCCCTTCTATTTTCCTGTAGAGCAGGATAGAATTCTGTACCCCATTTCATGTATTTCTTATTTCCCAGTTGCATGTGAAAACATTTTTTTAAAAAACATGTGTTTTTAAAACTTTGAGTCCCAAATTTTCTCCCTTCCTCCCTCCCCACCCACCCTCATTGAAAAGGCAAGCAACTCAATATAGATTGTACATGTGCAGTTATGCAAAACACTTTCTTAGTAGACATGTTGTGAAAAACTAACTGTATTTCCCTTAATTCTATCCTGCCCTTCATTTATTCTATTCTTTTTTTGACCCTGTCCCTCCTCAGAAGTATTTGCTTCTGATTACCCTCTTTCCCAATCTGCCCTCCTCTCTATCATCCCCCTGCTCTCTTGTCCCCTTCTCCCCCTATTTTCCTGTAGGGTAAGACAGATTTCCATACCCAATTGAATGTGTATGTTATTCTCTCCTTAAGCCAAATCCTATGAGAATAAGATTCCCTCATTCCCTCTCCTTCCCCTGTTTCCCCTCCACTGTGAAGACTTTTCTTTTCTGTTTTTTTTGTAGATAATTTACCCCATTCTACCTCTCCCTTTCTTCTCTGAGTATCATCCTCTCTCATCCCTTAATTTTATTCTCCAGATATGACCCCTTAATCTTCAACTCACCCTGTGCCCTCTATCTATCTATCTATATACATACATACATAATTTTTTTCCTTCAACTACCTAATACTGACAAAGTTCTCATGAGTTACAAATATCATCTTTCCATGCAGGAATGTAAACAGTTCAATCTTAATAAGTCTCTTATGATTTCTCTTTCCTGTTTACCTCTTCATGTTCCACTGGAGTCCTGTATTTGAAAGTCAAATTTTCTGTTTAGCTCTGGTCTTTTCATCAGGAATGCTTGAAAGTCCTCTATTTCACTGAATGACCATTTTTTCCCCTGAAGGATTATACTCAGTTTTGCTGGGTAGGTGATTCTTGGTTGTAATCCTATCTCCTTTGCCCTCTGGAATATTATATTCCATGCCCTGCGGTCCTTTAATGTAGAAGCTGCTAAATCTTGTGTTATCCTGATTGTGTTTCCACAGTACTTGAATTGTTTCCTTCTGGCAGCTTGTAATATTTTCTCCTTGACCTGGGAACTCTGGAATTTGGCTACAATATTCCTAGGAGTTTTCCTTTGGGGATCTCTTTCAGGAGGAGATCTGTGGATTCTTTCAATTTCTATTTTGCCTTCTGGTTCTGCTATATCAGGGCAGTTTTCCTTGATAATTTCTTGAAAGATGATGTCTAGGCTCTTTTTTTGATCATGGCTTTCAGATAGTCCAATAATTTTTAAATTCTCTCTCCTGGATCTATTTTCCAGGTCAGTTGTTTTTCCAATGAGATATTTCACATTGTTTTCTAATTTTTCATTCTTTTGGATTTGTTTTACAGTGTCTTGATTTCTCATAAGTCACTAGCTTCCAATTGCTCTATTCTAATTTTTAAGGAAGTATTTTCTTCAGTAATCTTTTGGACTTCCTTTTCCATTTGGCCAATTTTTCTTTTTAGGGCATTCTTCTCCTCATTGGCTTTTTGGACCTCTTTTGCCATTTGGGTTAGGCTGTTTTTTAAGGTGTTATTTTCTTCAGTATTTTTTGGGTCTCCTTTAGCAAGCTGTTGACTTGTTTTTCATGATTTTCTTGCATCACTCTCATTTCTCTTCCCAGTTTTTCCTCTACTTCCCTTACTTGCTTCTCAAAATCCCTTTTGAGCTCTTCCAAGGCCTGGGACTGATTCATATTTTTCTTGGAGGCTTTGGATGTAGGAGCTTTGATTTTGTTGTCTTCTTCTGGTTGTATATTTTGATCTTCTTTTTTCACCAAAGTAAGATAATATAGTCTGACTCTGTTTGAGCTGCTTGCTCACAATCCCAGATAATTACTTGAGTTTTAAACTCTTTGTTAAGGTAGGAGTCTGCTTCCAATGTGGAGAGTGTACTGTCCCAAGCTTCATGGGTTTGTGTAGCTGTTTTCAGAGATACTTGTAGGGACCTGTAAATTTTCAGTTCTTCCAAGGTGGTATGATAAGGGCTGAGGTGTTTACTCCTTTCCTGGCCTGTGACCACAAGTATTCCTTTCTGTCCCATAACTGTGAGGAGGGGTTTCTCTCCATAGCCACTACAAGCTCCACCACGCCAGCGCTCCTCCTCACCCCAGCACTGCCGCCCAGAACTTTGACCCAGATCCACACATGGGCAAAGCAAGAGATTCCTGCCTCAACACTGGCAAAGAGATCCCTGCAATCCCTCTCTGATCAGCCACTGGATTCTCCCTCAGTCTGTGGGCTGGAAGCTTGGGAAGCAGCTGCCCCTCCCCCCAGGGCCACGCTCTTGGGGAATGGAGTTGAAACCCCACCTTCCTCTCTGACCACCGACAGAAACAGACTTTTCCCACTGACCTTCTAAGTTGTCTTTGGCATTCGTGGATTGAGGAGTCTGGAAACCTCCACAGCTGCCCAAGATTCAGTCCTTGGAGGCCTGCTCCAGGTTTGTTGCAGCCCCCACGTTGGGCTGCGCTCCCAGCCCGGCGTGATACACCTTTCTGATCAATCATCCAGGTTGTCTTGGGCTGGAAATTTGTTTCACTCTGTCTTTTTGTGGGTTCTGCTGCTTCAGAATTTGTTTAGAGCCATTTTTTATGAGTATTTGGAGGGGTTTGGGGGAGAGCTCAAGCAAGTCACTGCTTTCACTCAGCCATCTTGGCTCCGCCCCCCCCATCTTTTTTTAAATGGGTAATTATACATGACAAGTAAGAGGTCCAACAATCTGGCAGTTCTGGTGATCTTTGAGAAACAATTTAAATAGAGTAGATAAGGCAGAAGAGTGATTAGAGGTGCCATGAGGAGAAAGTGGGTAGAGAGTAAGAGGTGGCATTGAATATAACAAGCATTTTTCTAAAAATGTATCCACGAAGGGGAATGTATAGATGGGATAATAAATAGATGGGATAAAACTCCTATTTAGAAATTCCAAATAAAATTTTTGTGTATCTAAGGATTTTTATAAAGTATTTCCAAGGACATTTTAAAGATCTGTCCATAGGGTAAAATTAGGTAAAGGAAATTGCGTTCCATAATTATTTCTGTTTATGCAAAACAGAAGGAAAACAACTACATGTAATTGCACTGAATATTCATCCCAGCATTGCTCTAAGGACCTCTCACAATTGAACAGAATTGTCCCATAATCATCTTAGATGTTAGTCTTACCACAATCTCTATTTTGTCCTTACAATTTGAGAGAAGGGGTGGGGGGAAAGTGGAACATTTGGGGGAATTTAAGGCTTCGGGTTTGTCTTCTCTCCACCTTTCTCAGAGTTTAGCATGGAACGAGATATAAAAAATCACAGAAATAGAAACTCAATATTGAAATGAGTGACAATTTAAATTTACAGTGTTATTAGAGTCATATTTGATGTGAAGAAAACAGATTAACCTCAGAGAATATGGTCCCATTAGAAAAAAAAAAGTCTCTTGGTTATCACTCTAACTGGGAGATTTTTTTTGTTGTTGCATGAATAATGAGGAAATGTTTCTTATTTCTTCA
The DNA here is from genome assembly GCF_003287225.1 of Phascolarctos cinereus. NCBI lineage: Eukaryota > Metazoa > Chordata > Mammalia > Diprotodontia > Phascolarctidae > Phascolarctos > Phascolarctos cinereus. The sequence goes on along the minus strand of NW_027555847.1, from coordinate 346,427,461 downwards.
CAGACTGTCAGATGAGAATCTCTTGAGCTGTGGTATTTGAAAACACTCTTTTTAGAACTCATTAATATCCAATGCAATTTCATCTTTGTGCTTTCACAAAGTAATTGCTGGTACTGATGGCTGTTTGCCAAAAGAAATGATCTTTGATTATTCAATTGTAGGATCAACACCTGTTGCATGGAGAGTAATAGAAATCTCCACCATTCTTTAAGTCCTTTGGGGATCCCAAAACACCATCTATAGCTGAGAGGGGTAGTGAGAGTTAAGGGCAAGTAAAAAGATGGAGAAGGTAGGAGGCAAGAAGACATCTAGTTCTTTCTCATCAATTGCCACTTCAGTGTCACTTCTCAGGTTACATATAGGGAGATTATGGCTCAGGTGGCAAACAGTTCATGAAAATATTATCAGGATTTACATATTTCATCTCATTCATAAATGGTTCTCCCCAGAGATGAGATGATTTAGAGAAATCTCCAATTTTATATAGTGCTCAATAGCCAAACAATAGATAAACACTGCATGGGCTAATGTTTATGATTAAGAAGTTATAATTTGTATAGTATTCTAGGGTTTTCAAAGTGCTGTGCACATGATGTCTCAGTTGATCTAAAACAAAACCCTTTGATATAAATACTAGAGACATTATAATCCACATTTTATAAAGGAAACTAAGGCTCCAAGAATTTAAGTGACTTTCCCATGGTTATACCATTAGTGAGCAACAGGGTCAGATTTGAACCCAAGATTCTCATGATTCAAAGCCCATCATTCTATCTACTACAGCATGCTAAAACATAAAATACTATCACCACCACCACAAAACCTTATAAAAGTTAGCATTTATATAGCTCCTACTATGTGCTAGGCATGTGCTAAGTGTTTTACAAATATTTCACTTGATCTCCACAATAACCCTGAGAGGTAGATATTATTAGTATCCCCATTTTGTAATTGAGGTGGCTGAGGCAAACAGATTAAATGATTTGCCCAGAGTCATACAGCTAGTAAGTGTCTGAGGCTGGTTCTGAACTCAGGATTTCCTGACTCTAGGCTCAATGCTCTGTGCACTATGGCACCCCCTGTCATCTTATACTTATCCAACATGTATGGAAAAAGGAAAAGGGGCTCAAATCAAGCCAGATGAAGATCACTTGAAAGGACTAAAAATGCTTGGCCTGAATTTGAGAAAATTGGGGAATTGTGGAGGGGGGAGGAGGGTGATTGTAGTTGTCTTCTAATATTCCAACTGAGATGAATGCATGGATGATATAAGAAGGTAAAATTCAACTTACTATAAAGAAACCTTCTCCCAAATTAGAGTTGTACAAAAGTAGAATGGGCTGCTCATAAAGTCACAAATTCCCCATCATTAGAAGTATATAAATGGGTTAGAACCGATGTTATGGAGGTGATTATTGCTTTGTGCAGGGAGTTGAACTAGGTGACCCTTTCCAGTTGCAAGATTTTACGATTGCAATACATATGTACCTTGTTTACTTTTCTTAGAATCAGTAAAGAAACATCTGTGTGTGTTCTCTTTCTTTAGATTTCATGTACTCTGATTTTTACTATAAGAAATATGAAAAAAAAAACCCTTCACCTATATAATAACAAAATAGTGTATTTTCCTTTATTTTCAAAAAATGCCATCAAAGCCTTTAGGCAGTCCTGTTCACTGCCTTGTGAGATCTTCTCATGCATAAGAAAAACTTATTTGGCTGGCCTAGTAAGGAAGTTGGCCTGGACTGCACTGAACTGCATTGTTTCTAAATGAAAAATTGAAATCTAAATATTTTTTGTACCATATTCAGACTTTAATCAAGTTTCTTAATAGGACTTTGAGTCTAGAAGTTGATTTTTAATCTTCCGTGTAATGAGACAATTAGTATAGAGAAAGAAGAACATCAATTTTGCTTGCCTACAATAATAGTGTTAGTATCCTAGTCTTCATCCATTTTGGTTAATGATTTTTCAGAAAATATGTTTTAAATTAAAGATCAATAAATAGACATAGAAAATGGTGCTAAGGGAAATTTTTTTTACATCATCAGAGTACACTGGACAAAGGAAAAGAACTAATCCTTAGTATATTTGTGTACATTAAAGAATGTGTTTAAAAAGATTAATGTAATAGGGAAAACAAGGAAAACAGGGAGATCATGAATAGATTACCTATATTTTACAAGAGTGCTTCCCAGAGTGTCCTAGGTCTTATCCTTCCTTATGGCTTCATTGTTTGCTTTCAATTTTCATGGAACAAAAATCCTGGCAAAAACCTGTGAGCTAATGTTGCCTATGAAAAATGCTGAGAAAATACTCCCAAGGTCATTTAAGACTATTTTCCTTTTTCTACCTAACAAAGTTACTACAGAGTACCATTTGCATTACAATTCAGAGCAATTAATACTTCAGGTTACAGATGGACCACAATGGTTTCAACAAATCTAGTCAAAACTGGGCTATCCCATAGTGTGCCATTGGGGTGGAGGGATATTTATTATTTCACTTAGGCACTGCATGTCCTTGTCAAGTGAGGCTCTTTAAGACAGTCTTTGGAAGACATTAGACCAATAAAAATCTTTGTTATATGCAGTTTGGGGAAAGTATCCATCAGGGATTTGAGCAGTGGTAAGCTTTTCTTGAAATAGGAAATACGCCATCCTCTTTCCTCTTTCTGAAGTCAAACTCATCATGGCAAAACTCCCATAGAATTTAGAAAGAAACTTCTTAAGATATTTATGTGAAAGCTTTTAAAGAGATTTCTTTTGAAGTGCATGTTTATTTGTAGAACATTTTTAGTTTGACTGAAAGAAATCACTTTCCTCCCAAACAACTTCAGCTAATGTGCTCTCACTGTAAGAACTGCCAAGAAAATGAGTGGTAGCAAAATGTTAGGAAGAAAAGGAGGAAGTCAAAAATGGTTTCAAACAATATTTCCTTTTCAGTATGAGTCTGATGAAATCTCATCTGGGTAGAGTATTGGGGATATTCTTTAGCTCTAATGAGAAATTCATGCTAGAGGAGGATTGGTTGAAAGAAATAGGGATAATAAAGCTGGAGAACACTGAAGAGAACACAACAGTTATCGTTGAGTATTTAAAGAATGATTATGAGTAAGCCAAAGTCAAAGCCAACAAACATTTGTTAAGTGCCCGCTATGTGCCAGGCACCACTAAGTGCTGGATACAAAGAAAGGTAAAAAAAACACACACACAAAAAACCCCAATCACATTTGAAATGTGAAATCCTGCACTCAAGGAGTTCATGATCTAATCCAGGAGACAACACAAAAAAAGAAACTAAAAAGGGGATGAGGGAGGCTCAGCTACCTGGAGCAGGAGCATAATGAAGTTCTGTGGCTATAGTGAAAAATGATCTGAGAAACTTCAGAAAAACCTGGAAAGATTTATATGAACTAATGCCGAGTGAAGTGAGCAGAACCAGGAGAACATTGTACACAGTAACAGTAACACTGTGCAATGATCAGCTATGATAGGCTTAGCTCTTCTCAGCAATGTAATGATCCAAGAGAATTCCAAAAGACTCATCGTGGAAAATGCTATCCACATCCAGAGAAAGAACTATAGAGTTTGAATGCAGATGGAAGAACACTATTTTCACCTTTTGTTTTGCTTTTTCTTTCTCTTGGTTTTCCCCTTTTTTCTGATTCTTTTTTCACAACATGACTAATGTGGAAATATATCCAACATGAAAGTACATGTAGAACCTATATCAGATTGCTTGCTGTCTTGGGGAGGGGGAGAAAGGAGGAGGGAGGGAGGGAGAAAGAAAAAGGTTTGGAACTCAAAATCTTGTAAAAGTAAATGTTGAAAACTTTCTTTACATATATTAGGGAAAAAAAAGAAAATACTATTTAAGAAAAGAAAATGATCTGAGAATGACTGAGTTTACAGAGTTGAATTAATCTTTCAGAATTTCTGAATTCCAGAGTTTCTGGGGATCATGAAATGAGGAGAAAAATCCACTTGAATGGGAAATGATGAGATGAATTTCCTGAGTACCCTCCTTAAAGGTGGATGATTGCAGAGGAGCTCTCCAATGCACAAAGTCCCTCTTCCCAACATTCTAGGGCAGGCATGTGCATTTCAAAGATGGTTTCATCTTTTAGGATGATGAGCTTCTAGAGATCAAGAAATCCAAGAATCATCTGAGTGGGAAATGATGAATTAGGTAAGAGAAATGACACATGATCCAATTGGTCTCAGAGGGTAGAATTAGATGGAATTTTTGAAGACAGACTTAGGTTTACCATAAGAAGAAAAAAAAACTATTAGGGCTATCCTGAATTGGAATAGGCTGTCTCAGGAAGGAATGAGCTCCCCTCTTAGATGAAGTTTATCAGCAAAAGAGAAATAAACATTTTTCAAGTAGAATGTAGAGAAGATTTTTGTTTAGGTATGAGTTAGACTGAATGCCCTCTTGTGTTTCTTACCAATCTGGTATTCTGTTAAATCTTACAGCATAGTTTTTATGCTGTGCTAGGATTTCTAAAGTTCCTCTTCATTCCCAGTAGGAGGAAGCACTTTTTGGAATTGTCAACAGCCACCCAAATTAGAGACTTTATTCTTTACTAAAACACTGCATTACAAAAACAATCTGTTGGTTATCACCAGGGCTCATTAAAAAACCAAACAAATGCCAACAATACCCATTTCTAATGTGGAGTCCTGCATAGCATAATATCTGTTAGAGTTCAACTACAGTTTTGTTAAAAACCCTTAAGAAATCCCATCAGGCTTCCTGCAATTTGCACATAGATATTCCACTTAAAATGTTTATCAGTATTTATTGTGTGCCCATGGGGTGTCTAGCACTGTTCAAACCTCTTTTAGAATATTCCCTGCGTTTTGCTCCTAGTGAGTTTTAGAACTTGTAAAAATTCCAAAAGGCTTAGCATTGAGATTGGTTATGAATGTCAATTTCACGGAAAATTCATAGCTCTAGAGACTTGGCATGGAATTGGCTTATTCCACTGTTGAAATTTAAATCTCCTTTGGATTCAGCTGCTCACCTGCAGCCTTGGACCTCAGTGACATTTTCTGAGTGATAGACTATGGCTTTTGGCTGCCCCGCCATCAACTGTAGCACCTCATCTCTATTACCTGTGAACCTCCCTTTAGTATTTTTCTCCCTTCCATTGTTTGTCAGGTCAAATGAGAGTTTCTTGATGAAATTGTTTAATACGCACAATAGAATGATTTAAACTAGTATACTCACTCACAGTCTTCTAGCATGTTATATACAGGGGCATCTTGTAGATTTAGTCTAATTGCATAATTTTACATAACAGCAAAATGAGGCTCAGAGACAAAAATGACTTGTCCAAGATTTTGTGATTCTCTAATTATACCTTTCAGCTATTAGCAATAATATGTTCTGTTGATAATTCACCCTCTTCTCACACAGAGTCACTTACCCTGGGTCAGGGTCTTTGTATTGCCTCACAACATCATCCATACTCTGTATCAGAAGGAAAAGGCCATTCAGTCAATTCTTATTTGTCCATATACTAGCTTATCTACATAAGTACATTAGCATTTAGCTTTCATAAATATTTTGTTCATATGCAGCTATGATCATGTTTTTCCTTTTTTTTGTGGGGGGGAAAAGGGTTTGTTGGAGCTGTGATTTCAATGATGTATATGATTCCCTGTGTGGGGAATCCCTTAATTCATACATCTCGTCTGTTAACTTCTAATCTTAAATATTTGCCTGGAGGGAATCAAAAGGTTAAGTGACTTTCCAATAGTTAAGAAGCTTGTATAATATCAGTGGTAAATCTTGAAACCAAGTTTTTCTGACTCCAAGGCCATCCACTAGGGCAAGCTGCCTATCTGTAAATGTCATTGTGGTTATCTACAATAACTAACTCAATCTTAAGCTTCATTGATAAAAGTACATTTTCTAGAACCACTTCCAACTGGCCTTCACTGATCAGAACCCACACTTAAAATCTTGTCTTGAGGATGGTAAAGAAACTTAAAATTAAGTCATGAATGAATGAAGGAAGAAGCGTCTTCATTCAAGAAGAAAGAAAACATCTGTGCTCTCAAGGAGCTCATATTCTTTTTTTAAAATTTGTTTTGATATATCAGCAATCACTTCCATAAGCTTTTGAGTTTTAAATTTTTCTCACCCTCCCTCACCACTTCCCTCCACAAGATGGCACGCAATCTGATATAGGCTATACATATACATTCCTATTAAACGTATTTTCACATCAGTGATGTTGTAAGAATTAGAACCAACAGGAACAACCACAGAAAGAGGAAACAAAACACAACAGGAGAAAAAAAATAGCAAGTAGTATGCTTCAATCTGCATGTAAATTCCATAGTTCTTTCTTCTTTGTGGATAGCATTTTCCATTACGAGGCTTTTGGAGATGTCTTAGATCTTAGATCCTTAGATGCTGAGAAGGGTTGAGTTTATCAATATTAGTCATTGCACAACGCGGCTGTTATTGTGTACAACATTCTCCATTTTCTGCTCACTTCATTGAGCATCAGACCGTACACGTCTTTCCAGGTTTTTCTGAAGTCAGCCTGTTCATCATTTCTTATAGCACAATAGTATTCCATTACATTCATATATCACAACTTGTTCAGCCATTCCCCAGTTGATGGGCATCCTCTCAATTTCTAATTCTTTGCCACCACAGAAAGAGACATGTGGGTCCTTTTCCCATATGTATGATCTCTTTGGGATACAGCCCTAGAAGTGATATTGCTGGGTCAAAGGGTATGCACAGTTTTATAGCCCTTTGGGCATAGTTCTAAATGGCTCTCCAAAATGGTTGGATCATTTCACAATGTCACCAACAGTGCATTAGTGTCCCAATTTTCCCACATCTTCTCCAACATTTATCATTTTCCTGTTTTTTCATCTTGGCCAATCTGATAGGTGTGATGTGGTACCTCAGAGTTGTTTTGATTTGCATTTCTCTAATCAATAGTGATTTAGGGCATTTTTTCACATGACTACAGATGGCTTTAATTTCTTCATCTGAGAACTGCCTGTTCATATCCTTTGACCATTTGTCAATTGGGGAATGACTTGTATTCTTATAAATTTGACTGACTTCTCTATATATTATAGAGATGAAGCCCTTATCAGAAAGACTGGTTGTAAAAATTCTTTCCCAATTTTCTACTTTCCTTCTAATCTTAGTTGCATTGGCTTTGTTTGTGCAAAAACTTTTTAATTTAATGTAATCAGTTTTGCTTTTCATCATGTTCTCTATCTCCTGTTTGGTTATGAATTCTTCTATTCTCCATAAATGTGATAGGTAAACTATTCCTTGTTCTCCCAGTTTGCTTATAGTATCAGCCTTTACATATAAATCATGAACCCATTGTGACTTTATTTTAGTATATGGTGTGAGATTTTGATCAATGCCCAGTTTCTGCCATAATCTTTTCCAGTTTTCCCAGCAGTTTTTGTCAAAGAGTGATTTCTTATCCCAGAAGCTGTGGTCTTTGGGTTTATCAAATAATAGATTACTATTGTCATTGACTGCTGTGTCTTATATACTTAACCTGTTCCGCTGACTCACCACTCTATTTCTTAGCCAATACCAAGCAGTTCTGATGATTGCTGCTTTACAATACAATTTAAGATCTGGAATGGCTAGGCCACCTTCCTCTGCATTTCTTTTCATTAGTTCCCTTGATATTCTGGATCTCTTGTTATTCCAAATGAATCTTTTTATTTTTTTTTGTCTCTATAAAATAATTTTTTGGTAAGGGAGCTCATATTACAAAATGGAAAGATAACACATATTGGAGACTTCAACCACAAGTCAAATGGAAAGGTCCAGTCATCCTTAAAGTGGAGTAGCTAAGGAGTTGTTACAACCTTTTCCTCAATGGCATTTCCACTTATAAGACCACATCTATTTCTGATATTGAACTCTTTGACAGTGCCAAAGACTTTAGCAAAGAGAGCTTTCTTTTTACATCTTTAACAGCTATGGCTATCATATTTTAATAAGAAGTGGTCAAGAGAACTAATGACTTTTAACTTGGATAAAACAAGACAACGGAGATATGGTATCAGTCTTCAAATAATCAAGGAGCTCTCATAGGTAAGAAAAGTAACGCCTTGTACAATTTTGGAGAGTATAACTAGAAACAATGGATGGAAATTATGGGGAAGCAGATTTCAGCTCAATATAGAGAATAAGTTTTCTAACAATAGGACTACATAACAAAACAACCCTAGAGCTGTCCAAAAATTAACTGTGCAACCGCATGAAGTTTTAAGTTCTTTATCAGTGTAAGTGTCCAAATAGAGGTCAAATTTCCTATTGCTTGTACTGTGATAAAAGAAGCACATACACACACACACATACACACACATATACATACACATATACACATGTATGCACACAGATGTGTGTGTTGTAGAGTTTGACTAAATGATCACGAAAGTCCTTTCCAATTCTAAAAGTCTATAATTCTAAATTTTCATGAAGAAATTGCAGCTCAGAGAAGTTGTTTTAAATGAGCATATAGAGGAGGGAATGAATTCAAGAGATGCTGCATATGTGAAATATGTGAGATGATAGAGAGTTAGAGGGAACTTCAAATACACCTGAAAAAGAATCTCCTTTATGATACACTCCAAAACGGGTACTTGAGTTTGAGCCCTATCATTGAAGGAGGGGCTCGTTACTTTCTAAGGCAGCCCTTTCTACTTCACAGGTTACAAATATGGGAGACAGAGTGAATAATGGTGCTACACTCAGAAATAGAAAACTTGGAAGGATCTTCTTTTACATGTCACATTGCCCGGCACTGAGTAGGTGCTTAATGAATGTTTATTGAGTGATGGAATGAGACTTACAAATGAGTTGGAGAAGAAGATTAATATGTATCACCATATAGAGTCAGCTCTTGTGATAGAGAATGGTGAGGTTCCTGCCCAGGACAGTGAGAGCTTTTCAGATGAGAGGACTTCAGAGAAATTTGGGGGCTGTGAGGAAACATACACATATGAGCATAAAAATACACATTCCCCAACCCATAACATTCAAAGTGGCAAACATAGAACTTTCGGAGGGAAAATCTAGAATCTGGTTGCTTACTTATTACTAAAATGCTGGGGCAACCCATTGATCTCAAAACTCAAGAGCGATCTTTGACTTGTTTTATGATCTTTGTTTTGACTCAACTCCTGATTCTGGCATCACTTATTGTTTGTATCCTTTTTGGCTCCAGGAACAATCTTTTTTCAGGTGGTTTGTTGACATCACAATTCTGATATCTCTTACATCTCCCTTTCCCCAAAACTAGGGTAATTGACACAAGGAATTATGTCAATAAATCTCATAGAAGTTATGTCAGTTAACTGGGGGACAGGTAATCAAATTTGAAAAATCAAGCAATATTTTCAACAACAGAAGCCATATGATCAGAAGTGCATGCTTGAGTGGGTAGCTTAGAAGTGGGGTAATTGGATATATATAACCTTTTGAAGAAGTTTGGAAGAAAAAGGGAGAAAAAAGTTAGAATAGTGGCTGGATAGGAGTAGAATTATCAAGGGAAATTTTTTAAAGGACTCTGGAGACCTGAACTTGTTTGTAGGCATATGGGGGGGGGGAAGCACTGGAGATAGAAGGATATAGGACAGAGTAATGATTGAGAAAGGTCAGGTATGAGATTATGAAACTATAGTACTTAGGTCAGTTCTCTAGGTGTTTAAAGTATATTTATTAGGATAAAATGAAAATATTTGGAAGAAGGATCTAATGGAGAGGGATAGAATTAAAATGCATAAGAGAGGCAGAATGATTAATTGTTGCATCAGAGAAGGACATAAGAAGGAAAGAATCAAGGGCACAGGTATACAAGTTAGTCTTAACTGGGAGCAGATATCCCTTCAGCTGACATAGGAGGGAAGAGAGTGAATAGTTGATGTCACTGAGAAGATGACACTGAAACTGAAAGGGAAAAATTGAGGGAATTCCTTTCACATTATCTCAATATTCCCAGTGAAATTAGAGGTTAAGCCATGTACTGCAAATATGGGACATTACTGTCTTGTCCTAGTATTTTACAGGCAATTCAAGAATTTACAAGAATTAAAAAAATGAAAATTGGTACTGAGATGAACCTATGAGGTTTTTTTAAAAATAATTTATTTTCAATTCATGGAACAAATATTTCCATAACATAGTAACATTTAAAAAAAAGATATTTGCACACAAAATTGCAAATCTACCATGCAGAACTTGCTACTCCCTCCAAATGTACCATCTAAAATTAAGCTATTAACTTTATTATTTAAATCTGCTATTTTTTTTTTTTGGTGAGACAATGGGGTGAAGTGACTTGCCCAGGGTCACGCAGCTAGTCTCAAGTGTCTGAGGCCAGATTTGAACTCAGGTCTTCCTGAATCCAAGGCTGGTGCTCTATCCACTATGCCATTTAGCCACCTCTTCTTCTTCTTTTTTTAAATTGAATAATATTTTGGATTAAAACATCAGAACACAAGTACAGAATAGAGAAATGAAAAAAAAACCATATAAACTTAAATATTGGAACTTAATTGCAAAGTAAGAAAAGAAAAAAACATGTTATGTGCACAGCAGAACATAAGAGAGGATTCAAAATATGTAACTACAAATTTTCATTTCAAGAAAGCCTGTATGATTAATATGACACGTTGTGTCAAGAGCTGTCCATCTTTTCTTTGCTTCCTCATAAATTTTCTTTTGTTCTCTGCTGTGCAGTTTTTTTTTAACTTTGTTCTCCTTCCCCCTCTCCCCAAAGGCTACGGCTGAGTACAAATATATTTCTCTATAGCTATAAATATATACATATACATATATACACATATATATTTACATATACAGACATATAAATTCCCAAACAAATTATACTTTTGATCTTTGTTTTTGTTTGTGCATATCTCTTGTTTCCTATCCCTCCTGACTCCTCTACTTTACTTCTACCCGCTACCTTGCCCTTCTATTAACCTATCCCCTTCGAAATATCCTTCCCCTATCCTCTTGTTCTCATAAATCTCAACACCTTTCTAAAGATCCTATAACCTATTCCTTCACCTTTCCCTTTAGAGATCCTTCCCTTATCCTCCCTATCCACTCACCATTTTATTTCTTCTAAATCTAGAAGACTTTTATAAACTTCTAAATATGTATGCATTGTTCCTTCTTAAACCCATTCCTGATGAAAGTAGGTTACCAGAACTACAAGCCCTCCTCCCCCATCTAATCCTCATGAATTGATTCTTCCTCTTGTACCTCATTTGTATAAAATAATTACCTTTTTTAGCTACTGCTAAATAATTTTACCTTTTAAGGTCATATCATACTCAGGTCTACTCTGATCTTTCTTATGATCTTTGTTTTACCCAAGTATTAATAAGAATTTTAGACATATGTTTTACATTTTATGTATATAAAAAGTAAACAGTTTGTTCTTATTGAATCCTTTCTAATCAGTTTTTCATATGTACCTTATGTTTCTCTTGGCTCTTGTATCTCAAATCTTCTATTAAGGTCAGGTTTTTTTTTTTCAACAAAATCTTGAAAGTCTGAAAGTTGATCAAATATCCATTATTTTTCATTCAAGATTATGCTGAACTTTGCTGGGTATGATATTTTTGGCCAGAGTCCCAGCTCTTTTGCTCTTTGATATATAGTGTTCCAAGACCTGTGGTCCTTTAATCTTTTTGCTACTAGGTCTTGTGTAATTCTAATTGTGGCACCATCATATTTAAATTGTTTTTTTATTGTTGTTGTTGCTTTTAATATTTTATCCTTGAGCTGGGGGTTTCAGAATTTGACTATAATATTCTCAAGACTTTTTCTCATAGGATCTCTTGTAAGTGGTGATTGATGGCTTTTTAAAAATTGCTACTCTCCCCCACCCCCCTTGTTCTAATGCTTCAGGACAATTTTCTTTAATTATTTCTTGTATTATTGTATCAGGATTATTTTTTTGATCATAGCTTTCAGTTAATCCAATTATCTTTATGCTTTATCTTCTTGATCTATTCTCTAGATCTTTTGTTTTCCTTAAAAGATGTTTCACTTTGTCTTCTATTTTTCATTATTCATATTTTAATTATTTATTGATCTCTTATAATTTCACTGGATGTACCTTGCTCAATTCTAATTTTCAAGGTGTCATTTGCTTTCTTAAGATTCTGGATCTCCTTTTCTAATTGATTGACTTCCCTTTCATAGTCTTCTTACTTTTCTTGGATTATTTTTTTTTTTAGTTTTTTTCTCCATCTCTCTCATTTGATTTTTAAAGTCTTTTTTAAGTTCTTCTATGAATTCTTTTGAAGAGGTGACCATTTGATGTTACTCTTTGGGGAAGAAGGGGCTTTCTTTGCTTCAATATACTCCTCTGAATATGAACCCTGGTAATCTCTATTCTCATAATAGCTTTTTATGTTTGGATTCTTTCTCCTTTGCCTTTCTATTTTTGCAGTAATAGCTTAATTTTTGTAGTCACCTCTAGCTCTGGGGGAAGGAGCATGGTGCCTCTTGCCCCAGATTTTCTGTTCTCCCTTCTAGCCTGGAACCAAAGCCAAACCTCCAGCCTCCTGGAAGTGCCCGCAGCCAAGGGCCTTGTGCCCCACTGCTTCTACGCTCACCTGGAGTATGCTGGTTCCTTCTTGTCTCCACCCACTCACCTTGTCAGCAGAAGTTCTGTCAGTCTTCCTGGGCTCAGATTCCTAACTCCCCTCACAGTCCTGGGGGTAAAAGTTCCTATAACTCGGGCCAAGGCAGCCTCCCAAATCAGCTAACCCCAGGGCTGGCGGAATGTTAGTTAAGCAGCTTGCTGCTAGAGGTTAACAAGTCCTCTAGCCTGGAGGTGTTTGCTCTTCACAGGGACCAAACCTCATCCTGGGATTTTCTTCTGATCTTCTTGAATTATCTCAGGAAGACCCCTGTTGTACTCCTATTCTTATTTATTTTTACCCACACTTTTTTCACCCTAAGGTGCTATTTTGTGTCTTTTGTGGGGGAAAATTTTGAGAGCTTGGAATTTTCTGACCTACTCTGCCATTTCCCCAGAATCTTCTCCTCAGAAATGATCCTTCTGCATCGGCTATTTTCTCACATACAATGCTGCTGCTGCTGATTTATTGGCAGTAACCATGCAGGGATTGATCTATACCTCTCCATCCACACTCTCATTCCTGGTTCCCATTTTCACCAACAGCATGGTTTGGGGAGTTCCAGAGCTCTAACTAAATATAATATTTCTAGTTGTGGTTCAGAATAGTGATAATTGGCCTGTATCAGGATAAATTCTTAGAACCACAAAATAAAAAAGAAGGAAAGAAAGAAAGAAAGAAAGAAAGAAAGAAAGAAAGAAAGAAAGAAAGAAAGAAAGAAAGAAAGAAAGAAAACTAACTGAACCTTATGAATTATGGCATTGTATTACACAAGGTAAGTGCTCATTGAAATTTCTTTGGATAGCTTAACAGCACAAAATATTGCCATGGATATTTGTATAAAATTCTCCTTTGTATGGCTACAGAACTTAATATAAGCTCATATTTTTTTCTTCCCCCTTCTTAAAGTCCAGAGTATTTGATCTCACAGATTCAATTTTGTCCCCCCCACACCTACTCTCAAAGCTTGTATTTCCCTTTCTTATCCCCTATTTCTTATTCCCCTATAAAATTCAATAAAAAACACTTCTATTTATTTGGAGATAACAAAACCTATTATAAAAGAACAGACAACAAAAAAATAAAGCTTAAAAAGAGCAGGAAAAAAAGCATTAGTAATACCAGTTTCCAGGTGGCAATGAGGCAGAGAGAAGTGGAGAAAGTAGACTGTATATAAATTCCCCAGGAACCAGCAGTACAGAGAGATAGGCATAGTCAAACAAATAAGTTCTGTTCAGGCAGATTACTACTTAAGTGGATCAATGAGCAAGATCCCCACTGTTTTTAATTATATTCAGTTGGGGTTAGTGGTGCTCTTAGCCCAAAGTGCCCCTTCTCTTCCTAGATCTCCAAAGTTCTGAGGCTTCCCTCGTATCTGCAGTTTTCTTTCTTTCTTTCTCTCTTTCTCTCTTTCTCTCTTTCTCTCTTTCTCTCTTTCTCTCTTTCTCTCTTTCTCTCTTTCTCTCTTTCTCTCTTTCTCTCTTTCTTTCTTTCTTTCTTTCTTTCTTTCTTTCTTTCTTTCTTTCTTTCTTTCTTTCTTTTCCTTTTTCTTTTTTTGGCAAGGCAATTGGGATTAAGTGAATTGCCCAGGGTCACACAGCTAGTAAGTGTTCAGTGTCTGAGTCTGGATTTGAACTCAGGTCCCCCTGACTCCAGGGCTAGTGCTTTATCCACTGTGCCCTCTACCTGCCCCTGTAATTCTCGTTTCTGATGATCCTCCAGTTTCTCCTTCTAGCTTGGAAAAACTACCTTTCCTAGGAGCCCCAGGAAGCCCAGGATAAATAAGCATCAGATTCATTATAAAATACAACCAAACTCTCAAAAATTTAGGAAAGGAACACATAAGCAAAAGCATTTTAAAAATCTGACCCAACAATTAGCTGGAAAATTAATTGTAAAACTATTTGTTCTAAAGATCCAGTTATAGAGTATTTCACAGAAATATCACAGAAACTAATATTTGGAAGGAAATCTGGAGGACAGCTCTTCAATCCATACCTGAATGAGAAATCTGTTCTACAATGTACTGTAAAATTGGTCATTGATCCTTTATTTAATCATTTCTCAAGGAAGGTGGGTGTGGAGATAGGGAAGAGAGAGCCATCACCACCATAAATGGTCCATTCCTTTTTTGCATCTCCAAATTTTTGACAATTCTCTTTATATCAAAGCAAATGTGCCCCTTTGCAAAATCCATCAATTGTTCTTAGTTCCACCCTACACTCTCCAACCTAATTCTTCTTCCATTTGACAGATGCCCCCAACCCCATACTTGTAGATAGCACTTATGCTATCAAACCCCTCCCACTCTCAGGCTAAATTACAATATTTCCTTCAACCTAACTTTATAAGGCATGGTCTCAGTCAAGCCCTTCATCATTTTGGTTGCTCTTTCATGGACATTTTTTTTAACTTATCAATATTATTCCTAACCAATGTTCAGAACCAAGCACATTTCAGATATAATTGGATGAGCATAGAGTACAGCAGGATGATCCTCTCTCTAGTCCCAGACACCATGTATATCTATGTGTCACCTAAAATTGAATTAACTTTTTCAGCTGCCATATCACAGTGTTAAGTCACAATTTAAAGGAAAGAGGGCTCAGGAATATAACCTAGAAGTCCCTGTGGGGGAATTATGGTGCTAATAGACCAGATCAGTAATCAGAAAGAAGAATCAGTGAACTATGGGACAATAATTAGCATTTGAATCAGAAATCAGATGATTATAAGGAACAAGCAAAAAAGCCTGAGGTGGGGGTATGTGCCAGTGGATGGCATGTGTAATTTTAAGTCAGGAAGACCCAGATTCAAGTTCTGCCTCTGATACTTATTAGCTATGTTACCATAGGCAAGTCACCTAATCTATTTGAACATCAGTTTCCTTGTCTGTAATATGAGAATAATAATTCGGTGGTACCTGTCTTGTATGGTTATTAGGAGGCTTTAATGGATAGTTCATTAAACCACTTTGAACACCTTAAAAGCATCATGTTAACCTAAGTACTTATTATTTTAGAGCAGCTTTTGGCCACATTTCCTGCCTTTGATAATTGCAAAGTTTTTTTTTGTTGTTTGTTTGTTTGTTGTTGATTTTTGAGCCCAAGTATAACAGTTTCTTTTTTAAAAAATTATTTAGTATTTTATTTTCCCCCAGTTATATGTAAAACCAATTTGTAACATTGGTTTTTAACACTTTGAATTCCAAATTCTCTCCCTTCCTCCAATCTCCCCCCCCCTCATGAGAAGGCAAGCAAATTGATATAGGTTATACATGTGTAGTTTTGCAAAACATTTCCATAATAGTCACAGAATAGTCATGTTGTGAAGAAAACATACACCAAAAACAAACAAAAGAAAAACCTCAAGAAAAATAAAGTCAAAAATTGACCGCCTCAATTTATTCTAATCTCTTTCTCCTTTTACCCTGTCCCTCTTCAAAAGTATTTTGTTTCTGACTATGCCCACCCCCATCTGACCTCTCTTCTATCATGCCTCCCATTTTATTATCTCCTTCTTCTCCCCTTTCTTCTAGGGTAAGATAAGTTTCTATACTCAATTTAAAGTGTATGTTATTCCCTCTTTGGGCTAATTCTGATGAAAGTAAGGTTCACTCACTCTCCCTCATCTCCCCCTTCTTTCCCTCCATTGTAAAAGCTTTTTCTTGCCTCTTTTATGTGAGATAACTTGCCCCATTCTACCTCTCCCTTTCCTTTTCTCCCATTGCATTCCTCTCTCACCCCTTAATTTTTTTCAGATATTATCCATTCATATTCAAATCACACCTGTTTCCTCTGTCTAAATATACTCCTTCTAACTATACTAATAATATGAGTTACAATAATAGAACAAACTTCATGACTGTCCTGATGTTCAAATTATATGTGTGTGTACATATATATAATGTGTGTATACATATATACATATGTGTGTGCATATGTGTATCTGTGTGTGTTATGTATGTATGTATGTATCATTCTGCAAACCTTAAAGTGTTATGTAAATGTTAGTTATTGTTATTACTACTAAGGACTTTGGGGCTGCTGGGGAGCATCTTTTGACAATGCAATCATTCTAATTCTTGCCTACAATTGTTATTATTGAGTCATTTCAGTCCTGTCTGACTTTCCAAGACCCCATTTGGGATTTTCTTAGCAAAGATGCTGGAGCAGTTTGCCATTTCCTTCTCCAGCTCATTTTAAATGTGAGGAACTGGTGCAAATATGGTTAAGTGACTCACCCCAGGGTCATATAGCTAGTATGAGTTACAAATATCTTCCCATGCAGAAATGTAAATAGTTTCAACTTATTAAGTTCCTTATGATTTCCTTTTCCTGTTTTCCTCTTTGTGCTTCTCTTGAGTCTTGTATTTGAAAGTCAAATTTTCTATTGAGCTCTGGTCTTGCCATCAAGAATACTTGAAAATCCTTTACCTCACTGAATATCCATTTTTTCCCCTGAAGGATTATACTCAGTTTTACTGGGTAGGTGATTCTGGGATGTAATCCTAGCTCCTTGCCCTTCAGAATATCATATTCCAAGCCCTCCAATTCTTTAATGTAGAAGCTGCTAAATCTTGTGTTATCCTGACTGACTCCAAGATACTTGAATTGTTTCTTTGTGGTAGTTTGTAATATTTTCTCCTTGGCCTGGAAACTCTGGAATTTGGCTATAATATTACTGGCAGTTTTCTTTTTGGGATCTCTTTCATGAAGTGTTCAGTGGATTCTTTCCATTTCTATTTTACCCACTGATTCAGTGGCTCCCATTTTTGCGGTGGAGTCATGAAAGCAGCAATTACTACCAACAGCCTTGATGGGGACACTAAGCTCCTTCACACTCTGAGGCTAATCATATGCATCATGTGAAAGAGAGAGAAACAGTAGCTCTAAACTAATATTCAGGTTGGTTCATTATGTTATGATTATATAACTATTTTTTTGCAAGGAGGTGGAAGAAAAGAGTCACCTTCTTGTGGAAGTTCAATGCAAATATGGGAAGTCTAGGTGGCTTTCTTTGTATTTTTGTGTCTATGCTCCCCTGTGCATCTCTGGGAAAGTCACATGGACCTTGCTTTGCATTCATCTGCTCTTGATCTTAGGGCAAGAGATCACAGAAGGACTGGGAAATTAAGACTTTAGTCAGGATGTCATTCTTGGCAAACACCTTAAGCCCTTTGCTATCTTCTCACATACTTATGTAAGAATTTTTAAGATCTTCATATTTTGGTATCTGCTTTTCTGGAATCCCTGCATGGCTTGTATTCTCACTCCCAGATAGACAAGATGGGCCCCTAGGAGAGCATACATGGAGGCCAACACCCTTGATGCCTTCTTAAATCCTGGCTAATTATGTGCAATGTATTGGCCCTGAAGTCAGGAGGACCTGAGTTGAAATCTGACTTCAGACACTTACTAGCTATATGACCCTGGGGTGAGTCACTTAACCCTATTTGCACCAGTTCCTCACATTTAAAATGAGCTGGAGAAGGAAATGGCAAACTGCTTCTTTGCTAAGAAAACCCCAAATGGGGTCTTGGAAAGTCAGACAGGACTGAAATGACTCAATAATAACAATTGTAGGCAAGAATTAGAATGATTGCATTGCCAAAAGATGCTCCCCAGCAGCCTCAAAGTCCTTAGTAGTAATAACAATAACTAACATTTGCATAACACTTTAAGGTTTGCAAAATGATACATACATACATACATACATACACACAGACACACAGATACACATATGCACACACATATATATACACATTATATATATGTATATATGTATACACACATTATGTATATATGTATGCACACACACATATATAATTTGAAAATCAGGACAGTCATGAAGTTTGTCCTATTATTGTTATTTTACAGATGAGAAAACTGAGACTGAGTGAAGTTAAGAGACTTGATCAGGCAGTAAGTACTTAAAGCAAGATCTGAGATCAGCTCTTCCATAGTCAATGCCCAGCATTCTATCTACCTCACTATATAGCTGCTTCTAGCTGCATAGGTAGATATGTATGTAGTACTGCTATCTTCGCAACATTTTTATCATGTTCATTTGTTTTGATTGATACTTGCTTAGCAATAATGTTTTGCACTTTAAAGCACATGTGTTATGATTTTCTATGAACAAAAAGGACACATCTTCTGAATTTGACAATGGTGAGGAGTGATTTAACTCCCTGAGCTTTCACCCAGATTTTCTCATGGCCTTATTGTCTTCTACAATTATTCCTTCTACTGCACATAGGTTTGTATCAGCCCCCTCTCATTATTTTGCTCTTCCTCCAACCACTACTACATGTTTTCTTCTGTTGATACCACTAGGGCTGGCTGGCTTCAAATATGTTAGCATGTCATGAGAGTCAGTCTAAGTTGATCTGTGTTAAGTAGAAATTCCACGTGGAGATTATGACAGCTGGGTTTGTAACCTTTCTTCCAATCTGGCTGGCTTTGTCTTGCTGAATCTCACCTTATCTTTCCATAGGTGCCTCCTTCTTCCATTGTAGGGATGAAGGGGATCAGCTCTCGCAGTGTTGGAGATGGTTAGACTGCATAACAATCAAAAGGAGACAGGTAAGAAACCACCATGACAACATTCAAAATAGAGGCTTTGGGTGCAATTGCATTGTTTTTGGCCTTGGCTGAGCACAGATGGGGAAGTGGATGTGAGTTTGGCTTACAATCTCATGTTGTTATTTCAGAAGGATTTACATTGTGTAAAGATTTTGCCAATCTTTTTCTTCATATTATAATTGTAATAATCATTTTTGGCACCTTTCTTGTCCCTCTTACCCCAAAAAGCCAATCCATTGCCAAAATCTTGTTCTTTCTAGCTAAACAATATCTTTCTTATAATACTGTTCTCCTCACTTGCAAACTAACACCTTAGTTCAGGCTCATTTTCACATGTACTTTAGCATTAGCTTTCTAATTGCTTCCTCTCTGCCTTCTCTAATCCATTCTCCAGGCAATTTCTAAGTGATTTTCCCAAAGTATAGGTCTGATCTTGTCATCCTCATAAGCTTCAGTGATTCCTTATCACCTCTAAAATCAGTATGAAAACCTTTATTTGGCATTCAAAGTACTTTATAGCCTCTCTCCTTCCTAGCTCTCAAATCTTATTACACTCCTCTTCCTTCCATATATTCTATCATTAGGCTACAGCAATCAGTCAATCAACAAGTCTTTGTTTAGCACATGATACCACCTATTGTTTTAGGTTCTGGGTATACAAGTACAAAGAACTGAATAATTCCTACTTGCAAGTAATGGGGGAGGGAGCAATGTAAAAAATCTGTACAGAATAAGTATAAAGTTAACAGATATGAATATATAAAAATAATTAATTATAAGGTAGTTTGGAAGGAAGGGCACTAGCGTTTGGGGAAATCAAGAAAGGCTTCATGAAGAAGTTAGTGCTTGAGTGACATATTAAAGGGTAAAAAAGTGACTCTAAAGAAGGGATAAGGATGGACTACATTCCAGGCACCTGGGTTGGGCAGTGTCCAAAGGCATTGATATAGCAAATGGAGTATCATGTGAGGAATAGAAACATATGACAAGAGAGACATCACCCATGCCTGGAATTATCTTCCCCCTCACCTCTGCCACTTAGAAACCTTAACTTCCTGAAAGACACAGTTCAACTCCTCCCTTCTGCAGGAGGTCTATCCTGTTTTTCCCAACTGCTAGTCTCTTCTTAAATAAGGTTACCTTCTATTTACTCTGTACATATCTTGAACATAATTTTTTGAAAATTACCTTCTCCATTAGAATGTAAGGTCCTTGAAGGTAGGAACTGTTTTTGCCTCTTGTCTTTCCAGAATTTAGCATGGTGTCTGACATATGGTAAATCTTAATAAATGCTTAGGAATTGATTGAGGCAGTAGGAAAGGGAGGCTGAGTTATAGATAATCACCTTGCCATCTTGCTTGAATATGGCCCCACTGAACGTTCAGAAAGTAATGAAAGGAGAAAGCTGTGGCAACAAAGGTAAAAATCCCTCAAATCAGCTCCAAGCAGAAGAACTATAGATAATCAAAGGAAACTGGCTCAGATCAATGAGAATAAGTATCTAGAGTTCATGGGAATAATAAAAATTGGAATTAGAAGGGTCCTTAGAAATCCTCTAGTCCAGTGTGTCAAACTCAAGATTCCTGCAAGTCAAAATATTGACTCAGAAAACCAAAAATTAACATTATGTTTATTGTATTTTTTTTCATGTTTTTAATTTAGTTTTTACATTTCCCAATTGTATTTTAATCTGGTTTGGGGAAGATTTGGGAGTGTTGTCAGCCACACATAGGCCCTATACAGGAGACTGACACCTCTGCTATAATTATACACTTAATTTATAGATGTGGAAACTGAAAGCCAGAGAGGCATAGGCAGTGTATAGCAGAGACAGAATTTGAACCCACATCCAGTGCTTTGGCTGAATTTTTTTCTCTCTTGTCTGTTAGCAACTTAAAGACATCCTACCTAATACAATGCTTTGTGCTCAACAGTGGCTATTGTCCAACTGTGTATGTATAAATTGTGCTATAATGATACTGTCAGAATTCTTAGGCTTATTTGTCACATCAACTAAAAAAACAGATAATTTTAAATCAAATTACAAGTCCAGGCACATGAGAAAATACATTTTAAAATAAAAAGATTTTATACATGATTAACATATTTGAGGACTCTTGTTTTATCTTAGATGAAATTTTAAAAAAAGAAAAACTAACAAAAACCTGGCTATACAAATTGCTGTTATATGGGATTCCCTTCCCATTGTGGGAGCCTAGCAAGGCGCAAACCAATGTACATTTTCCAAGCATTCCCGTACTCATGTGGCTCAGGCCACCCCTCCCCTCAATAATGTGGGTGGCCAATCCAGGATTACCCCCCACCTCTGCAAATGAACCACGTCTCTCCCCATTCCCACAGGGATGAGGATGATTGGGATTACACATCAACACATCTTGCACAGTACTCTGTCTATGGTATTTATTAATCGATTTTTGTTTAAATGAAGTGATATGAAAGCAAGAGTCCATTTTAGTATCCTCTAGAACAGTGGTCACAAATTTAAATAGAAACAAGGCCACTAAACCATACACAAGGATCCCTGCAGGGTGTATATTGGCTTAGAAAACCACATAGTAACATCATCTATCTTCTATTGTATTTTTGTTTATTTTATTAAATATTTCACAATTACAGTCTAATCTGGTTGGTTGGTACTCAGGAGTGTTGTGTGCAATTGGCAAGGTGTTTGACTCCTATGCTCTAGAGCAGTGACCTCTAAATGAAATTACATTTTTTATAGTACTTATGCCTAATATCTATCTATCCATCTATATCTCCTCATATTTATAATTTATGTAGATGTGTTACTATATTAATAATTATGTATATTATAAAACTTATCCAAAAATACAAATTAAAAAGGATGAGAAAAAATAGAATAATATTTTATCTTAGAATCAGTAGGGATCTACTAGAATTTATTGAGCAGAGGAGTGATATGGTCAGTAATAATAATCATAGATAACATTTATATAGCACTTACTATATGCCAGGCACTGTGCTAAATGCTTTATAATTATTAACTCATTTGTTCCTTGCTACAACCCTAGGACATAGGTGCTATTATTCCCATTTTACAGATGAGGAAACTGAGGTAAGCAGAGGTTAAAAGACTTGCCTAGGATCACACAGCTAGTAGGTGTCTGAGGCTAGATTTGAACTCAAGGCTTCCTGACTCCCAGCCTGGTGCTCTATCCACTGCAATACCTAGCTACTAGGACTACAACTTAGGAAAACACTTTGGCAAGTGGAAGATACAATGGAAAAGGGAGAGAAGAATCAGAGACCAATTAGAAAATGATTAGCATGCTACTGTAATAGTTCAGGTAAGCAGTGATGAAGGCCTGATCTAGGGTTGTGCCTCTAAGAATGGAGAAAAGAGAACCAATGTGAAAAATGTTATGGAGATGGAAACAATAAGATTTAGCAACTGATTGAGTCTGTGGAGTGAGGGGGGAAGTAAGAGAGGAGGTGGCAAACCTTGCTGACCAGAACAAAGGTGGTACTATTGACAGTAACAAGAAAATTTGGAAGAGTAGTAGATTTTTGGAGGAGGATAATGTCATGAGATCACTGATGCAAATAGCTTTCCATCCATGTTTACCTATTCTAGACAACTCACTCTATCCCACCAAATAACAAATAGGTGAAGTAGGACTCTCGCCAACCCATGTTCCATTCATTGTAGGGTCTGTCACATTCCCCAGCTGGGAGGTGATAAGGGAAACAAGAAGAAAGCAAGGAATTTAGCCTGGGCAGTTGCTTGAGGGTGCCTGGGTCAGGTTTCAGTTACTTCTGCCTTTCTGGGCAGTTGCCTAGGAACCACTGAGCACTGTGTGAAGGGAGTAGGTATACTTGTGCTGGAGATGTCAGCACCTGGCTATAGTAGACAGGATAAGATTAGTGATGGCTTCCTACCCTTTGACTGATTGATCACATACTCCAGGGTTATATTGCAGGCTCCCATGAGAACATGCAGACCAGAGGCCTGCACCATGTGGTTATGCTACCTGGAACACATAGACTTGTGTTCTCTCTGACTTTGCCTTGGTTGTATCACACTTTGTGTCTTAGGTGTTGGGCATTTTTGTATCCAGAGTCAGCCTGGCTGACTCAAGGGTTTAAATAATGCCCCTAAAGATCTTCTTCAATCCTCCAAGGTGAGGTGAAGAAAACCAACAACAACAAAGCTCATGATCAGCTTAACCCATCTTCTTTGTTCAGAACAGATGTCAACCTAAAAGTCAATTAGATGATTCCATGCAAAGCACCAAGAAAACTGCTAACTCATCTGAGGTGTTATACCTTTGACATACATTTTTCTTCTTCTTCTTCTTCTTCTTCTTCTTCTTCTTCTTCTTCTTCTTCTTCTTCTTCTTCTTCTTCTTCTTCTTCTTCTTCTTCTTCTTCTTCTTCTTCTTCTCTTCTTCTCTGTGGTTCTTAAACTTCATTTAAAATAGAACAGCAAGAACAGATTCTTGCTGACTACTGAAAATGTGTTTCTGAGAAAACTAATGGAAGTACATGGCCAAGGTCGTTCTCAGACTCCCCTGTATACTAGGGGCTGGGACCCAGGTCATTCAATTCCCTCCTCCTTGCTAGTTCCATCAGACTATGAAGTTTCACCCACTTAGGATATGTGATTTTGTATTACTGTTCTTTATAGCTTGATGGCAGTCAGAGAAAATGATCAGTGTTCAGCCTCTAAAACAGTGATGCTGCTGGGGCTGAGTGACAAGTTATGTGCCCTGTACACTGATAATGGGAAGTCATTTGAAGAAATTGTGGCTTAGAAGTGGAGGGCAGCTTCCTGTTTATTATATAGTGTGGTTGTCTCTAGAAATGCCTGACTCTGATTTCTCCCACAGACACAGGGAAAGTGATGCTGTCTAAGCCTGTCCTTAGCTTTAATGAGAGCAATCTATAGAGTCTCCCATCAGTGAAAGAACAGAACTGTTCCCACAATGTTTTGCTTCTATAGCCCTTGCATTTCTTTCAACTGTGATAAAAATGAAAATTTGTTTTCTCTATTGAACTTTTTTCTAAATCTCATAGAAGGCATTTTCTCTTCTTTTGTTTTCCTCAGTGATCTTAAAATGTTTTGGAGTCACGTTTCAGTTATTGCTTTAAAGAGTTTCCAAGTTTCAAGAATCTGAATTAAAATCTGTATGTTTAATTAGGACTTGAAAGAGATCCCAGCTGCTTTACATAGGAAGGCATATGTTTTGTGACTGAATTGCATAAGCTCAAACGACAAATGTAAAAGTGACTACGTTTTGCTGTGTGTATAGTTATAAGGTAGAGGGCAGAAAACAACTTCACTTAAATTTTAAAATGAACTCTTGGCTATGCATTGAAAAAATCAGTTTCTCGAAGAAAAAAAAATCAGACTGTTGGTCAGCATAAGCATTTATTAATAACTATCTTGTGCCAGGCTCTGTTCAGCGTGCTGGAGACGTAAAGATAAAAGTGAAACAGTTCTTCCCCCCTAGAAGCTTACACTCTATTGGAGGACATAATCTATTCACAGATAAAGTAAATGCAGCACATATGCAAAATAAATAGAAGGGGGAGGACACAAATAACAGAGGGCATCAGGAAAGGATACATTTGAAACAGGTGGTACTTGAACTGAACCTTGAAAAGAGGTAATAGTTTTAAGTTGCAGAAGGGAAAAATGACAGATATAGAAGATAACATACAAAAAAAAAAGAAAAAAAGAATGAATAAAAGAAAAAAAAGCATATATTCAATGCTTGCTATGTAGAAACCACCAGTGATGCAAGTAAAAAAAAAAACAAGGCAGTTGCTGCTCTTAAGAATCTCATGTTCTAAGGGAAGTTGGGGAGTGCAATGGATAGCATGCTGGGCCTGGAGTCAGGAGTCTTTCTGAGTTCAAAGATGGCCTCAGACACTGATAGCTGTGTGACTGCTGGTCCTGTAAAATGAGCTGGATAAGAAAATGGCCAACCACTCCAACATCTTTGTCAAGAAAACCCCAGATGGAGTTATGAAGAGTCAGAAACTGAACAACAACAAAGACCGTTCATTGCTTTAGACCACTAAGACCTTTTTGGATTGTGATTATGTCATCCAATGAATTAGCTATTCTTTCTAGCCTCATGTCATTTATAGGGACAGGTAAAATGATATGTACACCATCTGTATTGACAGCAAATATTGATTTTAAACTCAATGAAATGCCTATCTCAAACCTCCATTTAAGGAGGGTGTCCAGGCCAGTTGTTTCTTCCTTTCTAACCTCACTATACTCCTTTAGACTCTTCCATCTTGCCCTAGCACTGGGCACTTTATCACACTCCCCCACCCCAGCTTTTTCAATTTCCCTTTGTGTACTGTCTTCTCCCATTAGACTGTAACCTCCTTGAGGGCAGACACTGTCTTCCTTTTTTATATTTTTATGCCCAGAACTTATCACAGTACTTGGCTTATTATTGTTCTTGTTATGTTTGTCCTTCATTCTCAAAGAAGACCATGACATCAGGGAGATGATCATATGACATGAAATTGACTTTGATTTGAGTGAGGGAGGGCTGTGCAAGGTCACCAGCTTCACTTTTTCCTCCAGAGCCATCTGTGTCCAGTGCCCAGATATTCATTAGAATAACTGGAGATGGCCCAGGATGCAATGAAAGACCTTAGCCCTTTTAAGCTAAGGTCTTTTCAGGTTCTCACTTTGAGTGATGCAATGCCCATTCAGTGAATGGGCCTCTTTAAGAAGTGAGTCAAGGGATAACCCCTTTAATAAAACAAAAAAGATCAACTTGGAAAGAGAAGACTCTCAGGGTTGCTGGCCAACAGAGAAATAGTTACTATTTACATTCACTGTGAGCCAGGAGGGCCCAAAAAACAACCATTAAGTGGTGCTTGGGCAGGGACTATTGTTGTCCAATCCATGAGATCCAGAGTGAATTGGGTTTAAGGCTTGGTCTTTGAGAAATAGAGAGGTCTAGCCAGTAAACCTCAAGTAAACTAACAGATTTTTACTGACTGATTAATTTCTAGAGATACATAGTCAAAACTGAAGCATTCCTTGCCCTCAAAGGAGCTTACACTGGGAGAAGCAAAAAGAATAAATCTAAGTATTTACAAAATACTTCCAAAGTCAATACAAAGTTGGGTTTTTTTTTCTGGAGTATAAAAAATAACTGGGGTGGTGGGGGGAGAGGAAGTACCAGAGAATGACTGATATAGATGGTGGCACTTGGCCTAAACTTTGAAGGAAGCTGAATATTTTAAGAGGCAGAAGTAAAGATTGAGTGCAAGGCACAGAGATGAAAATTAAATGCTATGTAGGAGGAACAGCAAGGGACTCTTTTGACTTGAGAGCAGAGTGTGTGAAATGGAATATATGTAATATGCCTGGAAAGGTAGCCTGGAGCTCAGTTGTGTAGGTCTTTAAATGTCAAACAGAGGAGTTTGTATAGAGTCATTAGAGAACCAAATGAGCGACATGGTCCTTCCATCATGTATAATTCTTTTCCATGTCCTCCCACACATCCCCCTTGGAAGGAGGTCTTTTAACACTGTATGGATAGCTGTGTTAACATTCAGGATGTTCAACATCACTCTTGCTAGATAATAAGTCCACCTCTTTTTCGAATCAGAACATTTTCACATTATTTTTAACCCCAAATCATTATAGATAATATGCCATGTCCAAGACTGAGCTGGTATATGTTCAACAATGTATCTCTGAAAAAAATGCACAACACGTTTTCAGGTTTAATCTGAATTGTTATCATTTTCTCTATCATTTTCTTAAACTTAGACTATCAACAAAACAATAAATCAAGCCCTGATATGCAGCATTTGCTGATTTCTGAGGTGTAAATGCTCACACTGAAATTCTAACAATTGTCTTTTGGGTTAGAATTGGCTCCATCACACACTTGACTTCATGTCTTTCTCCACTGCCCTCAAGGTTATTCATAATTTCATTTCTTCACAATGTTCCAGGCTTCTTAGCCATAATGCATCCCTCAATGTTAACCTTAACAAAGATGAGCTTTTGTGTCAGAAAGCATGATAAGATTGTTAAAATTGTTGTGCAATTTACTAAATGTAATCCAACCCACTACTTTCTTCTTATTCAATGGTCAGCCTAGCTTGCTGTCCATTTTCAGTTCTTGTTCATAATATTTGTGTACTGTTGCACTAAATCAGTGGGCTTTTTTTGTCATCTTACTGCATGCCATAACCTAGCAAATAGTCTTTCTTCATCTATTTTTTCTGTATATATTGTGAATTCTAGATATATTCAGAAAATAATATTCACTAACACCAGTCCAGGAGAAAAAAAAAGTACTCTTTAGAAACAAGGAGATAAAATAAGTTAGGTAAAATTTATTCATTGAAAACTCATACTGGCATCTAGTAATGATGATTTCTCACTTAAAGTTCAGACCATCTATTTAAATATCCCTTACAGAATCTCAATATAAATATGCATGCAATCCACCTACTTCCCCTCTTTGAAAGCTTGGATAACTTTTACTCTTTTCCAGTCTTCTGATGCTACTTACTTTCTGTAATATTCCTTAACAACCACAAGTGCAAGGCATTTAAGAACCTTGGGATGGAATTTGTTCAGGCCAGAATGTTGCATTCCATTTAGAGGCAGCTAGATACTGTCCTGTTAACTTACCACAGGCTTCAATTTCCTTTCAGTCATGTTTGTTCTACCTTTTACATTTTCAGAAGATAATTCTTCTTGACAAAGAAGATTGGAGTAAATAAGACTTAAATATTTAGACTTTTTCACTCTCATCTGATAACATTACAGCATCTGCTCTACACATCATGCCTATCCTTTTCTTGTTCTTCAGCTCATTTTGAACTTTTTGTTCTTTACGACATTTTTGTTGCTTCTTTGACCTTCTTCTGAGACTGGCTTCAACTTTCCTGAATATTACCTTTAGATATTTATGCTTCTTTTACATTTTTCCTAGGTTATGTATCTCTGACTCCATATTTTGTAAATATTATTTCAAAATATAACTCATTGCAAAGTTAGTGGTGGAATACCTACTCCCTTCTTGTCTTTTTTCCCTCAAGTTTATTAGAATAAAGTTTGGATCATTAAAATTTCAGTTTTGAATGTCCCACCCTCTGGAACCACCTTTCCTTTTAGAGTTTTAGGTTACAGGATCATAATTAGCATTTCCCTGAACTTGTAAATTTTGTTTTCCTAAAGTCCAAGGTACATACCTAAAGGCCAATAGTAGAGGGATGATTAATTAAATTTTGGCACATTATGAAATACCATAATATAAATGATACAAAGAAATCTGAAAACACCTTTATGAAATAAATCAAAGAAAAAAAAAGGCAGATTGAGAAGAATGGCAGAAATTGGGCTTCCAGCTTCACTTTCCATCTGTAGCTCCTCCTGGTTTCAACTTCAAGGAACAAGATGTTCCCTGGTGTTCCATCTCATCTCTCCTACCCCCACTTTCCAACTGCCTTTTGTGTATTTCTTCATCCATTAGATTATAACCTCCTTGAGGGCGGGGTCCATCTTTCTTTTTCTTATTTGCATCCCCAGCACTTAAGACTATTCCTGCCATATAGCAGGTTATGGCTATTAATATTTACCATATTAGAAATGGAATATATATTATTTCTGACTATGCTTAGTGCTCCTCTAATTGACCAGCCTAAACTAAAAGATGACATATTTACTTTCAAGGTTCCTATTGATTCCATGTCCCACAACAAATCTTTTTGTTGCTTAGTGTTAGGCTCAGGGCTGTATTTCCACTTGTTACCACCCTCTGAGATGGAATTTTGCTAATAAGGCAAGGATTGTTGGCAAGATGTTCTGCTTTTTGTGTAATGCAACTTTCAGAATATGTTTGAGTCATTGTAGTGGTTATGATTCCACCTCCCAGATTACTACCTCTTACCCCTGCTAATTTCTTCACCAATTTCTAGATTCTGAGTGTAAATGACTCAGCAGACACTTCCTTCCTCTGGTCAGATGGTATATGAAATCATTTACCATGATTCGTTCACTTAAGGATTATGTCTGATTTTGTGTTATGAACTGTTGTTGAACTATGCTAATGTTTTTTAAATGCTTTATAACATTAATTAATCCATGAAAATCCATGACTTCGGAAATTCTGAAGACCTTTAAAAATGTTAAGTCTCAATATATTTCAGATAATTCAGTGCTAATTTCAGGCAAACTTTTATACAAAATAAAAATAATTGTTCTTTTCAGGGTTAATGAAATACAAAGAGCTCTTTAGATTTTCTGGGGGAGGAGAGTAGACATATGCATATGACATAGGTATATGAAAAAACATACATATAAGGTAAATTTAGAGGGAGGATTTCATAGCTAGGAAATAACAAGAAAGGCCTCATGCAAAAGGTAATGCTTGAACTGAATCTTGAAGAAAACCTGGACTTCCAAGTGGTATAGGTAAGTTTGAGTGCATTTATTCTAGGCATGGTGTAAGAAAGTTCAAAGACCCAGAGTTAGTAGTTTGAATATCAGGTTTGAGAAAAACAAATAAGCCCAGTTTTCTTGTTCTATGGACTGTAAAAATGGGAGTAAAGTATAAAGGTGATTAGCATTTTGCTTTCTGAAAATGCTTTAGTTGTGAAAGTAGAATGTTCTGTCTTATATTATCAGATATTTGAGGACTGCTGTAGAGTCTTACACTACTTTCCATCTCCCTTAGGTCCTAGCCTTCAAACAATGTCTGTTGAATGAATCAATCAATGATATTAATGGCATTTATGTTTTTGGTGGGTTGAATACCTTTCACTTTTCTCTTCTCCCTTTCTCCTCCCCACAATATTCAAATGAATCAGCAAGTACATTCATTCTTGAAGGTCACCAAGAATTCTAACCAATTTTTTTGGATTGATTGATTTCTCTTCTGTCTGCATTTCTATTCTGCATTCTGTTTGTTTTGATGGCTTTGTCCAACTAAATTAGGAGAAGTAGAGAAAAAAAGATTTTGGAGATTTTTCAACTTCTCTTTCTCCTCCCTAAACTTTAGCTCTTGAATACTTCAGAGACAATTAGGAAGAATGAGTCAGTGAAAGCATTGTTTTCTGTGTTGCTTTCTTTTGCAAGATTGTTTTAGGTAGCCAAGGGAGTTAAAAAAAACTTTTAAAAAATTGGTCTCCTAATTGTGTTCCTAAGATAGCAAGATGGAGAAGCAGCATAGAGTAGAATGGAAGGATGGACTTAGAGTCAGGAAGACCAAGGTTCAAGATCCCACATCTGATAATGGACAAGTCACTTAACCACTCAGGGTCCAAAGGTCATCCTCTAAGTCTAAAAAATCACAGATCCAGATCTTCTCTTTTTTCAGTCCAAACAATATTTCTTTCTTTATTGACTATATACATGCTCACTTTCCACATCTTTTTGAAAAATCATATCAGCTCCCTTTGTTTTTCTAAGAAAATAATTTTGTTGACACCTTTTGTTTGTTACATCATCTTCATTTCTGAATATATCATTTTACTTTCCCTTCCCATAAAGCCATTGATTTTGCTAAATAAAAAAAATAGCAAACAAAAATGTTTAATGAAGCTAACCAATGTGTTAATTGAGTGTGACAATACATGCAATGTTCTCAAACTCCCCATCTAAAAAAGAAAGGGTATATATTTTCTCATCTCTTCTTCAGAGCCAAGCTTGGTCATTATAATTGCAGAGCATTCTTTCATTTATCACCATATTCTCGAATGAAGCATGTACTTATTGTTATATTACAATTACTCCTTAACTACTTGTTGTTTTTATCCATGCCCTACTACACTAAGACACTTTTATCTTAAAGGTTAAGGAGGCAGCATGGTACTATGCAAATTCATGTTAGCCAACCTCTACTAGGCTTTCATGGCAACAAGGTGTTCCTTGTATTCATTCCTAATTGATTGCTTATTTCACTTCCTATAGAAGCTATTTCAAACCTACTCTTCCTTCTTTTTAAAAAATATTTTATTTCATTTTAAAAATTTACATAGTAGTTTATTTTTTCTCAAATACATATTGAGAAAATTTTTAGCATTCATTTTTTACAAGATATTGAGTTCCAAATTTTTCTCCCTTGCTCACTCCCCTGTCTTCTTCTGAAAATGGTAGGCAATTTGATATAGTTTAATACATGTGCTATCATGTAAAACATATTTCCATATTTGTCACAGTTGTGGAAGAAGAAATAGATCAAAAGGATATAAAACTATGAAAAAGAAATGAAAGAAAGGGAGTTAAAAGAAATATGCTTCGATCTGCATTCGGAGTCCACCAGTTTTTTATCTGGATATGGGTAGCATTTTCTTTCCTGGATTGCTGTATTGCTGAGAAAAGTGGAACCATGGGGGCAGAGCCAAAATGGCAGAATAAAAGCAGTGCCTTGCTTGAGCTCTCCCCCAAATCCCTCCAAATACCTGTGGAAAATGAGTTCAAACAAATTCTAGAGCAGCAGAACCCACAAAGAGAGTGAAACAAATTTCCAGCCCAAGACAACCTGGATAGTTGATGGGAAAGGTCTGTTCACTGGGCTGAGAGAGGAGCACAGTTCAGTGTGGCCCACATAGGCAAAGATGGGGCCCCAGCAAATCTGGAGTAGGCCTCAAGGAACTGAATCACTGTCAGCTATGGTGGTTTCCAGACTTCTCTACCCACAAATGTCAAAGACAACTTAGAAGGTCAGTAGGAAAAATCTGTCTGACGTCAGTGAGAGAGGAGCTTGGTCTCCAGGACTGATGCAGCCCCAGGGCAGTGGTAGTAGCTTCCAGACCTCTCAGCCCACAGATAGGGGGAATTGAGTGGCTGATTAGAGAGGGATTGCAGAGACCTCTTTGCTGGTGCTGAGGCATGATTCTCTTGCTTTGCCCATGCTTGGATCTGGGTAGCAATCCTAGGTGGTAGTGCTGGGGCAAGGAGGAGTGCTGGCATGGCAGAGCTTGTGACTGCAGTAGAGAGGGAATTATTCTCACAGTTTCAAGGCAGAAAAGAGTGCTTGTGGTCATTCATAGACCACAGCACAGGCCAGGAAAGGAGTAAACACCTCTCCTTGGATCATACCACCTTGGAAGAACTGAAAATTTACAGGTCCCTAGAAGTATCTCTGAAAACAGCTTCACAAAACCTTTGAAGCTTGTGACATTACACCCTCCACCCTGAAAGCAGAGCCCAACCTTAACAAAGAGTTAAAAATTGGCTGGGAATATGAGCAAACAGTGGGAAAAACTCAGACTATAGAATAGTGGTGACAAAGAAGATCAAAACATACAACCAGAAGAAGACAACAAAGTCAAAGTTCCTACATCCAAAACCTCCAAGAAAAATATGAATTGGGTCTCAGTCCATGTAAGAGCCAAAAAAAGGATGTTGAGAAGCAAGTAAGAGAAGTAGAAGAAAAACTGGGAAGATAAATGAGAGTGATGCAAGAAAGTCATGAAAAACAAGTTAACAGCTTGCTAAAGGAGACCCAGAAAATACTAAAGAAAATAACACCTTAAAAATAGACTAACCCAAATGGCAAAAAGCCAATGAGGAGAAGAATGTCCTAAAAAGCAGAACTGGACAAATAGAAAAGGAGGTCCAACAGCTCACTGAAGAAAATCATTCCTTAAAATTAGAATGGAGCAAGTGGAAGCTAATGAGTTTATGAAAAATCAAGAAATTATAAAAGAAAACCAAAAGAATGAAAAAAAAAATAGAAGACAATGTGAAGTATCTCATTGGAAAGACAACTGACCTGTAAAATAGATCCAGTAGAGATAATTTAAAACTTATTGGGCTACCTGAAAGCCATAATCAAAAAACAAAAAGAGCCTAGACACCATCTTTCAAGAAATTATCAAGGAAAACTGCCCTGATATTCTCAAACCAGAGGTTAAAATAGCAATTGAAAGGATCCACTGATCACTTCCTGAAAGAGATCCCAGAAGAAAACCTTCTAAGAATATTGTGGCCATATTCCAGAGTCCCCAGGTCAAGGAGAAAATATTGCAAGCAGCAAGAAAGAAACAATTCAAGTATGGTGGAGTCACAGTCAAGATAATACAAGATTTAGCAGCTTCTACATTAAGGGATCAGAGGGCTTGGGATATGATATTCCAGAGGTCAAAGGAGCTAGGATTAAAACAAAGAATCACTTACCCAGCAAAACTGAGCATAATCCTCCAGGGAGAAAAATGGATATTCAATGAAATAGAAGACTTTCAAGCATTCTTGACGAAAAGATGAGAGCTGAATAGAAAAATTGACTTTCAAATACAAGACTCAAGAGAATCACGAAAAGGTAAAACAGGAAAGAGAAATCATAAGGGACTTATTAAATGAACTGTTTACATTCCTACATGGAGAGATGATATTTGTAACTCATGGGACTTTTCTCAGTATTAGGGTAGTTGGGGGAATATATATGTATGTAGACAGAGGGCACAGGGTGAGTTAAATATGAAGGAATGTTATTTAAAAAATAAAATTAAAGGGTGAGAAATGATTGTACTGGGAGAAGGAAAAAGGGAGAAGTAGAATGGGGTAAATTATCTCACATCAAAGAGTCAAGAAAAAGCTTTTACAGTGGAGGGGATGAGGGGGAAAGTGAGAGGGAATGAGTTAATCTTATTCTCATCAGATTTTGTTTAAGGAAGTAATAACATACACACTCAGTTGGATATGGAAATCTATCTTACCCTACAAGAAAATAGGGGAGAGGGGAATAAAGAGGAGGGGGATGATAGAAGGGAGGGTAGATTGGGGGAGGGGGTAATTAGAAACAAATACTTTTGAGGAGGGAAGTGGTCAAAGGAGAGAATAGAATAAACGGGGGAAGGATTGGCTGGAGGGAAATATTGTCTTGCTCAACATGACTGCTATGGAAGTATTTTGCATGCTTATACATGTATAACATATATTGAATTGCTTGCCTTCTCAACAAGAGCAGGTGGGGAGGGAAGAAAGGAGAGATTAGCTTTAAAAAATGATCATTAAAAATTGTTTTTCCATGCAATTTGGAAATGAAATATACAGGTGATGGTGTATAGAAATCTATCCTGCCCGACAGGAAAATAGAAGGAAAAGGAGATAAGAGAAGGAGGGGAATTGATAGAAGGGAGGGCAGATTGGGGGTAGGGGTATTCAGAATGCAAGCTATCATGGGGTGAGGCAAGGGGAGATATAGGGAGAAAATTTGGAACTCAAAATCTTGTGGAAGTGAATGTTGAAAACTAAAAATAAATTAATTAACTAATAAAGAAAGAAGAGCTGAACCATTCATAGTTGATCATCACAAGATGTTGCTGATACCAAGTAAAATGTTTTCATGCTTCTGTTCATTTCACTTTGCATCAGTGTGTACAAGGATTTTCAGGTTTTTCTGAAATCCATTCATCATTTTTTATTGCACAATAATATTCTATTACATTCATATACTATGGCTTGTTCAGCCATTCCCCAGTTGATAGGCATCACCTCAATTCCCAATATTTTATCATCACAAAAATAGCTGCTACAAATATTTTTGCACATGTAGGTCTTTTCCCCTTTTTTATGATCTCTTTGAGATACAGATCTAGTAGTGAAATGTTAAATCAAAGGGTATGCATAGTTTAGTTGCCTTTTGGGCATAGTTCCACATTGCTCTCCAGAGTGGTTGTATCAGTTCACTCCTCCACCTGCAGTGCATTAGTGTCCCGATTTTCCCACATCCTCTCAATTTATAATTTTCCTTTTTTGTCATATTAGCCAATATGATTGGTGTGAGGTGGTATTTCAGAGTTGTTTTAATTAGTGTTTCTCTAATCAAAAATGATTTAGAGCACTTCTTCATATGCCTATAGATAGCTTTGGTTTCTTCATCTGAAAACTTCCTGTTCATATCCTTTGACTATTTATCAGTTGGGGAATGGCTTGTATTCTCATAAATTTGACTCAGTTTTCTATATATTTGGGAAATGAGGCTTTTATCAGAGATACTGAATATAAAAAATTGTTTCCCAGTTTTCTGCCTCCCTTCTAATCTTGGTCGCATTGTTTTTTTTTTTTTAATACAAAAGCTTTTCAATTTAATATGATCAAAATTATTTTTCTACATTTTGTAATGCTTTTTTTGTCATGAATTCTTTTGTCATGAATTCTTCCCTTCTCCATAGATCTGACAGGTAAGCTATGACTTGCTTTTCTAATTTGATTGCTTCAATGTCTATGGTGCCTTTTAGC
Source organism: Phascolarctos cinereus (assembly GCF_003287225.1). Lineage (NCBI taxonomy): Eukaryota > Metazoa > Chordata > Mammalia > Diprotodontia > Phascolarctidae > Phascolarctos > Phascolarctos cinereus. The sequence goes on along the minus strand of NW_027555847.1, from coordinate 346,391,969 downwards.
AAGATATTTATTCTTATCTCTTTTAATTAGGCCTATTTTTGCTTTTTCTTTGTCTGAGATCAGGATTGACTTTTTTTACCCCTGATTTTTTTACTTTAACTGAAGTGTAATAGATTCTGCTATAGCCCCTCACCTTTATTATATTTGTGTCTCTCTGCTTCAAATGTGTTTCTTGTAAGCAACATATTGTAGGATTCTGGTTTTTGATCTACTCTGGTATCAGCTTCTGTTTTATGGTAGAGTTCACTGAATTTACTTTCATAGTTATGATTACTACCTGCATATTTCAATCCATACTATTCTTCCTCTGTTTGTCCTCTCTCTCCTTTCACCCCTTCCCACTTCATCAATGTTTTACTTTCTGACTACCACTTCCTCTGATCTGCTCTCCCCTGCCCCTGCTTTTTAACTTTCTTTCAATTTTAATTAAAATTAATCTCCTCCCCTCCTTCTTCCCTGTAGGGTAAGATAAATTTCTATATTCAAGTGATTTTGTATATTATTCCCTCTTTGAACCAATGATGATGTTAGTAAGGTTCAAGTGATGCCTATTGCCCAATCTCCAATCTTCCCCTCTATTATAAAAGGTCTATTTTGCCTCTTCACTTGAGATAATTTGCCCCATTCTACCTCTCCCTTTTCTCTACACCGTTTGTACTCTTCTTTCTCATCCTTTAATTTTTTCTGTCATTCCCTCAAATTCACCTTAAACTCATACCATCTATGTATATTCCTTTTATCCATACTGTTAGTGAAACAATTTTTAAGAGTTACAAGTAACATTATTCCATGTAGGGATGTAAACAGTTTAGCTCTATTGAATCCCTTACATTTTATTTCCCCTTTTTACCTGTTTATGCTTCTCTTGGGTGTTGATGTTGAAGGTCTAATTTTGGTTTAATACTGGTCTTCTTTTCATGAAGCCTTGAAATCCTTCCATTTCATTAAATGGCCATTTTTTTTTCTCTTGATGAAGTATGCTTAATTTTGCCAGTTATGTGATTCTTGGTTATAGTCCTAGCTCCTTTGCTCTCAAGAATATCATGTTCCATGGCCCCTACTTGTCAGCTGCCAAGTCCTGGGTGATCCTGATTGTGGCTCCCTGATATTTGAATTATTTCTTTCTGTCCACTTGTAGTATTTTTTCCTTGAACCGATAGTTCTGAAATTTGCCTATAATGTCCTTAGTATTTTTATTTTGGGATATCTTTCCTAAGGTGATTGGTGGATTCTTTCCATGCTGGTTCCAGGACATCAGGGCAGTTTTCCTTGATAATTTCTTGAAAGATGGTGTCAAAATCCTCCTTTTGATTATGGCTTTCAGTCTAATGACTTTGATGTTGTCTTTCCTGGATATATTTTCCAGGTCAGTTTTTTTTACAAGGCGTTTTACATTTTCTTCCATTTTTTTCATTTTTTTGAATTTCCTTGACTGACTCATAAAATCTTTAGCTTCCACTTGCCCAACTCTAACTTTCAAAGTATTGTTTTCCATAATTAGCTTTTGTACTCTCTATCTTATTTGGCCAATTGTACTCTTTAAGGAGTTGTTTTGTTCAGTGAATTTTGTGTCTTCTCTTCCATTTGGCCAATTCTACTTTTGAAGCAGTTTTCCAAGCTGTTGACACTTTTTTTTTTGTAATTCTCTTGCATCATTCTCATTTCTTTCCCCAATTTTTCTTTTATCTCTCTTACATGATTTTAAAACTCCTTTTTGAATTCTTCCATGAGTTCTTTCTGGGCTTGAGACAACTTCTAGTTATTCTTTGGAATTTTGCCCATTTGTATTTTGACATTGTTGTCATCTTCTGAGATTGTGTCTTGGTCTTCCCTGTCACCGTAGTAACTTCTATGGTTAAATTCCTTTTGTTCTTGTTTTCTGCTCATTTTTTGGCTTTTTTTCTTTCTTTTAAGTTTGTGCTCTGCTGCCAGGGTAGCAGGAGCACTCTCTGTCTGATTGTGCTGGTGACTTCAGGCCTTGGCTGTTTACCTTGTGCAACACTGATGTTGCCCTGAGGCTCACAGGAGACCCTCATGTCTGATTCTGCATTGTGGGGGTTGGGGTGGGGTTAGCTGTTTCTGCTGGAGGCCATAGGTGTCTGGCAGCTTACCTGGTGCTGAGTTGGGGTCCTAAGTAGTGGTATCTGGCCTATGCTGAGGACTGGTGGGGTGTTTCTGTGTTTCCCTGTGGCTACACTGAAGCACTTAATAGTCCAGCTTCTGGAAGCTGCCTGTTTGCCCAAGACTACACTGAAGTTTTGGGCTGGTGTTGCGAGGAACTGATCTTTTTGCTTAGGTACCTGTGAGGTAGGCATCTACCTGTTTGCCCAGGGCTACACTGAAGCATGTGGTGGTTCTAAGAGCTGGAGTCTGGAGTTCCCTTGGCTATTCTAAGACACATGGGGGGTCCTCATGTTGGTGTTTGACTGCTTCATCACACTGGGGCTCAGGATCTCCTGTTGGTTTGCTAAAGTGGGACTTGCTGCTATCTTGCTGAGACACTTCCCATCCTGGACTGTGCTCCTCTTTCACCTGAGTGAGATGGACCTTTCTTGCTCATCCTCCAAGTTTCTTGGGCTAAATGATTTCACCTCATCTTTTTTTCTGGTTCTGTTGTACAGGATTTGTTTGGGGCTCTATTTTATGATTGCTTAGAGGTGAGTATGGGAGAGTTGCAGTGGTTTACTGTTTACTCTGCCTGCCTGGCTCCCAGAAATCCATACTCCCTATACTTCCTTTCTTAAGCTTCCTACATCTCCCTGTATCCCTCCTTGCATTTCCTTGGCTGAGGAATTTCATCCTAATTTACTGAGAAATTGAACACATTCAACATGAAATTTTTCTTCTTTAATTCTTTTCATCTCAAAACCCATTGACATCATATCCCACTCTCTCTTTCTTTTCCCTAGTATGTTATAAAAATGTTACTCCTTTCTTTGCCAAGGTCAATCCTTCTACACATACCCTTGATTTTCTCCCCTGCCTTTTCCAGGCTGATTGCATTCTCTCTCTCTCTCTCTCTCTCTCTCTCTCTCTCTCTCTCTCTCTCTCTCTCTCTCTCTCTCTCTCTTTCTCTCTCTCTGTCTCTCTCACACACACATGCACACACACAAATCTTCAATCTCTACTTGTTCCCTCCCTGCTTCTTTCACACACATTGAAGTGTGCAACCATGCTTACCTCATCTCTATATTGCACATCAAGTCACACTCAATATGTCTAAAACTGAGCTCATCATTTTTTCCTTGAGCACTGCTTCTTTTTCTCACCATTATCCCCATTGTATATGCTCCAAATTTTAGTGTGTTTGGTGTGTTCTTTGGTTCCTGTCATATTCATACATCTCATCAGTTACTAAATCTTCTTGCTTCTCACTTTTTAGCATCTCTCACATCCATCTTGTCCTTGATATTTCCTCTGTTACAATTCTAATTTGGACTCTCTCTCTCTCTCTCTCTCTCTCTCTCTCTCTCTCTCTCTCTCTCGATCTATTCCAATTGCATTTTATTTGGTTTCTTTGCAGACACAGTCTTCCTTTTCCAAACCATTCTCCCCATGGCTGCCAGAGTAACCTTCTTAATCCTATTTCATATTGCATCTATTTGTGTGTATATCATTTTACCCTACCATATGAGGTCCTTGTGGGTAGGGATCAGGTCTTGTTTTTGTTTGTATGTCTCCCATTATAGAGTATATATATTAAATTTTTAATAAATATTTATTGAATGAATAAATAAATCTCTAGCTCTACCATATGATGCAGTCACTTATGAAATGACTAGGGGCTAATATACTCAACCCACAGAAAGGAGATAGAGCAAAAGTTAATCGGTTCATTCATGATTGGGGCCCCAATTTAGCAAGACTACCCAATGATAGAGTAAAGACAACCAGTTTCAGGCAAGCTACATAATAGCTAGAAAAATACATATACCCTGAGTCTTAACTTTAAAACATGTCTTCTTGTTATAGCAAACACAATGGTGATTACTCTCAAATACAGTCTCATAACAGTTGAAATAAATAATAGCCACGTAACAATAGCATGGTACCCAAGGTATTGGCCAGGTACAGTCTTTTTCTTCAGACTTCCCTTTTCTCATTTATCAAAATAAAATCTTAGATGGTCATTTTCAGAGCAAAGATGATGCTGCATGGCACAAAACTCACCCTTATGGCCTGCCCTATGTGAGTGAATGGATCACGATGACCAGGATTTTAGACAGTGATAAATTATTGTGAGATCTATTAATGTGATTTTAAACATTTTGACTATTATTGTTTCTGAAATAAAATGGTCCAGTGAGTAGTTTTGAAAAATTTTATAAAGGTAGTGCTGTTGGCTCCTGATAATCTGAATGTCAATTGACAATACTTGGCCATGTTTATCTACTTAATTTTTTAAAAAAAATATGAATTCTATATCTTCCCTATGGTCAATATAAGTCTGGTACAACCCCACCTTTTCCCCACCCAACCAGGACACTGAATACCTAAGTTATTGCCTTAGTCTTATTCTTTCCTTTTGTAAGTTTAAGATGCTTCTTTCCCTTCTTGGCCCTTTTCCTCATTCTTGTATTCAATAGTATTGATTGAGGAATCATCTCTGTCAAGGGGGAGAGATCTGAACCAAACAAGGGATAAAATAAATCACAAAACCTAAAATAGATAATTTCAGTTACATGAAATTAAAAAGGTTTTGCCCCAACAAAATGAATGCCATTAGAATGTTGATTGGGAATACATAATTGTATCAAATCTCTTTAAGAAGAATATGATATCCAAGATATATAGGGAACTAATCCAAATATTTAAGGCTAAAAGCTATTCCCCAATGAATAAGTGGTTAAAGGATATTCACAGCCTTCAAATAAAGAATTGCAACTCTGAACAACCATATGAGAAATTGTGGCAGATCACTAATAGTAAGAGAAATGCAAAACAGAATAAATCTAAAGTTTTACTTCACATCCAGAAAACTGGCCATGATAAAAGATGAGAAGAGTGAATGTTGCAAAGTTCGTGGAAAGATAAGTTCACTAAAACACTATTAGTAGAATTATGATTCAGTCCAGTAATTCTGGAAACCAATTTGGAGCTATGCTAAGAAATTCACTAAAATATTTGTATCTTCTAATCTAGAGATCCCACAACTAGGCATATCTCCCAAGGAGGTCAATGAGACTTGGAAAAAAAGATCTCATACATACTGAATCAACACCTACTTGGAGACAAAGTAGATGTGAAACAACTAGAGAATAGTTAGTCTGTTAATTATAATGTGTGTGTGTGTGTGTGTGTGTGTGTGTGTGTGTGCTTCAACTCAGAAGGATTTCTATGTCACAATGAGAGAGGAGGAGAAGTGCTGAAACATGTTTAATGCCTTTTGGTGTATAGATCTTGAATAAATTATGTCATTAGGATGATAGAGCAAGAGTCTACTCTAGGGATTCACTGACCCTCCATTTTGAGAGGGTTATAATTCTGCACTCTTTTGAAACTAAATTCTGTTCTCCTTTTAGTGAATTTGGGTAATGAAAACTGTTCAACCTCAAATATTCAATATTAATGAAGATATTCTTAAAATATCCCTATAAATTATAGTCTATGAGATTTGTCTGAGGCCTAGAGAGTTGAAGAGGTAGCTAGCTAATGCAGTGCACAAGCACTGGGCCTGGAATTGGGAAGATCTACATTCAAAGCCAGACTCACTTAATAGTTGTGTGACCCTGGACAAATCACCTCAACCTCTGTCTGCCTCAGTTTCCTCAACTATAAAATGTGAATAATAATAACATCTATACTCTAGGGTTGTTGTGAGGATCAAATGAGGAAATACTTGTAAAATACTTAGCATAGTGCCTATCACATAGTAGGTGCTTAATAAATGCTTATTTCCTTCTCCTTCCCATTATACTGCTATATTCTGTTAACTAATATTTTATTTAGTTTTTTTCCATCATCAAGGAAATTATCTGTAATTTTGATTTTATTGTTATCTTTGCCACATTATAAATCAGCACCATATCTCACTGAAAATATATATCTCATATTTATGAAATATATATGCATATAAAACATACAGATATCTTGAGTGAGTTTTTCTCTTCTCTTTTTATTTTGGAGGGTGGGATGGGGTGGAGTTCATGAGTGGGTCCCCATGGAGAATGCTTTAATACTGTGTACCACTTCTTTCTCCAATATTGGTCTATTTAAATTAATAATTTCACTGAGGTTAATTTTAGAAATTGATATTTTTACAGATAATCATTTATTTCCTTTATATCCTCTCATTTGTTAAAATGAGGGAAAGGCAATTGGGTAGAGCAGATGGAGGAAGCTAGAGGCAAGAAAATCTAGCTTCAAATCCCTCCTCAAACATTTACTAACTTTTTGTTACCCTGGGCAAACTACTTCACTTTTCTGTCTCAGTTTCCTCACCTATAGAATAGGAATAATAGTAGCACTGGCTTCTTAGGATTGTTGTGGGGATTAAATAACATAATAAATGCAAAGTGCTTTGTAAGCCTTAACATGCTTTATTAATGTTAGCTATCTTAATAATAATAATAATAATAATAACATGAATATCTCACTTTTTCATTTTTAATATTGCTGGTTTACAATTTTTATTCTCTTCTTGATTTGTCGATTTGATTGGTTCGTATATAAAAAAAAGCTCTTAAATTTATTAATTCAATTTTTTTTTCATTTTACTCTCAAACTCTTGCCAGCTGTATGATCCTAACTTCATAATTTCTCTTTGAGAAATTTTGATTTAATTATTGTATTCTTATTTTTTCTAATGTACTTACTATTTGAAAGTTTTATTTTATTCTTTATTCTCTTATTAGTTTGAGCATTCAGCTTGATAAATTGGACTTTGTGAATTTGATAACAACAACAACAACAGCAATAATAACTTGCATTTGAATAATACTTTGAGTTTTGCAAAGTACCTTTAATAACTTATCCTATTTGATCTAGACAGCAACCTTGAGAGGCAGGTGCTATTGTTACCACCATTTTCCAGATAAGGAAACTAAGGCTGAATGAGGTCAAATGACTTGTCCAGCATCACACATTTTAGTAAATGTCTGAGGCAGAATTTGAAATCAGGTTTTCCTGACTCTACATTCTGTGTTCAATATTGTTGTTTTTTTGGAAAATTCCAATATATTTCTGTCTTCTTATTTTTTACACCTTCATTGTTTAAGTTTTTTTTTTAAAGCTTTCATGTTGTTTCATAACATTTATTTGTGTCATAGTTTAATTGTACTTTGTGGTCTGAAAAATACAAGAGGCACAATTTTGGCCTGTGGGAAATTAAGTAGGGCTTCTCTAGGAGCAATGTGATAAATTTTTATGTGTTCTATTAGTACTTAAAAAGAATGTGTATTTCTTGTTTTTCTCATTTACTTCTTTTCATTCTTGTATTGATTTCAACATATCATGGTCATATTGCAGATCTGTGATTACTTCACTATTAATCTTTTTGTTTGATTTATCATAGTCTTAAAATTGAGTTATGGAATTCCCTTCTAGTATAATTATTTGCTGGTCTCTTCTTATATGCCTGATCAGTTTCTTTTTATGAATTTTAATATGGAATAGTTTGTTGAATATCAATGGAAAATTGTCATATTTGTGCTATTTATTTTTTCTTTAACCATTTCCAGGATAATAGTGATAATTTCTTCTAATATTTTTTTATCCTAAATTCCAATTTATCAACTACCATTGCTGCCTTTCTTGCTTTTTTGGACTTGCAATGGCATGAAATGTTTCATGCAACTTCTTAAGTTTAAAGAAGCAATAACTTTTTATGTTAAATGTGATTCTTGCAAGCAACACTTGGATGGTTTTGTTTCGTGATTCATTCTGTAACTGCTTTTGTTTCTATGGCAGAACTAACACTCTTTATTTTAAAAGTTAAGTAATGTATTTGATTGGTCTCCTAATATTTTCTTCTTAATGGTTTAGATATTTCCTGGAGGGAATGAAATTTGTCTTAACCTTCCATGTGTATTTAACTGTTAAAACTCATTAGTGAAGCAAACTATTGTACTGCTATTTATAATTCTCCCTGAAGTTTAATACTCTTCACATTATAGATTGGAATTTTGTCTCTGTGATTCCTTGCTCCTTTTTCATTCCCATCTGTGAGGCAGCTATGCAGCATAGTGGATTGAGTGATGAGGTCATTAAGAGAGATTGCAAATAGAGAAAAGGCTAAAGGTCCAGGTTAGATCTTTACAGTATATTCCAGTGAGAGGTCATTATGTGGTGATGATCCAGGAAAAGAAATAAGAGAATGGTGTCACAAAAACCCCAGAGAAGCTGTAATATACAAAGTTTCTCTCTCTCTTTGTCTCTCACTCTCTCTCTCTGTCTCTCTGTCTCGGTCTCTGTCTCTCTTTTTGTCTGTCTGTGAGATACACCCCTTTGGAAGTTTGGTAAAGACTATGGACCCCTCAGAATATTGTTTTAAATTCATAACTTATATAGAATTTCAAAGAAAACAAATTATATTCAAATATATTTATTAAAGTACTTTTTAAAAACACAAGTTCAGGGACTCCAAGTTAAGAACCTCTAGTCCAAAAGAAAAGAATGACTAATGTCAAATGCTACAAAGAAGTCAGGAAGGATGGAGACTGAGAAAAGACCAGCAGATTAGCAACTAAGCAATCTTTGGTAACTTTGGAGAGAGCAGTTTCAGTTGAGTAATGAGTTTGGAAGTCTGACTGCAAAGGGTTGAGAAGTGAATAATTGGAGACTTGACACCTTATCTTGTTCACTCTGGAAAGTTTTCTCTAATTCACATTTCAAATACAGTTTCTAGCTTTGTTACTTCTCAGTGTCTCTTGGGATCCCAAATAATCTAATGTATTTCTTGCTTTGATTTCCAAATGTTTTATTTTGTCATGCACATCCATTAGTGCAAACTCCCTTCAATTATGTTATATACAAAGCATGTTCTGTTGCTTTTATGTTGTTAATCATTGATTTCTGTTTAACCTTATTTATGCTTTCAATTTAAATTTTGCACTGATGTTCTTAGTCCTCCAATATTTCTTTGGAATTAAACTAACTTTCTTTCTTTTCTTCTTAATTTTTATGAGTTGGAGTTTTCATTAACTTTATTTGTTCTGCAATGCACCTCCTACGTCTTTCTTCTATCCTGTTCACTGACACTTCAGCTTATATTTTAAAAGAAAATTTATCTCTTTAGTCTTTTATGTGAAATGATTTCTTTATTTGGATGCATTAAGAATTTATTACTTATTTCTCTCTTCAAAATGAAAGACAGGTGTGACAACCCTTTTAAATATGACCTACATGCAAACTCAAGCTGCTATTAAATGATAAATCAGGTGGAAGGAAGTCTGTGGTAGGATTAAGGTTGAAAGTAGAATTGGAAGGTAGAGAAACAAATAACTCCACTCTTAGGGACAGCAGTCAATCCTCTCAACTTCAGGAGGCAAAGAGAATCCCTTTTGCATTATAGGAGTAGCTAGCAGAAAGGTATTTCAATGCTTTCATTGGGGTGGAGTGAAGAAGTGACTTTGAACATCAGAGAGGTCTTTGCTACTTTCCACAGGGCTGGAGATGATGAAACAACCTCAGTAGCCATAGTTTTAGTGCCCAAGAGCTGTTTTCAGTGGAGTGGGGAGGCTTAAGAGTGGGAGTCCCTGCCATGTTCCTTGAGTTATGGCAAAGCAGCCTGAGAATTCCCTGGACCTTGGTATAGATGAAGGAGGAGGAGGGCATCATCCACATCTCTGCTCAAGCATGGCAGTGGGAAGAATGTGCCCCCACTTCTGGGCTAGAACATCAGACAACTTCCTTAGCTTTTATCATGCCCTGGAGCCCTTGTTGGGTGAAAAACTATAGGGGCTAGGGGGAGAGCTGGAGTAGAAAGGTGATCTCTTCAGTTGAGATCAAGGAGCCAATAAGACTCCACCCCAAGGGCCTAATAAAGGGGAGAGACTTTGCGTTTTGTTGCCTGAGGCCTATGCATGAGTGGCAGCCTGATTGATGTAGGCTAGTATGTGGTTGCAGTTAGGTTGGAAAATGACCTCAGCAATTCTGGGCCCCACAACCCAAACAGTCTTGTAACCAATAGTTGGCACCCATCTAAGGTTCCAAGGTATAACTGTAAAGTCATGACATTGATTCCATAAACTATATAATAAAATGTTTCATTAAGGAATCAATTTGTAAGATACCTGCTATGTGTCGAGCTATGTTTTCCACTTAGATACAAAGGCAAAAATGAAATAGTTCCTGCCTTAAAGGAACTTAAATTCTGTTGGGAGAGGCATTTCGTTACATCTTTGTTCACTTTGGCTGTCTGTTACCTTGCAAGCTCTCCTGTTACATGACTAGCTGGTTTCATTTCTTAATCATACATGTCCTTAATTATGTAGTTTATGGAATTTTTTCCTATACAAGCCACCATTGGTAACATATAGAAGCTTACTTATGGCCAGTAAGTGTTTAATTTCTCACCTTTCAATCACTTTCAGCTATGAGCAGGTAAACTAATAGATAACATTTTTATTAAGCCCCTACTATGTGCCAAGCACTAAGCTAAACATTGAGGATTCAAATACCAGCAAGCAAATCAGTCCTTGCCCTCTAGTAGTTTATATTCTGCTATTGGATGACATCACATAAAGGGGAGCAAGAGAGGGGGGAGTGATTAGACATGCTAATGTGGTGTAGAGGTGGTTGACAAGTGGTATGGGCAACTGTTTCTAGGTAGGATGAGAAAAAATTTCACCTGTCAGAACATAGTCACAGAGCAGAATCTGAAGTATCTAGGGAAAAGGGGTGTGAGGTTTGTAAGGTGTAGAGGTAGGGGAGGTTGAGGTTAGTGACCTGAGTGTAGGCAGCATATTATGGAGATGGGAATCTGATGAATTTTTGCTGTTGTACCATCCCATCATACTCAGCCATGTAGCATCACTGGGAGAATATTGGTGTTGGAAAGATACACTTTCTTAAGAGTGAGAAATTTAAGCTCATTGACATTTCCTAAATGTGATAATTCTACCTTGTTCTATTATATTCTGAGCCCATTTCATTTTCTATCTCTCATGCTGGTGCAGTGTATAAATTGACCTCATATTATAAACTAATTTCAGCTAGAAAAGCAAATATGTTTTTACTTATCACAAGAAAATATTAATGCACTAAAAGTTACAACATGTTCCTGGTTTAAAAGGAACTCCATAATAAGCATTTGATAGGAATTCATTTAATTGAATTTTAGTGGAAAATGAATATAAATTAAACTTTTTTTTTTCCCCTGAGCTCAAGGTAAATATTTACTGTCTAACAACCAGATAAGGCATCTAGGGGAATAAGAAACAAGTTCTTTGTTGGATATGTTCTGTCATGATTATTGTCCTAGGCAAAATATTTTGACAATATTCAGTAGGTGTCTAGAAAAGACGGAACTGATGACTTGCTCTTCTTTTGCACAAAACAAATGGCTGTCATTGTTTCCCAGGTTGTTTGTTATTTTTTGTTTGACTTTTTCTTTTCACTATGGCCTCCAGGTGACATTTTTTTCCATCCAATAGTCCATCCATCCTTCCAGCCAGTCAGCCAATCAGCCAGCCAGTCAGCCAGCCAGCCAGGAAATGAGCATTTGAGAAACTACTAAATGCTTGGCCTTATAAGCACTGAGGCATAAACAAAAAGGAAGCAGTCTCTGTCCTCAAGGAACTTACATTCCATTGTAAGGAATCAACATATACACCTATAAATAATTATATGAAATTCTCTACACTAAAGGGATTCCAGGAAAAGGCCGCTTAAAGTTAATCCACTTAAAATGGGGGCTAACATTTCATACTCTGTGTGTGTGTGTGTGTGTGTGTGTGTGTGTGTGTGTGTGTGTGTGTATGTGTAATAATGTTTATTTGGTACTTTATCTCTAAAAAAGAAACAAAAATTATGAAAAGTTTATCTTATGTTTTAATATGATTCATGTTACAAATGCAACTATGTGCTAATTTTTAAAGGAAAGAATGAATCTTGGGGCAGCTAGGTGGCACAGTGGATAGAGCACCGGCCTTGGATTCAGGATGACCTAAGTTCAAATCTGGGCTCAGACACATAACACGCACTAACTGTGTGACCCTGGGCAAGTCACTTAACCCCACTGCCTAGTCAAAAAAAAAAAAGAAAGAAAGAAACAATGAATTTTGATTTTTTTCTAAGCATGATTATTTTGCTGACATTATATATCAATGTAATGTAGCCTCCTTCCCTTTGTTTTTGAAAAATGGTCATAAAAGGCTCACCAGTGACAAATATATACACATATGCATGTATATATACATATATGTATGTATGTGTATATATACATACATATATGTATATATGTATATATACATATATGTATATATGCATAAATATGTATATATACATATATATGTATATATATGAATGCATGCATGCATGTATGTATGTATGTATGCAATCCTCCAGTTTTCCCAAGGGTACTTCTTTAATCTTTGGTATTCAAATCATAGACATCAGTAAGATACTGACCTGACAAAGCAATTGACTTCATGGGTAGGGAAGGGTAGGAATAGATCATTGTGTGAATCTGGAAGGGAAGTTTGGCTGGGGGGGGGTTATTTCATAAATAGTGAGTTAATTAGTTATTGGTCCATATAATTTTAAAAAATCATGGCCATTTACACCACTGTAGGAAAAGTAGTATGATATAAAGGATAAAGAAACAGCCTTAGAAAGAGGCAGTCCTCGGCCAGAGTTCCTCTTAGGAAACATACATGCTGTGTGATCCTGGGGAATCTCTCAATGCCTGAGGAATCTCTCAAAGGCTGTAACTTGTAGAATAGTTGTTGATTTGCATTGTTGCAGTAATTTTCCTCAGCAAGGGCTCCCCACAACAATGAAATCACAGAGCTAGATAGAATAGACTGAAACTTTTTAAAATTTTATTCTTCAGATGAAGAATATTGTACAGTGAGTCAATTAGTTGACAAGCATTTATTAAGCCCTTATTATGTGTGCAGTACTGTGTTAAGTGCTGGAGACACAAAGAAACGCAAAAATACAGTCCCTGCCCTTATGGAGTTTATGCTTTAATGGGGAATAAAATATGTAAATAACTGGGTACATATAAAACATACAGTAGATGAAGATAATCTGAAAAGGGAAGGTCCTGACAGATACTGGTATGAACAAAGACTTTCTGCCAAATGAGCTGAATGTCAGAGGAAGCCATAAAAACTAAGAGGTAGAAGTGAGGGAGGAAAGGACACTAGGCATGGGGGACAGCCATTCCAAAGGTACAGAGGCTAAAAATGGCATTGTTTTCTGAAGGACTGGAAGTAGGCCCATATTGTAGAATACATGGCAGTGAATAAAGTATAAGAAAACTAAAAAAAGATAGGATGGGGCCAAGTTATGAAAAGCTTTAAATACCAAAAAGAGATGCTTATATTTGATCCTGGTGGTAATAGGAAAACACTAGAGTACATTGAAAAGGAGATGGGGGGATAACATGGTCAGACTTATGCTTTAGAAAAAAGTCAGTTTTGCAGCTGAGTAGATGATGAATTGGAGTGAGAAGAGATGTGAAGCAAGGAGACTTCTTAAAAAGGTATTGCAGTGATCTAGGCTGAAGACCTAGAACCTAGGACTGAACTAGTATGGCTTCTATGTGAGCAGAGAGAAGAGAATACATAAGAAATGTTGTGAGTATATATAAAAATTGTTAATGGGTTGGTTATGTGAGGTGAGTGAGAGGAGTCATGGATGAGATGTGAGTCCAGGGAAATGGAAGGATTATGATGCTCTAGAGAGTAACCTGGGGAGGGTTCAGGATGAAAGATAATGAAATCGGTTTTAGACATGTTGAGTTTGAGATGTTTGAAAGATATCCTTTTTGAGATATCCAAGAAGCAGGTAAATATGTTTGATGGTAACTCTGCAGAGAAATTAGTACTAAATCTATAGATCTGAAAATCATTTGCATACAGGTGATAATAGAACCTAAGGGATACAAATGGATCAATAAATGAGATAATATAGAGCAAAAAGAGAAAGAGACTTTACCTATGGCATAGCCTTGGGTAAAAACCCAAAGTCAGTAGGAGTGACATGAATGAAGAACCAGTAAAGGAGACTGAGGACAGATTAGGTTGATAGGAGTAAAACTAGAATACAGTGTCATGAAAACCTAGAGAAAAGAGAATATCTAGGTGGAGAAGGAGATTAACAATACCAAATGATGTAGAGAGATCACAGAAGATAAAGACTAAACATAAGGCCATTAGATTTGACAAATTACCAATCATTGTTAATTTTGGAGAGGATAGTTGAATGATGAGCTCAGAGGTCAGATTGCAGAGTATTGTATGTAGAATTAGAAGAAAAAAGAGGAAGTGAGTACATTAATTGTAGATGGATTTAGAGAGTGGTTGAAGATAAAAGAGAGAGTGAGGGGATAGTGGAGGGGTGGTGTGTTCTGGAGAAGAAGAAAGTAAGATCATAGCAACTATAGGTGTCACTTTATTAAGAACAAAGAGTACTTCTCTCTCTGAGACTAGAATGAAGAGATAGCAAGGAGAAAATTCCTGAATGAGGTGAAATGAGAATGGTGGAGAGGAGAATCTTGATAAATGGTCTCAATTTTTTTGGGGGAAAAGTTAAATATGAATTGATGTCCTTAGCTGAGAGGGTAGGGGGAGGGAATGGAAAGGTTAAGGAGAAATGAAAAAGTATAGATCAGCTTCCATGGCAAGTGGAATAGTGAACCAATTAAGAAGCAATAGAACACTTGCTTTGCTGTAGTAAGTGCCTATCTAAGCAGTAAAAATATAAATTTATCATGGACCTAGATAGCATGGCTTTATGATTTCTTCCCATTCCATTCGAAAGTACATGATAGTGGAAATAATCCAAGGTTGGAGTCTGGTGGAGTAAGATTGGCAATAAGACAAAGGGTAAGGCAATTGAGGTTGGAAGATAGTACAGAGTAGAGTTGTTTCATCAATTGGTTGATATAAAAAAGCAAGGAGAGTATAACTAGAACAGGGGTGGTGGCCTAGGAAAATAAATACTGAGGGATGGAGGTAATGGAAGCCAAAATGAAGACCAAAAAAACCACAACCAACCAACCAAACAAAAACAAACAAAACCAAGAAATAAAAACTAGAGTTCTTTGTAAGGCTAAGGGAAAGAGCAATGAAAGATTATGATCAGATAAAAGAATTCAGGAGTTCATGAACATGGAAGAGAGACACTTCTGATTGATAGAAAGATCAAGGGTTTGATTGTGTGTAATTAAGGAATAAGTCATAAAAATGGAATAGATTGAAGAACTCGGAAGTGAGGACATTAATATGTATGTTGGAATTCCCTTGTATAAAGATAGGAGTTTGGTAGGGGAGAAAAATTGTTAGGTAGATCCTACAAACACCGAAGAAAGAAAATGTTGTGGGAGTCTAGATAACAACCACAAGGACTTGGATTTTGTAATAAATTTGTATAGTGTGAATCTTAAAGGAAGAGACATTGCTTAGTAAAGGTAGTCAAGGGAAAGTCTGGCAGTGGTGGTGGGAAGTAAGGAATATTCTGACTCTTCCACTATGACCAGTGAGTTGGGTGTATGGAATAAAATGTAGTCAATACCAGAAAAACAGGATGAGGAAGGTTGTTCCATTGGGAAGGAAGTATATCTCAATGAGAACCAGAAGAAAGAATGAGAAAGGGATCTAAGATGGAGGAATACTTGTTAATTATGGAGCAGCAGTTCCAGAGGACATAGTGGTGAGGGGCAGGCACATCACAAGTGGGAAATTTTAGAGAGGAAGATTGAGGTAGATAGGTGTGAGGCAGTGGTGAATACTGTATTGGGAACAGTATATTGTACATAGGTATCCAGGGACACAGAATCAGTGGAATGAGTTAAGTATAAAGGAATGAGAGTGTGCTAACCATTTATCAGTTAGTCCAGACAAACTATTGTTGAGAAAAATTGATGATAGAGAGATGAATCAGAATACATTGTTCAAGGATCACTCCTAAGGTTTAGCCTCTTGGCTACATGGATCTTGCGAGATCCATTGAGACCTGCCTCACAGCTTGCTGGAGAAGCTGGAGCCAAAGAAACCTGGATAGGAGGTAGAGTTGCTTTGATTTTCTTGGGGAACATCCTGTAGGGTCAAGAGATGGAAGAGGTTTTATGGTAATTGAGTCAGGGCCCCACTAGACTGGGAAGTTGGCCCCATATATGGTACATGAAAAGGACCAGAAAGCCTACTGGATGGAAGGCATTTTCACCTTCTCTACTCCTTCCCACCCCACAAATGACACAATACTAGAAGAGCCACTGTTTGAAATATACGCAAAATACCTTCAGGGGATGGGAAAGGACGTTTCTCTGGGAAGATCAGAGAAGCGCAACCATCATATGCCCCTATTCCATTCTAGTGTTTTTTCTTCTGACTCTACTTGATGAAGATGGTGGAAGATATAGTATTATGACTGTGTTTTCTTCACTTCATAGTGAATAATTCTCATAATATTCATTGTAAGATAAAGCAGCTTACTTTATTCTTAGAGTAATTACCTAAAGAGGAAGAAAGCTCTAAAACTCTCAATATTGGGATCAGACTGGTAAGATGTATATATCTATGACAATACATTTCAAAAGGCAACTGAAATTTCTTTACCTCTTGTCCTAACTGTGACATTGATTCAAGTGCTACAGGCCTATATTTCTACATTAAATATAGCTGCCTTTTAGGAGGGACCTCCCATGAGCTAATGGTGTATCATTTCTCAGAAATTGAAAACTAACTCAAAAAATTGTTCATAACAGTGTAAAGAAGAGGAGAAAGCATAGACAAGGAGAGGGCAGATGTATTTATCCTACTAATTCCCTACTATCTGTCTTCACACACACAAAAATAGACCTTTTGGTGATAATAAATGAGTTCCTCAGGGCTATCAGCAAGATCATAAATCTCTCTTCCTCAGGAATCCGAATATTGGTAAGAAAAAACAAAGTTTATTGGACACATTTCTTTTCCATTCTTCACAAGAATTCAGAGACCTTTTCACCTTTCGTCTTCTATCACATCATCAGAATCTCTATCTCATGTTTTGAAGTGAGATACCTCTTAACAAGTCATGGAGGACAAATTGGTGATGGCCCTCTTCACTAGATATGCCAATTTGACAGGGAAGTCACTGTGCGGTTTTACTTGATCCTTAGAGTTTAAAAAGAAAGAAACAAAACAAAACGTTTGCTTTTTCAAGCACCCAATTTTATGCCCAAGATATCCAGTCTTTGAATACAAATTTACCTTTCTGCAGTACTCTGAGGTTTACGAAGTGCTACTCTTCCAGCAGTCTTGTGAAGTAGGTAGTGCAAGTGTTATACTATTTTATAAATGAGGAAACTAAGACACAGAGAGGCTAAGTGACTTGCTCAGGGTCACATGGCTTCTAAGTGTTAGAGTTAAGAATCAAGCTCAGGTCCTCTGAGACCAGATCCATTACCTTTCACTACCTCACATTGTCTTTAGTGTGATAGAATAGAAAGACCAATGATTTAAGGCTCAGAGGTTATGGGTTCAAATCCATTCTTCCTGTGTGACTTTGGGCCACTCACTTAACCTAGCTAATCCTCAGGCTTCTAAATAGTCTTTAAGGTTGCTTCTAGCTTTAGATCTATGATTCTCTAATTAATAATACCTGGATACAAATTTCCTTACACATAGATGGAAACTGTAACCAATTTAAAATTATAATATGCTTTTGTTAATGAAATATACAGATTCTCTCAACCAAAAATATTTAGTTACTTTACTAGTGTGGACAATATTTATTGTGGGATACAAATAAAAGTTTGGGATCTGGTGATGAAATTCCCTGTGGGAGAAATACATCAAAAAGTTAAAATATAAATGCAATTCCATTTTTCTAGTTACTGAGGGAAGGGTTCATTTTGTTGATTTTAATGGTAGTGGACTTTACTGTGCTCATTTGAGACTTCCCCAATCTTCCCCTGTATTAGCTCATCTTCTTCTGTGGGATTGTCAGAGTAACAGATGGGTCAGGACACTTCTATTTTTAAAGTGATATCCCCACAAGAATCTGAATTGACCAAGTGTCTTCTAAATTAATAACACTGCAGTTTGAAAAACCTTCTCCAAGGTGTATAAAGTTGCCTGACAATACTCTGTGTGTGTGTGTGTGTGTGTGTGTGTGTGTGTATGTATATTGCCGACAATTGAGAAATGAATAGCATTTCTCTTCAGATATTTTTTCTTCCTCCTTAATTTGGCCAAAAGGCATTTAGTTTTAGTCTAACTAATTGCACTGAAAACTTTGCTCTGAGAATACCCCTGTGGGAGACTGTGTTTTACTTTAATAATGGCCTTAGAGTTTCAAAGATGTAGAAGTCCTGTGCATATATCATGCTCACTACAAAGAACATTCTACATGACTAAATATTATTTACAGGAAAAATTGCATCTTATGGCTAATTAAACCTTGAAAGCATACTATAAGAATGACAAACACCAAAAATCCCGGTCAATAGATTATAGGAAGAAAGGCAATAAGCATTTATTAAGCGCATTTATTATGTGCCGGTCACTGAGCTGAACATTTTTACAAATATTATCTCTTTTGATTCTCCCAGCAACCCTAGGAGAGAGGCACTGCTATTCTCCCCATTTTACAGTTGAGGAAACTGAGGCACAAACCTAATAAGTGTGGAAGATTGGATTTGAACTCACTCTTGACTCTAGGTCCATTGCTCTATCCACTGTGGAACCTAACTACCTCTGCTTCAGAAAGGAAGTTCAATAGAGGATAGTCTAATTCTCTCCTATTAGAATAAGACGATGCGGCATAGCTGATACAGGGTTTGTTGGAGAGTCAGAACAACTTAACTTCTTATCCTACTTCTAACACATCTTTGCTAGGTGACCCTGGGAAAGTCTTCTAACCTCTTAGTGTCCCAGGCAAATGTCAAACACTAAACATCAGAAGCTGATCTTTATTTGTAGGAGGAATTTCCTCATTGAGAGATTTCTACATCAAAGAAATAAAAAATCCAGTAAAAAAAAACACAAATAAACAAATAGAAGATGAAAACATTGACACTAATGGCCCAGGAAAGGGGAAACTGGTAGGATAGACTGAGTGCTACACTTGGAATCAAGAATAACTAGATTCAAGTACTGCTTCTGACACTTAGTAGTTGTGTGATCATATGTGAGCCATTGTGCCTTTCTAAGGTTCAGTCTGTTCATCTGGGAAATAAAGGAGTTGATAGAGCTAATATGGGTCAGAGATAGGGACTGAATATCCTGCCTTAGTTAATTTCTGTTCACAATATCATGTCGTTTCTCAAAAACATTAACTAAAATAAATTAATGTTATTTTTTAAAAAATCAAATCCAGCATTTTCCAAAATGTACAAGAACAATTCTAAGAAATTTTCAATGCTACAAATGTTCTTCAAATTTCTCTATTAGTAAACACAAAAAATCCTATTACTTGAATCCTATTTTTACTCATAGAAGATGCTCCACATAGAGTATAACAACAACAATAATAACAATAATAATATAACAATAGCTAGCAACTATATAGCACTTTAAGGTTTGCATCGCCCTTTACAAATATTAGCTCATTTTATCCTTCTTCTTCTTCTTCTTCTTCTTCTTCTTCTTCTTCTTCTTCTTCTCTTCTTCTTCTTCTTCTTCTTCATCTTCTTCTTCTTCTTCTTCTTCTTTCTTCTTCTTCTTCTTCTTATTATTATTAATTATTATTCTCATTCTCATCAGGTTGCATAACTTGCCTAGGGTCACACACCTAATAATTGTCTAAGGTAAGATTTGAACTCAGGTCTTTTTGACTCCAAGGACTGTGCTTTATCCACTGTATCTTCTAGCTGCCTTTAAATGGAAATCCAAATGGAAGAGGAGCTCCCTGGAAGTGAGATTCTCCAGTTGATCCTGTTTTTAGATGATATTGTGCTCATTGGATCCATCCCTGGAATCCTACAGAAACATGTAAATGAAACATATAACTAATCAAAAAGTTTCAGTCTAGTGACCTACACAGGAAAAATCAAAAGAATAATGTGTGCAGACTATTCCATTCACTTAGGTGGGTAGTCCGTCAAGTTGGTCCATCAGTACGTAGATATTGGACAAACACTTTATATGGACCATGAGTGGGGACCAGAATTTTAAATGAATAAAAGATTTGGCTGGATTGCTTTTAGGAAATTATGTAGCACTTTTGACAATTCCAAGCAACTTCCTGAAGAAAAATTTCACCCAATAAAATCCCTAATAGATTTTAAGATGCTTTATGCCTGTGCAACACAGAAAACCACAGTTTCTGATAAATTGGAATTTTGAGTCACACAAAGGTGAATGGAGACAGATGTATGGTAAATATAAGAAGGCTGCAGTATATTACCAATAATGACTTACGTGGAAGAAGTAGAAATAGCATAATAGATATTTAACAAATATTTGATCATCAGAAAACATCTGATATAGGGCAATCATAGAGCAAAAGCAAGGGCTAATGATTGAGAACCTTAGTGTTGCATTTGTATGCACAGAATATTAGAAAAACCCGAAGGAAACCTTCTGGAATGTTAAATAAATCATCTTGAATGCACATAAACGTCGACACAGATAAGAGTTGGGCAAGATATAGAGTGGGTAGATTGTCATCTGCTCCACTGGAAGGAGTAGCCCCATATAATAAGACCATAGGGTAACTGAAGCAAATCATAGAAACAGTCATTCATAACAAAGTGAAAAGTATTGAGTACTTGGCTAGTACCATTGGAAGACAGTTATTCACATGCGGCAAACGTTAAACAATGAAGTATAGTACTAAAAAAAGATATCATGGGTTAAAGTCAGTGTTGCTAAAGAATAAATTAGCAAATGCTAACTCAGAGTGGGTTATAGAATGGACAACATGGGGGTGGGATGGCATAATGTGACATTATTTCAATCAAATGAAAAGCACTAGAAAGTTTTGGTTTGTGTTCATGACTGAGCTGTGAATATGGTCCTTTGGTAGAGCAAAAACAATGCCCTGTCCTATTAATTCAATATTTTGATTTTGAAAGATTGAAAAACTCTAATCAACACAATTACCAACCAGAATTCCAGAGAACTCCTGACAACACAAAATGCAGATTGATCTGTTTTGTTGTTTTTTAGTTTGGCCAACATGGAAATTTGTTTTGTTTGACTATAAATGTTTATAAAGGGGTTTTTTTTCTTATTTTTTTTAAATGTCAGGGTCAGGGGAAGAGGGGGAAAAGGTGTGCACAAGTAGAGTAAGAGGGAGAACGCATGGACCTGAAATAAAATACAACTGATTTTTTTTTAATTTAGTTGCATAGTTTGTCCCTAAGTGGGGTAAGGTCAATTTCTGCTCCCTACTAACAGAATTGACATGTTTTAACACAATCTGAATGTTGTTTATGAATTTTATTTCTCATAATGCTGACATTAAACAATAAATATTTGGAGCCAGAAGCGACTTTAGAAATCCTTGCATGGATTCCCAAAGTAAGTGTTACCACCCCCTTGGGGGCACAATCCAGGGGGGTGGTAGTAACCTCCGGAGCAATTGGGGGGCATTGAATAAAAGTAAGGATTCACCTAACCTAACCCCAATGGGGTTCTGAGTAATTTTTTTTTGAAAAGGAGCAGTAGGCCAAATAAGTTTGGGAACCTCTGCAACAACCCTCTTA
Organism: Phascolarctos cinereus; assembly: GCF_003287225.1. Classification (NCBI taxonomy): domain Eukaryota; kingdom Metazoa; phylum Chordata; class Mammalia; order Diprotodontia; family Phascolarctidae; genus Phascolarctos; species Phascolarctos cinereus. The sequence continues at coordinate 346,370,164 of NW_027555847.1, read as the reverse complement.
TTTTGAAAAAGGAAACTGAGGCCTAAAGAAATTGAGTGATTTGTCTAAGGTCACACAGATGATTAAGAATAAGGCTGAAATTAGAACTCATATTTCTACCTCTTTGCTCTCCACTCCAAACTGAGCCTTGTATCTGCTTTCCAAATGAGCTCAGGAGTGACCCCAGCACCTTAAGATGTAGTATTTTCAACTAGCCACTTGGCCTACTAATGATGGTCAAGCTGATATAGGCACCACAGAGTGATGAGGTTAAAGACAGTACCCTTTAGCATATGTCAATAAAGTTTCAGGTATTAGTTATAGAATACTATTTAAAAATGGTTGCAGTCTTATGTTTTGCTGATCAATTAGAATGAACAAATACTCAGTTGCATAGATAATATGAATTTATGAGTTTGTTTTTTTGGTTTATATGCACGATTTTTATTTCTTTGGTATCTCAAGGAACAAAATGTTAGAGAAACATTAATGAGCTGGAATAATTGTGTTCTTTTGATATGTCATTTTTACTTTAATTGCTTTTATTATGGCAATATTTCACTTTCTTCCACATTGTAAAACTGTCTACTTGATTTACCTGCATTCATGTGCTTTCTGTACATTGCTACTACAATTTTTATTTATGGGAAAAATACCTTTCAAGAATGAGTTCTCACAGGAAGTGGGGTGATGTTACAGACAGATAGAGATGCTTGTAATCAGGAAAATCTAAGTCAAAATCTGTAATTCATCCCCTACATCACCTTGCATAAGTCACTTAACCTCTGTGTCTCTCAGTTTCCTAATCTGTAAAATAGTATAATAATATTTGGAGCATTTGCCTCACAGAGTTATTATTAGGAACAAATGAAATAAAGTAAGCAAAGTGTTTTCCAAACCCGTATTATGCTATATGAATGTTTTAGCTGGCAATTTGAGAGCTATAGAACTTCATTGGTATGCTATGTATTTCAGAAAGTGAATTGTTCTCTTAGTCCTAAGGGTGAGTACCTCCACTGTCTCCTTTTATGCACAATGCTTGTTCAAGCTAGTTTTATTCTGTGGGAAAACTCAGACTTTGCTTTTCACTTCCCCAGGAGAAGAGTAGATTGCTTTGAAGCCAACCTTGACACATGATACTATTTCAGAAAGAACAAAGCAACCAGTTGGAAGTGCTAGCAATACTGAGTGGGCTTCACTCAGTGTTAACCTACTTTTCCATCAAGGGCTTCCCGTTCACGGAAATGTATTTAACAAAACAAGATGTTATCCTCTGTACTAGATAGTACACATGACTAAGCAGCCATCTTATAAGAAGAAGCAGCTTTCCATCACTGTTTGCTCCAAGAAGTAGTAGGTTTTGTCAGCAGAACAAGTTCTTGTTACCTGGAATGATCCATATAAAAAAAAATCATGGTCTTCAAATCAAAATTCATCCCTTTCCCTCATCTTCCCATCAGCCATCTTACCTTCCAGGCTTGCCATTTTGGGTAATGTACCATTCCTTACTCTTCAGGTTTTTTTTTTCTTTTTTAATTGTGAACTTAACAAACCTCAGCCAAAAAACTATTTCAGTACATAAGGAACAAGAAAAAAGATTACATAACAGAACTTCTATTACCTAGTTTTAGAGTTTATTTTAAGAAACACATATACAGATTAAATTGAAAAGATAGTCATAAAATTGCTCCATTTGTCTGTTTTCCTACCTATTTTGTTTCTTTCTGTGCATTTAAAAAGGTTTCCTCAATGCTTTTTTGGGAGAGAAATTTCTTACAGTCAACCAACCTACCACCTCCTCGTCTCCCTCACCATCACCCAAGTAGAAAGCTTTTCATATTCAATCCATTGACAAATTTTTCCACTACTTTCTAGGTAATTATAATCAGGTCTGCTCTGCTCTCTATCCCTTTCCAAGAGCCATTTTTTTTTCTAAACTCTATTTAACTCAAGCTTGACAACTTCTTCAAATGACACATCACCCTCAGTCCTATGTCTCCACATTAATCCAGTTTACATATTTAATCGAGGTGGCTTAATAAGCATGCTGATTTGACAGGAATGATGCACAATCATAGTTAGCAGGATAGAAGGTGCTATGGGAATTATTAATGAAAATAATAATTATCCTTATAGTACTATCTCATCACCACATCTAAATGCATAAATGTGAATTGTTAATTAAAAATAAAATTAATTTGTATGTTTTAAGTATGCTTTTTCCCCATCTTGTGGGCCTCAGTATAAACACTACCTCTCATTTCAAAATAATGATGTATTTTTAGGTTGTAAGGTATTTGGGGACAAAAACACATATTCGTCTTGATCAAGAACATATCCATATCTATCTCTTACTATTTCTCACTGCATAATATTAATGATAAGGAGATGTAAATGCTCATTTTTGATAGTATTTCCCACTGATAACCTGCAAATACTTGGCATGTAATCAATTTACTTCTCTATGACATTCCTGTCAGTACTCCTGACAATGACTGATGCCTCTCAGCAATGACTTTGCAGTGAAAGTGAGTCAGTGACACCGTTAAAAAAAAAGAAAAAGAAAACCTTTGGTGGATTTGAGAAACTTATTTGATGTTTCAGAAATGCACGAATATCAACAGAACCTTCAGGCTGCCCATTGCTTACATAATTGGCCCTTTTTTTTTTTTGGGTAAAACATTCAAGGACTCATGTTATAGGAAACACAAAGTTGATCCGGTAAATATGGGCAAAATACACAATAAACACTAAAAACCTGTTTGCCTGAGACCATTTTTAACTTCATCCTTCTGCTTTGGACATAAACCTGGCCTATACTCAGTAGATAATTATTAATTATTTTCATGCCTCTTTCTATGTAAGAAAAATTTAGCTTTTGTAATGTTATTGCATCTGGTAATAAGATATAAAGGTTGGAAAGTCACTACATGAGTATTTATTTATTTATATTAAAATATTATATATAAATATACGTATATATATATATTAATATTTGTATTATTTTTATGGTATTGCTCCATATTTGCTACAGACCAGAAAGAGATCAATGCACTAGAGGAAACTCAGAGATTAGTGGAAAGGAAGATTAAGAGATTTGACAGTCTAAATTGATGATGGAAGATAAGAAGGGTTAAGTCTGTACAGTTTGGCTAGCTAATAATTAGGGGAAGCAGATTAATTGTTTGAAAATTCTAAAAGGAACAAAGAAGCAATGCAAAGTGAATAATGGTGATGGGGCTGGTTAGGATGATAGGTATCTGTGAGGAAAGTGCCTCAAAATATTAAGGACTTATATGAAGGTAAGTTATTGCTATCATTAGGAGTAGTCAAGTAAAACTTTGAAAACTGAATTTGGATTCTATTTTCAGGAAACTTGCTCTCCATTGCAAAATAAATTATTTCTAAATAATATTTGGAACTTTAAAATTTAAGTTAGTTGAAAATTGGATGATTTTATGCCTCAGTTTACCCAGCTATGAAGTTTGAATAATAATAAACTCTCATAGATGGCACAAGAATGAAATTTTGATTGCTGTAAAAACCATGAGGCTATTTCATGTTATAATTTGTGTAAGAGATAAATCATTATAGGTTCTAGATTAAGTCATCCCCACCTATCTCTAGGGATAGGATTAAATATTTTAGAATAATATACTGCAGAAAAGTCTACAATCTCAGTATTTGAAAAGATACTTTTAAAATTTCAAAAGGCTGAATTTTAAGTTGCAAATTTAATCTTCACAACTATTTAAAAATTATCCTAACCTCCAATTTCTAGGAAAAAAATGACTAATTTGAATTTAACATACATATAATAAATGTTTAGGTGCTGAAGTTGAAAGTTACCTTATTCAAAGAAATCACTTGTGTCAAATTTGTGTAATATCACAAGTATCCAGATATTTTTGAATAAAAACTTCTCTTAAAAGTAAAAGGTGAAGCAATGTAATTAATTTTTTTGAAGTGATGATAGAATAACACATACAAATATTTCCACATCTATATACACACATCTATATATGCATGTATATATACAATACAACCCCATTATATATATATATATATACATACATATATATACTACATATATGTGATGCATGTGCACATACATATGCATTTATACATACACATATACAGTGAGTCGCAAAAATTTCAGTACCAATTTGTGCTTCAATAGGTTAAAAGAACATTAAGACTTTTGGAATATCTTTAATAAGTAATTGGTCAAATTAAAATGAAATCAAAATGATCAGGTTTTGAAATTCATATTTATATTCTTGAGTCATCCTCAGAGATATTTACTTCAGCAATTCTTTACTAACATCCATTTCAAGTTACACATCTAGTGTGTGAGGGTATCTTCTCCAACCCTTAATAATTGGCAGGAAATAGGTTTTTGGTATTGATGTGTTGATAAAAATCCTGAACAATACTTCATACTGCAAGCTATTATCTTGTGATTTCCAAACATTGCTCCCAGTTCTTCCCCCTAGGGACATGTAGAATGAGTATACGCCTTATTCCGTATTATAACCCTTCAAATATGTGGATACCAATATGTCTCCCTTAGCCTTCATTTTTTCATCTTCATAGAGAAACCTTTATAAATGTTAAAATAGTAAACTTGTTGTACAAGTAAAAGTGTTAATTAGCAAAAGACCAAGGAAAGTTATCAGTAGCACCTTCTTCCAAGTTGACATTGACCCATAATGACTACTCTTTTAGTCCAGTTATTCAACCAGTTTCAAATCTACCTACTACATAGTAGTATAGACTACTTCTCTCGACCTATCATGACATTGTCAAATCCTTTGCCAAAATATAGGTAAACTATGCCTATACCTTTTTCATGGTCTACCAGTCTAGTAATTTTATGGTTTTTTTTAAATGGAATGAAATTAATGTGGCATGACTTCTTTTTGATGAAGCCATACTGCATCTTAGTGATGACTGCTCTCATTCTTAAATAATTTACAGGCTACTGATTTAATAATAAATTCTATAATTTTGCCACCATTTTAAGGCTATTAATATTTGGCTTCAGAGGGGAATATGTATTCAATTCCAAATGCTTTTATCTTTTTCATATTCATCTTAGCTAAAATGAGATCAAAATGCAGAAATGAGGGAGTTTATTCCTTTTTAAAATATTTCTACTCAAGGCGTTGTTTTTTTGTTTGATTTTTTAGTAAATTTTGTGCTGTAGGATAAATACTAGGGCATATCCCCACATTTGTTAAAAAAAAAAGTCACCAATGAAATGTGTACAGTAATCCTCCCTGGTGGTATATAGTGGTATAATGAGAAGTAGTTGAAGACTTATGGGGCAAGAGGACCCAGGTTCAAATCCCTCCTTAGACACTTAGTAGTTATGCAATCTCAGAAGTTACTTAGCCTCTCAACTTCAATTCTCTTATCCCAAACAAGATGCCAGAATCCCAGAATTTGACAGTTAGAAGGGACCTCATTTGCCATCTGTCTCCCCCTTCCCTCTTCTCCTAGTACAATCTTTTTTTTTTTTGAGGTAATTGGGGTTAAGTGACTTGCCCAGAGTCACACAGCTAATGAGTGTTATGTGTCATATGGAAGTGGGCATGTAAACAGTTTAACCTTATTGTTACAGGGATGTAAACAGTTTAATCTTATTGAATAACACTTTTTTCTTTCTTTCCTGTTTAGCTTTTTATGTTTCTCTTGAGTCTTGCATTTGAAAATTGAATATTCTGTTCAGCTCTGGTCTTTTCATCAAGAATGCTGGAAAGTTGACTGTTTCATTGAATGTCCATCTCTACCCCTACCCAGCCCCCAAAACACTATACTCAATTTTGCTGGGTAGTTGGTTCTTGGTTTTAATTCATGCTCCTTTGCCTTCTGGAATATGGTATTACAAGCCCTTTAATCCTTCAATGTAGAAGCTGTTAAGTCCTATGTGATCCTGACTGTGGCTCCTTGATATTTGAATTGTTTTGTTCTAGCTGCTTACAGTATTTTCTCCTTGTCCTGAGAGTTATGAAATTTTGCTGTAATATTCCTTGGAGTTTTTGTTTTGGTATCTCTTTCAGAAGGCAGTCAATGGTTTCTTTCAGTTACTATTTTACCCTCTGGTTCTAGGACATCAGGGCAGTTTTCCTTGATAATTTCATGACAGATAGTGTCCAGGCTCTTTTTTTTTTTTTTATCGTGGCTTTCAGGTAGTCCAATAATTCTTAAGGTATCTCTCCTGAATGTATCTTCCAGGTCAGTTTTTTTTTTTTCGAATGAGGTATTTTACATTTTCTTTTTTTATTTTGTTTTATTGATTCTTGATGTCTCATAGAGTAATTAGCTTCCACTTGTCCAATTCCAATTTTTAAGGAATTATTTTCTTCAGTCAACTTTTGTACCTTCTTTTCCATTTGGCCAATTTTACTTTTTAAGAAGTTGTTTTCTTTGTCCAAGGTGTTGACTCTTTTTCATGATTCTCTTGTATCACTCTCATTTCTTTCTCCATTTTTATTCTATCTCTTTTATTTGATTTCTAAAATCCTTTTTGAGATCTTCCAAGAAGACTTGAGAAAAGATTATTTCCAAGGGCTTGAGGCCAATTCTTATTCCTCTTTGACTCTTTGCATGTGGGTATTTCCACATTGTTGCCCTCTTCTGAGTTTGTGTTTTGATCTTCACTGTTGCCATAATAACTTTTTATAGTCAGGGCTGCTTTTTTCATTTTTTAAATGCTCATTTTCCCAGCATATTTTTTGGTTTTTAAAGTTGAATTCTACTTTTGGGCACGGGGCACTGTCCCAATCTTCTTGTGCTAGGGGGACAGGGGTCTGGACAGGGTTCTTTGCTCTGTGGCCTCCAGGGCTGGTGGCTTACCTACTATGCTGGGGTGGCCTGACCTAGTTGAGCCTGCTGTGCCTGGGGTTTCAGGGCTGGTAGTTTGCCTCCTGCAGTGGGGCTGGAGGCCTCACAGTTGGCCTACTGAGCTACTGACTTAATGAGCTAGGATGTTGGGGCCTAAGTTGCTGATCTATGCTGTGGCTAAGAGCCTACTGATGGTTTGCCTGGATATAACTTATTCTGAGCTGTCCTCTCTTTTTATCCAGACAAAACAGACCTTTTCTAAAGTCCTTCTAAGTAATCTTTGGCTGGAAAATTGTTTCATGGCATTTCTTTTTTTTTTTCTTTTTTTCTTTTTTTTGTGGGTTCCATCACTCCAGAATGCATTTAAAGGATTGATTTAACATTGTTTCTAGGAAAATGGGGAGTAGCTCAGGCAACTTTCTGTCTTTTTTCTGCAATCTTGGTTCTGCCTCTGATTGATTTCTGAAGTCCTCTTTTTTTTCCACCCATAGATTCTTAACAATTGCTTCTTTTTCAAAAATTGTTTCCATGTCTCACCTGTAAGTCATCATTTTGCATTTTTCATTGACCTTTCTATTATTTGAAATTTAATTCTTCTAAAATTATAGTTTCCTACAATTCATAGTCATGTATCATTTTAGGAAAAACATTAGTGATAGAAAATGACCTGGGCACATTTTACCTTGCACATTTTCTCAGCAAGAGGTCATTTCACCTCTTCAGATTTCAATTCCTTCCAGACTCAAAAGATGAAATTGAACTAGTTGAGCTCCATAGTCTATTTTGCCTCTGAGATATTGACTTCCTAAAAATTCTAGATGATGTTGAGCAATTCGGAATAATTAAAAATGCTGGTGAATTCCCAAATTTGGCCCAGCCTGATCACTTCCTTCTCATTGTTCCTAAACACAGCTCTTTGGGAATAATTCAAATATTTTGAGGAAACTATTAATTCTTTAAATTTACTAGTAAGTTATTCAGTAAGTTACCACTGAGCCTCTCATTTTTATTTCAATTGCAGTATATGAATTTTGAAGCAATGCATCAGGGGAGTGCTGGAGCCAATTGGAACCATCTACCAACAGGCTACTGTTAAATTTTCAGTTGCCAGGAACTGGCAAAAAACTACAACGAAGGCTTGATTCACTGTTTTGTTGATTCTTCTAGACTCAACAAAGTGTTGGACACAATTATAACAATTCAGATTAAACTTAAAAGTGTCTCCTGTTTTGAGGAGAGCTAGTAGTTAAACATTTATCTTCCCGTTCTGAATACAGTATACCAGATATTCCTCATTTTTCATCTGCTGCTCTGCTTTGTTTCCACTCCAGGAACATTATATCTCCTCCAGGATAACCTGAAATATCATCATCATGGAGAATGATTCAGCTTTGATCCTCAACACTTTCCCAATGCTCTCCCTTCTTATTGGAGAGCTGGAGGGAGAAGTAATGAATTCCTCCAAAAGCTTCCCTTTATAGAACCTTCTAGCTAACCTCTTGATTTTCTACCAGGTGCTGTGCTTGGTTTCAATACCACAAATATTTACCATTAGTGAGTCCTTCCCAGGACCTCCATTTTGAGTACCAGTTGGGGGCAGCGAGGTGGCACAGAGGTCTGGAATCAGGAAGACTCATCCTGAGTTCAAATCTGGCCTCAGATACTTTATAGCTATGTGACCCTGGGTAAGTCACTTAACCCTGTTTACCTTAGTTTTCTCATCTGTAAAATAAGCTAGAGAAGGAAATGGCAAACCACTCCAGTATCTTTGACAAGAAAACACCAAATGGGGTCATGAAGAGTTAGACAAGACAGAAAAGACTGAACAAGCAGGCCAGCTGTCTTTTATTTTCCAGATTTTTATCATCATGAATCTTTGTGGGTTACCTTCCCCTCACCTTTTCAACTTTCTTTTATGTGTTGTCCTTTCCCATTAGAATGTAAACTCCTTGACGCAGGGACTGTCTTTCATTATCTTGCATTTGTCATCTCTTGCTCTTGGCATAGTGCCTTGCATACCATAAGTGCTTAACAAATGCTTATTGACTGTATTTGATTAAGAAATCTGGCTAATGTTCTGGAACTTGATGCAATTCTCACAATGTTATCAACATTACATCATGACAGTGTCATACAATGAAATATGCATAGTACTAAGTGCATTAAATTGTGTTTATTTTAATCTTTAATGATTCCAAAGATATTTCAATATTTATAATGCTTCACTGATATCCTTAGCATACTTTGGAAATGTGGATATCATTGTTAATAAAGATTTCTAATCATTAGATGCATCAACTTATAATATGATAAACAATGTCATTATTGGTATGTATATCCCATTTGAAGTCAACAATTTGAAACTTATATGAACAATTTTGAAAAGATGAAAGAAAATAATTGAAGGATTAGAAAATGGCACCTTAGAAATCTTATTTCTGCTATATAGCAGAATTCTCTGAAATTTCTTTATTTGTAAAATTAGAAGTTTTCATGAGTTGATCTTTAAGGTCCCTTCCAACTTGAAGTCTCATGATCTTGTGATCCAGAATCATTGCTCTACAGAAGAGAAAATTGTGGGATTAAAATTGATGCTTACAACTGTACTAAGACTTTTGAGATATTCTGTTTATGTATTTATATAGATGACAATGCTGTCTACTCTAAATTTCCCTTAAATATATTTCAAAGGAAATAAGAGGAATTCATGTCATAAATTCGGAATAACTTAGCTCTAAGGAAGTGAAGTAGCTCAAAAGCCTAAATGTAGGATCTTCCTTTCTGAAATTTTTGAAAAATCTGTTGCCTCCTCCTGTAGGTAGTTAACATAAAGTCGTACTTGTTGTGTGCCTTTGAAACATAAATTAATCGTTTTTAGATCAAGAAATGATGCAGAATATGCTGTTTTCTTTTCCAAAGAGTGTGGTTAGTCTGTTGATTTGATGCATTATCTAATTAACAAAATTAAGGAATTCATTTCCTTAGCAATTTTTTCACAATATACTTTTTTCTAGTGGAAAACTAAATTATAGTAAAACGCTTTTATTTTTCAATCTTCATTAGCTGACAGATGTGTATAAAGAATCCTTCTGAAAATGCTTTTTCGAGGATTATGTAGAGCTGTCATAAAACCACCTTTAAAAGATTAATGTATAAATTGCTTGATCACTGACCACTTCATCAGATAAAAAAGATTAACTGCATAATGAGGTCTTACTCTGTCATCTTTGATGTCCCTCATATAACCTTGAAGCCATTCTCCTGCTCTAAGAGGATAAGGATTAAAGTTCATATTTCTATGTATATTTAGGTGGTAGAAAATGGAAAATGAAGCTGTTAATAGTATTATATTCAGTCAAGTAATTGCTCATTGCAAAGGCTATATAAGTAGCATTTTAGGAATTTTCACTGACTAAAATAAAAATAAATAATTCAATAACAAATACTTTTTTTTATTAAGTGCCTATTGTGTAATACATGGAGCTGTATACACATAGAGAAAAATAAAATTTAAATGAAATAGAACCACTACCCTTCTTAAGTTTATAGTATTATAGGGTAATGGGAAACATACACAAATAACTATGATACAAAACATGTGATAAACAAATAAGAGATATTCTATTTATATTAGAAGGAGAAAGTCATTACCAGCTAGGGGGAGGGAGGAGTCAAAAAAGATATATAGAATTTAAAAGCCAGAGAGACAGAGAAAGGAGCATGAAGGTGGGAAATCACACGATATATATACATATGGAAAACAGTAAGTAATTTAGTCTGTGTGTAGTGTTAAGTTCATGTAAGGGTAAATGATGAGACTAGGAATAGTGGTAGCTGGTGAAAACTAGCTGGTTCAGCTCCAGCCCCAACAATTCACAAAGCATGTATAATAAGGCTTAACTGACCAAAAGACTAAGCATTGTCTCCCATCCATCCACTTTCTTGCTATGGTACAGTTAGAATTGAGCTTCATATTTCTCTGCCTGTCGTTCTTCATTTCTCATTAGGCAATTCACAGAATACCTTCACATTCCAGTGGCTGATATGACCCCATTTATTGTCCAATGATGATAGGGCAGTCTCCTATTAGTGACAAATCAATACTTTGTTAAGAGACTTTGTGTAAACTTGAGGCCAAAGAAACTTTGAGCCTTTGACCAGAGTGTGCATCTCGGTATACATCCAAACCATCACCCATGTGGCATCCATGGCACTGTGGGTCAATGTGGGTCCATGTGGGATGCACACCTGTACTGCTCTTTGTTCACATTTATTTTCCTCATTTCTCTGTGAGTATCAGAAAGACTTTGTTAAGCACCATTTCCATGTAGCATTGTGGTTCTTCAACTGAAACACTTCCTCCCCTTTTGCCTTATGGATAGGAAGGTGGCATGATACTCACTTCTAGGATCTCGAATTCCAACTAAAGAGATTGAACTGTGAATTTTAATTAGATATAAAAGGGAGTCACTGAACTACTTTGGGAAGATAATAAAATGGAAATGAAGTGGAATCAAAAAAAATCTATTAGTTATTTACTATGTGCTAAGCACTATGCCATAGCTGGGGATACAAAGAAAAAAGCAAGACAACCCCTGATATCATGGACATCATATTCTAATTAGCGGAGAAAACAAATATGTGAAGACTTTATCTTCATGTATATAGGATGGCCAGATGCACTTAGGATACATCAGCAGGTGAGACGTTAATGCCCAGAGGTTCAGAGGACAAAGTGGGAGGACAGCTGGTAAGGCCCAGTGGACCTTAAGGAACAATGGAAGAGTAGATAGTCTAGAGTAGATAGACAATGACTGTTGAGAAGGAAGTAGTGGACTTTTAGGGTAGAGGTAGAACAGGTCTCTGGCAAGGGTCAACATCCAGTGCAAAGGAGCTCAGAACCTGGTAAGTACTGGCCAATGGAGATTGGGTTCCCAGAGGGGGAGGAGTCCCTTAAGACCTATTTCTGCAGGACCTTTATGTGCTCACTGACATCTGGGAGGACTAGGACAGAGGAGGGTAAGCTCCCAAGAAAACTATCTGACACAACCATACTTCTGTGTAAAAAAGATGAGTCTGACATTGTGGTAAGTAATGATAGGGTGGAGAGAGAGCAAGGAAGGCAGAAGGGAAAGGAAAACTGGGAAGATTCATTGGGAGATTTTTACAACACTCTTGGAAAGTAGTAATGAGGGTTTATACTAAAGAAGGGCTAATAGGAAGAAAGGAGAGAATAGACCGAGAGAAATAACAAAGGCAGAATGAACAGGACTTTTTAACTGCCAGAAGATGGCATATATAAGGGAAATTTAAAATTCAAACACAACACCAGGGTTTTAAATATCAGGGAGTAGGCAAATGGTACCAACGTTATTAACAAAGATAATGAAGTCAAGAAGAGTAGGTGTCAGAGAACAGAGAAGCTCTTCATGGATATTTTAAGTTTGAAGAACCAGTGGTATATACTAACAAAGATGTCTTACCATCAGTAGGAGATATGGTTTGGGAACTCAGGAGAGTGGTTTATGTTAGAGAGCTGGTTTGGGATGTCATTGCTATAGAGATGATAATCAAAGCTACAGAAGTAAGATTGGCAAGAAAGAGAATACATACATGCATGTATGTATGCATACATGAATAAATACATATACATATATTTATGTGTTTATGTATATATCCACATATCTATATTATACTCATATATATATATATATATTCCTATATACACATATATGTATGTATGCATGTGTATTGGTCTTTTCAAAAGATTCAATGTGCTTTTTGCATTATCTTTCTTTTCTCCCACTCTCCCCTCCCTGCAACCTTGACCTTAGGCACTACATTATTAATCAGTGTCTGCTCTAACTATCCCAATCCTCCAGTCTATGTACTCTGCCATGTTTCCTTTCCTGTATTCTACATTCCTGTATTCTGTAATCTCTCGCTATGTATCATCTCAGGTTTTAAGTCTTTTGGATATGCATTTTGTCATTTTTGTGGTTGTTATCCAGTTGTTTTTCAGTCTTGTGTAATTCTTTGTGGCCTCATTTGAGGTTTTCTGGGCAAAGATGCTGAAGTGGTTTGACATTTCTTTCTCCAGCTCATTTTACAGTTGAGGAAACAGAGGCCAACAGGGTTAAGTGAATTGTCTAGGGTCACACAGTTAGTAAATATCAAAAGGCAGATTTGAACTTAGGTCTTCCATATTCAAGGCCCAGTTCTCTATCCACTGCACCAACTAGATGCCCTAGGTGCTTAATAAATGTTTCTTAAATTGAATGTGGCTGCTTCATGGGTCTAAACATCATGGCATATCTTCTGTTTGTTGTTTCTGTTTCTGTTGATGACAAGGCTCAGTAGTTGGAGTCTACATTATCTATAGAAGGATTTCTTGCATTTTCTTGGTGGAGGTTGTCTTTTTTTCCCCCTCAATAGCACTAAGTTGATTAACTGCCCTTGATTCATAATTAGCAGAATTCTGTTGCTGTTCAGTTGTGTCCCACTCTTTATGACCCCATTTGGGGTTTTCTTGGCAAAGACACTGAAGTGGTTTGTAATTTCCTTCTCTAGCTCATTTTACAGATGAGAAAACTGAGGCAAGCAGGATTAAGTGACTTGCCCAGAGTCACACAACTAGTAAGTGTCTGAGGCCAGATTTGAACTCAAAAAGATAAATCTTCCTGACTCCAGGCCTGGTACTCTATCTACTGGGCCACCTAGCTGCCCAACCTGATTTCTGCCAATGCCCAAATACAAACAAAATTGTTCTCAGTTGTTTTTGTTAAATTTTCATGAAGTAGAAAGCTAACTTCTAAGTATGCTTTACTCTTAATTTCTTTACTGCCAGCAATACGTACACATAAAATATGTCTTTATACCAGAAGCTTTGTCTGTTTGAATTTTAAAAAAAAGGTAGAATTAAGAAATTAATTGAAAACAGCACCTAGAAAATGACAGTCCTATATATAAGCATAGGCTTAGAGGAAGCAAACTAAGGTATTCATTACATGCCCAGTTCCACATAAACGACTTCACCATCATAATTGTATAGTGAGATATAATTGGTGATTGTTTCAATAGGGAGCTAGAAAGACATTCTGGGTGCTTAGTCTGGAGGCTTCATGCTTGAAGTAGAATTCAGGAACAGAACTTGTATTGTTAGTCTCTGTTACCAGTGAAAGACCTCTTTTCTAACCCTTTTAAAGCACCTTATGATCCTCTCCTTTCCTTCATAGAAAGTTTGCAATGTTGGAATTCATTAAAAATTTTGATCATAAGAGGATAATTTCCTTTAGGCAATAAAATGCCAAGACCAGCAAAGTGAAAGGATAATTTATGTGAATAGTATATGAATTATTATGATCTTTCACCTTTTCTGAACAAATTGTACTTCATGTTCCTGGATTTGCAAGCTAGTTGCTATTCAATAACATCCTTTCTCTTCCACCCTCTTCAGTTGAGGCAGCAAAAGGAAAGGATTTTATAAAATGAGATTTTTGCAAATGAATATAAGATCACCCTAAAGTGATCTTATGTTCAATTTTGGAATCATGCTACCATAACTAAAACTATTCACTTATACATAGCTTTATAACTCTCATTTGATGTACTGAACTTTGGGAAGACCTTTCATTTTAACTTCCAGGACCTAAAATAATTCCAATCTTTTTCCTCCTACTCTTTGAATTCATTGAGCATCAATAGAATGAATTATGTCTTGTATTTGAGTCTTGGAGGCACAGAAAAGTCAGATGTCCTGCTTCCTTAGGGTAGGTCAGGATATTTTCAAAATATCAAGTCATTAATCACATCTTCCAAAGACCAGCTTTATGAAGGGAAATTTGTCTGTGGGTATTGCTTCAAATATCCATCACTACTCTCAATTTTATGTAGCCCTTGGTTCTGGGTTGTGTACTAGCATCTCAAAGCACTCTACAATCCTTCCCTGACAAATGCCTGAGAATCTGATTCCAGGAAGACAAATTTTCAGAAAGTGTTAGAGCAAAAGAGATCATTCTATTGATTAGTTTGGGAGTTTATGTTCTTTAAGCCAAACAAGGAGGACTTCACCTAAAATGTTGGCTTAAGGTCAGATTTAACCAAGTAACGTGAAATACAACTCGAAAGACAGGCTAATACTAGATAGTGTGCAGAGTTTTAAAAGAAGAATCAATGGATCTTTTTCTCTGGCTAAGGGCAGAGTGGGCACTTTTCATCTATTATTTCTTATTTAAAGTCCACTGCTCTCCTACAATATACACGAAACTGTGTTTGACATATTTCGTTCAGAATTTAGAAGAAACTTTTTGAACATAGGCTCATAAGATGGAAGGGAATTTAGGGATCATCAAGTACTACATCCTCATTTTCTAGAAGAAAACTAAGATCCGTGGAGGGTCATTAACTTGTCCAGGGTCACCTAGGCAGAAGGTGGCAGAGATGAGGGTTTCAATATCAGTTGGATCTTCAGAAAGCCCCATGCTCTTTTCACTGTAATGCACCTAAAGATGCAAAGAAATGAAACCTTTCTCCAAGGGAGGTCATAGTAACAGAACCTTTGCAACATTTAAAAAGGGGTGATTTTTTTCTGTGCTGCTTTGATTGCAATCCTGTCTGGAAGCATGGGGATTAATAAAGTGATCTGTTGACATAACAATTAAAGCTTACATTTATTTAGCAGATTAATTTGTAAATTGGATTTCTCATTACAATCCTGTGAGGAAAGATATACAATGGCTGTAACTTCTAGTCAGTACAGAGAGGTTTTACTGACTTGTCAATGGTCACACAACTATGTAGTTCTCATTCAGACTTTGAAGTTCAGAGCACTGTACCACTCAATACCGCTGAATAACAGGAGAGCATATTCCAGTCACCAAGAAATCTGAACATCCACTTTTAATCTTGAGATCTTGGTCTGTCCTTGGAAGACACCCTGAGGATAAGGACCTTGTGCCATATCCTATTCTAAAAAAAAATTGAGCTCATTATTCTCTCCAGTTCTAGAAGTCCAACTTTCTTAATGTCATCCTTTATTATTTTCTATGGTATCAGATGAAGAAGGGTCTTGTCCCATTAAAAGGACCAATCTCTCCACTTGTGCCATTAAGTCTGTTCATTCAGTCTCCTCTGGTAGTTCTATTCTTCAAGTATCTCCTCTCTCTGTCTAATTTTTAATCTGTTCTTATTCATTAGCTCCTTCCCTACTGTTTTTAAACATGGCTAGATTTTCTCCATCATTAGAAGAAAAGTCTTCCCTCAATCCTCCAATGCTCTCAAAATATTACCCTGACAATATTGCCTTCCCTTTATATAGAATGTAAACTCCATAAGGGCAGTGGCTGTTTTTTTTTTAAAATTTATATCTCCAGCACCCATCACCAAGCCTTGAAGCATAGTAGCTGCTTAATAAATACTTATTGCCTTAAACTGAAGTAAAACATTGAAAAGCTTGGTCTTTTTGAATGTCCCCATTTCCTACTTTTCTCCTATGAGGTGTCTTACTCTGGTTCGTTATAATATTTACTCTTCTTATGAGCAAAGAATCCTTATAACACCTTTTGGGCCTTTATACTTTCATTTTCTAACAAGGGTATTGGAGGATTGGTTTGCCAAAGACCATCATGTGTAAACATGGTTAAGGCACAAGGTCAGAACTGGGGCACACCTTAACTACGTGCCTTGTTACCAAATCCTGAAGACTTTCCTTATGTCACAAAGAGAAGAAAAGCATGACACTGTTGTGTGCTTGTCAGAAGCATATATGGAGTACTATCGTATCTGAAATTGTCATCCCTTCATTAAAATAAGATTTGTTTAAAGAACCTTCTTAGTTCTTTGGGACATATGGCATTATGTACATTTCACTTAGCATGAAAAAATAATTAAAAAGAAACAACTTTTTATAAATTTATATCTTGGCATCCCATGGACTTTCTGATTCTCCCACTGGCAATTTGTAAATCCCAAGCAGCTGGAAGCAAGAAGACCAATAAGAAGCAATTTTCCCATTGCCTCCCCCCCAAAAAAAAAACCTTGCATATTTCCACCTGTGATTTTCCTCATGCTTTCCTCTATGCCCTGAATGACTTCCATTCATATCTATTGCAATTTATCTATCCATTCTTCAAGATACCAAACAAAATATTACCTCCCTCAAGATAATATTTTGAGTGCCTTCTCTGCAGATTTAACACTTGTTAAGTGACAATTTTAGTAGACCAGCAGCTTCTCTAGTAGTTTATCTAATACCTTCAGTCATCTTTCCTCCTGCTATTTTATCTTTAAATTCAATGACATCGTCCAAATGCAAATAGTTCTTGTCACCAAACACTTTCCCCGTGAGACTGTCCAAAGTGATGGTCACCCCAGAAATCCCTGGGGCTTGTACTCAGGTTAGTAGAGTCAAACTTGACAGATGAAGGCCTTTTTTCCCTTATCTTTCTCCAGCATTAATTACCACTAGTCTTTTTCTATACACTATGGCTTTCTTGGCTGCCACTATATTCTCTAGTTCCACAATACTTCCTTCTTCACCAAGGTACCAAGAAGCCCAGTCTTTCTGCTAAGGCCCTGGCCACCCGGTACAAGATGATACGGTGAGGGGTAGAAGAGTAAAGATAATGCTTTGGACTTTGGAGTCTAAGACTAAACTTTTCATCCTAGGAAACTGGAATTTCCACTATGGGACCTGTGTTGTTCTAACTGGTGAATGCCTTGTATGGTCCACTATTTCAAGTCACCGTAGCCATACTTCACTTTATAGTCATACTACTTTCTTTCTATCTACTTGCTTCTGCACTAGAACATGTCTGAATCAATGCCAAAACCCCAGAGTTATGGACTGGGTTTGAACCTACTGAGTTAGAGTATTCACCTTTGTAGCAATACTTATGACATCTCTAGGGAACTCCAAACTCACCATGATACCACACAAATAGAGATAGCACTCTTGTAGTTCACAGAAGCCAATCTGCTCCATAGACTGTAGAGACATATTCAATACAGTATTACAATACACTCTACATTTGAAGAACTGTCACTGCTACAAGGGGAAGGGGAAGGAAAGGGAAAAGGAAGAGAATCAGCATTTAAATGGCACCGAATATGTGCCAATACTATACTAAGCACTTTACAAATATCTCATTTGATCCTTAGAACAACTCTATCAGGTAAATGCTGTAATTATCCCCATTTTACAGGTGAGGAAACTGAGGCACACAGAATTTAAATGATTTTGCCAGGGTCGCACACTTAGAAAATATCTGAGACCAATTTGAACTCAGATCTTCCTGACTCCTAGCTCAGCTGTCCATTCCCTGTGCCACCTGTGTCCAGATGTCTTAACTCAGGAGAGGTATGGCAGGGATTAATTTCTGTGATGGGGAGTTGTACAGGCTTGCTTTTCCTCACCCAATTAGAAACTGGAAATGTATGACATTAACCGAAGTCTAGATGTTCAATTGTTCACCAGGCTGGAAGAGTGAAAGAAAGAGTAACAGTGAAACAATAAAAACATTTAATCTGCATAGATATAAAAAGTAGCTAACAGCAAAAAAATAAATCTCACCCACATTTTCTGAATGACTTCAGTCTCATCCCTCTTCCTTCATAGTATTTTATAAAATGGGTTTCTTGTTCAAAAGACTTAAGGGTCTAATAAAGAAGCTGTGATAAATTTTCACAATGGATTTCCCACATTGTCTTGCTCAGTGAAAGGCCAAGATCATTTCTGGCCCACCACATGTTTCCTGATCACTGTCATTTCCAGTGCAGCTCATGGTTGGATTGTGTCAGGCACTACTCACAGCTCCTCTCAGTCTGTAGTGGGCAGATCCTCTCTCACCCACCTCTTCCCATCTACCCTAACTCTCTTCGCTGAGCAGCAGATATGATCCTTTGCCTATTTGTTGAAAATAAGTGAAATGCGTGATAAAATTTGAAGCTATGCATTCATTACCTTGTATAAATGTGGTTATTCCCTAGTTCTCCCTAAAACTGCCTACAAAGATATGTACTTTTCTGTGTTTGTATGAAAAAAGTCATCCTTAGTCAGTTTTAACTATATAGCTCTAGCAGCAATGGACCTTGCCTGAGCGGTAGCTTCTTGTAGCCACCCTCCCCTCCCCATCCTGGGGGAACAGCAAATTGCTATATAGCTGTAGAATTTATGTCAGCTTAGTATTTAATTCATGTCTGTTTTATGAGGTCTGTAGATTCTTTCTGGGGCAAGCTAGGTGGCACAGTGGATAGAATGCCTGGCTAAGAATCAGGAAGATTCATCTTCATGAGTCTGAATTTGGCTTTAGACACTTAACTAGTTGTGTGACCCTGGACAAGTCACTTAATCCTGTTTGCCTCAGTTTCTCAACTGGAAAATGAGCTGGAGGAGGAATGGTAAACCACTCCAGTATTTTTGCCCAGAAAACCCCAAAGAGGATCATGAAAAGTTGGACACAGCTGAAACAACTGAACAACAACAACAGAGTATCTTTCTAAATACTTTCTTTGATGGAGGTCATTTGATACTCCTCTCCCTCCAAGAATTCTAATCTCAAGCACCAATATTGCTTAATTTTGCCAGCTTTTCCATAGCAAGGGTATTTCATGTATTTATTCCATGGGGCTCCTAGGATGTTCCTGCAATACATTTTTTTTTGTAGGTGGTACCATTGTCCTATGTGATCACAAACTGACCTCTAGTATTCCTCCATTTTGTGACTCTTCCTTCAATACTCATGGTAAAATCAAATTGTGTCATGGGAATATGTGGTCACAGAAATTGGAGACCTTATCCTATCAATTAACTTTTGTACTCTGGGCCCAGGCATCTTGGGAAATACAGTTCTTCTCTCACCTTGACCATACCTACTGTACCTAACTTTCATGAAGTCTTTTTTTCTTCAATTCCTTCATGTCTCTAATCTATCCTTAATGCTTATGTGGAATTGATATGCCTAAAGCACAGGTCTGATCATGTAAGTGCCCTCCTTAAGAAACTTCAGTGGCTCCTTATTGCCCTCTAGAAAAAAAATATAAAATCCTCTTATTGTCATTTAAAGCCCTTCACATTTTTATTTAGTTGATCTTCCTGGGCTGATTTCACATTATTGCCCCCCATGCTCATTCTATGATCCAAACAGGGCTGACTGGTCTACTTGACATACCCTAAAGATATTCTATCTCTTGCCTCTGTGCTTAGAAATCTCCCATTCCTGGAATGCTCTCTTTCTCACTTCCAAATTCTTGAAATTCTCACCTCCCTTCAAAAATCAGTCAGGTCAGCCCCTGTATGAGTGATGCTCCCAATTAGTATTCTCCTCTTCCTCCAAAATTACTTTGTGTTTACATTTTGTATTACCTTATCTTTGTACCATGTATCTGTGATGTTCCCTCTAGTGGAATATGAACTCCTTGAGGGCAGGGATTCTTTCACTTTTTTTTTTCCTTTGTGTGCTCAGTGCCTAAAAGTGTCTGGCTATATTTGGCTCTTTATGAATTCTTACTGAATTGAATTTAACTGAAATTATCCGCAGCTGTCACTATTTGTACCATTTTTGGTGTGCATTTTTTTTGTTTCTCAAGTTGAAACTCTCCAAAAGACTGGGGCAATTTCTTGGTGGCCAATTTTACCCTTTCACTGAGACATAAATGAAAGGAACAAACTCCAGATCTATTCTGAGCCAAGAGAAGATCGATTTGCATCACTGTATACTGGCTTGTTCTATTCTGAGTTCTCCACTTGGGGCCTATTCTGGTCCACTGAAAATCCTGGATTAGATTATGCAGCCATTACTGTCTTCTATCAAAGAGCTCAAGCTATTGCTAAAGCTGCCAGGATTGGGAAGAGTCCAAAACACTTCCTATTTTTGTTATCCCCCAAGACAGAACAAAGCACCAATTGCACATTCGGGGGCCTAGAATTCCCCACTGGTTTTTCTAATTTAAACTCCTTTACTATACTTAGGGAATTAAGATTGCATGACCACCTTCATTTGACCAGATGTCCTTCCAATTGATAGGCAGATTAGTCAGGAATGAAGAGCCAAGCTGCCTAGTAGATAAGATCGTGGAGTATAATTAAGAAATGTGTGTTTTAGTAGCTGGGCGTTCACATAAATGGTGTTGCTAACTATTCATGTTTCCCTCAGGGCAAGTAGACTCATTGGGAGTGGTTCTCACACGCAGAGTCAGATAATAAAGCCAACCAGTTGGCCTGTCTTTTGTGGAGGGATTCTTGTCTACATGTATGCACAGCCCTCTGCGATCGGGGGCACTGGATGAATAGAAAAAGGCAGAATGGTGCCCGGCAGGGGCTTTGGATTTAAATTGCAAACTAAAATATCTTTAAAATTACTAAAACATTGAATGGCTGCCACAAACCCAGCTCCCACGCAGCATCAACCTGACAATAATAGGTTTATTATTGGATAATTTGTATTAATTATCATTTCTGTCTATTACAGCCATCCCCTGCACAGTACAATAAGATGCAAAAAACAAAAGGCAGTAAAATTCTTCAGCACAACACCTTTTTTTTTTTAATAGTCCCCAGGCCTTAGCTAAAAAAAAAGTGTGGGCTTTCAAAAGAGCTCACTATGTGATTTTTAAGAAGGTCTATTTACTCCTTCTCAGATTGCGCAGCTTGGTGAAGAGAAAGCCCTCTCCATCTTGTTGTTGGCTTAGCCAAAGCATTCATTGACAAACAAGTATGTGCCATCTTCCTTATATAGGATTATTATTATTTTTTACTTCCCTAAATCAGTAAATTATTGCTGGGAGGAAGCTATTGATTTACTGTCATAATCATATTTAATTAGCTATAGAACCAGAGGGGCTAACATGAGAATGAAATGGTATTTGAACACTGTAAATTTCTCACTTGTAGTTGGTAAAAGTGATCCTGAAGACACTTGTTCTAGCTATGGCTGAACCAAAAGTAATGATTAGCCTTTTATGTAGTAATTATACTTCCTGGAAGGGTGGACAGTAGACATTGTCTCAGGAGTGAAGGAATAAGGGAGATCTGTTTTTAGGGACTGTGGTGAATGCCTCATGTTGAGTATGGTATTTCCCATCTTTGCCCCAGTCCCAACCATCACCCAGCCCATTTTTCATATGCTGACCCAAATCCAGAAATTTTCATGTTATGGAATTAATCAATAAACAAGCATTTATTTATTAAGCTCCTACTCTATGCTAAGATAGAAAGACACAATGAAAAAAAAACTCTTCCTTCAAAAATCTTAAAGTCTAATAGGGAAGAAAATACTCAATATAGAGTATACATATACACATATATGTACATACATATAAAGGGACCTATATTTCACCCTCTGTCTCTGTCTCTGTGTCTCTGTCTCTCACTTCTCCTCTCCTCTCCTTTTCTCTCTCTCTGTCCCTCTGTCTGTCTGTCTCTCTCTTTCCATCTCTATATGTAATGTAGAGAGGCAGCAGGTGAGCATTCTGAGCATGTTCATTGGAGTCAATCCCTGCATCTAAGAGACTAGGGAGCCTGCTTTCAGAAAGATATAATGATTTGTAATGGAAAAATCTTGCTCCTCAATTTGGAACATACGTAGGCATTCTATAACTTGTTCCAGTCTATTAAACATATAGTGAAGAGACAGTCTTGTTGACTGGCTGGTGATTCGAAAGGCACTTGCTGGCCAGAGTGAGGCCTCTTCCTCTTTTTTAACTGTCTGTAGTAAAAAAAAAAAATGAGGAGGCAAGGACTGCTGTAGGCCTCCCAGTAGGGAGAAAGGCCTAGAGCCTTTATTTCCCCATTAGAGTTTCCACCATATGGCCTGTGAGGGCACAGGACTGATATTGCTTTTGTCTCTATGCTGTTGTTATTCTTGCATTTAGGTGGAGTATTGGAGATGGCTATAACCTTGTGAACTTTGAAATGTGATAATAGTGAGTGCCAAATAGTGAGTCCAGGACCGGGAGTCTCTTGCCAAGATTTCTAGGAGACTAAATAAAGACAAGGCAGCAGTTAAGGCTTTGAACCAGTCTAGAAGTAGCAAAGATGTAGACTCACCCATTCAATTGTCGTGTTCCATTTGGAAGTAAATTTCAAGAGACAAATGTTCATAGCATCTGTGTTAATTTTGAACCTACCCTCCCTAGAGACCAAGGTTTATGGGAGAGAATGTTTCCTCCAATGTTTTGGAGGTGAATTTTTTTACTTGTCTTTGTTGTATCTTCACTGTAAATATCCCTTAGTAAAAGCTAATTGATGCTAAGTATTTAAATGATACTGGGACAATAAATCTCTGGAGTTCAAAAGTGGGGAGATTGAATTGGAATGGGTTTCAGGTTGAAGAATTAAAGAAAGCGTTGCCTGAAACTCTCAGCTACTAGCAGTGTCCCATGCTTTATTTGGCTTCATGGCTTGAATTAAAACAAATAATTTGGTTCAAGAATTTCTAGAAAATTAGTGATCAGGGAGATGACATAATCATGAGCTTTATTATTGTGGCACAAGAAGCAGAAAAAAATAAAGGTATATGCAAATATAGCATGACAATATGAACAGACAGGTTTGTCTTCAGATGCAGGAAACTTACCCTCTGCAAGAAGGAAGAAGATATGTCAGGGAGGAGAAATTCTCAAAGTTGGGCTTAAGGTGGCAAAATATATGCTATAAGAAAGAACTTAGTTGGGAACAAGGTAATTAGTGCCAGATTCAGGAGGAGGCATTCCTAATTATAGATGTGGTGGAAAAAGTTCTTAGGGTCTCTTATTGATACTCATATTGGGTGAAGCTTGGATAGGGGGAGTTTCCTTACTGGACCACAAACTGGTAGGATAGTCTAACATTAACTATTTAAGGCTGCAGATGAATGACTAAAGACCCTGCAGTAGATTAAGAGTTCATCCAATTAAAAACTTTCAAGCCTTATTTGCCTGACACAGAGTTAACAGTTAAAAAGTGTGAATTCTGTTTTTCCTATGTTTTGATGGGTGTTAGGACCACATAGCTTAAGTGACTCCATATTGGAGTTCTATTGTTATGACTAGAATATCAACAATATAAAGTTTACAATTATCATATGCCAAGAGGAATTTATAGCCTCGTTCTGGAGAACCCAATTCATCAGTCTGACATAGGCTGAGGACCCTTAGAATTTACTTGAGCTACATATATAAATCAGATACAAAGAAGATACAAGGTAAGCTTGTAAGAGAAGGTACTAGCAGCCAGGGAGACCAAAAAAGATTCTTATGCAGAAGGTAGCACTGGAATTGAATCTTGAAGAAAACCAAGGATGCCGACAGGTTGAGGTGCGGAGGGAATACACTGTAGGGATGGGGGAGTACATTCTAGGTACAGTTACAAAATAGACATAGAGACAATGTCACATATGACAAACAGTAATAAAGCCAATGTGGGCACTCCACAGAATGTGTAGAGAGGACTAGTATGCAGTAAGACTAGAAAGGGAGGAAGGAGACAAGTTTTAAGTGTTAAGTGTAGAAGTTCACATTTGACTCCTAGAGGGAACAGGAAATCACCAAAACTTATTTAGTAGGACAATGACATGGTCAGCCTTATGCTTTAGGAAAATCACTCAGGTGACTGTGTGGAGGATGTACAGAAGTGTTGAAAACCTTGAGACCAATTAAGAAGCTCATTTTTTTTTATTTTAGTCCAAGTGAAAAGTGATTAGAGCTGAATCAGGATGGTTGCTTTATGAGTGAATAGAAGAGGACATATGCAAGCGATAGAGGTAGAAATGACAAGATTTTCTTGGAAAATAAAGCTAAGTTAGTGGTAGTCTAAGACAAAGGGAGAAATAAGGATTTGCTCTCTCCCTAAAGGGTTGGTTTAATAATAATAATGAATGAGATCCACATAGAACTTTGGTTTACAAAGTTCTTTATATATATTATCTCATCTAATCTTTACAAAAAGACCATGTGGTAGGTAATAACGTATGTTGTATTGCATCTGTTATTTAATTGGTATAGGGAATTCTTGGTGATGGAATTCTATTTACCAGTCAATGCAGGTGGGCATGTAGTCTCCAATTTATAGTCGTAGGAAGTTGTCCTGAGATTAAACAACTTGTTGTTCAATTGTTCAGTCATGGCTGACTCTTCATGACCTCATGAACCTTAGCACACCAGGCTCTTATATCCTCTACTATCTCCCAAATTCTGCCCAAGCTCATGTGCATTTGCATCCATTACACTATCAATGCATCTCATCCTTTACCATCCCATTTTCCTTTTGTTGTCACTCTTTCCCAACATCAAGGTCTTTTCCAAGGGAGAAAAAAAGGACGGAGATGGGGAACCAGTATTCATTAAGCACTGACTATGTACCAGGCAGTATACTATGTTGTTGTCGTTCTTCAGTCATTTCTGGCTCTTTGTGACCCCATTTGGAATTTACTTGGCAATTTCTTCTCCAGTAGATTAAGGAAAACAAAGGCTAAGTGATTTGTCAAGGGTCCCACAGCTAGTAAGTATCTGAGGCCAGATTTGAAATCAGATCTTCCTGACTCCTGGCCTAGCCTTTTATCTGTTGTGCCACCTAGGTGCCCCAGAACTATATAGCCAGCATTTGTCAGAGGTATGAATTTAACCCAGATCTTCCCAAAACTGAGGTCAGGTATCTATCCACTATGCCATTCTATATCTCAAGTAATCAATCATTCCATTAACAAACATTATGATCTACTATGTAGCAGACATCATCCTAACTCTAAGGCTATAAATACAATAGCACAACTGTCTATGCCTTCAAGTTGTTGATGCTGTAAGAGAAAAAAAAAGTACCTCTATAGGTATATACAAGATGAAAGTAAAATGAATGCAAGGTAACCACAGACGGGAAGGCAGTAGTAATTGAGAGGACAAGGAAAAGCCTATAGTAGGTGGTGCTTTAGGTTAGTCTTGAAGGAAATAGAGATGCCATGAGGCAGAAGTGAAGAGTGAGCATGCTTGTTATGAGGAAGAGCCAAAGCAAAGTCATGGAGATGGCAATTAGAGCAGGAGGTAAGCTAGTAGGGCTGTCCCACAAGAAACAGACACCAGGGAAATTAAAAATGGATTCAACTAACAAGTGTCAGAGGCAGGAATCCAGGCCAGGTCTCTCCTGTTTCCAACCACAATGTATTCTCCCACTAAACCACAGCTCTATTATTTGTCCTATCAGAGGTGAATGCCATCTCTGTTTTAAGAGTTTTATTTCATTTGGGCCTTCTTTAAACCCTGAAATTCAAATCATGGTTTGAAAAAATTGCAATTTTGATATATCTGATGCACTACCCCTTTAAGGGAGCTCATTATGTTCTAGTAATATTAAAGGCAGCAACTTGACTATTACAGTTAAGACCAAGTTGGCATTCATCATCCTGCACTCCCACTGCATTTTGGCATTTTGAGATTGCCTGTGTAATATCTGAAAGCCTGTTTTTGATCTGTCAGTTTTTATACTTGCTAGGGACAGAGCTCCTATATCAAACCCCTTCATTGTGTACCTGTCAAAGTCCAAAAATCACAATGTCATTTTTTTACTAGCCATTTAAAGAAAAGAATGAAATTTTCTGGACTTTCCATTATCTAATTGTTCTTGGGATATACATATATACACACGTATATACATACACATACACACACACACGCACACATGTACATATATATACATATGTGTGTATGTGTGTATATATGTGTATACATGTATATATGTGTATGTGCATATATGTATGTGTATGTGTATGTGTATGTGTATGTGTATGTGTATGTGTATGTGTATGTGTATGTATATGTATATGTATATGTATATGTATATGTATGTGTGTGTATGTGTATGTATATGTATATGTATATGTATATGTATATGTATATGTATATGTATATGTATATGTATATGTATATGTATATGTATATGTATATGTATATGTATATGTATATGTATATGTATATGTATATGTATATGTATACTGAATGCATAGCATGGGGCTGAGCTTTGTAATTCTTATTGAATTCAATGGAATTTTCCAGGCAATCAGACACTCAGAATCACAAGATAGGAAAGTACCTTAGAAATTATCTAATCCAGCCCCCTTACTTTACAGATGAGAGGACTAAGGCTTAAAGAAGTGTAGTGATTTGCCCAAGGTCACATGGCTAAAATATGACAAAGCCAGGATTGGAACCCAAGTCCTTTAACTTTGAACCCAGGACTTGCCCATTATATCATGCTATCTCCTTAACCTTTTGGATAGCAATTTTAGTAGTGGTAGAAAATGGATGGAACTTACAAAGGGTTACTTTGATTTAAAAATCTTGTTCTGGATCCTTCTCATATAAATTACTGTCTGCTGTTCAACTGTGATGTGTAGGTGGGTACTTCTTGGATGTGGCTTGCCAAAATCTCCATTGCTCTTGTCCTGATTGCCAGAAAATCCAGTTAACTTCATCATGGACAGCAGTTCATTTTGATTTTTGCAGTTCCTTGACTATTGTCCTGAGCTATTTTTTTAGACTGGACAGGTACCCCATCTTTCAAATACTTAGTATGTGGTACCTCTCTACTACCTTTTCTCCAATAGAATATTTTCTTTGGGCACCAAGCTATTGTTGCAAGACTCTATTCCCTGTCTAAAGTGCCTAATAGTGAACTCAAGTGTTATCCCTGTTCCTCTATAAGAATTCCTGAGACAGTAGACCCTCTCCTTTTAATTGACCTCTCATCTGAGAAATGTACTGGTTGTGAATCTCTTATGTTTCTTTCATTCTTGAGAGTCTAGAATAAAGGTCAGTAAGATATAAAAATGCTCCAAGTAGTTGGATCCCAAAGTGTGGCTAGCCAGGGCCGCTGAGCAATTCTTGGCAGATTCTGATGACAGAATGCATCTTAAACTTCTTTTCCAGTCTTCCCTGTTGGCAATTTCCTCTGCTTTGGGTCAATCCAGTCACTGTTTTTATTTATTCCTCACACATATTAAGCTCAGCAGCTTGGACCATTGACTCCACATTGAGACTTTGTTATTGGGGCTCCTGTCTTTCCACTTCAGCAGGGCTTGGAGGTGACACTGATGTATCTATTCAAAAGAAGGATATCATCTGTTTAATTTACACAGCCCTTTAGTGGGATGGAAAGCCCTTATTGCTTTAGAGCCTTTCCTGTGGTCTGCAAAGCGATGGCTCAAGTGCTGCTCTATATAGCTGGATAATGCTTATCTCATTAAGCAGGATCAGGTGACAAATTTCACTTCTCTCTCTCCAATTAAAACCTTAGGTTTCATTTAGTTTATTTCGTGGTGCTGGTTGGTACATGATCTTAGTCGCCTACAGTTTGTGCCAGTTCTGTGAAAGACTTTTCTGGGGTGTGTTCATCAATAGCCCAGGTCTACATCCATTCATGGATAACAGCTTTCTTTATCATTTTTATTGACATTTATTGCCTAAAGATTTGGAAAGGTTTCCCAGATATCCCAAAACATGCTCTGACAACAGCTTCTGTTGTTGTATCCTCAACCATGGCTTAGAAAAGATCAGAGAACATTCAATCTGTTAGACAGCCATATTTCACTGATCTAGTAATATAGAACAGATGAGACCATTCATGTACTAACTAGTCTGAATTAACTAACCACATACTCAAGAAGTTGCCTTAGGATGTCAATGAATTCTTCTGACTCGATCAAACTTGCTGAATAGTTGATTGAACCTGGGTCTAATGTGTTTAAATGATTTGGGGAAGAATAGTAACAATATTTCAATAAGCAGGCAACATGATATGTAGAGCATAAGGAATATCAAGATTTGGAGTCAGAGGTCCCAGGTTTCCATCACAGTTGTTTTATTTATGACACATACGACCTTTATCAAGTCACTTTGCCTCTCTGTGCCTTAGTTTTCTCATCTGTAAAATGAAAGTGATAGACTATGTACTTTTTGAGATTCTTCAAGTTTTAGTATCTTATCATCTAATTTCTGTGATCTGTAATTATGGTGTTCAATCAATTAATTAATTAACATTTATTAAGGGATTGCTATGTGCCAGGCACTATGCTAGGGTCTGGGAATGCAAAGAAAATAAATGAAGCAAACCCTATTCTCAAGGGACTTATGTTCCTTGTTGAGGAAGGGAGACTGGAAAGAGGGAAAATTCCACTCCATAGGGAACTCTCAGGTGAGGAAAATCCCTCTATTGATGCAAGTTGACAATTCTCTGTCTCTGTAACTTCAAGTCTTAGACAGATGCTTAGGATGCTGACAGAGTTAAAGGTCCTGGGTCACACAACCAATATATTTAAGAAGCAAGTCTTGAACTTGGGTTTTCCTGGCTTTGAGGCCAGCTCTGTCCATTATACCACATTACCATGCTATTTGGGAAAACCTGTACAGTTAAAAGCTACACAGAATAAACACAAAATAAGTAAAAGGTAGATAAATACAATGTGGTTCGGGAGTGAGGATGGTTTAAGTTGGAGGGACAGGAGTTCACTGATGAATATAATTATGGATATAAATATAATTAACCAATAATTAGCTCTCCACAAAAAATGTCCACGTGACACAATTTTCAATTTATCTGCATTATTAAGTTTTTCCAACTCTTTCTTGAGTGTAGGCAGTAATGTTATTGTTGTTCAGTCATTTCAATTGTGTCTGACTTTGTGTGACCCCATTTGGAGTTTTCTTGGCAAAGATACTGGAGTAGTTTGCCATTCTCTTTGCCAGCTCATTTTAAAGATGAGGAAATGAAGCAGATAAGGTTAAGTGACTTGCCCAGGGTCAGACAGCTAGTAAGTTTCTGAGGCCAGATTTGAACTTAGGAAGATGACTTCAGGACTTCAGGACCATCACTCTAATGTGCCACCTGGCTGCCACTGTGTTTTGTAGCATCTGTTGATTTATGAGAAATAAACACACACACTGAAATTTAGCAATCAGCTCTCCAAAACCATTTTCAGCTGGCTCTAACATACCCTTGGATGGGCGCATATTAGGAAATGTCTCTTGAAGAAGGTAATCATAGAGCTGCAACTTGAAGGAAATGATAGATTCCATGAGTTGGAGGTGAGGAGGAAGTCTATTCCAGGCATGGGAGAACTACCAGTGCAAAGGCAAAGGTCTGAAATATCAATTGTGAAATAGAGAAAGGCCAGTTTGGATCTGTAGAAGGCGAGTAATGTTTAATAGGTTGTAGTTAGGTGATACAGTGAATAGAACGCCAGTATTGAAGTTAGGAAGATTCATCTTTCTGAGTTCAAATCTGGCCTCAGATACTTAGTAGCTGTGTGACACTGGACAGGTCACTTAATACTTACTGTTTGCCTCAGTTCCCCTTCTGTAGGGCAAACCACTTCAGTATCTTTGCCAAGGAAACCTCAAAAGGTGTCGCAAAGTTGGACATGACTGAACAACAACAGATGTTTAATAAAGTTAAGAAGATAGGTGGGACCAGGTTGAGGAAGGCTTTAAAAGCTAAACAACATTGTTCATATCTTTTCCTTGGGGCAAAAGGGAGCCAATGAACTTTATTTAGTAGGAGAGTGACAATTTTGATTGTGTGCAATCTGGTGGGTTTGTTGTTCAGATGAGTGATTTAAATAATGAGAGGAATTCTCTAAACTGATACAGATCAGCAGGTGTCTATTACAATCTTGGGCAGCTGCCCAGTTGCTTGAGAGATTGAGTGACTTGTCCATAGTCACAGTTAGTATGTGTAAGAGGTGGGACTTGAACCCAGATCTCCTTTTATGTTTTGTTTTGTTTTGTTTTTGGCTAGACAATGGGGTTAAGTGATTTGCCCAGGGTCACACAGTTAGTAAGTGTTATGTGTTTGAAGCCGCATTCGAACTCAGGTCCTCCTGAATCCAGGGCCAGTACTCTATCCACTATGCCACCTAGCTTCCCCTCCTTTTATGTTTTATGCCATCATTCCTTTTTCTGAATCCAGGGCCAGTACTCTATCCACTATGCCACCTAGCTTCCCCTCCTTTTATGTTTTATGCCATCATTCCTTTTAGCTAGTAGCCTCTATAAATTATTTCTGTGGTAGCCAGAATTTTTAGTGCTGCCCTCCAAGTCATCTTTCAAAGACAACTACCCCCTGCAAGTAATTGTCTGCATCTTCTAACCCATAACTAATGAACCCCTACCTATAATCACCATTTAATGTTTATACATAAGACACAATTATTTACATCAAAAAGCATGCAATGAAATGGGATAGTTAAAAAAGCAAACAAAAATTTTCCCTAATATTAGAATACATTTTCCTATAAATACAAACAGAATCAATGGAAAGAATGGACACATGTGGAAAACTATATTTCCATATAGTTAATAGATGTGGTCAATTCATGCACAAAGGTAACATATGTGGCTAGGGCTCTATCGTGGAGGGACAAAGACAAAGGGGATATACAGGGATGTGATAAGGTCACGTGTTTGTGGAGAGGCAACTTATGACGCCGATGCTTCAGGGTTGCTGAAATATTCTAGTGAGATCCTAGCACTGTTCCTGCTGCTCCCCCTGGGCTCCTTCTTGCTGCTCTCATAGTCTCTGTTGGACACCTTCTCCTCCGGCTTCATAGTTGTCACTGGCTAGCTCTTGTGGTCTCTGCTCTAATGAACCCAGCTGGGCTAGATGCTGCTCCATTGGGCTTGAAGTCTCTCCAGTTCTTGCTTTGCTGGGTGCTTTACAGCTTCTGTCTTCTGACGCTAAAATCCTTGGCTATCTCTACTGCAAGAAAAGAGTAGATGCTGTTAGGTTGTTAGCTTAAAGTTTCAAAGCCCAATTTTGTTTTTTTAAAAAGGAAGAAAACCCTTGCCCTACAACCAGTCAAAAAGCTTCCCTCTGTGCTGTTCCTGCAGTCTTAGCTACTGAGTCATCTCATTTCTCTAAGAAGTGAGTGTCACTCCCAGGTACCAAGCTCTTAATAACAAAGACCTTGTTCTGCTGCAGTGGATAGAGCCCCTAGCCTAGAGTTAGGAAGAACTGGGTTCAAATCTATTCTTAGGTACTAACTGTGTGACCCTGGTCAAGTTATATAACCTCCGTTTGCCTCAGTTGCTTCATCTATAAAAGGGGTATAATAATAGCACCTACTCCCTAAGGTTGTTGTGAAGATTAAATGTGATAAAAATTGTAGATCACTTAGTATAGTGCCTGGCACATGGTAAATGTTACATAAATCTTTGCAATTATTATTACTTGTTATTCAGTTGTTTCAGTCATGTGTCACTCTTTGTGACCCCATTTGGGGTTTTCTTGGCAAAAACAATGGAGTTGTTTGCCATTTTCCTTCTCCAGCTCATTTTACAGATGAGGAACTGAGGCAAACAGGGTTAAGTGACTTGCCCAGGGTCACAGAGCTAATAAGTGTCTGAGGCTAGATTTGATCTCACTAAGATGAATTTTTTTTATTCTAAGCCCAGTGCTCTACCCACTGTGCCACCTATTTCTATCTTTCAGGCTCAGAGCTTGAAAACATTCCTAATCACAAGAAGATTGGCTACCAGGTGACAGTAAGAAAAATTACTACCAGAGTCCCCACCATACAGGCTAGGATATTTTCCCTCCTTCCCCTGCCCCAACAAAAATCTAGGAAAGCCATCCCGAGACTTGATTGGTCTAAGAGACTAAGACTTGAGTATTTGATATAGTTTTCCAGTCACCTAAGCCTATAAGGAGTTAGTATTTCTCAGATTTAGCAGACGTCCTACAGTCAAGAGAATTAGCATATCCTGCATATATTTGTGGACAAGGAAGGCATCATGTTACCTGAACCAGCCCTCATATCTTTGCTGAATATCCTTCCCATGATGTAACTAAATAAACTTTCTTTTGTTACCTATTACATAATGAGTTTTTAACCCTTTTGTGTATGTCATATACAGACTGGAATGGCCCATGAATCCTTTCTTAGAACAATATATTCAAATGCATAAAATAAAACATGTACTCTATTCTCCAGCCAAAAGATATTTTGTAAAGCAGCTTTAGCCTTCCCTATCTCCACACCTTTGTTCATGTCATTTCCTAAAGCTGTAGTGTCCTTACTATGTTAGGATCTATATTCAAATCAGGACAGTAACTTCTTAGCTTATTTCAAAGATGTAAAATACTCCAATATGTGACGTAGAAAACCAGAGGCACTGAGTGAATACTAACCTTTTCATGGTACCTAGAACCTACTTTAGAGCACTGATTCTTAACCTTTTTTGTGTCATGGACTATGGACAGTTTGATAAAGTTATTGGATCCCTTCTCAAAATAATATTTTTTAAAATCATAAAATAAAATATATAATATTATAAAGGAAACCAAATATGTGTGTGTGTGTGTGTGTGTGAGTGTGTGTGTGTGTATTTAAACAAGATCACTAACTTCAGGTTTAGAGCCCTTATTTACATATTTGCAGGTCCCATTTCCTTCTAATTCTGAATCTAAAGCACTAGAATAGACTGAATCAAGATTAGTCTACAACATGGATCGTTATTTTAGTTTTGGCCACAGACATTCATAAGAACCTTTGGAGATGAGGACAAAGACTCATAATTCTCCATTTGTGGTTGAAGTACCCACATCAATGAAATCATGGATCTACACAGACTTCCTGTCCATTGGTGATATTGAGCCCCTTTGGAAGCCTAACTACTTTTTTAATGAGGTTCTCAAATTACATACAAGAGTCATGAGCCCAAGATCATTAAGGGCTTTTATGAGTATCAGTTGCTTGTAAGAGAAAACTTTGACTCTGTTCTTAGACATGTTGTCTCTTTCAGTTTCTCATTGAAATAAGGTAAAAGCTTCTAATGTTGTGATAGAAAAAAATGGCAATCCTGGACCAGAAGACATGGAAACCCTCTTTTTAAACAGGTGGCTTAATGATCAACTGGCATATTTGTACTCAAGGTTCTCAAAGTGCTTTGCAAACACTATTGAATAAATCTCCATAACTTTTCAAGTGAAAGGACTGGCATAAATTATCATTACCTTTTTTATGTGCAGGGCGAAAGGCATCTAATTGCCTGAGTGCCTCAGTTAAAATGAGGGACAAATTATGGAGGGAAAATGGATGCTTTCTGCTAAGTTGCATATGAATCTGTTTATTATTGAGACACAAGGTAAATGCATATACTTCTAATGAAAGTTGAGGTCTCAGTTTAGCTTCCAAAAATAACACAGTCACATTTAGCATGCAGCTTAGTCTAAATTTTGCAATAACATTTCTCCCAACCCAGAAAGGCTGTGATTGAGGTTAAATCAGAGACGCTGATGTATTTTGGAACACTATGCAAACATTAGGATGCAAACAATTTGTCCTCCTGCAAGGAGCATGTTCACTGATTGCTCATTAGCCAGTCTCCTGAATTTTAATTTTACACTGCTCGTTTCCCCTGAATATCTCCCAAACCACACAAATTCAAATGTGCCATTTGCATTGACAACATAGCTGCTTTGTACAATGTTGCAGTCCTTGGTTGTACTGGACTCAGCAGCCCTAGGTGAGGAAGAAATTAAGTGGTAGGTGTGTTTGCATTTTTCCTCGCTGTAATGGAGCAGCACCTCAGTCACTTGGCCCGTGTTTTCATCCATCTCCAAGATGTCATGAACCTGCATTAGAGACTCTACCTACAACCAGGAACTCAAGCCCACACCATGGGACCCTGGGCTTTTGATTCAAGAACTTACACCATATATAGCCTGGGCTCTGACCTTTCATCCAACTCTTGGTCATCATTATTCCCTCCTCCCTTCCAGAATAAAAATGCCTGCTAAGAACGAGGAGGGGCCTAGGAGGTGGCATAGGGAGCAGAGGGAGAGAATACGGTAAAAAGTATTGAGTATGTACTTTCATATAACAATCCAGTTCACATTCACCTTGTTTTAGTAACAGAGTACTTAAGTTCTCTTTTTGAAGTCAGTGACAAGACTGTGTCTTATAGTACAGAGTGAAGGAAAAAATTATGGGACTATTTGTAAGCTGTGGAGCAGCATGGTTGAACAATTGTTAGTAAGGAGATGTAATATAATATTGGGATGAAATGGAAAACATTGAATGAAAAAATTCAGAGAAACCTGAGAAGATCTCAATAACTGATGCAGTCAAATAAGCAATGGAAAATGACTACAATAATGTAAATGAAAAGAAGACTGAAAAGCAAGCCAAAGTGAATTAAAAACAAAAACAAAAAAATCCTTGGTCCTATAAGCAGTTAATAGCTAGCATTAAATAGTGCTTTAAGATTTACAAAGTACTTTACAAATATTATCTCACTTGATCATTATAATAATTTTGGGATGTAGGTGCTGAAATTCAGGCAAACAGAGCTAAGTGACTTGTCAGGTTCATGCAGATACTAAGTGTCTGAGGTCAACTTTGAACCTAGGTCTTCCTGATACCAGGTCCAGCCCTCTATGTGTTGTGCAACTGAGCTGCCTGATAATGTAATATAACTAAATGAGGGAGGGAGGCTAAATGGACAAAATACTGCTTACCTTGTCAGACCAGTTCATTATGGACTGCATGGTAGGGTTCAATGCCCTTGGGAGTGAGGCCTAAGGGAAGTGGGTGATATATCCAGAAATGATATGGCATAAAATATCTAGAAATGACTCTGGCATAAAAATAGAAGGTCAACAACTGGGCAGACAGGTATTAAAGCTGAAGTTCTAAGAGATAAGAGATAGTGTCTAAACTGGAAGCAGGATTAAAACCATGAATCACAACAGCCTGGTACTGAGTTAACAAGAGATAAGGTCTAGGTTTAGAACATAATAATTTGATCCTGAGCAATAATGTCAAGCTACATAGATATTTTTATTTTTTATATACATTTAATCTCCTGGTGCCTGCACATTGTTGTGTTAGGCTAAATGGTCAGCCTCATGCTTCACTTTCATCTGAAGTCCTTTCATCACCCACAGAACCTCAGACCATGATTGATCTTTTACAACCATTCACTAGGACAACAAAGGCTAGCCAGTGAGGATATCTTGCCATATGCCCTGCCCATGTACCTTACCCCCCCAAACAAACAAACAAACAAACAAATAAAACTCACCTATCTATCTGTTGTTTAGGGAAGAATACAAAATCAATACTACCATTGCTATATGGCAATCTACTGTGAGGGGTTCCACTCATGGTCTCTGCAGCTTCCTACACTAAAACTTCCTAAGACTCCTCAAGTAGTGTTGAACCCACTAAGTAAAATACAAGCTCTTTAAGGACAAACATAGTCCCATTTTAAAAATTTGTTTCCTCAGAGGGAGCCAAGATGGCAGGCAGGGACACACCTGAGCTCTCCCCCAACCCCCTCCAAATACCTTTAAAAATGACTCTAAACAAATTCTAGAGTAAGAGAATCCACAAAAAGAGAGAGCAAAACAAATTTCCAGACCAAGACAACCTGATAGGTCTACAGGAAAGGTCTGTTGCACCAGGGTGAGAGAGGAGCACAGTCCAGTGTAAACCACATCAGCACAGCCCCAGCAAACTCAGAGCAGGACTTGGGACAACTGAATCACTGGCACCAGTGGCAGTTTCCAGAATTCTCAGCCCACAGACACTAAAGACAATTTAGAAGGTCAGAAGGAAAGGTTGAATGGACCCTGAGAGAGGAGTGCAGTCCAGCATAGGCAGTGCCAACACAGCCCTCATGCCTAGCAAACTGGGAACAGGCCTTGGGAGTGACTGAAGCAGCAATGGCCACAGCAGAAGCAGTGGCTACTTCCAGAGCTCTCAGCCCACCAATGGTAAGGGAACTGAACAACTGGTCAGAAGGAGATTACAGAGGTCTCTTTGTTAGTACTGAGGCAGGACTCTGTTGCTTTGGCCATACTTGCATCTGGGTCACAGTCCTAGGTGGCAGTCCTAGGTACAGAAGAAAACTAGCACCCCAGAGCTTGTATCAGGAGTGGAGAGGGGACCTTCTTGGTTCCAGAGTGGGAAAGAATGCATATGGTCACTCATTGACCAGAGTGCAGTCCAGGAGAGAAGTAAACACCTCTCCTTAGATCACACCACCTTGAAGAACTGAAAACTTACAAGTCCCTAGAAGTATCTTTGAAAAGGGCTGCAAAAAACTCCTGAAGCTTGGGACAGTTCTCCCTTCACCCTGGAAGTATAACCTTACCCTTAACAAAGAGTTAAAAAGTCAAGTAATAGGCTGGGGAAAATAAGAAAACAATACACACACACACACACACACACACACACAAACATTTGAATATAGAAACTTACTTTGGTGACAAGGAAAATTAAAATAAACTCAGAAGACAACAGAGTCAAATCTCCTACATACAAGAAAAATATGAATTGGTCTCATGCCATTGTAGAGCTCAGAAAGGATTTTGAAAATCAAGTAAAAGAAGTAGAGGGAAAATTGGGAAGAGAAATGAGATTGATGCAAGAAAATCATGAAAAACAAGTCAACAGCTTGGTAAAGAAGACACAAAAAATACTGCAGATAACAACACCTTAAAAATAGAAAATTAGCCAAATGGAAAAAAGAGACCGAAAAAGCCAATGAGGAAAAGAATGTCTCAAAAAGCAGAATTGGCCGAATGGAAAAGGAGGTCCAAAAGTTCACTGAAGAAAATAATTCCTTAAAAATTAGAATGGAGCAAATGGAAGCTACTGACTTCATGAGAAATCAATAAACCATAAAACAAAACCAAAAGAATGGAAAAAAAAAATAGAAGACAATGTGAAATATCTCATTGGAAAAACAACTGACCTGGAAAATAAATCCAGGAGAGATAATTTAGAAAAATTATTGGACTACTTAAAAGTCATGATCAAAAAACAAATAGAGCCCAGACATCATCTTTCAAGAAATTATCAAGGAAAACTGCCCTGATATTCTCAAACCAGAGGGTAAAATAGAAATCAAAAGAATCTACTGATTACCTCCTGAAGAAGATCCCAAAATGAAAACTCCCAGGAATATTATAGCTAAATTCCATGGTTCCCAGATCAAGAAGAAAATATAGTAGGCAGCCAGAAAGAAACAATTCAAGTACAGTGGAGTCACATTGAGGATAATACAAGATTTAGCGGCTTTTACATTAAAGGATCAAAGGGCCTGGAAAATGATATTCCAGAGGGGAAAAGAGGTAGGATTACAACCCAGAATCACCTACCCAGCAAAACTGAATATAATCTTTCGGGGGAAAAAGTAGACATTCAATGAAATAGAGGATTTTCAAGCATTCTTGATGAAAAGACCAGAGCTGAATAGAAAATTTGACTTTCAAATACAAGACTCAAGAGAGCATAAAAAGGTAAAAAGGAAAGGGAAATCATAAGGGATCTCTTAAGGTTAAATTGTTTACATTCTTACATGGAAAGATCATATCTGTAACCATAAGACCTTTCTCACTATTAGGGTAGTTAGAAGGAGTATATATAGACAGAGGGCACAGGTATGAGTTGAATACGAAGGGGTGATATCTAAAAAAATAAAATTAAGGGGTGAGAGATGATTGTACCGGGGAAAGGAGAAAGGGAGAGGTAGAATGGGGTAAATTATCTCACATAAAGGGGCAAGAAAAAAGCTTTCATAGTGGAGGGGAGAAAGGTGAGGTGACAGAGAGTGGGTGAACCTTACTCTCATCAGAATTGGCTCAACAAGGGAATAACATACACACTCAATAGGGTATAGAAATCTATCTTACCTTACAGGAAAGTAGGGGGGAAGAGAATAAGAGAATTGGGGTGACAGTAGGAAGGACAGATTGGGGGAGAGGATAGACAGAAGCAAAACACTTTTCAGGAAGGACAGGGTGGAAGGATGGAGGATAGGATGGAAAGAAATTTAGTCTTTCAGGCCATGACTATTGTGGAAGTGTTTTGCATGATTATTCACATATAATCTACATCAAATTGTTTGCCTTCTCAATGAGCGGGATGGGGAGGGAAGAAGAGAGAGAATTTGGAACTTAAAGTTTTAAAAATGAATGTTAGAATTGTTTTTACATGTAACTGGGGAAAAATAAAATACCAAATAAAAATTTTTAAAAAAGAAAATAAGCCGTCTCCCCAGAGTCTAGCACGTAGTAGGTGCTTGATAAATGCCTGTTTCTTTGTTGGTTGATTGATTAGAAAACTATCACTGATGTCCCTCTCCCATATTCTTATTTTCCTTTTGGTGAGGAAGTTGGGGTTAAGTGACTCGCTCAGAGTCACACAGCTAGTAACTATCAAGTGATCAAGTATGTGGGCTGGATTTGAACTCAGGTTCTCCTGACTCCAGGGCCAGTGCTTTATCCACTGCACCAACTAACTGCTGCCATTCTTATTTTTTTTTCCCTCCATAGTCCATTTAATGTTATACACTATGCAGAGGTGTATTAGAGACAGCTCTAACCAGATCCAGACAGTCAATGGTTAAATTAAAACTTTAGATGTCATCAATCACTATAAACCAGGACTTGATTTGTTGTTTTGTTGATTATCTAATTTAATAAAGTGTTAATAATGCAGATTAAATTCAGTGTATTTGCATGATTTTTAATCTTTTTTTTTCTGGGAGACACCAAGTATTAAACAAGGACACACTGCAGTTTTGATCTATAAAAATTGCTTGAGACCAGCAGAAGTATAGTACAAAGTTCAAGGTATGCAATAATATCAAACTGGAGGCCTTGTGACTAACTGTAGGATACCAGCAACAACAACTTGCATTTATACAGCACTTTAAGGTTTGCAAAGTGCTTTAATTTCATTATTTCATTTGAGCTCCATCCGCCTTTACTCTATGACAGAATATCAGGCAACACCAAAGTTGAAGAAAGCAGGCCATGATGTGTATTCCATGGGGATGCTTTTCCTGTGATACTTCTCCCATTTCAGGGAATAACTGAAGGGGGAATTTACTGAGTGTATTCATATTTTTGATAAGGATAAGGAGACTAAGGAGTAAGAGTGATCAGTCTGTAGTTTTGGGGGGTATCTAGAAAGAGGCATATACTTGGGTGCTTAACTTGGGTTAAGAAATAGAGTGGTAGATCAGCGGAATAGATTAGATACATAGTACACAATAGTAAATGACTATAGAAATCTGGGTTTGATAAATCCAAAGATCCAATCTTTTGGGATAAGAACTAAACATTTGATGAAAATTGGTGGGAAAACTGGAAAACAATTTGGGAGAAACTAGGCATAGACTGACATCTCACATTACATACCGTAATAAGGGTAAAATGGATAAATGATTTAGACACAAAGAGTGATACCAGAAGTAAATTAGGTGAGCATGGAAAAAAATGTACCTGTCAGATCTACAGATAAGGGAAGATTTTATTACTAAACAAGAGATAAAGAGCATTAGGATAAGTAAATTGCATAATTTTGATTAAATGAAATTACAAAAGTTTTTGCACAAACAAAACAAATATAGACAAAATTACAAGGAAAGTAGGAAATTGGGGGAAGAGTTTACAACAAAACCACTACTAGGTCTTTACCCCAAAGAGATCAAAGAGTTGGGAAAAAGACCTATTTATATAAACATTTATAGTCACCCTTTTCATGGTAGAAAAGAATTGAAAACTGAGGAGATGCCTATCTGTAGGTATTGTAACCTGACTCTAAGATCCACAAAACCAGTGGCTAATTGGAGGATGAAGAAATGGGGAAAATACTCTTTGAAGGGCAGAGACATAGAAGGTGGTATGGATTTTAGTACTTTGTCTTGATATAGAAAGCAGGGCAGAGGACAGGATCCCAAGGAGATTTTTAGGAGCTCCTGACTTCAGCTGTGTGAGGTGACAGAAAAACTGAGGAATCTCAGAAATTGTCATTCAAAGCATATGACAACTCAGTTGTGGATTAAGAAAACTGTCCAGAGCACAGGAAGTATTGGGAATCAGATTTTATTTCTGTTGGAGATGTTTTGATGGAGAGGTGGGGAACCTGCAGGCTCGAGGCCACATGTGGCCCTCTACATCCTCAAGTGTGGCTCTTTGACTGAATCCAAACTTAAAGGGCTGCACTTCAGGACCTAGAGGGCTATACATGGCCTCGAGGTCACAGGTTCACCATTCCTTGTTTGGTGTTATCTTTATTTTCACTAATATTTGGTTTTCTTTGTAATTGTATGTATTTTATTTTGTCATTTAAAAAAGCACTGTAAGAAGTATCCATAGGTTTCACCAAGTTGGTAAAGAGGTCCATGACACACAAAAGGTTGAGAATCACTTGACAAGATCTCTGAGATCACTCTCAACTCTGAGATTCTATGACACAGAAAAAGACCAGATCAAGATGATAGAAGTGAATTAGGCAGGCCCGCCCAGAGGATTCTTTTTTCCCTATGAAATTAATTACTGATCTCTATGCAATCACCATTAATTTTGATTCAATTATTTATAACCACTGAAGTCACCAAATGAGTCCAACTACCTCTACTTAATCCAATCAATTTGTATAGTAATTAGTCATCACCATTACTAGAAAAGCAAATAAACTTAGTGCCATTTATAGTTAGGCTTTAGACTTGTTATTTAAATAGTGAATTTTGGAATGTCATTGCTCTTAAAAAGAGCGGGGGAGAATTAAAAAGCATTACTCAATGTTAATGCCTCAAATATAGGTGGTCTATTTAAATTTAAAATATTGAATCTCAGAATCAATCATAACATTCTTCCTTTACCAAGTTCTGTGTATGTTTTTGTATATGAGAGTATGTTTCTGTATTTATATATACATACATATGCATAAATGTGCATATATATGATGGTAGGAAAACATTGTGGTAGTCACTTGAATGTATAAACACATGTATTTGTATACATCTACATGCACATACACATATTTGTATATATATATATATATATATATATATATAGGCACACATATAAAGTATATGTGTGTGTGTATGTACACACACACACACACACACACACACACACACATCCCTTTCCCCCTTTTAAAGGGTTTGGAGGAATTTAGACCAACAAGAGAATATAACTGCCTACAATGACAAATCTTTGTGCATGGTTTGCTCATAGTAATTTCAGTTGATAATGATGTTGTGGATGACGAATTATCATGTTTTTATAGAGCTTCAGCGTGGTGTATCTGAACTGTAATCTTTCAAGTTAAAAGTAATATGTTTTTTCTTCCCCTTCAGTCCCCCTTCCATTCTTCTTGATCATTGCCTTTACAGCAATTGATGTAAGAAAGTTGTCATCTTGTCCCTTTTTGTCTCAGGTGGCAATACAAAGAATTGATGAGTTTAAATGAAAGCTTCTCAAGTCTCTCTAGCCAAATATGTCCATAGCTCTTATTATTTTCATTGGTAGAGGACATTTGTAGGAAAGTCACAGTTTGCAAGTGCTTTTATTTCCATATTCTCAAATCAATTTTGTTTGGATACCCAGTGATGATGTCTGCAATACCACAATTTTTTTCAGATCAGAGCTATCCTAGCACTGATAGGATTTCTTCACCTTCTAAGGAATTTTAGTAAGTTCAA
This sequence comes from Phascolarctos cinereus, assembly GCF_003287225.1. Lineage (NCBI taxonomy): Eukaryota > Metazoa > Chordata > Mammalia > Diprotodontia > Phascolarctidae > Phascolarctos > Phascolarctos cinereus. The sequence continues at coordinate 346,327,873 of NW_027555847.1, read as the reverse complement.
CAAGAATTTATTAAGCACCTTCTATTTGCTAGCCATTAAAAGGTACCCAAGAGGTAGAAGGTGAACTTCCATCCCAACCTTTTAAAGGAGCTTAAAATCCTTTTGGGGGAATAAGTAACATATCTATGAATCTGATAAAGAACTGTATAAAATAATATCCACTAAAATGCTATCTTTGTTAGACCAAAGAACAATTTATAGGAATATAGAGAATTGAAAGATGGTGGGATGAGAGAGTCAGGGAAAACTAAATGGATGATGTGTATTTTCATTTGGTTCTTGAAGTATAGAATTTAGTTTAGTGTAGAGAACATGGGAAAGTCTTCCAGGGCAGGGGTGATCATGAGAAAAGGAATGGAAACATCATGGTAGGGACTGTTAGGAAACTGGCATGATTGCAGGAGTGAGGAGAGTGAAGATAAAGAAGCAAGAGGCCAGATTGTGGAGAATCATGGATGCAAGGCTGCAGAGCTTGAATTTGAAATGAGATATCTGTAAAGCCACTTTATTGTAGGTTCATAAGTATAGGACTTCAGGAAAGCAATATTTCAGTAAGATTAATCTGGCCTCAGGGTGTAGGGTAGACTAGATATGTGAGAGGTTCTAGTTAGGATACTAGTTAGGAAAATTATACAGTAATCACAGCATAAAGTGGTGAAAGACATAGAATAGAATATAGAATATAATCATAAATTTAGATCTGGAAGGGAAATTAGGGGTCACTGAGTCCAACTCCCTCATTTTGCAGTTGAGGAAACTGAGGCACAGAAAGGTTAAGTGATTTGCCTACTCTGACATAGCTAATTAACATCTGAGGTAGGATTCAGACTCAGGCCTTCCTGACTCTTAGTCTAGCATCCTAACCACTATGCCACGTATCTCCCTAGCAGTGAGAATAGAGAAGGAAAGTTAGCTTCAAGACATATTAAAAAGAATTACCAGGATTTAGTGACTGATTTAATTACATAGCGATAATAAGTTTAGAATCACCTCCCCACTGTGTGACCCTTGGCAAATTGCTTAACATCTTTGTTTTCTCAGATAATTCCCTAGAATTTATTTACTTCAGCTTTATATGGGTTGTAGTCCATGTTAGTATTGAAAGTTTCCACACTGGGAGGTCTCAGCAGCAGTGAAATAATAGATCCTTTGCATATTTGCATATTTTTTGCCATCATCAATATTAGCCAACTAACAAAATTAGCTTTGACTGTTATGCCCAGAAGTTATATTGAAATAGTATTAGGTGATGATTAATTTTGATGGATAGACTTGGGAATAGTACCTTCAAATAGGTTTGTGTGTGTTCAGCTTTTCACCTGACCACTTATATGGCATAATTATGTCTCCTTAAAGGAAGCAGTGAAAATAAATGGGGAGATTCAGATCTGTGTTAAGGAACAAGGGAAACACATATGCTCTTTCACACACACATACACACCCATGAACAGACTTGAAAATTCTTCCAAAGGTGTAATGAATGAATACAGTGCCATATTGTATTTAAACTTGGATAAGGGCAGGAAAAGTGATGTTTAAAATGTGTTGTTTTGGAACATAATATTCTGGAGGTCAAAGGAGATAGTATTACAATCAAGAATCACCTACCCAGCAAAACTGAGTATAATCCTTCAGGGGAAAAAATTGACATTCAGTGAAATAGAGGACTTTCAAATATTCTTGATGAAAAGACCAGAGCTAAATAGAAAATTTGACTTTCAAATACAAGATTCAAGAGAAACATGAAGAGGTAAATAGGAAAGAGAAATCATAAGGGACTTATTAAGGTTGAACTGTTTACATTCCTCCATGGAAAGATAATATTTGTAACTCACGAGACCTTTGTCAGTATTAGGGTAGTTGGAGGGAAAAAATATATGGATGGATAGATAGATAGATAGATAGATAGATAGATAGATAGATAGAGGGCACAGGGTGAGTTGAAGATGAAGGGGTGATATCTGGAGAATAAAATTAAGGGGTAAGAGAGGATCATACTGGTAGAAGGAGAAAGGGAGAGGTAGAATGAGTTAAATTATCTCAGATAAAACAGACAAGAAAAGGCTTTTACAGTGGAGGGGGAATAGGGGAAGGTGAGAGGGAATGAGTGAATCATTCTCATAGGATTTGGCTCAAGGAGGGAATAACATACACACTCAATTGGGTATGGAAATCTATCTTACCCTATAGGAAAATGGGGGGGGGGACAAGAGAGCAGGGGGATGATAGAGAGGAGGGCAGATTGGGTGAGGGGGTAATCAGAAGCAAACACTTCTAAGGAGGGACAGGGTCAAAAGAGAGAATAGAATAAATGGGAGGCTGGATAGGAAGGATTAAGGGAAATATACTTAGTTTTTCACAACATGACTACTATGGAAGTATTTTGCATGATTACACATGTGTAACCTGTATGGAGTTGCTTGCCTTCTCAATGAAGGTGGCTAGAGAGGGAGGAAAGTTTTAAAAACAGAAGTTAAAAAAAGTTGTTTTCACATGCAACTGGTAAATAAGATATACAGGAAATGAGGTATAGAAATCTATTCTGCCTTATGGAAAAATTGAAGGGGAAGGGGATAAGAGAAGGGAGGGCAGATTAGGGGGAAGGTGTATTCAGAATGTATGCCAACTTGGGGTGCGGGGAGGGATGAGATGGAGAGAAAATTTGCAACTCAAAATCTTGTGGAAGTGAATGTAGAAAACTAAAAATTTATAAATAAATTAAAAAAATAAAATGTGTTGATTTTAAGGTGTTTTTTTTAAGTTGACTTCCTAGTGTAGGAATGCAAGTTGTTAATTTTTCAAACTGATTAAGCATTAGCTTTTTTCAATGGCTTTTTGAAAAGAAAATTAATTTTTTTCCTCCAGAACAGAATAAAAATTTATTTTGTGAATCATTTCTTTTGCAATTTATAGGTACAGTTTAATTCTTTGAAAGCTCTATTTTCACACTGAAAGAATATCTTAATTTGCATTTGTATCCCTATAGTTGTGAGTTTCCTCTGGGACATGAAATTCAAGTAGATGACCTAATTTGTGTATTCTCCAAGGATGACTATAATCCCAAATTGTATCCCCTTTTACTTAAGAAATTTTTGAGTTGCCTATCTCCATAATTAGGTGGCTCATACAAACTCACTTTAACATTGGCCGAAGTAAACCATGATTAGGAAGTAAAATTTGTGAGAAGAAAAGAAAATATTTCAAAAGCCTTTTTAAAAATCCAGTTTTAGATTATCTGCTTCACTGCTCTCCTTCATTACTATGGATATTTCGGGGTAGCTTTTCTTGCTTTTCTATTGAGATGAGGAAAAAATTGTGTGGAACAAGTCCACCAGAATGTTCCATTGAATGAATACTCCACTTAAAAAGCACTTTGGAAATTTTTTTTTACAAATGCTAAAGTTACTATACAAATTTGAATTATGATTATGACTACTGGAGAAAAACATCCCAATCCCACTTTTGAAAGGAAAAATAGCCATTGGGATAGATAATAGCTCTCAAAACTAGTGACAACAGAAATTGTCTTGTCTGAGTTAAAGAGGAACGTTTATTTTGAACATAAGGGGACAGTAAAATTTTTCAATTATGTTAATTTTAAAACATTACCTATGAAGCTTATATCTAGTTACAATTAAACTTCTTTCATGAAAAATAGGACTTTCTGCAGGCACACAAATGTATGTCAGTTTGCAAAATAGCTGTGCCTTTAAAAATCATTTCTTCTACATTGCAGTTATTGCCAACTGACAATTTGAGTGTTGCTATTCTTTCGCTTTGAGTTAATTAGCAGTGACTGCTAAATGTTTTTTAGTCCCTTAAAGACTGGATGCAAGTTAGTAAATGATCCACAAAGATCACAAATTCACTAAAGAAGCACAGTATTTTGAGGAACTGTGGCAAATCTTTGGAAAATGGGAATACTCCTCTTTTTCAGGTGTATTATCTTCCCCCTATTTATTGGTTTTGCACATTTGTATTTTCATGGAGACTAATCCTAGAATGGTAGAATTGGAAGGAACTTCTGAGACCATCCAAAACTTTTGTTGACTCTGGTAATACAGGGCTTATACCTAGCCTTTTATGTAGGCTTCTGTACCCCCAAACCAAGCAGATAAAATTTAAAACTTAGCTACATAATCAGGTGCACAGAAGCACAGAAGCACAAAGCTAGAATGAATTTTATTTTATCCATTTTATCCAACCTGAACCCAAAAATAAATTCCCCACAGTGTCCTCATCATGTGCTCATGCAGCTTGAATCCCTCAAGAGGTGGGAAGCCTTGAGTTCATATACCATGCCCTTCTGGAACAGCCAGAATCCTTATGACATTTGATCTTATGTTGAAACAAAATCTGCCTCTCTGGAGCTTCCCATTATTTTTCTTGACTCTTCTCTCTGGAGCCAATCAAAGAAAATTGAATCCTTCTTAAATATATACATAAATATGTATATATGTATAAAATTAAAAAAATAAAAAATCCTTCTTAAATAGCCTTTCAAATACCTGAAGATGATACACTGCTTCATTCCCCACATCCATTCCCCCCCCCCCAGCCAAAGTCTCCTACAAGCTAAGTATCTCCTCGTTGGAATTCTAGTAATGGGCTTTTTGTTCAAGAATAGATGGAATAGATCTGAGGTTCTGTTATTTAAATACTTGCTGATTTAATTATTTGTTGATTTACCATCTTGATTCATGGGGATGTTTGAGTTTCAAGAAGCAAGGTTACAAAAATTTTTTTGAGCTCCTTCAAATAAAGAAGGACCTATGGAGCACAGCATATGTGTGTGTCAAAGATGGGACTGCAAACAGCTTGGTAACCAAACTTAAAATTTTCTGCCACAGGCAAAGAGGTGAAGATAATAGGAAAGGCAGCCTTCAAACAAAGAGGATACTTCTTGGTCTGTCTTATCTGAGAAACCCTGTCAGCAGTAAAAACAAGCTGAAGATACTGTTGGTAATTGTAGACTGAACAGAATACTACTTGTTGTATTCAGACTTCAAAGCTCATGAGTACAAAATGGGAGAGACATGCCTAGATAACTTGAGTTTATATAAAAATGGTCTCAGGATTTTGAGAGATGACAAGTTTGACATATGTCAATAGCCTGCCATGGCTGCCAAAACAAAACCAAAACCAAAACCAAATATGCTCTTTTAAGCTACATTAAGAGAGGTATACCACCTGGAACAAAGGTGTCCCATTGTGTCCTTTCCTGGGCAGAGCACTTCTAAACTACTTTGTTTAGTTCTGGTCATTATCTTTTAAGATCATGGACAGGTTCAAGAAAGTCCAAAGTAGGATGAAAATTCAGGGTGATGAAGGGTTTGGAGAGCATGAAATATGAAGATCTAATGAAGTGTAACCCATATATCAAAAGCTCTCCCAAGACACAAAATCTCCTTAATTACTTTAGTGATTTCTCACTTCCCTGGCATCTTTACCCACTAGATAAATTGAGAACTTCACTATCTGGTACCATCCAAGGAGTTCTTGCCTTTTATCCTTATAAGCATAGAGTTCACAAAGCTCAAAGAATGAATAAGCTTATTTACAAGTCAAAGAAAATGAAAAGGACCCACTTCAGAGACCTCAGCAAACAAGCAGCAACAACAACAAAAAACCCACCTACCAGTATGAGATACTCAACCATGAGCATTCATTATTTATTTACCACCCTTTGGGACCCTAATAAGAGCAGAACCATGTTCCCTATTTAGGCTGTTCCAGTTGTTCCACATTAGTGTTACTCTTTAGAGTTCCTTTGGGCATATGTGTCATACAGCTTTATAGCCTTCCAGTAGATGGTGTCAATCTTCTATCATTTTGTGTGGTATCACACCTTCTATATTGTTACACTTAACATATGACACTGCTCACTCCCTATCCTAGGGAACCATCTTCCCATCATGTTCCCAAAACAAAAAATGTTTCAGAATTCATATTGTTGTAGAATTCTCAATCCAGGGGGTTATAGGATCCTCCCAGCAAGTAATTCCTTCCACCTTGTTACATTTGATTGAAGGTTAATAAATCAGGAGGCAAGACTAGAAGAGGATAAGCTTAATTAGCATCAGGTAATGGGCAGCTGGCAGGTGGGTAACATCTCAAATTAAGGAAGATATATATCTATATCTATATCTATATCTATATCTATATCTATCTATCTATCTATCTATAGATATAGATATAGATATAGATATAGATATATATGGAGATATATATATATATCTCCATATATATATATATATGTATATGTATATGTATATGTATATGTATATTATATGTTATGATATCTATATCTATATCTATATCTATATCTATATCTAATATATATCTATATCTATATCTATATATAATATATATATCTATATATATCTATATATATATAGATATATATATATATATAGATATATATAGATATATATATATCTATATATATATAGGGTTTACCAAAGCCTTAGGAAGACTTCTCAGCCACTTTCCTTATTTGGGAGGTGAGTAATACAAGAAAGGTTGTAAGGTAAGTTTGGGGAAACTGTGTTAATCTTAGAGTCTTAGGAGCTGCCAAAGATCAGATTTCTCTCCCCCCATCCTGTGGCGCCCCCCCCCCAGGGGAATAAAGCATTTCTCTGAGGTTAGTCATATCAGAATATCCTGGTGAGAGAGGAAATCTCTAAGACAGAAGAGATGACTTTCAAAGCAGAATCAATAAAGCTTCTCCAAAATATTACATAGCTAGTAAGTATCTGAGGCTAGATTTGAACCCAGAAAGATGAGTCTCCTTGACCATAGGCCAGGTACTCTATCCACTGTGCCACCTAGCTGCCCAAAAGAACACTAGAGAGCCAACCAATGTTCCTTTCTTCTTTCCTGGATAGATACTAACATCTCCCTCCCATACATACCCATTATCACACACATTCATAATTATTTTATTCAGATGCTTAGGCTTGCTCTTCCATTTCCATTGTAGACTCTCTGAACTTCCTCTCCCTGTGGAGCTGACAGGGCTATTCACACTGTCTACATAAGCCTGAGTCACCAATTATAATCATTCTGGGAAGAAGTCTAGGTTTTATCATTTGCCCTACACTTCCTCCTTAGGTCCTTTGAGCCTTACCATGTTCACCAATATTAAACCCTCCAGACTTCTAGGCACTGTCATTGGACCTGCTGATATCCCTCAGCCTTATCATTTATTCTACACCACAGGTGTCAAACATGAAGCCCACAGTATTCCTGAGTGCTGCCAAACCAGACTGAAATGTAATTAAGGAAAAAAATTACAAAACAAATAAGAATAGAATAGAACTTATGTGGTTTTCTATATCAGTATAGTCCATAACAATACTTCTGTAGAGGTTAGTGTCCCCATTTCTACTTGAGAATCATACCTCTGCTCTGTAACTGCTGATATACCCCACTGAAGGACTTTGAAGTTTTACTTTCTGCATTATAACTAATTCTCAAATGAGTTATTTCCACCAAACATAGTGCTATGCCAATCTATTAGGGTATAGGGTGTGTTCAGGTAGCTCTGGTATGAGGGCTTCCAAGCCCTTTTCAGGGCTGTTTTCCACTTTTGGTGTCCACCTAATCCACCTAACTCCTACCTGCGGCTCCAAGAAGCTGTATCATGCACAGTGGCCACACCCTGGTAACCCATTTTGGCAGACAGGCTAAACCAGGTTAAGGGTAACTGAGTGATCTCAAATCTGTGGATGAGTTGGGGGTTGTCTACCCTAAGCATGTGAAGACTTCCTCTGGTGGAATGGGTGATGATTGCAATTTGTTCCAAAGGCCATGAAGGTAGCCAAAGCAGGCACTATGGAGCACTAGGAGCTTGGTTAAACATGGAGGACTACAAGGTCATCCACTGCATCTCAAGCCATCACCAGTCATTTTAACTCTGTCCTGCCACTGGACCCCAACTCTGGAAGAGAGAATGAGGCTGATGACCTCATGCAACTCTGCCTCACTTAAATCCAATTTACACCTGAATGAAAAGACATCACACATGCCATTTTACCATTTTTAACTGTCTGAAAGCACTGTGGTGATAGGTAAGTGACAAAACAGCACATATGGATACACTGGGAGCTCTACTCACAACCCTGAATGCAGGCAGCCCATTCCATAGGGTTGTCTTCTCATTGGAAGCAGCAGTGGGATTTGGCAATCCCCTGGGTTTCTGAGTGGCCTTTTAAGGACTGTACTGCTCACCTCCTGGTGTGAGGAAAGGACTAGAAAAGGTCCCTTAAAAATTGTCTGTTTACCCAACCCTGGCCTGATTACCATGGCAGGTGGGGATCCCACCTTGTGGTCAAAACACACAAAAATGTACAAAAACTTCTACAAAGATGATTCTTCTCACCGTCAGTACATGGAATTTTTGCACACTTATAGACAACACAAAATCCAGTAGACCTTAAAGATGAACAGCTTTTGTTGTGAGAAAACTCAGCTGATATCATATCCAAATAACAGCCCTGAGTGAAATGAGGCTGGCAAATGAAGGCCAGCTTACTGAAGTTGGAGCTGAGTACTCTTTTTTCTGAAATGGCCACAGTGAAGGGGAACACCATGAAGCTGCCATAGGTTGTGCAATCAAAACTAATCTAGTCAACAAGCTCACACACCTACCAAAAGGAGTGAACAACAGGCTTATGCCAATGTGATTGCCGCTTGCAGGAAAATGCCACGTCACCATCATCAGTGACCATACTTCCACAACGACAAACCCTGATGAGGTTAAAAAAAAACATGAAGACCTGGAGACCCTTATCCTCAATGTGCCAAAACAGGACGAGCTTCTGAGTGACTTTAATGCTAGAGTAGGCTCAGACCACCAGACATGGCAGGGAGTCCTTGGAAGGAATGGAGCTGGAAACAGCAACAACAGTGGTCACTTAGTACTGAAGACTTGTGCATCTCATGACTTTCTCTTGACCAACACTATTTTCTGTTTATCTAAACACAATAAAACTTCATGGATGCACCCTTGCAGCAAACATTGGTATTTAATAGACTATGTGATTGTAAGGAGAAGAGACAAACAGGATGTCAGAGGGATGAAAGCAATATGTGGCACAGAGTGTTGGACTGATTGTAGACTCATCTTCTCCAAGCTAAATATTTGCATTCAACAAAAGTGATGGCTCCAAGGCAAAATGACCACCAGAAGATTAATGTCAGAACAGTTCCTTGCTAACTTGGAGGGAAAGTTGGGCCAACAAACAGTTGGCAACACTGGAGCAGAAAAAGAGTGGGCAGCTTTCAGAAATTTGGTGTACAGCACCGCATTTGCTTATCTGGGTCAGAATATTTACAAACATTAAGACTGGTTTGATGAAAATGATGGGGAAATTCAGAAGCTGTTAAATGAAAAACAAGAACTCCACAGTGTTTACCCGCAGGATAGTTCATTCATCTCTAAGAAGGCAGCATTTAATCCCATCAAAAATCAAGTACAAAGGGGCAGCTAGGTGGCGCAATGGATAGAGCACTGGCCCTGAAGTCAGGAGGACCTGAGTTCAAATCTGGCCTCAGACCAAACACTTGACACTAGCTGTGTGACCCTGGGCAAGTCACTTAACCCCAATTGCCTAAAAAAAAAATCAAGTACAAGTGAAGCTTAGACAGATGCAGGATTCTTGGCTCAGTAAGAAGGCAGATGAAACTCACTGTTATGCTGATAGTAACAATCCAAAGTGCTTTTATGATGCACTGCAGGTTATTTATGGACCAAAGATCTATAGTGCATCTCAACCACTTTGAGTAGTGATAAGGACATGATCCTAGAGAGATGGGCTGAATGCTTCCAGTGGTCCCAATAGACCAACATCAATCAATGCTGAAGCCATTGACTGTTTGCCTCAGTTTGAAGTCAATCCCTCCCTAGCTAAAGTTCCAACAGAAGAAGGGGTTTTGAATTCCATTAGGCTCCTTTCATGTGACAAAGCATCTGGTGCTGATTCTATTCCAGCTAAGATTTACAACGTTGCAGGGGGGTCTGTTGCTCACACAAAAGCTGACTTATATTTTCCTGGTTACATGGCAAGAGGAGGTTATCCCCCAGGAGTTCAAGGATGCCTCCATTATCCATCACTATAAAGCTAAAGGAAATAAATTTTTCTGTGACAATCACAGGGGAGTGAGGTCTCTCTCTTAGTTATTGCTGGCAAGATTCTTGCCAGAGTCCTCCTTAATAGGCTGATCCTTCACCTGGAAGATTATCATCTCCCTGAGAGCCAGTGTGGCTTCAGAAAAGGCTAAGGAATGGTCATATGGTGTTTGCTGCCCAACAACTCCAGGAGAAATGCCAGGAGCAGAACAGAAGTCTGTATACAACTTTTATATCTTACCAAGGCCTTTGATACTGTCAGTTTTGAGAGCTTATGGAAGATTATGTCAAACTTTGGTTGTTCAGAGAAGTATATCAGTATTGCACATCAATTACATGGTGGCATGCTTGCCCAAGTTCTGGATAGTGGCTGATGCTCTTGCATTTTGCAGTCACCAATGGAGTGAAACAAGATTGTGTGCTTGCTCCTATACTTTTAGAATGATGTTTTCAGACATTTTGTCAAACACCTTCAGTGAGGACAAACACGGCATCAAGGTCTGCTACTGCACTGATGGTAAATTCTTCAATTTGAAAAGGCTACAAGCCAAGACTAAAGTGGAGGGACTGTTGGTGCATGATTTTTTGATGGCAGATGATTGTGCACTCAATGCAGACTGAAGCTGAGATGCAACAAAGTATGGATTGATTCTCTGCTGCTTGTGCTAATTTTGGACTAATAATTAACATCAAGAAAACACAGGTGCTCTATCAGCCAGCACCACACCATCCATATGTGGAACCATCGGTTACAGCAAATGGAGAAGTTTTGAATACTGTGGATAAGTTCACTTACCAAAGGCAGTATACTTTCCAGGGAAGCACACACTGATAATGAGGTTGGCATATGCTTTGCAAGAGCTAGCTCAGTGTTTGGGAGGAGCCAAAGGAAACTGGGAGAGAAAAGGTATTACACTGGCTACCAAACTGACAGTCTATAGAGCCATTGTGCTGACCTCATTGTTGCATGCTTGCGACACCTGGACAGTATATCAGTGCTGAATTGCTTCCATTTGAATTGTCTTAGGAAGGTTCTGAAGATCATCTGGCAGGATAAGATACCAGACACTGAGGTCCTTTCTTGAACTAAACTGCCAAACTTTCAAAACCTACTGCAGAGAACATAACTCTGAAGAGCTGGCCCTGTTTTTTGAATGCCAAATGTACACTTGCTAAAAATATTATTTTATAGGACAAACATTCATATGGTGGTCAAAAAAAAAACAATACAAGGACACTCTCAAAGTCTCTCTGAAGAACTTTGGAATTGATTGTGTGACATGGGAGACACTGGTACAGGACCACCCATCATGGCTTTCCCTCATCAGAAAAGGAACTGTGCTCTATGAGCAAAGGAGAATTGAAGTAGCTCAAAAGAAATGCAAGATGTGAAAATTTAGAGAATTCACCCCAAATGTTCACATGGACTATTAGTTTCTGACCTGTGGCAGAGCATTCTGAGCTTGTGTTGCTCTGATCATACAGTCAGACACGTTGTAACTTGACTCTAACACAGTGATGACTTTTTGGTCCTCTTCGAGAATGAAGGACAACAACCAACTAACCATCTGTGTGCCCTTGGGCAAATCACTTAATCCTGTGTGCCTCAATTACAAAATGACCTGGAGAAGGAAATGATAAAGCAATGTAGTATTTCTTCCCAGAAAACTCTAAGTGGGGTCATGAAGAGTTGGACATGACTGAAAATGACTGAACAACAACAACTAGTGCTCCTATTGGTTATGGGTGACCTTGGACAGGAGAAAGAGCAGGTTGTCTTGCCACAAGACAGAAGGGATGGGAGTTAGGTAACAGTCGAAATGACTATATTCCTGACCAACCACAGAAGGACAACCTTTCTCCCTTTTGTTTGAATGAAGAACTAAAATAATGTAATTGAGAAAATTAAGGAATTTTGGATTTAGGTATCTTTTTAATGAGCATCTTCTGGAATGATTCTGAATGGATGTAGTCTGGTAGTCAGAAATTAAGCTCTACTTAATTAGTAGAATTAGTAATTAGGAGAGTTTTCAAACCCTAAGTCAGACAGAAGTTTACCAGAGATATTGCTCATGATAGACAGGAAAACCTAAAGGTCAAAAACGGAGCAAATAGATGTTTACAGGCCCCTTTTTGCTGGTGATCTGTTTTGTTTCAAAATAGCTTATTCCCAGAGATTCTGTTTCTAGAGAGAAAAATCAGAATTAATAGTCGTCTCTGGAAATTGACAGATATCTTTTCTTTTTTAGTAATTTATTTCAAACTTAAATACAAAATAAGAAAAGAAAAAAAGAGCATTGCCATGTGCACAGTAGAACATGAGAGGATTCAAAATATACAGCAATAACTTCCTATTTCAAGAAAGCCTATATAATAAATACTACACACTGATTTCAGAGCAGTCCATCTTTTCTTTGCCTCCTCATAAATTGTATTTGTTCTGTGCTGTGCACTTTTTACTTTGTTCTTTTTCGCCTCTCTCTCCCTCCTTCCCCCAAGAAGGCTGCAATTAAGTGTGGAGATACACACACACACACATATACTTACACACACACACACACACACACACACATACTTATGTAAGACCATACTATACTTGTTTATTCTCTGTTTCTCTGAGAGTGGATAACATCTTCCTTAAGTCCAAGTTTTTCCATATTTTTCTAAGTCCACAAACTCATCATTTCCTTTACCACAGCAATATTCCAGCCTTATACTGTGCAGTTATTTTAAATAGTCCGAAACTATATTGATTAATAAGAGTGACATATAGTATAATTTTCCTATTTTTCTCTTTTGATTAAATCTATTTTGGCTTTAACTCTGTCTGAGATAATGACTACTACTTTTGCTTTTTTCCCTAAAAATTTCTACTCCTGATCTTTATTTTATGTTTGCACATATCTCTTATTTCTTATCCCTCCTGACTCCTCTACTTTACTTCCTCCTGCTACCTTCCCCTCCTATTACCTAACTTACCCCCATTCAAAGATCCCTCTCTTATCCTCTTCTCCCCACCTTTCCCTCTTTCCCTCTTGTTTTTATCTGAATTTAGAAGACTTTTGTAGCATTCCCATTGCTCTTTATCCCATTCCCATTAATCTAGACACTCTCCTATACTCCCCTTATCCTATTCCTTCATCCCCTTATTTCTTTATAAATTTAGGAGACCTTCTAAATGTATATATTATTCTCTTTTTAAGCCAGATCTGATGTGAGTAGGGTACCCTCTAAAAATTCCTCCCTTATCCTCTCCCCCTTCCCTATCCCCTTAGCCTTTTATTTCTTTCCGAATTTAGAAGACTTCTATAGCCTTTTAGATATATACATTGTTCCTTCTTTAACCCATCCCCAATTAGAGTAGGGTTCCAAAACCACCAGCCTTCCTCCCCTAACTATGAATGTCAGTTCTTTCTCTTGCACTTTATTTGTATAAGATAATTACTCTTTTTACCTTTTCCTAAACTTATTTTTTAGAATTACATCACACTCAGGTCTACCTCAATCTTTCTTTCAAGCTACCCAATTACTAATAACAATCTTAGACATACATTTTACATTTCCTCACATGAAAAGTAAACACTTTGTCTTTATTGAGTCCCTTGTAATTAGTCTTTGATACGTATGTTATTTTTCCCTTGGGTGTCAGATTTTCTATTAAGTTCAGGTTTTTTTGCAGCAAAATTCAGAGACTCTGGCAATTCATTGAATGTCTTTTTTTTTTTTTTTACCTTCAGCATTATGCTTAACTTAACTTAACTTAAGCTGGGCATGATACTTTCAGCCACAACCCTAGTTCTTTTTCTCTTTGATACATGGTGTTCTAAGACCTGCTGTCTTTTAGTGTCACCACAGCTAGGTCTTCTGATTCTTATTGTGGCTCTGCCACATTTGAATTATTTTTTTCTTGTTGTATGTAATATTTTCTCTTTGAGCTGGGAGTTTTAAAATTTTACTGTGATATTGTTGTACTTTTTCCTCATAGGGTCTCTTTCAGGTGGTGATTGGTGGAATTTTTCTATTTCTATGTTCCCCTCTTATTCTAACATTTCAGGACAATTTTCTTTTTACCCCTATAATTTCTGCATTGTGATACATTGATTCAGTAGCAGTTTCCTATCATCCAAGTTGAGTTGGGAGATAGTTCCTCCATAATAGGGAAAAGATAATGCAAAAAAGGAATATGAAAGGGGGAGTTGCTGGAGGGAGCATGTACATAGCAGCACCCTGTAAAGAAGGCCAAATTCTGGTCAAGATAAAGTGAAAGCTCACCTATTAAAGTCTGGCATACCAGAGGCAGACCATAGTTCTGATGGGGGGAGGAGGTAGAGACAGTGGTGAATATAACATAGACAGAATGATGTAGATGTGAGTGGGTATGGAGGCTTTGATCTGGTCAAAGTGAAGCAAAAAGATCACATATTAGATCCTGTGTTTCCAGGTACAGAATACAAATTTCTGGTGGCAAGGTAATGAGGATGATAGCTAGAGTGCCAGTAGCATAATGTGGAAATGCATGGGAAGGTGACAACTCATCTAAGGATTCCAGCTGGATACACAACTTCAATAACCATGAGACCAGTGAAGTTCATCTCAGTAGCTACCACAAGACCATTAAAGCATCACCCAGTAGAGACTACACAGTCTTCAAGACCAACATGGCACAACTTCGTTGTTAAGTCGTTTCAGTTGTATCTTACTCCTTGTGACCCTATTTGGGATTTTCTTGGTAAGGATACTGAAGTGTTTTGCCATTTCCTTCTCCAACTCATTTTATATAGGAAGAAATTGAGGCAAACTGAGTTAAGTGACTTGCCCAGGGTAACAAACTAGTAAGTATCTGAGGCCAAATTTGAACTCAGTCCTTCCTGACTCCAGGCTGAGTGGTCTATCCATTGCACCACTTAGCTGCCCACACAAGGTATAATACCCAGCAAGAACAGTCAATTACAATATTGGAAGATGTAGTCAAACATGACTTGCTCCTCCCTACATTCCAGCTACAAGTTTATCTTCATATGTCTTGTTCCACTTGTGTGCTTGAGCCATATACATTCTTTTTGTGTATATGCCTCTATACATAATTTTTCTGTCTGTCTACACTTCTCACTGATGATCTGTTAATTAGCGGGATAGTATGCATCAGGTATGGGGGAAAATATTCTACTACTTTACTTATGCTATTTCATTAAAGGCCTTTGTTTTGAACTAGTGTCCCCTGGCTTATTAATGAAAGTAAACATTGGTCATGAGCTATGATTTGTTGGAAGATAAATGGAACTGTAAGAGGTCCTTACATCTGGGATAACATTTCTGGGGATCCGTCATGTGAAAAAGGAGGTTCTCAGGTGCTACATTAATGTTGCACTATGACTTTTTCTAGTTTTCAGATTTGACTGATCAACTGTATATGTGGAATGATGCCACAGTGAATATAGCAAGATAATCATCTCCAGTTTTGAAAAGTATAAGCCTCTTATTAGTTATATAAGAGAAGCATTTTAACTCCCTTGTTCTCAAAGTTGGCATATTACATCCTAGAATTACCAGTAAATCATGCGTTTTTCAAGTTACTTCCTTGACTACAAGGGATTTGAGAAAATGATTTCCGTTCTGAGAACAGCTGTCAATATAAACTCATCTGAGCTTGGGTTATATGTTTTTCTTCTACATCAAATTATGATTATCATGGCATATGATTTCAAGTAGTATTCAGTATGTATTCTCAATGACTTTAAATTGTTCTATACAAAATCATTAAAAAGGAAAAAAAATGAATTAAAATGCACTTTCTATAGGTCTTTTTAAAACCCATGCTTTAAAGAAATGTGTGGTGTGTTCTATCAATTAATATAAAACACAAAAAAACTTGGAGTGAACCAGACTTCCCAAGCTTCAATGGGCTGTGTTTACAGTAATTCAGAATGAATGCATCTTTCTCTTATTCCCACTATTGCTAATTATAATTGTTTCCCTGCTCACCATATCAAAATGATGTCTGACATTTAAAGTTCTTTCTGTCTTTCCAGTCTTCTTACTCATTACTTCTCTTCATACCCTGTACTTACTGTTCCTCATACATAACATACCATATTCTATTTCCGTGCAGAGGCACTGTCTGTCTCTTGTGCCTGAAATGTTCACCTTCCCCACTTCTGCCTCCCTGGATCCCTGGCTTCCTTCAAGACTCAGCTGAACCAACAACTTCCACTGGGTGACTTTCCTTGCCCCCTTCTTTCCTGCAGCTGTTACTAGTGCCTTCTCTAGTAAAGTTACCTTCTTGTATGTGTCTTTTATATACCTATTTGTGTACATTGTGTCTCCCCCATTAGAATGAGGCAGGAAATCATGTGCTTTTTCTTTGCATCTCCATCATTTTTTATACTTTTATTTTCTGATTAATACCTGTTTTCTCTCCTTTCCACCATTGCTCTCTGATTAGAGTGAGGGAAACCCTTGTAACAAATATGCATAGCCTAACAAAACAAATTTCTACATTAATTATATTCAAAAATACATTTCTCTTTCTGCATCATTAATCTATCACTGTTCTATCTGGTGCGTGCTAATATGTCTTCTCATTGGTCCTCTGGAATTATGGCTGTTCATTGCACTGATGCTTAAAGTTTTCATAGTTGTTTGTCTTTACATATTTATCTTTGTATGCCAAGAATTTTCCATTAGGTCTGGCACATAGTACTTGCTTAATATAGCTTATGGGTTGATATCATTGTTCTATTTGCTTATGATACACACTGTGCTGTGCAAAATAGAGGTAGCTTCTGCCTAGAGGTTAAAACAAATAAAATTAAGTCAATAAGCACCTATTCAGCACACACACACACAAACACACACACACAGATATTGTGGGAGATACTAAGAAATATAAAGATAGGGTCCCTTCCTTAAGGACATTTTATTTAAACTATTTGGGAAAACAAAGTTTATACACATGGAGAAAACCTGATCTTCTAGGGGTAGAGCCAAGATGGTAGAGTAGAGAAAGCACTTATCTGAGATCTCCTAACATTCCCCTTCAAACTTTATAATAATGCCTGAAATCAAATTCTAGAGTGACGGAGCCAACAAAAGATTGGAGTGGGAAATTCTTCCAGGCCAAGACAACTTAGGAGGTTAAAAAGAGAAATCTGTGAAATGGAAGTGAAGGTTGGTCTGGAGCAACAATAGCAACCTCCAGAAAACTGAATGGAAATACAAAGAAGTATACTTTTTTTCTCAGCTGTACACAGCACCTTCATAAAAATTGACCTTTTATTAGGGCATTAAAAACCTCACAACCAAATGCAGGAAAGCATGAATAGTAAATGAACCCTTTTATAGAACATAATGCAGTAAAAATTATATTCAATCAAAGTCCATGGAAGAATAGATTAAAAATTAATTGGAAACTAAATAATCTATTCCTAAAGACTAAGTGCATCAGAGAAGAAATCACAGAAACAACCAATAATTTCATTAAAGAGTATTAAAATGAGGCATGATTCAGAAATATTTGGGACATAGTCAAAGCAGCACTTAGAGGAAAATTTATATCTGTAAATGCTCACATCAATAAAAGAAAGAACAGATCAATGAACTGGGCATGCATCTAAAAAAACTAGAAAAAGAGCCAATTTAAAATCCCTAATTAAAAAACAAAATGGAAATTGTGAAAATAAAAGGAGAGACTATTAAAACTGAAAGCAAGAAAGCCATTGAACAATTAAATAAAAGTAGGAGTTGGTTTTATGAAAACACGATTAAATAATTAAACCATTGTTTAATTTGATTTTAAAAAACAAACTACTAGTATCAAAAATGAAAAGAGTGAATGTACCAGCACTGAAGGGAAAAATAAAACGATTATTTGGAGTTAATTTGCCAAGTTATATGCCTAAAACTAACACTCTAATGGAAATGGATGAATATTTACAAAAAAATATAAACTACCATTATGAACAGAAGAAGAAATTGAATACTTAACTCTATCTTCAAAAAAGAAACAGAACAAACCATAAGTGAGCTTCCTAAGAAGTGATTCCCAGGACCAGATGGATTTGCCAGTTAATTCTATCAAACATTCAAGAATAATCAATCCCTTTACTATATACTTTTTAAATAGTTAAAGGAGTCCTACCAAATTCCTTTTATGACACAAACATGGTGTTGATACCTAAACCATGAAGAACCAAAAGCAGAGAAAGAAAAAATTCAGAAAAAAATTCCCTAATGAATATTTATGCAAAAATTTTTAATAAAATAATAGCAAGGAGATTACAACAATACATCATAAAGACTATACATTATAACCAGGTGGAATTTATACCAGGCATACAGGGCTGGTTCAATATTAGGAAAACTATCAGCAAAATTGACCATATCAATAACAAAGCCAACAAAAATTATGTGATTATATCAATAGATGCAGAAAAATCCTTTGAAAAAATACAACAGCCATTCCTATTGAAAAACACTAGAAAAATAGTAATTAATGGAGCCTTTCTTAAAATGATAAGCAGTACCTATTTAAAACCAAGAACAAGCATAATCTGTAATGGGGATAAACTTTAAGCCTTGCTACAGATGAAGCAAAGGGTCTGTTATTATTACTATTATTCAGTGTTGTACTAGAAATGCTAGATATGGCATTAAGACAAAAAAGAAATTGAAGGAATAAAAATATTGGCAATGAGGAAATAAAACTATCACTCTTTGCAGATGGTATGATGCTCTCTGTATTTAGAAAACTAATTAAAACTAATTGAAACAGCACCTTCAGCAAAGTTGCATGATATAAAATAAATCCACATAAATTATAAGCATTTCTATATACTACCAACAAATCTCAGCAGAAGGAGATAAATTCTACTTAAAATAATATAAAATTCTTCGGAGTCTAACTGCCAAAACAAACCCAGGGACTATAGGAACACAGTTATGAAACACTTTTCATAAAAATAAAGATAGATCTAAACAACTGGAGAAATATTAATTGCTCAAAGGTAAGCTGAGCCAATATAATAAAAAAAGACAATTCCTCCTAAGTTAATGCGCTTATTCAATGTTGTATTACTCAAACTGCCAAAATATTATTTTACAGGGCTAGAAAAAATGACAAAAATTCTTCTAGAAGATAAAGGGTTAAGAATATCAAGGGAATTAATGAAAAAAATGTGAAGGAAGTGGCCTAGTAGTATAAGATATCAATTTATATGTTGTTTAATCATTTCAGTTGTATCTGATTCTTTGTGACTCAGTTTTCTCCAGCTCATTTTACAGATTAGGAACTGAGACAAACAGGGTTAAGTGGCTTGGCCAAGGACATACCGTCAGTGTCTAAGGCCAGATTTGAACTCAGAAATGTGAGTCTTCCTGACTTTAGGCCCAGCACTCTGTCCATGGGGTCAGGTAGTGCCCCTCAAACTATATTACAAAGTGGTAATCATCAAAACATTCTGATGCTGTCTAAGAAATATAACGATGGATCAGTGGATAAGATTAGCCACACCACACAGAGTAGTGTTCAATCTTCTGGTGTAAGAAATCATCATTTGACAAAAATTGCTTGGAACACTATAAAGCAGTTTGGTAGAAACTAGACATAGACCAAAACCTCACACCATCAAGATAAGGTCAAAATGTATAAATGAGTTAAACATAAAGGGTGTTATCAGAAATAAATTAGGGGAGCACCAAAAACATACATTTTAGATCTATGGATAAGAGAAGAGTTTATGACAAGACAAGAGATAGAGAGGACCATGGAAAGTAAAATGAATCATTTTGATTACATGAAACTAAAAAGCTTTTGCACAAATAAATTTAATACAGCCAAAATTAGGAAAAAAGGAAACTGGCATAAAAATATTTATAGCAAATTTCTCTGGTAAAGGCCTTATTGCTCATATGTGTGTGTGTGTGTGTGTATGTATATGTATATATATGCATATATATGTGTATGTATATATATATATGTATGTATATAGTCTATATATATATATATGTATATATTCAAATTTATAAAACTAAGAACCATTCTCCAGTTGATACATGGTTAAGAGAAAGGAGTATGCAGTTTTCAGGAGAAGAAATGAAAGCTATCAATAATCATATGAAAAAAAATTCTGTAAATAACCACTGATCAAAGAACTACAAATTAAAACAATTCCAATGTGCCATCTCACTAACATCAGATTTACTATCATGAAAGAAAATGAAAAGGACAAATGCTGGAGGACATGTAGAAAATTGGGACATGAATGCATTTTTGGTAGAGTTATGAACTAGTCCAACCATTCTGGAGAACAATTTGGAATTATGCCTGAAAGTCTATAAAACTTTGCATATTCTTTGACCCAGCAATGCCATTACTGGCTCTTTAGTCCAAACAGATCAAAGGAAAGAAAAAAGGAGAGAATAGCACAGAATAGCAGCTTTTTTTGTGGTGGCAAAGAATTGAAAATTGAGAAGGCAGCCAATTAATTGGTGAATGGCTGAACAAGTTGTCGTATATCATTATGAGGGAATACTATCATGCTGTAAGATATGATGATTAGGATGCTCTCAGAGAAACCTCGAAAGCCTTATATGTACTGAGGCAACATGAAGTGAGTACAAAGAGAAATCTGTACACTTTAACTATACTCAAAGGCTATACAACTGCCTCTTTCAACCCAGCAATACTACTACTAGGTTTGTATTGCAGAGAGTTTTAAAAAGAATTTAAAAAAAGGAAAAAAGGGGGGAAAGCCTATTTGTACAAAAATATTTATAGCAGCTCTTTTTTTGTGGTGGCAATGAATTGGAGATTGTGGGGATGTCCATCAATTGGAGAATGGCTGAATAAATTGTGGTGTATGATTGTGATGGAATACACTGTGCTATAAGAAATGATGAACAGGATGGTTTCAGAAAAAAAAAAAAGACCTGGGAAGACATATATGGACTCAGTTAAAGTGAAGTGTACAGAAGCAGGAGAATGTTTACCAATTAACAGCGATATTGTAAGGATGATTAACTGAAAGACTTAGCTACTCTAATCAATACAATGATCCAGAACAGTGCCAAAGGCCCCATGGTAGAAAATGCTATTCAGCTCTAGGATGAGAATTGATGGATGCAATTGAGATTGAAGTATACTTTTTTTAACCTTCTCTGTTTTATTTTCTATTTTTCCTGTTTTCTTTTGAAACACCTATAATATAAAAATATGTTTTGTATGACTTCACATATATACTCAATATTCAATTGCTTGCCTTCTCAAGAAGAGTGAAGGGGTAGGAGGGAGAGAGAGAATTTGGGACTGAAAATGTTGGAAAAATGAAGGTTACTGTTTTTAGATGTAATTAAGAAATATTTAACAAAAGAAAATATTTTTAAAAAGAAAATAAGATACATGGAGAAAACTCAAATCCTAATTTGGATTGGGCCTTTTGTCCATATGAAGTCCCAAGAAATGTGTGCTCTATTTTATTCTCCTATGAGCCCAAGTGCCCTTTTTGCCTTGTGCTCTCTCTTTCTATTTTTGTTTTAGACAATTGGGATTAAGTGACTTGCCCAGACTACCACCCATTCTCCATCTGAGGTCCTCTCCAATTAGACTCCCCCACTTATATGGAAAGAAATGCAAGTATTCAATCTCTCTCCTACTCTGCCTCCTTTAAAATAAGCACAGTACTGTTTTGGATTTTTTTCTTTTTTAAAAAAAAATTCTATTATTACATTTCATTTACATATCTATCAATAAATATTCAGATGAATGAACAATAATGAAATAAAAATCAAGAAATAAAAAAAGTGAAGAAATATGAAAACATGAACATGCATAACTGTACATGTAACTACATACTTGCATTATTTTACAGTAAATACATCTGGTAAAATATAAAATATTCTCTTTTAGTTTCCTCTAATCTGGCACAATGGAGGAGTTATATTTCAGTATCTGTTCTTTGGGACTGTTTTTGTTTTTCAATTTTTCAGTCTTTGATTTCCTTTTAGTTATTTTATTTACATTGTTACAGTCATTGCTTCCCTTGAACCACATCAGTTCATAAAATCTTCCCATGTTTCTCTGAATTGCTCCTAGTCATCATTTCTTACTATGTAATACTATTCTGTTATATTAATGTGCCTTAACTATTTTTAGTCATTTTCTAGCAAATGGGAATTCACTTTGTTTCAAATTATTTTGTCATATATTGGATATTTCTTTCTTTCTTTGACTTTCTTGAGCTATATATCCAGTGTGGAATTGTTAGATCAGAAAGTATAGATGGTTTAATCACTTTATCTTGTATAATTCCAAATGGAAATTAAAAAAAAAAACAAACCCTGGACCACTTCACAACTCTACCAACATTTTTAGCATGCTTGTTTTCCACAATCCCTCTGACATTAACTATTGCTATTTTTTGTCCCATTTGCTAATTTCTATATGTGAATTGAAACCTTGATGTTACTTTAATTTAAATTTCCTTATTAGTAGTGATTTAGCAACATCTCCCATATTCTTTTTTCTATTTTATTATTATTCAATTGACACATATTTGTTCATATCCTTTGACCAATCAGTTATTTATGCCAATCCCTATACACCTTGGATACAAAATCTTTTTCAAAGACATTAAATTCAAATATTTTTCTTGACCAAATGCTTTTCTTCTAATAATAATTGCATTAATTTTGTGCCAAATCTTTGTTTGTTGTTTTCAAAATTGTTATATTTAAACTTTTATCATCTCTAGCCCTTTGTTTAATGTAGAATCCTGACCCCACCCCCAAAACCAAGGCTCTAAAAAGGACCTCCTTCAATTTTTTTCCAATATTTTAGTGAAGATACCTTTTATTTAGGTTGTCTATCCATTTGGAATTTGTGGTATATGAAGCAAGATGCTCACTTACATTTATTCTTTGCTAGTCTTGCCCCACCCCAGTTTTCCCAGCATTCTTTTCAAAGAGACAATTCTTCCCCCAAAAGTTTGGCTTCTTGTGTTTACAGGGTACTAAATGTGATTATTTCTGATTCTTACCTATATATTCTGTTCCATTGATCAAATTTCTCTTCTAAAAATCATTATTAAATAATTTTAGTAGTCTTCGTAATATATTTTGAAGTCTAGAGATCCTTTTCCCTCTCTGTGCCAACATTTTTTCATTAGTTCCCTTGAGATTCTAAACCTGTTTTTCCTCCAAATGAATTTTGTTATTATTTTGTCTAGCTCAATAAAATTAACTTTTGGAAGTTTGATTGGTATATTATACTTATAAATTACTTTAAGAAGTAGGGGGGAAATTTTTATCACATTGGCATGACCCCACCAAGATAATGAATACCTTAACAATTATTTAAGTATTCTTTTACTTTTGTAAAGACAGTTTTGTGATCTTATTTATGTTTCTTAATCATGCTTACAGTTTGACTCAGATGTTTTATGCATTTGATAGTTATTTTAAATTCATATAATTAAAATAATAAATGTTTTTATATAGTTATTGGTGACATACCATAGTCTCCTTATGCTAACCACATGCCTTTCTTTATGTTAGCTTGAATTTTAGCTATTTTGTAATCATTATACTCCATGATTCACAGTCATACAGTGGCATTAGAGTAGTTTTCTATATTAGCAAACACTTTGGAATCACTGAAAGCACAAAAACTCCCAAGAGGCAATCCTGTCTGATCTCTTCCTCTTAACAAGCTTGTGGTACGACCTTATCATCTGTGGATTGAAGTAATGAATGAATGTAAACTGGCCATTGTTCTAAGTACTGAGGATACAAATGAAAAACATATTTCTTGCCCTTAGAGAGCTTACATTCCAATGAGAGAGGGCAACACATCCATAATATTGGTAGCTAAGAAAGGTGTTTTTTTGTCTGAAAAGTCAGAGTGGAACCGCATGGAAATAAATTGTCTTGACCTTTCTACATGCAGTAGTAGTATAGTTCTAATATTCAATTCTAGTACCAATGTTAAGAAGGAGAAAGTTAAAGGTCATAGGAAAGGCAACATGAATGTTGGAAAGCAAGAAAATGGCTAGTATGAAAAGGGTGAAAAAACGTAATGTGGTTTGTTGCCAGCTTGATTGTATGAGGTTTCACTAATCCATATAATTGTTAAGGTGAAGGCATGGTCAAGAACTTTGTTAATGTGATATATTTGAGGGTCTCATTATCACATTCTGGGCAATAAGCATTTTTCATTATGAGTGATTATAAACTACTTTCATTTATACTTCAGTCTGCATGACTGTGAATTTCATTGTTTAGGCATTATAAAATTTAATATTCTTTAGCATTGTAAATTTTACAAAGCACTTTATATACAGTATCTCATCTGAGCCTTACAACAACATTATGAGGTAGGTATAGACATTATCATGCTTCTTTAATAGATAAAGAAACTGATGCTCAGCTAGGTTGTGACTTATCCATGGTCATTCAGCTGATAAGTGCCAGAGGCAGAATTTAAACCCAGGTCTTCTTGATTCTAAATACTACATGCCATTCACCATGGCAAAATGGGAAGAGAATTTAGAGCATCTTATCATCAATAAGAAACCCTTATTTCCTTTGTAACCTTTATTTTTCTTTTAGTTATTAGTTTATAATTTATTTATCTTTAACATTCTTTCCTTTTTAAATTTTGAATTCCAGATTTTCTCTCCCCATCCTTCCCACAGCCACTGAGAATGAAAACAATATATCAGTTATACATGTGAAATTATGAAAACCATATTTCCATATTAGTCATATTTAAAAACAAAGCAGAAAAAAATAAAGTAAGAAAATTATGTTTCAATTTGCACTCAGAGTTCTCTCTTTCTGGAGACGAATAGTATTTTTCATTATGAGTCTTTTGGAATTGTATTGGATTATTATATTGATCAGAATAGCAAAGTCTTTCATAGTTGATCATCATTACTCAGCTGTTACTGTGCACAGTGATCTCCCAGTTCTCACTTTGCTTTGGGTCAGTTCACATACGTTTTGCCATATCTTTTGAACAGTGCCCACCCCCAACTCCCATCATTTTTATCACACAGTAGTACTCCATCACAATTATAGCCCACAATTTCTTCAGTCATTCACCAATTGTTGAAAATCCTCTCAGTTTCCATTTCTTTGCCACCCCAAAAAGAGCTCCTATAAATATTTTTATACATATAGGTCCTTTTCTGCTTTCTTTTATCTCTTTGTGGTACAGAATGAGCAGTGGCATTGCTGGGATCAAAGGGTATGCAGTTTTTTAGCCCTTTGGGTGTAGTTCCAAATTATTCTCCAGAACAGTTGGACCAGTTCACTACTCCATCAACAATTCATTAGTGTACCTATTTTCCCTCATTCCCTCCAGCATTTGTCATTTCTCTTAGGTGTGGGGTAGTACCTCAGAGTTGTTTTAATTTGCCTTTCTGTAATCAACAGTGTTAGAAGCATTTTTTTCACGTAGTTATAGATAACTTTGATTTCCAAAAATTGACTGGTCATATCTTTTTGATATTTATAAGTTGGGGAATGGCTTTTATTTTTATAAATTTGACTCAGTTCCCTATATATCTGAGAAATGAGGCATTTAGTAGAGAAATTTGTGGTAAATTTTTAAATATTACTTTATTGTCTATGATATTTTATTTTTTATAAAATGTAGTTTTCCTGATTATCTTTTTTCTTAGGTCTATTTTTACTTTTGCTTTGTCTGAAATCGTGATTGCTACCCCCATCTTTTTTACTTCAGCTGCAACATAATAGATTTAAAAACAAACTTATTTGACTTCCACTTCTGGGAGCCAAGATGGTGGGGGAAAAAGGTAGTCGCTCTCACCCTCCCCTATCAACCTTTGAAAACCCAGAAAATATCACCCCAGAAAAAAAAAAAAACAGCAACAAAACAAAACCCTGGAACAGCTGAACTAGAAGAAAGACAGGGAACAGCAGTGCAGCAGCCCAGCAAATGGTTCTCCCAGTGCCTCAGCAAAAATAAGGGAAGCAGCACTACAAAGGGCCCCAGGCAGATAAGCACCCTGCAGCATTCATCTGAAAGGAGACAAAGAAAGTAACCTAAAGTCTTCCTAAAGTCCAAGCCTTGCTGATTCCAGTCCAATACCAGGTAAGCTGTCAGAATCTCCAACTGCCAATCAGGAAGAGATCCTGAGCCCAGGTGTTAGAGCAGGCAAACATCAACACCTGGACCTCCAAGTGCCTCAGTGAGGGAGGGGTGTGTGTGTGGGGGCAACCAGTGGAAACCAGCTCAGAAAACCACCAGGTACCTCGGCACTGTACCTCAAAGGAATCTCCTAGTGCATCAGCAGAAAGAAGGGAAACAGCACTGCAAAGGGGCCCAGGCAGATAAACACCCTGTAGCACCCATCTAAAAGGAGCTGAAGAAAGCTAAAGGAAAGGAAAAGTAGGCAACCTAGAATTGCCTGAAAGTTTCAGCCTTGCTGATTCCAGCCCAACACAGGGTAAGCTGCCAGAACTCTACAGCCTCCAATTGCCAACATAAGAGGCCCCAGCACACAAAGCCAGTGACCAAGACCTAGGCTCCCAACACGAGAGGCTTGGGTCAGTGCCTTCTGTTCCCCAGAAGGAGAGCTCAATCTCTTTAAAGGCCGGGGAATAAAGAAACAGCATGAGTAAAAAGAAACATACCCTAGATTCATATTACGAGAAGAGTGAAGATCAAGACCAAAATTCTGAAGAGAACAATATTGTCAACAAACCCACATCTGCAACATTAAAAGGGAATATGAACTGGTCTGAAGCCCAAAAACCCTTCTTAGAAGAGCTCAGGAAGTATTTTAAAAGTCTAATGAGAGAGGTAGAAGAGTCCTTAAAAAATACAATTGGCCAATTGGAAAAAAAGTACACTGAAGAAAACAAATCCCTTAAAAATACAATTGGCCAGTTGAAGAAAGAAGTACAAAAACTAACAGAAGAAAACAATCTGTTAAAAACTAGAATTGGAGAAATGGAAACTAATGACTCTATGAGAGAGCAAGAATCAGTCAAACAGAAACAAAAAAATGAAAAAATAAATGAAAACTTAAAATACCTCATTGGTAAAACAACCGACCTGGAAAATTGATCCAGGAGAGACAATTTTTGTTTTTTGGCTAGGTAATGGGGTTAAGTGACTTGCCCAGGGTCACACAGCTAGTAAGTGTTACGTGTCTGAGGCCGGATTTGAACTCAGGTCCTCCTGAATCCAGGGCCGGTGCTCTATCCACTGCGCCACCTAGCTGCCCCCAGGAGAGACAATTTAAAAATCATTGGACTACCTGAAAATCATGATGAAAAAAAAGAGCCTGGACAGTAT
Organism: Phascolarctos cinereus; assembly: GCF_003287225.1. Lineage (NCBI taxonomy): Eukaryota > Metazoa > Chordata > Mammalia > Diprotodontia > Phascolarctidae > Phascolarctos > Phascolarctos cinereus. The sequence continues at coordinate 346,300,421 of NW_027555847.1, read as the reverse complement.
CTTTCAGGAAATCATAAAAGAAAACTGCCCTGAAGTCCTAGAACCAGAAGGGAAAATAACCATAGAAAGAATACACAGTTCACCAATTTAAAGAGATCCCAAATTGACAACACCAGGGAATATAATAGCAAAATTACCAGATGAAAGAGAAGGTGTTACAAGCAGCCAGAAAGAAATAATTTAAATGTCACAGAACCACAGGCAGGATTACACAGGACCTTGCAGCTTCTACATTAAAAGACTGCAGGGCATGGAACATGATATTCCAAAAGGCAAAGGAGCTTGGATTACCCTGCAAAAATGAGCATGATTTTTCAAAGGAGGAAATGGATATTCAATGAAATAGGGGACTTCCAAGCCTTCCTGATAAAAAGACCAGAGCTCAACAAAAAATGTGATCTTCAAGTACAAGATTCAAAAAAGACATGAAAAACTAAATGGGACAGAAAGATAGAAAATGTTGTTAATAAGGGTGGACTGTTTACATCCCTACAAGGGAAGATGACACTTGCATCTCTTGAGAACTATATTGTTATTACACCATGTTAAAGGAGTGTACATAAAGGGGGTGGATATTAGTTGACTTTGATGTAATGATAAAAAAAAAATCTAAATCAAGTGGGTTAAATGGATCCAAGTAATTCGATTAGTCTGATCTTAGAAAATGTACTGAGAAAAGAGGAGGCAGACAAGGGTAAATTAAATTACAGGAAAAGACAGAAAATCCTGTTGCAGCAAAGAGAAAGAAGGGAGGGGTTGAGCATTGTTTGAACCTTACTGTCATCAGATTTGGCTCAGAAAGGGAATAACATAATCAGTTAGGTATAGAAATCTAACTTGCCCTATAGGTAGTAGGAGAGAAAAGGGGAAAGAAAAGGGAGGGGGGAATAGAAGGGAGGGAAGAAGCAGTAAGGCTAATGGGGAAGAAAAGGGAAAGGGAGGGAGGGACTGAGGGAGGCTGTGGTCAAAAGCAAAATACTAGTGAGAATTTGTACTTACGACTTCACTTATGTGAAAATATGTTTAATAGGAATGTAAATGTATAGCATATATCAGATTGTGCACCGTCTTGGGGAAGGTGGTAGGTAGGAAGGAAGAGAAAAATTTTAAACTCAAAAGCATATGGAAGTGATTGTTGATAAATCAAAATAAATTAATAAAATAAATTTTAAAATTAAATAAATAAATTAATAGAAACTTATTTTTTCCAATTATATGTAAAAACAGTTTTAACATATTTTTAAAAAATTGTGTTTCAAAGTCTCTCTTTCCCTCTTTCTTCTCACCCTGTATTGAGAAGGCAAACAATTTGATATGGGTTATATACGTTTAACCATGCAAAAAAAATGCAATTCCATATTGGTCAGGTTGTGAAAGACAACACAGACCAAAGGGAAAAAAAAAGATGACCCAAAAATCAAAACCAAACCCCCCCCAAAAAAAAAAACAAGAAAAATTAAGTTTAAAATGGATGTTTTGTTCTGCATTTATTCATCATCAATTCTTTCTCTAGAGGTGGGTGACAATTTTCATTAAAAGACCTTTAGAACTGTCTCAGATATTGTTGAGAATAGCTAAGTAATTCACAATTGATCATCATACAATATTGCCATTGCCATGTACACACTATTTTTCCTGGTTTTGCTCACTTTGCATTGGTTCACACAAATCTTTTCTTATAGCACAATAATATTTCATCAAAATCATATACTGCAACTTGATTAGCCATTCCTCAGTTGATGGTTATCCCCTCAATATCTAATTCTTTGCCACCAAAAAAAGCTGCTATAAATATTTGTAGATATATGTCCTTTTCCTTTTAAAAAAAATCTCTCTGAAATTTGCTAGGTCAAAGAATATATGTTTTTTAGCCCTTTGGGAATAATTCCAATTACTCTCCAGACTTGTTGGATCAGTTCACAACTCTTCCAACAATGCTTTAGTGTCCCAATTTTCTCACACCCCCTCCAACATTTGTTGTTTTCCCTTTTCTTTCATATTAGACAATCTTATAAAATGTGAGGTGGCACCTCAGAGATATTTTGATTTGCATTTCTCTAATCAATAATGATTTAGAACATTTTTATATGACTATAGATAACAGATTTCTTCATTTAAAAACTGACTGTTCATATCTTTATCAATTTATCAATTGCAAACTGATTTGTATTCTTATAAATTTGTTTCATTTCTCTACATATTTGAGAAATGAGGCTTTTATGAGAGAAACTTGCTGGAATTTTTTTTCAAAGTTATGATTACTCTGTATTTGCCTTTATCCTATATTTTCCCTCATTTATCCCTCCCTCTCTCCTTTTACCTTTCTCCTTCTCAAAAGTATTTTGTTTCTGACATTGCCTCCCTCAATCTGCCCTCTCTTATCAGCAAACCCCCTCTCCTCTTATTACCTTTCCCTTCTACTTCTTTGTAGAGTAATATATATTTCCATGCTCAACTGAGTGTGTTATTCCCTCTTCGAGCCAATTCCAATGAGAGTAAGGTTTAAGCATTGTCTGTTACCACCCTCCATTTCTACTCCACCATAAAAATATCTCTTTTGTGCCTCTTTTATGTGTGATAATTTACTCCCTTCTACCTCTCCCTTACCCTTTTCCTAGTGTATTCTTCTCTCCTTCCCCTTATTTTTTTTTAGATGTTATCTTGTCATAGTCAACTGGCACTCATGCCCTCTGTCTATTTATATGCCTTCTAATTGCCCTAACAACAATGAAGTTCTTAGGATTTACAAGTATCATCTCCCCACGTAAGAATAAAACAATCTAACCTTATTGAATACATTATGTTTTCTCTTTCTTGTTTTCCTTTGTATGCTTCTGTTGAATCTTATATTTGGAAGTCAGATTTTCTATTTGACTCTGATCTTTTCATCAGGAATCCTAAGAAGTCCTCTATTTCATTAAATGATACATTTTCCTCCCTGAAGGATTATACTCAGTTTTGTTGTGTAAGTGATTCTTAATTGTAATCCTAGCTTCTTTGCACACTGGAATTTCATAATTCAAACCATCTGATCCTTTCAAGTAGAAGCTGCTAAGTATTGTATAATCCTAACTGTGACTGCACAACATTTGAATTGTTTCTTTCTAGCTGCTTGCAATATTTTCTCCTTGACCTGGGATCTCTGGAATTTGGTGATAATATTCTTGGGAGTTTTCATTTTGGGATCTCTTTGAGGAGGGGGTTGGTGGATTCTTTCAGTTTATATTTTTTATTCTCTGGCTCTAAGATACTGGTACAGTTTTGCTTAATACATTCCTGACACTTAATGTCAAGGCTCTTTTTTTGATCATGGCTTTTAGGTAGCCTATAATTCTTAAATTGTCTCATCAATCTTTTTTTTTTCAGGTGAGTTGTTTTTACAATGTGATATTTCATATTTCCTTCTATTTTTTTTTCATTCTTTTGAAATTGTTTTATTGTTTCTTAAAATCTCATGGAGGTATTCATTAACTTCCACTTGCCCAATTCTTATTTAAAAAAAAAATTCTTTAGTGACCTTTAGTGCCTCTTTTTCCATTTGGCATATTCTGCTTTTAAAGAAGTTCTATTTCTTCATTGGATTTTTGTGCCTCTTATCATTAACTAATTATATTTTAAGGTGTCATTTTCTGCAGTATTATTTGTACTTCTTTGACCAAGCTCTTAATTCTCTTTTCATAATTTTCTTGCCTTACTCTCATTTCTTTGCCCAAATTTTCCTCTACCATTCTTGTCTATTTCTTTACTACTTCCAGGAATTCTTGCTGGTCTTTGGTCTAATTAGCAACTTTCTTTGAAGCTTTGCTTGTAGCTGTTCTCACATTGTCTTCTTTTAAGTTTATATCTTGATCTTCCTTGCCACCATAGTAGCTTTTTATGCTCAAGTTCTTTTTGTTGTTCTTGCTTGCTCATTTTCCTATCGTATTTCTTCACTTTGAAAAAATGTGAAATGTTAAAGTTAGGCTCTGCTCATGGGCTGGGCAGATAGGTGGCACAGTAGATAGAGTGTTAGGCCTGGAGTCAGAAAGACCTCAGACACTAGTTTTGTAACCCTCGGCAAGTCAATTAACCCTGTTTACCTCAGTTTTCTCATCTGTAAGATGAGAAGGTAATGGAAAATCACTCTGTTATCTTTTCCAAGAAAATCCCAAATGGAATCATAAAGAGTTGGACACTACTGAAACAACTCAAGAACAACAACAACAGCAACAGTTTCTTACTTGTGTTTGAGAAGGCACTGTACCAAGTTTTAGTTTTTTTGGTGTTGTGTTTTCAGAGCTAATTCTGGGAGTCTGCAAGTTTGGTGCTTTCAAGGTGGTATTACCCTATGAAAGGTGTTCTCTTGGTCTGGGCACTGATATTTACACAGGAAGGGCCCCTCATCTGCTATAGCTTGAAGAACCAGTGCTCCCTTTGGTTCTGTAACTGTAACCAGTTCTCCTTCCCTCATGTAGCCACAAGTGCTAGTTATCCTCTTTGTCCTAGAATTGTGATCCAGAAGTGCTTATGTACAGGTGAGTCAATACTTGCTTCACTTTTATCAAAGGATCTCCTGTAATATTTTTAACTAGTTATCTGGCCCCCTCAGTATCTCAGCTGCTATTGCTTATGGCTACCTCCTAGGCCAATTGCTAGTGCTGCTGCTGCTATACTCTGGGTTTGTGCCAACCCCAGTGTTACAGACATTTCCTGCAAATCTCCTCAGTTGCCTTAGATGGATAAATGCCTCACTCTGACCTTTTGTTGGCTCTGCCCCCTCCAAATTTTGATTTGAGGCATTATTTTCCAGTGGTTTGACAGAGACTGTTGAAAGAGTTCAGTTGGGACCCAGCCTGTACTTTGCCATGTTGGCTCGACCTCTCCCTTACTTTTTTTGGATTGTTCCCCACCTCCACCAGACTTTATCCATACCATTAGCAACACACTTGGTAAACATTTGTCTTCCATTTCACCTTTAAACCTCCTATAAAAGGCACAAATACATTCCATTTACTTTTCATTGATGACAGGAATTCACATCAAAGAGTATTCCAGCATTTGCAGAAATACAAATTAAGCCTAAATATTTCTTAGCTATTTTTTACTGACCAACTGAAACAAAAGCTCATCATTTCCATACTTTGTACTTGCAGCACTTCTATATGGCTACAAAAGTCCTAACACTTGAAAGGGCAATGGAAGTGGGCATGAAGAAGCTGCAAGAACACCACAAATCAGAAATTCCAAAGGAGAAGTTGAATAGGGAAGGTCATCAAAGAAACGTATGAGCCAAAGTTAAGATTACGTCAAAAGGGCAAGGCATAACCAAAGAACAGCCTTTGTATTCTATTGTGATAGTCACAATATCAAGGGGAAAAAATGAGCAAGGCATTCAGCATATTAGGTGAGTGTCAAGTTGAAAGCCTATAGGTCAACATGGACAAGAGGATGGGTAGGCATGAATGCGTTATGTACATCTCCAAAGGGAATACTTACAATGACAAGATTATAGATCTAGTTGTGTTTTTGAATTTCAAAGTTATTCAACATGAAAGTATCAAAGTCAGTTCTTCAAGTTGCAAGAGATAAATAATATAGTTCAATACTATCTCAGTACCATAGTACTGACGAGGCACTATGATCATTGGAATGTTGTCTATGTATCCCACGGCCTGGAGGACCACTTCTCACAAGTGGTTCTGGCTCTGGGTTTATTCCAATACCTAGATTCATCCCTGAGGGGCTTGAGCCCAGCAAGGGGAAGCACTGACTTTCTCTCTCTCTCTCTCTCTCTCTCTCTCTCTCTCTCTCTCTGTCATTATGCTCTGATACTAAATTAACTCTAGGCAAATCCCTAAAAGCTGAGGCTCAATTTATATTTAAGAAGAGAATTCTCCCAAATGTAGGTAGCAGGGTCCCTTCTAGAAAAGATACTCATTGTACAATGTGGATATCAGGTATATGACAACTGTTGATTTCTTTCACCACACAAAGTGCTTACCAAGCAACAGATTCACTGATGTGTTGTTATACAAATTCAGAAAACATAAAACATCTTCAATGTCCATTTCACTTCTTACATAACATAGAGAAAATAAAAGACCTTTGTAGGTACCTGGACAGATATTTCACATTCACATCAGACCTCCACTGTAAAAGCAATTTACAAGGTCCAAAATTTGTGATCAGTCAGAGGGCAACTTTATTTCTTTAGCTTCAGGATGATGCAAATGTGATCAGCTCCTCTACATTCTCTTCCATCCAGTTAACTGATGCCTGAATTTGAAATTTTGTAACTCTTGGCCTACAAGGGTATCATCAATGCTGAAAAAATCAACTTATCAATATCATTATTCCCTGGTATGTGCTTAGAGGGGGAAACAGAAAGCTGAAAGCAGTCAGAGACTCAGGCTAGCGTAGGTGTTCTTTCATTCAAGTGCTCATAGACCCCATTGTTGTTACCAAGGGCAAGGGAGAAAAATAACTTCTCTTATATTTTTGGATGTACAATGGGAAAGAAGCACTGGAAAAGAGTTCCAGAAGAGAATGATCTAAAACAGAATGGGAAGAGACATTTCCATTCTTAGAACCCAACCAAAGTCCATCCTTCTGACTCACAGTAGCAAGGCATCTTTGTCACAACTCTTTAGTTGAAGAGACCCGTCAGGAGTTACATCATCCCAGCAAAGTGGACTATGGTTCATATGCCTAAGCAAGAGGACAGGGTGCATCATAGTCCAGCTCCATGAAAGGAACCATTTTCTGACAGGATCCATGTACTATAATCTTGAGTGGATCATGAAGGACTTCATTGATCAGGGATTCCCTTGATCAACATCCTCATTACATCTATACCATTGATTTCTCAAATAATTGAAGCTGTATTAGTTAAGAGGACAGCAAGATCAATATGGGCTGGGAGAATTTTGTAAAAAAGGATTTGATCTGGGTTTCAAATATTTAAGCATAAATAAAAGGACAGGAGATTTGATGAGGGAGAGAAATTTCATATGCAAAAGCCTGGAGGTAAAAAGCACAAAGCGTGTTTAGGAGACCAGTCAAGATATAAAAATAGAGGTATAACTGTCATATCCAAATGGAAATGTTTTATTTAATTTCTGATTCTTTTTTCTCTTTTATTTCTTAGGCAAAATAAAAGTTTTGTTTTTCCATGTGTTTTTGAAGTGGTGTTATTGCTATCATGAAAGGAAAAAATTTCACAAGGCTGAGGAATATCAAGGAATTGAGATAAGTAAAACTGTTAGGAAATAGTTTTGAGGGGGGAAAAGTAGAGAATCAGGGTCATAGATAAATGCATCAATAGAAATTCCAGACTCTAGAATAGATGAACTTTTTTTTTTGAGAATTTAAAGTAGAACCACAAAATTGTAGAAAGAGTTAGCCCATGGAACTATCATAGATATGAGAAACAACAACTCAGCTTTTCTCTTTCACAGCTATTTTTTATATTGGGTGACTCAAAATTATAGTGTCCTCATAGAATGGGTGTCCAAAGAAGGATAAATTGAAGCTTTATATAGCCATAAAAAGAAGTAGAGGAGCATTGAACTAGTTAGCATGACAACTCAAAGCAAACAATTTGCTGTATGACTGTTAGCTCAACTACTTGGTCATTACACAAATAGTATCCTCAATTCTTCCTTTCCCTCTGTGTCAAGTTGACAAACATTTATTAGACACTTACTGTGTGCCTGGCACTTTACTCAGAGATAGGGATACAAAGAAAGGCAGAAGATAGCCCTTGTTCTCCAGAAGCTCACAGTCTACTGGGGGAGGCAACATGTGAACAACCATGTACAAACAAGATATGTATATGGTAAATGAGAAATAGTCTCAGAGAAGTAACTAGTATTAAAAGCATCTAGAAAAGCCTTCTTGCCAAAGGTGGGATTTTAGCTGAGACTTGACGGAAGCCAAGGGAGCCAAGAGAGCCAGGAGGCAGAGATGAGGATGGATAGAATTCCAAAGGTAGGGGACAGCTAATGAAAATGTTGAGTTAAAAAATAGAGTTTTTTATATGAGGAACAGCAAGGAGGCCTGCATGGAGTATGTGACGGGTTATAAGAAGAATGAAAAAGTAGGAATGGACCAGGTTATGAGAGGCTTTAAATGCCAAACAGAGGATTTGTGTGGGGGGGGGGAAAGGAAGGGAGAGGGGGAGAGACAGAATAGAGAAAACAGAGTCAATTTATTGTAAGTGCAAAGTGTGGTTGGTTGACTACTTGATTTCTCCTCAACATCAATTAAACAAGCAGCATCAATTAGTTTTGAAAAAAGAATATTTGCTGAGAAAGTAGAGGAAAGACAGACATTCAAATACAGTTGAAGCCTTTCTCCTCTACTACTTCAGTCTCTGGGGAGATTAAACCCACACCACATTCTGTGGGTTAAATGGATCACATTTTCAGTTTGAAGAATTGTGGGTTAAACAGAGTATGATTGCTATTAGGAGCAAGAAACTGGTAATACATAACCAATTCAAATTAGGTAAAGAATATCAAGTGACAAGCAAACAACTTATATCCTGCTTACTTTGTCCACCTATTCTTTCCCCCCACACATACTATACTTTTCCACCCATTCTCTCTTTAACCAGTTTTAGTAGAACACATAAATACCTGAAGCCCCTGCACAGATTTGTGCTATGATTCTGGTTCTCCATCATAAGGTATTGTTCCTGGAGTTTTCTGAAAGTACATCCCATAATAAAGTTTGGACTGTCCACTCCAACTGTGTGTGCCAATGTTTCCTCGGAATTCCTGCATCATGAATGACTGTTCTTCAACACTTTCCCCCATTACACCAACCAGGTTAGTTTCCAATATAGCCAATGATTAAGTCACTCTCTTGCTTGCAAGGCAGTATATCTTGGCTGCTGGGTCAATTCACAACTGGGCTGAGTCAGGCAAGTTGCTTCTTAAGGTATGCTTCTCACTGGTCTCAGCTTCTGCATTTACTAGCAAAGCCTGATGTAGTCTCCAGTTGCTTAACCTCTGATGGATCTTTCAGTCTTTCGAAACTTACATAATCCATTTTATTACCAATACTCATTTATCAGGAGGAGAGACAGAGACAGAGAGAAAGAGAGACAGAGACATAGACATAGAGACAGAGAGAGAAAGACAGAGAAAATGAATAAATAACAAATAACCTATACACATATGGGAATCTTCATCATACAGATGATAAAAAGTACCCTTTGTATCCAAACACTCAAATGAATCTACAATATAATTAATGTGGATTTTTTCCTCTAATGATACAGATTGTAACTTTCGTCCATGTCCTCTCCTACGTTCACCATGGCAGATTATCTCAAAAAGTGAGTGAGCCTTCCTTACTTTTACCAGGTATGATGAGTCTAACAGTGGAATAGCTCTACTGTCCATCAATTATTACTCACTTACTGTGTAAGTAGGCAAAATTCCTTTTAATTGACCATTAGCTTTGGAATGAATGACATTTGCTTTTAGTTCTTTGGAAATTGTAGCATTCTCCAACAGCTATATACTTTCACTGGTAGCTTGGAATGGCAATTTGTAAATTCATTGGCATGAGAAATCTCAGACAAGGAAACTCCCTTTAGTAACATAGATGATTACCTTCTTTGCAAGTTGGAGTCTTAGTCACCTAGATGATGAGTTAAATGAATTGCCAAGAATCACATAGTCACTATTTGTAAGAGGTAGGGCTTGAACCTGGGTCTTCTTTGCTTTATCTAGTGTGACATACTGCCTTTTATCAGCAGAATGGAGGAATGAGAAAATATGTGCCTTTTTATATGATGGCGTTTAATGACAGCCTAAGAGTAAAAGAGAGAAGCCAAGGAAGATTTTAAAGGGACAGAGTTTAGGGAGAAATAAAATAATTGATTTCTGTGACTTTTTTTCCTAGTCAAGCTCATGGATAAGATTTGGGATAAGCATATATGATGGACACTGCACAAGCAAGTATGATTTGTGGGTGATGTGGTAGATAGAGTACTGGGCCTGGATCTGGCTGCGGGAACTTATGAGCTGTGTGACTTTGGGTTAGTTACTTAACTCTGTTTGCCTCAGTTTCCTCATCTGTAAAATGAGCTGGAGTAATAAATGGCAAACCACTCCAGTATCTTTGCCAAGAAAACCTCAAATGGGGTCATGAAGCATTGGACATGACTGAAAAATGACTAAACAACAACAAATGCTTTCACATTTTAGGTAGTAGAGAATGATAGAGAAAGTGGAGGTGGTGGGGAGAGGAGATGAATGGATGCTGAAGTTAGGAAATTTATGCATAAGTACATAGGTGGTGTCCAGAAATGGCATGCAACATATGAACATTAGTAACTGGGATAAAGGACACATGATATGGGACATAGGTCATGAACTTGAGGGGTCTGATATGGAAAGTGACTGGAGCAGTAGCAGGACAAAGACTAGGATAACAACAAAGAGTAAGAATGCTAGCAAGAGGTAAAGTCTGGGGCCAAACTGTGAGGGTTCCATACTGAGGAAACCAGTAAGGGGTGGAGCATCATGCCTGACAAGTAATTTCTTGTATTCAATGTTCCGTAAGTTTATGCATTTTTAAATTCCCACCTACCTATGTCTGGCCTTACCTTCTAGCTTCTTCTGAATACACTCTAGTAGTATAACTCCTGCCATGACCACTTTCATTGTTTTCCATGATAACAACCCTCTCTAAAGTGGCAGATGAGCTTCCCACAGTTATAGGAGAAATTGAGTAATCAAAAAAACATTAACGAAAGAAATAATCCTAGCTTCTTGATGTGTTTTTGCAATTAGCCTTTGAAGAGGTGACATCATATTTGGAGAATGTAGCTAATCTGATACAAAATTTTAAGTAGTAAAATTGCAGCCAGATGTGGAAAGGGATTGAACAGTCAAGTGACATATGGAAAGATGAAATAGAAAACAGCCCCCTAAGAAAGTATTAAATGTGAGGCATTATTCCTGTTTTATCCTGGTTTTGCAGAATAAGATTATTTTTGTTAAATATCACCCCATTGAATTAGGATGCCAAAAGACATAATAGCCAATAAAGTATTAATATTTCCTGAATTTGATTTTAAATGTGGGAATCTTGCAAACACAATGGATGACCCAAGGGATGAATAACCTAAGGAATGAATCCCATGGTGGGATCATATGCTGAAGCAGGCTGGTAGGGGAAAAAACTTTGGGTGAGGAGTCCTTTCAGTCCTGCCCTCTTCTCCCATCAGATGCCTCTGTACAAGAACATCCCTGCTAAAAAAGGACAAGCAATCTTAGTACTAACATTCTTGTTTCTTACTATTTTTATTCTTTCCTGCATTTATGGACTTCATTTGAGAAACATATTCCTTTGCAAACTACTGTTTCTTTTTGTATGGGTCCTCTCTACAATTTTCCTTTTCTCTCATTTCTACAAACATTATGATTACATTACTGAATGTTTAATTCTTAGATGGGGATTTTGTAGCAACCATCAATGAATAAGATATTAATATTTTTTCTTTGTGGTTAACCTTTATCTTAATATTCTTTCAGAGAGGAGAAGGGAAAAATCATAAGCTCAGAGATTTTTGCTGGAAGCCATTGAGTCCAACCCCCTAATTTTTCACATGAGACATTTACACCTCAGAGAGTTTAAAAGACTTGCCCATTGTTACAGTTAATAAGTTTCTTCCCCCAAGTCTAACTTTCCATTCACTGTGCTAAAGGTAGTGGATTAGCCTTTCTGATCAACAATGGAAAAATAGGATACCTGTATAAGCTTGGCTTTGGATTGGGACTTTTTAGTATAGGAAGACATAAAACTGTGTTCATGAGGTGACCAAGATTTTGAGACAGTTGAAGAATGTGCCATAGAAAGGAATGAGTAAAACATTAAGGATGTTCATTGAGAAGAGAAGACCTAGAGGGGATATGAGTTCTCTTTAAGCCTTTGAAGGGCTGTCATATAGAAGACTTATAGCCTGGAGGGTAAAGAAGGAGCAATGCAGGGAAGAGGCCAAGAGGCAGATTCTAGTTCAATGTAAGAAAAAAAGTTTCCTACCATTGCAGTTATAGAACAGCAGAAGGGGTTGCTGCAGGAGACTTTTCCCATCAGCAGATCTTTTAAAGGAAAGGTTATTTTGGGGAATGTAGTAGAAGGCATCCTTGCTTGGTTGGATACAGAGTGAACTCCATACTCTCTGATGTCTCTTCCAGCTCCTAGATCATATGATTCTGTGAAATCATAGAAGAGTTTCAGAGAGGTCAGAATACTCTCAGGCTCTGCTTAATTAAAAAGTTTCCCTTTTAGGACTGAAGAAAAAGAACTAGGCCTAATTATGATGATCAAAAGTTTTTCTTACTTCCAAAGTCTATATTCTCTTCTTCTGCACTTCATGAACTTTATGTCTGTGCACTGTAATTTATTCTCTTGCTGTTCCTTTGCTTTTTCCTTCAGAGGAAGGAAAAGGGACTTGTGCAGTGACTGCTTATCTAAGACTGATACAATTGTCTCCTCTGGAGTCATCAGTTTGTAGATGAATTAATTGCTCAGCATTCTGCTTTACAGACTAAATATCAATTTCATCCTGTGTAGATTGGCCCATGGTTAATTAATTTTTCTTTGGGAGGAATAGCATCATTTGAACATGTCAGTATAGGTTTCTTTTGGCATTACCAAAAGTGGATTTCTGGAAAACAGTGTGTATTTCCTTAGAGTACTAGAAAGGCCAACAATTTCTCTACCTTTAGTGACTTCCTGGAACTTGGTCTCTGGTTTAAAGTAGCAGTAGTAGCTTTTTACCAGGACTGGTTCTCAGTGGTATTTTCTTTCTTCATCGTGCTAGAAGATGGTTACACTCCAAAACGTAGTATGAATTGAGAAATGAATCGGATGAGTTAAAGCAGGAATCCAGTCTGGGGCTCTATAAATCTTAGAACTCTAGCAGGCCATGTTCATCCTTCTCTGTTTGAGGTGTGAATGTCTTAGGGACCATCTCTTTAAATGGTCATCAGCATGGCAGTAAAAATCAATTAGTTGATCAGAAAACCAGTGTTTATTAAGCACCTACTATGTTCTAGGCACTGCGTTAAGAGTGGATCAACCGTACAACCATACAACCCAATTCACCTTTCAGGGGTTTTAAGTAGAATATTTTTTCCCCCTAGAAGTCCTATGATTTAGAAAGATCTTTTGTCTAAATCTACTTCGGGTCATATCCTTTTGACCAGATATTTGGCTAAGTAATTATATATTCTAACTGCTCATAGCTACTAGTAAAGTCAACACATATAATATAATTTCATTAAACATAATAAAGATGATAAAAAGCTGACACTTTGCTCCTATAATGAGATGTACTACAGATAATTTCTCAGGTGCAGACCTATGTGCATGGGGAGGGGGCAAGTTATTTATTGTTTTAAAAACTTGGGGAAAGTCAAAGACTTTGGTGGCAAAAAGCTTGTTTTCTGTATCGTCGATGGCTGTGACTGCCAAAGAGGTTGGTTCTATAGCCTCAGAAGAAACAGTTGCTAGGTTCATCCACTTCCATAGTGGTTTCCTTCCTGGGGGATGCCACTGAGGGTTGTCAGGGCCAGTGGTCTGTTACTGTTACGGCTCTTGGGTTTAGGGAGCTGATCTATGTTTATGACATCAGAGGGAAGGTGGTGAGCAAAATGGTAGCAGTGGCTCAACCTGGAACATGCTATCTTCTCTATTTCCCTCGGCTAGACTGGCTTGCCTCCCCCATAGAGAATTTAGTGGGGATGACTGGTCTCTTCTCCACAGAGGTTGCTCCACTCAGTGATAGCTGTTGCATAAGTTCAGACCAGAAGCAGGTGTGGTGGCCATTTCTTAGTCCTTGGCTATTTCCATTGGACTCTGAGGAGAATTGGTGGTTTGGTTCTTTGTGCCAAATAATCAAATGAGTTGCTGTGGCCCATTGGTCTGTATGATTTTATACCAAAGTAGACAAATGATGATTGAAATCTTTTACAAATCTAGAATTATTAGAATTTGTAGACCCCAGCTACCTTTGCATATAACAGTCATAAGTAGGCTAGATAAGAATGCACACAAGGATTTGTACAACGGTCTCTGGAACTGCACTTGTGAAGTCATGAAATATCCTAGATACCTCTGTCCACCTGCCCCCTCTCCTCCCTGTGAAAGAAGGGTCACAGTTTGCTAAGCCCATGTAAATTGTTAAAGAGATGGAGGTGATGGTAGAGAATGACTGAAGGCAAAATTTACTACTTCAAAACTTTCAAAAGCTGTTCTTAAAGAAATAAATTATATTTTGTCAATCAATAAATTTCACTTCCTAGTCCTTCCACCTTTCCCCAATTAAGAAACAAAACCAAAACCCTTGTTACAAACATGTATAGACAAGCAAAAGAGCTGCCTTGGATATTTCCATATATCTTTGAAGTTTGTTTTGCTGAGAACTAATCCCCCCTTAATCTGCCTTCGCTCTTACCACCCCACTTTTCCCTATTCCCCTTTCTTTCTCTAAAAACCTATGAAGATATACAGAGTTAATGATGTCATTGGGAAAATGTGGTTAAAAAAAAGGAAGGGAAGAAGCATTAAATGTTCCCTGTTGAGTGAAATGTATTTTTGTACCCACATGTATGTATGTATGTGTGTGTATGTTCCTTCTTTTAACTAGTTAAATTGGTTGATGGCTCCCCTACTTCTTCCTCCTTATTTGTATAGAATTCTACTTATGCAACCCAATTATATGAGATATTTCCTCCCATTTATATCCCCCTTTCTTCCTAGTTTATTTGTTTTTCCTTTCCGTTCTTGTTTTATGGTTATCAATACAAAAAAGAGCCACTCTAAATCCTCTGTTTAATTAGATTCTTTCTAAGATCCATGATGATAGGAGTACTGAGAGACACATGTAGAATATCCCCATATTTGAATTCTACCAGCTAATTCTTTTTTAGTCCCTTAGTATTGCTCATTCATGTTTATCATCTTATGTTCCTCTTGACTCTTATGTTTGAACTTCAAACATTTTCTTCTCCTCTAGTTCTTTCATTAGGAAGTCCTCTATTTTATTATAGCTCCATCACCCTCCCTACCCCATTCAGTTTTACTAGGCAAGTTAGATCTGGTTATAAGTCTTTATGCTTTGCTTTCTAGAATATCATATTCTAAGCTGTTTACTCCTTTATAATGGTATCTGCCAAATCTTGTGTGATTTTGATTATGACTCTTTGGCATTTGAATTCTTTCTTTCTGGCTTCTTGAAATATTTTTCCTTTAACCTGGAAACTCTGGATTTTGGTTATAATGTTTCTGGGAATTTTCATGTTGGGTTTTCTTTCAGGAGGTGACCTGTGAATTCTATTTCCAATTTGTTCTCTGATTCTAAGAGATTTGGGAAATTTTCTTTTGTGATTTCTTCATGGGTAGGCTCTTTGGGGTAGGGAGACATGGCATTCAGGTAATCCAGTGATTCAGTAATTATCTTTCCGTGACTTGGTTTCCAAGTCACTTGTTTAAATGACTGATATTTTCTTCTGTTTTTTCATTCTTTGACTTTCAAAAGAGATTTTTATCATCTCATGGAGTCATTGTCTTCTATTTGGATCATTCTAATTTTAAGAAAGTTTTTTGTTTGTTTTGTTTTGGGTAAGGTTTTATACTATTTGATCCAAGGTATTCATTATTTTTCCAATTCTTTCCTTTATAACTCTCATTACTTCTCCATTTTTTCCCCTCTAGTGCTCTTATTTCATTTGAAAACAACAACAACAACAACAATAACAACAACAACAACAATTCTCCCTCTCTCTTTCTCTCTCCATATTTTCTGGGAATTCTAGATGAACATGCACACAAGATGTATTTTTTGAGGTTTTGCTTATAAATATTTGGAAGATATCCTCCTTCTGGTTTGTGTTTGGGGCATCCCTGTTGCTGTAATAGCTTTTTATGATGGGATTCTTTTTTTTCTTTTTAATTTATAGTTAATCTTCTATCCCTCTTCTTCACTTTTGACTGTACTTCAGGGACAAGCTCTGCACACTTTTGTAGTGAATAGGTGAGCTGCTCTTGCTACTGTTTTCTTGAGTATGGAGTGTTCTGTTATTCTAGCATCTCAGGAACAGCTTAAATGGAAGAAGTGCATGTTTTCATTGTAAATCAGGGAAAAGTATGAGTTCTGTCACCTTGGCCTGATCTCTTCATGTTCATAACCTAGGTTTATGTCTGAGCAATATGCCTGAGGGATTACCCCTGGTTAGAGTTCTAGTGGGCTGCTGTTAACCACTGTCTCAGCCACTGTCCACCAAGTAGAATTATTTGCTGGGTCAGTGACAGAACTGCGGGCTCCTCTGCGTTCTGGGGTTCATTGTATAATTATTCTGTTATAAGCTTCAGATTGGGCTAGAAGCTAGAATCAAGAATTTCCTTGGTACCTGAGGTCTGAGCCCTATAGTTGCTTCTTGCTTCTGAATTGTTTTTTTCCTCAGTGTATAACCTAAGGCTTACAAATTGTTTTTACTCTGAAATGGGATCCCAGGCACAGTTCTCCTCCCTAGTTACCCTTGGATGTATAATCAGACTAGGAGAGTGAACAATAAAAATGCCACTTGCCACTTATTCCTGTGTCCTAAACAAGTTTAGATGTCTTTGTGCTGGATTTGGGACCTCTCCTTACCCTGGTTTATAGATTCTCCCTGCACTGAAAACTTCTATATGTCTGCTTCTGACTACACCCTATCTCTAGTGTCTGCAGACTTCTATCTGTCTCTTAAAGTTGATGTACCATAGAAAAATAACTAACTGTAATTGTTTTCTTGGATATCCTTGTTAGGGTTCAATCTGGTGCCTCTCCTGATCTTCATGGAGGAGTTGTGGTAGGGAACTTGGCTTTACTTTTTTTTTTTTTTTTTGCTCCTCTTTCATCTTGGCTCCACTCATAAAGCCATCACATAAAAAATTTTTAAAAAATTTAAAAAAAACAAATCTGGATATATGGACTCATATAAACTATTTTATAAATCCACCAATAATTAATAGGATTTATCAAGACTTACCCTCTCCCTCAAGGTGTTTTGAAGCAATGTAGTCATATCACTAATAATTTAATGAAAGATAAATGTGTTTTTAAATGGGAGGAGTCTTTAAAAGGATGGTTTCCAGATGTAGCTTAGTTAGATTACTCACAGCTATTTATAACTATAATAGTTCTTCCTATTTCAGTTGCATAGTGACAAATCTCAGGACTGGCTTTACACAAAAGCAGATAAGGTAGTTGTTGGCATGGCATAACATGGCATGGCATGGCATGGCATGGAAGGACCTTTTTTACTCAGTCTATCCATTAGTGGTCCTTCCAAATATTTGAAATGTTCATGTTACTCTTGCCTTTTAGGTTAAGACATCAAAAAGATTCTATTAGAATGTCAAAATGTTACAGGAGGGTTGATATATTTGAGCTAGTATCAATCGTTAACACCTTAGCTTGAATTAGTTTATCACCTTAGCTGGGAGAAGGGGACACTAAGGAAATTTAATTAGATTTAACTATGAAGTTTCAAGGCTCCTTTAATGAATGCAAATCTCTTACTGAAGCAAAGGTCTATGTTTTCTATGCCAGTATCCTACCAGTGCTGTTCTATGGTTGTGAGTCATGGAATATTACAATTTCCAAAGAATAAGAAAGGAATATCTCAGAAAGGGCAATAATGAAGCTCATAATTTGAGCATAAATAAAGAAATATAAAGAAGATGTGCAGAGTAAATGATGTTATTGAGAAAATGTATGATCAAAAATTAGAGAAAGGAGTAAGCATTTATTAAGTGCCTACTCTGAGCCAGGCTCTGTATTAAGATGGGCAGGTGACATGCTGGAAATAGAGAAAACTTATGGACAGCCAAATATTCCTCTGGTGTTTTTTGTAATGTCAGAAGTGAGGAGGGCATCCAGAATCCAGTGGGCTCCCTTGTTAGAAGACATGGACAAGAGACATAGTCAGCTATAGGTGGGTTATGACCTACATCATTGGGGAAAAAAAAAAACTTCCATATCAATGAAATCACAATATTATTTTAATTAGTTGAATATTTACTTAGTACAGTAACCTTTGGGGGACTACAAAACATATGACATAGGCACTGTTTTTCAAAACCCTACCATCTGTGGAGAAAAAAAAAGATTTACATTCTGATGCATTTCAAATACTATGGGCTATGGGATTGTATGGATTATATGGCATTGTCTAATGAAAACAGCACGGAATGTAGACTCAGAAAATGGGGCTTTGAAATCTGTGATTATAAGAAATTACTTAACTCACGTAACTAACCTTCTGTCTCTTCATTTGTCAAATGAAGATTTTAAAATAGTTGAAGAAAGCAGTTGGCGAACTGTCAATGTGAACTTTGTCATTACAGGCTAAGTAAATCTGCATCTTTCTCATCCTATTGTAGAAGGGAAGGAAGCAAAAAGAGGACAAATTACAGGCACTGGGGCAGGAATAGTCAGGAAAGGCCAAGAGCATAGAGGGCTTCCTGGGAAGATAAGCCTGGCTGGAGAAAATAGTGTGGGAGTGAAAAGAGGTCACTAGGGACCTGGGGCTAATGAACAGAGCAGTGAAAAAGGAGGCAGGGGCTATTTGCCATTTTGCTAAGTATTATGTCAACCAGAGTTGTCTCAAAAAGATTTTTTTTTAAGAGTGAATTTTGCTTTCTTAAATTTGAGCCTTCATTGTACTATGCAATGAAATAGCATTAGTAATAACGAAAAGAGAATATTGAAAACAGAAAATAATGAAAAGGATGCAGGTTCATTTAGCCACTAATAACAATAGTTCACATTTACAATTTGCCAAGTGTGTTCTTCAAGTATTTTTATATCTTCATTTAATAAATGAAGAAATGGAAACTCAGGTTAAGTGATTTCCCATGGTCAAACAATTGGAGGACAGAATTCAAAGCCATATTTTTGGAGTACACATTCAGTGCTTTTTTTATTAGACAATTGTTATTGTGAAACATCTTACTTTTGTAGATTCAGAACATTCTGTTTTATTGGTTATTCTTTATTCATAACTAGGACCAGAACCTTTACTAGTAATGTTTGATAGGCAATAATATTTAATGGGCTTTTAAGAGAATTATGTCAATCTATCTTAAACATTCTTTCTACTTTCATAGATTCTCTCTTACGCAACCTTTTCTTCCTACTATCATGGCCACAACCCTAGTTAAGGCCCTCATCACTGCTTAGTTGAAATATTGCAATAGTCTACTGACCCTCTCCATGTGCTACTGCTACCCTTTCTCTGCTCAGATATTAAGGTGACATTTTTCTTTTCTCTTCTCAGGTTATTGTTCTCAAGCAAACCTCCGATCATGTCATCTTACCCCTCAAAGTGCTCTAGTAGATCCCTATTGCTCCCAAGTCCTATGTTTGATGTTTGAAGTCCTCTCACATTTTAATCCCTCCTACAATTCTCCAGTCCAGTCACACTGGACTCCTTGCAGTTCTTTAAACATTGCTTTGTATCTCCTGTCTTCTTTGCACTGGCTGTCTCCCCGTGTCTAGAATAGAAGAGTCTTCTCCTCCTCTGCCTCCTGGATTCCCTGGCTTCCTTCAAGACTTAGCTCACTTATCACCTTTTGTAAGAGGTCTTTCTAGGTTCCCTTCCCTCCCCACCAGCACACACACACACACACACACACACACACACACACACACACACACCCCTTCCTCAGCTACTAATATCTTCCTCTCAGAGATTAACTTCCATGTACTCTGTATATACCTTGCATGCACCTAGTTATATACATATGTTCATTGGTGTAAGAGATTGTTTATAACTTTCTTTGTATTCTGGGCACCTAGTATAGTACCTGGTACATAGCAAATATGAATAGATTCTCATTGGCTGACTGACTAAAGTTTATAGAAACAGGGAAGCCAGGTCATCATAGTGTATTTCTTTCAGATTTTATGCCATTGATATTCTAGCCCATTTGTAAAACCTTTATTTAAGATATAAAAATTGCAGAAAGAATGAGATAGAAATCAAGGAAGAAGGGGAAAGAGAGAAGAAGTATTTACAAGCCCTAAACACTAATAATCCTATAGTAAATGTGAGAAGGGAAAAGCCCAATATATATTGTTACTCTAGTCTTTCACACCCCACAGAGTATCCCATCTTGCTCATGAAAGTGTTGCTGACTTCATGAAACAAAGCTAAGAATCAAAGAGAATTATGTTGCTTCAGAACACTAGTACATTCCAAGAATATTTCATGTTAATGTCATACTTTATAGCATTCTATTTCTTCCCCACAGTGACTTTGTGTGATAATACAAGATAGGCAGCATTATAATCAGATAACTTTAGTTCAAATCCTGCCTCTGATAATAACTGACAGTGGGAAAAGTCAATAAATATGATAGCTAACATGCATATAGTGCTTTATGCAAAGTGTTTTGCATAGGTTATCTCATTTGATTGTCACTACAAACTTGTGAGGTAAGTACTATTGTTAACCCAGATGAGGACTGTGAGGCTAAGAGTTAGTGATTTACTCAGTCACGTAACTTGTCACTGTCAGAAATAGATTTCAAACTGAGGTCTTCTGGATGCCAAACCTCATACTCTATCCACTATACCATATCTCTTCACAACAATTAACTCAGTTTATCATTTATAAAATGAAGGTAATACCAGGGGTTCCTACTTTACATGACTGTTGTGAAATTCAATCAAAAAGAATTTAGCAAGAACTTATAACTTTCCATACATGGTATTGGGTGCTAAGGATACAAACACAAAGCTGACAGTTCCTGCCTTCAAGGAAATCAGTTATATGATACATTTTGCAAGATTTAAATCATTTTATGTGTTGGTTATTATTATAAAAATTATCCTCATTTTGCAAATTAGGAAAATGAGGCTCAGAAAGGCTGAGATGCTCAATATCACACAGCTAATAGAGCTACAACTTGAACCAAGATCTGCTCTCTCCAAACTTAATTTTCTTCTGCTATGTTAGGTCTCTGCTGGATTTTATCTCATCCTCCCATCAGTTTTCTTGGATATTTTGATGTAATTGGAACCCAGGAGCTCAAGTCAATTTTTATAAAACTTTCCTCATTGGTAGAGATTGATTAATCAGTGCTTGTGCCTGTGGGAGGAGCAGAGAACAGAAATCCTGTTTTCTCTCTTCCAACTTCAAGAAAGCATACATAGGATTTCCAGGTGCCAGGATAGAGAGTAAGCAGTAAATTTTTCTCGCTCCCCATTGTTAACTTCTAAAAGTCCAGGAAATATCACTCCAGAAAAATCCTGGAACAGCCAAGCCAGCAGAAAGATGAGCTACCCCCAAGGATTGGAGGGTGGACTCCCTCTGAGGCTGCAGAGCTGGAGTGAGGAGGAAGGAAGAAAGGAGATTGTCTCAGGGGTGGGCATAAGGCCACTCTTTTGTCCCAAGAGGCTTGCTGGATTAACAGGAAGGGTCCCTCTCACTCTGGTGGAAGGGGAGCAGTACAGGATGGGAGGTGTCCAGGAAAGTAAGTGGTAAGCCCAACCTTAGCAAACCAGCAGGAGATTCTGAGCCCCAGGATGGTGGAGGAGGCAAGTGCCAACACCAAGACCCCCACATGTGCTTTGGCACCTCCACGCAAACTGGCAGACTCCTGCTTGTAGAACTACCATGGGTGCCAGTAGGCAGGCATCCTTTAGCAGCCAAAACTCCCTGTCCTTCAGTGCAACTCCAGCTGGGCAGATGTCCTCCAGCAGCTGAATCTCCCCATACTCCAGTGCAGCCCCTGGTGAGAAGGAGTCCTCCACTGGCTAGACCCCTCCTAACCCTAGAGCTTCAGTGTAGCCCTTTAAAATTGCATAAAAACCCCACCTGGCCTCAGTACATGCCAACCACCATCACTAGCTCCAGCTCAGCACCACATAAACAACCAGACCACTATAGCCTCCAGCTGCCAGGACCTGAGGCCCCAGAACTCAAAGCCAGTGACTAGGACCCTGGTCCCCAGCACAAGAAGCTTGGGACACAACCACCTGTACTCCAACAGGAGAATACAACTTTAAAAGCCAGGAAATAGGGAAACATCATGAACAAAAAGCAGAAATGGACAATGGCATAGATTCTTTCTATAGGGAAATGGAAGTTAAAATACAAATTCAGAGGAGGACAAAATTGTCAATATACCCACATGTGAAACTTCAAAGGAGAATATGAACTGGTCTCAAGCCCAAAAACCTTCTTGGAAGACCTCAAGAAGGATTTAAAAGTCAAATAAGAGAAGTAGAAGAAAAATTTGGAAAAGAAATGAGAAACATGCAAGACAGAGTTGATAGCTTGGAAAATGTAGGACAAAAATTGACTGTAGAAAACAATTCCTTAAAAAGACAACTGGCCAATAGAGGGGGGAAAAAAGTATGCTGGAAGCAGAATTGGCCAAATGGAAAAGGAGGCACAAAAATTCACAGAAGAGAACTCCTTAAAAAGTAGAATTGGCCAAACAGAAAAGGAGGGACAAAAGCTAAGTTAAAGAATCATTCAAAATTGGATTTAGGCAAGTGAAAGCTAATGACTGTGAGACAACAAGAATCAGTCAAACCAAATCAGAAAAACAGAAACATGGAAGGAAACACAAAATACCTTACTGGAAAAACAACTGACCTGGAAAATAGATCCATGAATGATAATTTAAGAATTATTGGTCTACATAAAAGCCATGATGAAAAAAAAAAAAGCTTAGACATCATATTTCAAGAAATTATCAAGCAAAACTGTCCTGATTTCTAGAACCAGAGGATTAAATAGAAGGAATCCTACCAAATTCTTTTTTGTGGTACAAATATGGTGCTGACACCTAAGCCAGAAAGCACTAAAACAGAGAAAGAAAATTATAGACCAATTTCCTTAATGAATATAGATGCAAAAAAAAAATTTAAATAAAATATTGTCAAAGAGATTACAGTAATTTATCACTAGGATGATACACTATGATCAGGTGTGATTTAGGCTAGAAATGCAGGGCTGGTTCAATATTAGGAAAACTATCAGCATAATTGGCCATATCAATAACAAAACTAACAGAAACCATATAATTATCTCAATAGATGTGAAAAAAAGCTTTTGACAAAATAAAACACCCATTACTATTAAAAATACTAGAAAGTATAGGAATAAATGGAGTCTTCCTTAAAATGATAAGTAGCACCTATCTAAAACCATCAGTAAACATTGTATGTAATTGGGATAAGCTGGAAGCTATTCCAGTAAGATCAGGGCTGAAACAAAGATGTCCATTATCACCAGTGCTATTCAGTATTGTATTAGAAATGTTAGCTTTAGCAATAAGAGAAGAAAAAAAATTGAAGGAATTAGAAAAAGCAAAGGAGAAACAGATTTATCACTCTTTTCAGATGATATGATAATATACTTAGAGAATCCTAAACAAAAGTAAAAAAAAACTACTTGAAATAATAGACAACTTTAGCAAAGTTGCAGGACATTATAAAATATTTGGAAATCTACCTAGCAAGACAAACACAGGAACTATGTGAACACAGTTACAAAACATTTTTCACACAGAGTCAGATCTAAACAATTGGAAAAACATCAGTTGCTCATGGCTAGGCCGAGCTAATATAATAAAAATGACAATTCTACCTAAAATAATTTACTTATTCAATGCCATAACAATCAAACTAACAAAAATTAATTTTATAGAGCTGGAAAAAATAAGAAAAGGTCCAGAACATCAAGGGAATTAATGAAAAGAAATGCAAGGGAAGATGGCTTAGCCATACCAGATCTTAAATTGTATTATACAGCAGCAATCATGAAAACTACTTGAAAACTGGCTAAGAAATAGAGTGGGGGATCAGGAGAATACATTTGGTATACAAGACATAGTAGTCAATTACTATAATAATCTGTTGTTTGATATGTCCAGAGACTCTAGCTTCTGGGATAAGAACTCACTATTTTAAAAAAATGGCTGGAAAAACTGGAAAATAGTATGGCAGAAACTAAGCATAGACCAACATCTAATACTGCATACCAAGATAAAGTCAAAATGGGTACATGATTTAGATATAAAAGCTGATACTATAAACAAACTAGGAGAGTAAGGAACAGTTTACCTGTCATATTTATGGAGAATGGAAGAATTTATGTCCATAGAAGAAACAGAGAGCATTATGAAATGGAAAATGGACAATTTTGATTACATTAAATTCAAAAGTTTTTACACAAAGCCAATGTACCCAAGATTAGAAAAGAAGCAGAAACTGGGAAGCACTTTCTACAACCAATATCTTAAAGGCCTCATTTCTAAAATGTATAGAGAACTGAAATGTATAAGAATACAAGTCATTCCCCTATTGATAAATGGTCAAAGGATATGAACAGGCAGTTTTCAGAAGAAGAAATTAAAGTTACCTATAATCATATGAAAAAAATGTTCTAAATCACTATTGATTAGAGAAATGCAAATCAAAATAGCTCTGAGGTACCACATCACACCTATCAGATTAGCTAACATGACAAAAAAGGAAAACAATAAATGTTGGAGAAGATGTGGAGAAAATTGGAACATTAATGCATTGTTGGTGGAGTTGTGAACTGATCCAACCATTCTGGAAAACAATTTGGAACTATACCCAAAGGGCTATAAAAATGTGCATGCCCTTTGATCCAGCAATACCATTTCTAGGTCTGTATCCCAAAGAGATCATAAAAATGGGAAAAGACCCACATGCACAAAAATATTTATAGTAGCTTTTTTTGTGGTGACCAAGAATTGGAAGTTGAGGGGATGTCAATCAATTAAGGAATGCTGAACACGTTGTGGTATATGAATGTAATGGAATACTATTGTTCCATAAGAAACAATGAGCAAGCCGACTTCAGAATAACCTGGAGATACTTACATCAACTGATGCTGAGTCCCAGAAGCAGAACTAGTAAAGCATTTTTCATAGTAACAGCAACATTGTACAATGACTAACTTTCATAGACTTGGCTCTTCTCAGTGCAAGGATCTAAGAAAATTTCAAAAGACTCATGATGGAAAATGCTCTCCACATCCAGAGAAAAATCTATGGAGTCTGAATGCAGATCGAAGTATACTATTTTCTCTCTCTCTGTCTCTCTCTCATTGCTTCTTTCTTGTCATTCCTCCCATTAGTTCTAATTCTTCTTTAGATCATGGCTAATGTGAAAATATGTTTAATATGAATGCATATATAGATCCTGAATCAGATTGCATGCCATCTTGGGGAAGGAGGAAGGGAGGGAGGAGGAGAAAATATAGAACTGAAAACCTTATATAAATGAATGTTGAAAACTAAAAATTAATAAATAATTTAATAATTTAGAAAAGAGCATACATAGAATTCTAAAATCTCTTCAGAGAAAGGAACCTGAAAGGAGACAAAGACTTTGGGAAAAAGTCAACAAAGAAAGGAGCCAGCGCCTCAATCATGTACCTTTTCCTAGTTTACCCAGTAGGGACTTCTGGGAATTTACCCTTGGATGAGATCTAGGAATCAGTCTCTCTCTGCTTCTGTCTCTGTCTCTCTGTCTCTCTGTCTCTCTCTGTCTCTCTGTCTTTCTCTCTCACACACACACATACACAGACACTTTACACTAAAGATTTCTAATATAGAGAAACATGCATAATGTTCATCTGCCAGCTCTGCAGAATGCGCTTTTAAATTTAAACAATATTAGTAACATTTTCTCCATCATTCTCTTAAGTCTAGACAATCAGCAAAGCAATAAATCAACTTCTGATTTGGTTGCCTGTTTCTGAGATGCAAATGCTCACACCGAAAATTTAACAACGGGTTCTCAAGAAGCTGGGTAAAACTGAATACCTCTGGGTGGAAGTAACAGGGAAGTACATTTCTACTCAACATAAAGAATAATATTTTTATACTAATTTTCCCCAAGTGGAATTAGCTTCCCTGAGTGGGTAGTGAGATCCTTGTCACTGGAGGTCTTAAGGAAGAGATTAGATTATAGATCTAAAGCTTGGGAAGTTAGCACCCTTATAGCTGAGGAAACTGAGGTCTAAGAAAGTTAAAGAAACTTGTCTAAAGTGACACAGATAGTGGGATTTGAATCATCAGAAGTGGAATTTGAATGCAGATCCTCTGACCTCAGAGACACTGGTCTTTCTCCTGTAGCAAGATTCCTCTCTGCGTCGCTATCCCATCTTATCCTGTGCTCCACTGCCTCCTATTTCTCAGGTTGTTGTAGAGACAAATTCATGATTTGGGTAGGGTTCAGACTAAATGACCTCTGAGTTCATGTCTAAGCTCTATTTCTGAAAACAGTGGAGCTATTTTTGAACTAGGCATCAAAGCAGGAAGGCACCAAACAATGTGGCATGAAAGGATGAATAAGTTATCATGTCTGGCCTTATTGTAACATCGAAACTCTAAACGAAGTTGATGGGAGGAACAGATAGAATCCAGCCATTTCTCATTGGTTCAACATTGTATGGCTGAGGTCGAATTACAGTGAAATTTATAATATGCGAAAGCATTTATGTTAAGATAAAATGGTCAGTTTTGTCCAAGTTCCCTATCTAAATAGGCTGGATAAGGAATTCAGGAATCTCTACAACTCAGGACAGCTCATTTCTTTTGATTTAGATTTATATAGGGCAATTATTATGGAGTCCAAAATGAACAGGGACACTAGAAGCCACCAAACCTGCCATTACCCTGCCTGACCCCAAGTAGAACTGCCTGTAAGCCACCCAAGAATTATTATGCTCACCCTTGCTCTCAATCTGCTTTAGAGAAAAGGATTCCTCCACAAACTCCCCTGGAAGGTTATATAGATTTTAAAGTGTTTAGGGCATTGAGGCTTTTTTTTATGCTTAATAAAAATTCTTCCAGTTGAAAAATTTTCAGCTAAAATCCTAATTTTTCTAAAAAAGCTTTTTTGATCCCCTTTCATATTAGTTTCTTCCCTTAGGTTGTCTCTATTGTATGATGAATAAATTTTGTTGTCTCTCCCATCAGACTGAGCTCCAAGAGAACAAGATCTGCTTTTCCCTTTCTTTGTATCCCTAATGTTTAGCACATTGCTCAGTACGTGGCCAATGCTTAATAAATGCTTGTTGACTTATTGAAATTAAATCTTAAGATTTTTTTTTTTCTTTTCAGTTCTATTTGGGGCTGGGAAGCAATACTTCAAGTTCCCTATTATATTACTCTTCCTTGATCCATTTCATCAGTTCTTCAAGGGCTAACTTTTTATGCCTGAATTTTTATTGGAAATCAACAAAGAATGCATATCAGGATTCTACCAGACAAGAGAACTAAGGGGCATAAATATGACATTCACTGATATTAAAATTTTTGGTGTTGTCCTGGTCTTTGGGTTTTCTTTTTTTTTTTTGTTATTGTTGTTTGTAGTGTTCTTTCATACTGTTCTTTGTACTGTTGTTTGTACTGGTGTTTGTAAAAACATCTTAGATGTGGAAAAGGCAGTCTATTTTTTATTGGTCTCTGTTTTTTAAAAAATTTATATTTTTTTCTGATTACCTGTAAAAGTAATTTTAGCATTTACTTTTAAAGTTTGAGCTCCAAATCCTCTCTCCCTCTATTCTTTATGCCTTTAGCCGTGTTGCAAAGGAAAACAGAGCAAAAAAAAAAAAGAGAAAAGAAAAGTGTGAGCTCTCCCCCAGATCCCTACAAGTACCTTTAAATAGTGATTCTAAACAAATTTTAGAGTGGCAGAGCCCACAAAAAGGTGGAGTGAAACAATTTTCCAGCCTAAGAAAACTTAGAAAGTCAGCAGGAAAGGTCTGTTACACCAAGGTGAAAGAGGGAGCACAGTCTATTACAGGCCCTGGGAGTGCAGATGTCCTCAGCAAACACAGAGCAGACCTGGGTGCAACTGAATCAGTAGGAGCAGTGTCAGTTTCCAGACCTCTCAGCTCACAGAGACCACAGATAACTTAGGTCAGCAGGAAAGGTCTGCTGCTTTGGGGTGAGAGAAGATCGAAGTCCAGTTCAGGCCACACCAGAACAGTCCCAGCCTCAGTAAACCAGGCAGGCCTTGGAAGTGAATGAATCAGCAGCAATAGCAGCTGCTTCTGGAGCTCTCAGCCCACAGGCATTAAGGGGGTCAAACAACTGGTCAGGAGATTACAGGGGTCTCTTGGTTTTACGTGTCCTGCCCTATAGCTTTGTCTTTTTTTTAATCTTATTTTTATTTGTATCTTTTGTCTACTTCCCTAATCTTTTCCCAAATAAGGAGTGTGTGGGGTGAGAGGGGGAGGGTAGCAGGGCTATTAGCTCACCCTGCCTCAGAAAAAGTCTGTGAATCAAAGCCCACAATTATCCCTGCTTACTGAGGGTTAAGTGACAAAATTCCACTCTTCTGAGTCTGTAACCAAGTCCATGATTCTAGCCTGCACATTGAACACTTAAATTTATATAGCATGTCCTTTTCTTACCACAGTGCTGTGAGGTAGATAAACATCCCAGTAACCTACTGACAGATTTGAGACCTGTCAGTTACCTTCAACCTAGTTTAGCTCATCTGAGACAGTTTACTGGGGCTGTGGTTGCTATCCGTGCTGCAGATTCATGGAGCAACAGGTGAGAGTTGGGTGAAAGGTGGATACCAAAGGTGGCTGAATAACCTTGAAAAGGGCTTGGGCAGCCCTCACACCAGACACGCTAATATTCCCTGAATATCTCATACTCCCCACCTACCACTTAGTAGTGTTTAATGAATGATTGTTTATTGATTGATATATCTAGATATGCAAGTATTCATTCTTAACACCTGACCAGACTGGGCAAGATAGTCAAGCTCTTCACTATAAAAATTCAGCTTGTCAACTGGACAGTTGAAATGCTCTGTCTCATAATTCTAATAACAGGTAGCATTTATATAGCTCTGTGAGGTTTATGAAGCTTCACTTCACATGTTATTTCCTTTAATCCTCACAATAAACTTGTGAGGGAGGTACTATTATTACCTTTATGTTACAGCTAAGGAAACTAAGGATGAGAATTGTTAAATGACTTGTCCAGAGTCACACTGTTAGTAAATGTCTAGGGAAATCTGAAATCACATCTTACTGGCTTCAGGTCCAAAACTCTATATACTGCACCACCTCATTGTCCCTCCATGTAAATATAGTTACATACTCCTTCCCCCACTTTAACTGGTAGAATTTAAAGTTCTTGATTTCTTTAGTCTGTAATTCTGTGCTTTGTTAATTAGAAGCTAACTAAATGCAACCCTTCACTTTACTGGAATTTTTTTCTCCATTTGGAGTTTAGAAGAAACAACTTGTAAGAAAATAATTTGATATCAAGGTTTATTCTAATAAAACCTTCTATAGTATATTCTAGGGTCAGCTCATATGGACCATAACCAACAACTTTCAGGAGTTCTAGGAATTTTAAGATAAGGAAACAATCACTTTTTCTTAAACACTTAAATTCCTATTTTGGGCAGCAAAGACCTTGCCAAATGGCTTGTAAATCAATGTCTATACTAGGAACAAGAAAAGAAGAAAACTTGCTCATAAGGCACTGTGTAAGTGACAAGAAATTGGGAAAGAGATTGGAGTTAGTCCTTTAAGTCTGTATCCAGATTGGGGTAGTGTTTAGGCTGCTAATAAGAAAAAAGAAAAGAAAAGAAAAGCTTCTCTGTTCTTCCCTTTTGTGTAAGAAAATTCCATTTCTGAAGGACTTTAGGGATGCTCCTTCATTTTGTAAGTGCAGTGGTGATTGGTGAGGTAGGAGGATGTTTTCTATGTAATGAGGCTTGTCAAGGCATACCAGATTGCATAACAAAAAGGCACCCCTACCAAGTTTTTTGGGGATATGGAGAGCCTCAATGTTAGGTGAGGGCTTACCTGGTGCTACCTCCATTCCCAGATCTATGTTTTAGCCTTGATAAGTATTGCAATTGGTTGAAGGCACAAAAGAGGGAGAAGGGGAATTGGGAAGAGGATCTGACTCACTGACTTTAGGCATTTTCTCACAGAAAGAAATATGCACTTCAAGCCATATTTCTGCAAAAGTCTCCTCTGCACAAATGGTCACTAGTCTATACAAAGAATAAATGTGTCATAATATATTCATAGTCTGGATTTCTGATTTAATTTTTCCTATATCATTCTCTAGAATATAAAACATGCTCTAAGTACAATGGAAAGGTTAATGTTCACCCAAGGCTTTTGGTCAGGACTTCATATATTGAGGTATCCTACATCTATGAGGTAGGTTATTAGAAAAATCTGAAACAAATACCTACTACACTGAGTGAGTGAAGGAAAGTCTTTATTACGCTTCTCTCCAGAGAAGTGGGCACAATGCACTTTAGTAGCAAATGGGCACTGGTTCTGTAGTAGAATCAACTTTTAAATGTCAGTCCATACTCCACCCATCAGGGCTCCTATTGGTCTAGTTCATCTGAGTTACACCCTTCCTGGACAGCCCATCACATGTTCGTCCATGTTCTGTTAATGCTGCCCACTTCATGAGTTCCATGTTCAAAAAAGGAAGCTATTTGCGCGCTTGGGGTGTGTCAGTTCATATTCAATAAGCTTATTAAGCAAGCACAGTGGAGAAAAGCCTTTGCCCAGGTTGAAGCCCTGTCCTTGAATCCAGCTGGTTGCAACCAGTTCAGGCTCTAGGTCTCTTTCTTAAGGAACTAGTTGTTTACAGAAAAGTTTGGAGTACTTGCTGATTGGTTGAGGGACGACCCACAAGATCCTGGAATTTCTTATCCTGTTGTGGAAGTCTAATCCCCTAAAATCTTTCTTACAAGTTTAGCAGGCAATTATCTAGAGCTAGAATAGGTCCTAATATCAGGAGGTAATTACAAATTTAGGGAATGACACTCAAAAAAAGGGTATATAGACAAGTAGGAGTAAAATAACTACATGGAATTGATGGAGGGGATCAGGACCCCTAAAAGGAAAAGCCCCTAAACTTTCCTACAAATTTCAGGAACCCAGTCCCTGAACCCAGATTCCTGGCTTTAGTCTGAGACACCTGGCCCATCCCTGCCAATAATCCTTTTAACTGCCCTCATTGTTTGCACTTGCCCATCTCAGGCTACTTGCCACTCTTTAATCCCATCCAGATCTTCCCACAATCTTTCTGTATAAAAGCACCAATTTTTTCCTCATCAAATACACAGATTCTTAAAATCTTGCCCACTTCTTTTGATGATGCAATAAACCTTATCTCTGACTGAAAGAAGGCATGAGTGGTCAAATTTTTTTGAGACAGACCTGTGCCCTGTACCAATGCATTTCAGGACCCCTACACCATGTAAGTCAGGAGCTCAACTCCAGGCAGATTCACACTGGATTCAGCCACACCAAAAAAAAAAAGAGGAAAATGAAGCCATAGATAAGGAGTTCATACCACTTTATTCTTGTGGCAGCTGGTCAAGATAAGGAGTAGGATCAACACATGTGCTAGCCAGTGTTCATTTGATATATAGAGGAACACACAAAGAAGGCAGCATGCCAACAATAAGCTCATAAGTTTGCATTATCTTTGGTTACATAATAATGTGTCAGCATGGCGCAAACACAGTGTGAGTGTATATGGGCCATAGATCCTGGCTTCCTGTATCAAACTGGCTTGTGTGAGAGATGATCTCTCAAAAGTGAAGCCTCCTCACGGGATCAATAGTTCTTGTAAATATTTCTTGATTGTTGCTTTCAAAATCTTCCCCCCCCCTCCCGTCAGAACCTGTTTTTAAGCACATAACAGAAAGAATAAGCCCTGACACCGACTTGAACTGCTTGCCCTTAGCTTCCCGCCTTCTCTTGTCTCTGGGATGAAGGGGAAAGGGATTGGGGAGGGGAGATTGCAGTGGATTTCAGTTTCCTAGGAATTACCTAACTCATGGGAATTTGGCCCTAAACCCCCTCCTGATCATCACACCACTGCTAAGTCAGCATTAGGTTTACTAAATAAGGACATGTATGTCTGGATTGACTATACCCTGTTTCCCTGTTCTTGTGTCTTTGAATTTTCCCACTGAGAATGAAAGCCTGCCTCCAGTTAATGGGATAGGAAGATTTTCTTTCTTGCCTAGAATGTATGCCCGCCTCCCCAGCCCATGGGAGTAAAGGGATAGTGGTGGGTGGAAGTTCTTTTTTATTAGGGTATATAATCTCAGTTTGCTTTCTGTGCCTTGCCTCTCTCCTACTGGCAGCCTATCAGAGGAGCAGATGCCCCTTCTCAAGAGATTGTAATAAAAAAGTAACCTTTGCTTCCATCTTGAGAAGTCTCTGAGTTTAACTGATTTAGAGTCACTGTCCCACACACTTGCCACAACAACCACAACATATTTTTGGTGCTGATAATGCCAAAGTTTAGGGTTCAATCAATGTACAGACCACCAAAATATGTTGCAGTCTAAAGGTGCTGGGAACCCAGAAATGCAAGGGTACAGGGGGAAAGTCTGCCTTGAAAAACTTAGACCACTTAATGATGGAGTGAGCTTAAGCAGAGATCTCCCCCCCTTAACCCAAAGGGAATCTGGCTCCTATTTGTCTACAGACCCCAACTCCTCATCTTGCTTTGAAAGCCTTAGCCTTACCTTTTAATCTTATTCAGATGCATCTTTGCCTCTTGCACT
Organism: Phascolarctos cinereus; assembly: GCF_003287225.1. Taxonomy (NCBI): domain Eukaryota; kingdom Metazoa; phylum Chordata; class Mammalia; order Diprotodontia; family Phascolarctidae; genus Phascolarctos; species Phascolarctos cinereus. The sequence continues at coordinate 346,267,788 of NW_027555847.1, read as the reverse complement.
AAAAAGAACCTGGCTCCTGTTTGTCTACAGGACCCAGAAAACCTTCAACGTTCAGGTTTCTTATCTACTCCCCTTATCTCCCTTTGAAAGCCCTAGCTCTACCCTTTGATCTTATGCCTTTCTAACTTCTTCCTTGCAGTTCCTCTCATTATCTATTCCTATTGTCTGTTTATTCTCTCAGACCTTCCAATGGGAATTTTCATCTAGACTCTTTTCCCAGCCACCTTCTCTGGCCACCCAAAGTTACTTCAGTGTATAAAAACTCCACCCTGGCCCCCATTCAGACACTGAGAACCTCATGCTCAAAAGGCTGAGACTTTCTATGCCCGCTTGTCCCCACAGGCATTGCTAACATTCAGCTATTAGGCTGAGAAACTCAAGGCCACAAGGCTGAGCTTTTCTCATGCCTGCTAGTCCTCACGGGCGTTACCTGGCTTGCGTGATTTATCACTAATAAACTTTTTCTCTGGCTTGAAGAAGATTTGAGTTGAATTCATTCAGAGAGGGCCCAGTACCACGATCTTGAGGTGTCCCCCAGCAGCACCCCAAAAGTCCTAGACCTCTTCACTTAAGCCTCCTTTCAGTCAGAGACAAGGTTTATTATGTCACCAATAGAAGCAGGCAAGATTTTAAGAATCTATGCATTTGATGAGGACAAAAATCTGTATTTTTATACGGAAAGACTTTGGGAAGATCTGGATGGTAAGTAGGAGTGGTAAGTAGGCTAGGGTAGGCTAGGCAAAGACAAAGAGGGCCTTAATGAAAGAGAAGTTAAAAGGATTATTGACTGGGATGGGCCAAGTGCCTCAAGTTAAAGCCAGGAATCTGGGTTCAGGGGCTGGGTTCCTGAAATTTGTGGGAAAATTCAGGGGCTTTTCCTTTTAGGAGTTCAGATCCCTCCCATCAGAATAATCTTTTTTTCCCCTGAAGAATAGAGTAAGGGACATAAATGTAAAACATGTGTAGAAAGTTAAATTGGAGTTACATTGTGAAGGTCCTTGTATACCTGGTTGAGGAGGTTGTATTTTATCCTATAGACCTTAGGAATTCGCAGAGAATGAAATTGTTAGATATATTCATAAGGAAGATTAATCTGGCAGTGCTCTGAAGGATGGATGGAGGGGACAGATAAGAAAACATCAAGATGATTCTTGCAATAGTCTGGGAAAAGCTGAATGAGAGATCTTAGACTTAGGTGGTGGCATGAGAATGGAAAAAAATGGGGTTGGATGTGAAACATATTGTCAATAAGACTTAGTGATATATGGGGAAAATGAGGGAGTGGGAAAAAGCCATAGTAATTTCTTCTGGCTGACACACAAGGATTCTTTTCTGTCCCATGATCCATTGTTTTTACTCTGACCAGGTCTCTAGTATCAAAATGTAAAATTCCAAAATGTTATTAAAATTATTTGAGAAAAGTATCTCTTTTTTTTCTCCTTTCTACCAAACTACCCAGAAAAGTGGTCCTAATCCTCAATTTCACTTTAGTTATAAAGTGCCTATGTTTATGTGTACTAAAAATTTACTTGTCTTGTGTTATTTTTAAGTTGCAAAGACAAAGGCCTTGCACAAAAGAGATACTTAATCATTGCTTATTTAATTTAATTTATTTTGCTGTGAAAATGTAAAATCATCCTCCCTTCCCACTATTGTCTTGGCTTTGAAGTGGGCCTTCAGGATGTGGTCCATCCCAGTTCCTTGTAGTCATACATTCTGGATTAGTTAGGATCAGACAGTTTTCTGGCCTCATTTGTTTTACAAATTGCCAGAAGTAGAATTCCAGTTTCTGTTCATTGCACATTTATCACATGCCCCAAGCCTTTAGAGATAACCTACTAGCAACTTAAATGAGGGTATTGATCACTTAAAGGGATAATTGATAGAGCTGTGTTGAAGCTGGAAGTTTTGCTTTAGAGAATGTCTCAATAACTTTGCAGTTCAATTACACCATGAATACCCACTCTATTACTAGTATTATTACCTAGCACATTATTCAAATTCTTTAATGCATGTATAAATATTTCTTCACTCTATAGTTTAACTAAGCTCTTCCTAGAATTATAGGATCTCAAACCAGAAAGAACCTTAGTCATTACATAGCCCTGCCACCATATTTTACAGACTAGGAAACTGAGGTATGCAGAGATGAAACAATTTGCAAAAAAAATCACAAGATAATTAATGGTGGTACCCACAAAGCCCTTGTCTAAAAGGCCTGGGCTTCAGGCCTTTTTAAGGTTGGTACAGTCATGTAATTGGAAGAAGGACCCAAATTGGAGCAACAGGAAGATATGGCAACACTTTGATGGAGAAGCAAAGTAAAACTTTAGAGGGAGGGGGAATTGAAGGGTAATAGCTGTGAAACACTGCCAGTTGCTGAGAAATGGGGTTGTGAGAGATGTTCAGCTAGAATTTGATGAGAGGAATAAGATCTATACAGGGCATCTTTCTCCAACTTATGGCATGAGAACTGTCAGATGTGATATCCTCTTTGAGTGTGTATATATGGGGATTTTGGGGGGAGAAGATGTCCCTGTAATCCATTTTGCCATTCTGTACTTGTTAAAAGTTTATTTTATTTCTAGTTCTTGGTCCATTATTAGAGTATGTGTTCAATGAAGGTGTGAAATATAGTTGCATGACTATAATTACCTTCCCCCCAAAACAAAACAAAACAAAACAAAACAAAAAATCCCACAGTGAACCTGGCATAAAGAGGGATTCCTGAGTTATATGGGATAGGTTCTCTGATAGTACTTATTTTCAGTGATTATAATTTTCTACTCTGCTTTGAATGCATAGACAAACCAGAAATAATTTTAATAACCCTTGAACTTAGTTAAGTTATTATTTTCCATGGAGAGAATTGTGGCATTAAGATTTGTGTGGTTGGAGTAGTGCCCTTATTATGATTTGGTTCCATTTGCAAGTTACAGATTCTGAGGACAATACTATAGAAATCCTTAAGAAACAATACTATCTAGAGGCTATGATCCTGTATGCATGTACTGTCTCAATCAAATCAAAAGACTGAAAGATATGGTAATACCAATTTACAAGGACCTACTTAAATAGTCATTTATAGGAGTGCCTTAGACTTTGAACTATCATTTTTTTTTCATTAAGGTTGGACTCACATACATGTGAGTAAGAATTTATTTGGCGTGATTTTAGAGGAATAGATAAAGATTGCTGCACTCACCCACAAATTCCCCAGAAATGTTCTTTTATTCACAGGCTAAAATTGAAAATCCCACCATTAGCTAAGGTTTTGGTTCTTGCTAAGCTAACAATGTATCTGAGAGAGGTACAAAATAACTACCACCCACCTATCTACCCACTCCCTTTGTCAATTACTATGTGTGTGATCTTAGTCAAATTAATTTAGTCATTTAATCTATCTAGGCCTCAGGTTCCTGGTTGTTAAAATGAAAATTTTGGACTAGTTCTCTTCTGAGGTAACATAAGTAAGTTTAGGGGAAAATATTTGGAAGATGGCATGTTTCTTTTTTTAATTATTTATATAGTGTTTTCCCCAATTACATGTAAAAACAAACGTTGACACTCATTTTTAAAATTTTGAGTTCCAAATTCTCTCCCTCCCTTTCCACCCCCCTTCCTAAGAAGGCAAGCAATTTATTTCTTTTTTATTTTTTAAATAGAATTTTATTTTTCTCCAGTTACATGACAAGAAAATTTTCAGTATTCATTTTTATAAGGTTTTGAATTCCAAATTCTTCTCCCTCCCCTTTCATATTCTGAAAATGGTAGGCAGTTTGATTTAGTTTACACATATGGTATCATGTAAAAATATTTCCATGTTAGAGTTGTGAAAGAAGAAACAGGTCAAAAAGGAAAAAAAAAATAAAAACATGAGAAAGAATTTCTGGAAAGATGGTATCTTATCTCTTTTTTTTTTTGTGGGGGGGATCATGGCTTTCAGGTAGTCCAATAATTTTAAAATTATCTCCCCTGAGTAATGATATGTTTGTTGTATTCTTCCAATTTAACTATGATAGTCTTGTTCATTTCTTTGTTTTCTGTCAAAATGCTTTAGAATTTATTTTTTATAGATCTTTTGGATGTCTTGATAAGCTAATGACCAAATACGTAATTCATTTTACTTCTGTAAAATGAAGTGATTGGTGGATTCTTTCAATTTCTATTTTGCCCTCTGGTTCTAAAATATCAGGGCAGTTTTCCTTGATAATTTTTTGAAAGGTGATGTCTAGGCTCTTTTTTTTGATCGTGGCTTTCAGACAGTCCAATAATTTTAAATTCTCTCTCCTGGATCTATTTTCCAGGTCAGTTATTTTTCCAGTGAGATATTTCACATTCTCTTCTATTTTTTTCATTCTTTGGGATTTGTTTTACAGTGTCTTGATTCCTCATAAAGTCACTGTCTTCCAATTGCTCTATTCTAATTTTTAAGGAAGTGTTTTCTTCAATAAGCTTTTGGACTTCCTTATCCTTTTGGACAAATTTGATTTTTAGGGCATTCTTCTCTTCATTGGCTTTTTGGACCTCTTTTGCCATTTGGGTTAGGCTATTTTTTAAGGTACTATTTTCTTCAACTTTTTTGGGGTCTCCTTTAGCAAGCGGTTGACTTGTTTTTCATGATTTTCTTGCATCACTCTCATTTCTCTTTCCAGTTTTTCCTCTGTTTCTCTTACTTGCTTGTCAAAATCCTTTTTGAGCTCTTCCATGGCCTGGGACTGATTCATATTTTTCTTGGCTTTGGATGTTGGAACTTTGATTTTGTTGTCTTCTTCTGGTTGTATATTTTGATCTTCTTTTTCACCAAAGTAAGATAATATAGTCTGACTCTTTTTGAGCTGCTTGCTCATGATACCAGCCAATTACTTGAGTTTTAAACTCCTTGTTAAGGTAAGAGTCTGCTTCCAATGTGGAGAGTGTACTGTCCCAAGCTTCAGGGGTTTGTGTAGCTGTTTTCAGAGATACCTGTAGGGACCTGTAAATTTTCAGTTCTTCCAAGGTGGTATGATAAGCGGCGAGGTGTTTACTCCTTTCCTGGCCTGTACTCTGGTCTATGAATGACCACAAGGACTGTTTTCTGTCTTGGAACTGTGAGAAGGATTTTCTCTGTACCACCACTGCAAGCTCCACTATGCCAGAACTCTTCCTCAACCTTGGACCACAACCCAGATCCAACCATGGGCAAAGCAAAAGGATCCTGCACTAGCCAAGAAGCCTCTGCAATCCCCCTCAGATCAGCCACTTGGATTCCCCCTCAATCTGTGGGCCAGAAGCTCAGGAAGCAGCTGCCATCCCAAGGCCAGGCTTGGGGACTACAGCTGAGACCACCATGCTTCTTTCTCTCATCACAGACACAGAGTTTTCCCACTGACCTTCTAAGTTTTCTTTGGAGTGGGTGGATTGAGAATTCTAGAAACCACCACAGTTGCCTGTGATTCAGTCCTCTGAGGCCTGCTCCAGGTTTGCTGCAGCCTGCGCGCCCATGCTGAACTATGCTTCTCTACCAGTCCAATATGATATACCTTTCTGATCAACCATCCAGGTTGTCTTGGGCTGGAAATTTGTTTCACTCTGTCTTTTTGTTGGTTCTGCTGCTTTAGAATTTGTTTAGAGCCATTTCTTATAGGTATTTGGAGGGGTTTTGTGGAGAGCTCAAGCAAGTCACTGCTTTTACTCCACCATTTTGGCTCTGCCCCCCCACTTTCACTATTTTTTGTAGTTTGTACTGAGCTTTCTGGGTCACATTTTAATTTTTTCACTGCCACTTTCTTGTTCTTTTATTTTTTTCTGCATTTATTGCTATTACTAAGATTACTAATATATTTTAAATAGGAAAAGAAATCTCTCCTGGTTCTATTTTTTGGGTCAGTTATTTTTCCAATGAGACATTTCACATTGTCTTCTATTTATGCTTTTTGGTTGTTTCTTGATGTCTTAACAAGTCATTAGCTTCTATTTGTTCAATTATTATTTTTAAGGAATTTTTTTTTTCATGAGCTCTTATACCTCCTTTTCCACTTGGCCAATTCTGCTTTTCAAGGAAATCTCCTCATTGGATTTTCATACCTCTTTTACCATTTGGATCATTTTTTGAAGGTACTATTTTCTTTAGGATTTTTTGTGCCGCCTTTACAGAGCTATTGACTTTTTCACGATTTTCTTGCATCATTCTCATTTATCTTCCTAATTTTCCTTTACCTCTTTAACTTGATTTTAAAAATCCTGTTTGAAATTGAGACCAATTCACTTTTTTTTTTTTAGGATTTGGATATAGGAGTTTTGACCTTGTCTTCTTCTGAGTTTGTATTTTGAAATTCCTTGCCACTATAGTAACTTTCTATAGTCAGCATATTTTTTTGTTGTTTCCTAATTTTTTTAGCTTATTCTTGACTTTTAACTCTCTGGTAAAGAAGGCTGTACCTCCAGGGTAGATGGTACACTGTTCCAAACTTCAGGGGGTTTGTACAATTTTTTTTTGTTTGTTTTGTTTTGTTTTGTTTTAAGAGATACTTATAGGGCCCTGTAAGTTTTTAGTTCTTCCAAGGTGCTATAATCTAAGGAGAGGTTTACTACTTTTCTGGCCTGTTCTCTGGTCTTTGAAAGATGACAAGATCTCTTTTCTGTCTTGGTACTATGATGGGGGCTCTTGCTCCTCTGCAGCCATGAACTCCGGTATACCAGTACTTCTTCTTGCCCTGGGACTGCTACTCATGACAGCAACCCAGATCTATGTATGGTCAACGCAAAAGAGTCCTGCCCCCAGTGCTAGCAAAGAGGCCCTATAATCTCCTTTTGACCAGTTGTTCAACCTCCTGACTTTCTGTGGACTGAGAGCTCCAGAAACAGTGCTGCTGATTCAGGTGCTCCCAAGGCCTGCTTCCAGTTTTCTATGGCACAGACTGCATTTGCTCAGCCTGCTAGATTGAGCTCCACTCTCACCCTGGTACAACAGCCCTTTCCTGCCAATCTACTAAGTTGCCTTTTGGCTAGAAAATTGTTTTAATCCATCCTTTTTTAGGTTCTGCTGCTCCAGAATTTGTTTGAGATATTATTTAAAGTTATTCCAAGGAGTTTTAGGGAGAGTTCAGGTGGGTTCCTGGCTTTTCTCAAGTTCCCCTCTCCCAAGGAAGAGATGTTTCAGAGAAGAAGGTGGGGAGGGTTACTCCTAAGATGGGAGAAAAAGATGTAGAATTGAGTCTAAGGTTGGTTGCCAAATGCAGACTTTTCTTTCTGCTGAGTTTGCCATAAAGGCAATGGATTCATAAGTGACATCTGTCAGACATTTAAAGAATACTTTTTTTCCCCCTAATGCTTCTATAAATTATTTGGAAAAATAGGCAAAGGAGTACTACCAAATTCCTTTTGCAATACAACTAAAGTGCTGATACCTAAAACAGAAAGAGTAAAAAGAGAGAAAGAAAACTATAGAACAGTTTCCCTAATGAATATTGATACAAAAATTTTTTTTAATAAAATACCATCAAAGAGGTTACAGGAATGTATCACAAAGATCATACACTATGACCAGGTGGGATTTATACTAAGAATACAGGGCTGGCCTAATATTGGGAAAAATATCAACATAATTGTCTACCTGCCCAGACAAACCCAAGAATTACATGAACACAATTACAAACACTTTTTAGAGAAATACAGTCAGATCTAAACAACTGGAAAAAAGTATAAATTGCTCATTGGGTAGGCTGAGCTAATATAATAAAAATGACAATTCTACCAAAATTTATTCAATACCATTCCAATCAAACTACCAAAAGTAATTTTATTGAGCAAGAAAAAAAAATAGTAACATTTATCTGGAAGAACAAAATGTCAAGAGTATCAAGGGAATCAATGAAAAAAATTTTTTGAAAGAAGGTGTCCTAGCCATATCAGATCTCAAACTGTATTACAAAGTGGTAGTTATCAAAACAGTCTGGCACTGGCTAAGAAATAGTCATCATGAGACTGTAGTCAAATTAATATCAAACTTTGGAAGTGCTTACCTGAATGGAAGCACAACCTAGGGGGGGAAAATAACCTTCAGAATATATGTCTTCCAGTTTAATAGATTAGATCAATAATACACAGTAGTAAATGACCACAGTAATCTAAAATTTGATAAACCCAAAGTTACAAGCTTTTGCAGCAAGAACTCACCATTGTAAAAATTGCTTGGAAAACTAGAAAGCTGTTTGGCAGAACTAGGTATAGACCAATGTTGGCTAAGTGATTTAGACATAATGGGTGATATCAAGCAAATTAGAGAAGCATGGAATAGTTTACCTGTCAGATCTATGGATAAAGAAATAATTTATGATCAAACAAAGGATCAAGAGAATTAAAATATATAAATAGATAATTTTGATTACATTAAATTAATAAAAGTTTTTGCACAAACAAAACCAATTCATCCAAGACTAGAAAGAAAGAAAAAAGCTGGGGGAAATTTTCTATAGCAAAGTTTTCCCATAAAAACCTCTTTTCTCAAGCATATAGAAAACGGAGTCAAATTTACAAGAATTCCTGTCATTCTCTAATCAATAAATGGTCAAAGGATATGAATAGGCAGTTTTTAGATGAAGAAATCAAAGCTATCTATAGTCATTTGGAAAAAAATGCTCTAAATCTATTGATTAGAGAAATGCAAATCAAAACAATTCTGAGTTGCCACCTCACACCTATCAGATTGTCTAATATGACAGAAAAGGAAAATCACAAATGTTGGAGAGGATGTGGGAAAAAATTTGGACAGTAATACACTGTTGGTAGAGTTGTGAACTGATATAACTATTCTGGAGTGCAATTTGCATCTGTGTCCAAATGTCTATTAAACTGTGCTTTCTGTTTGATCCAGCAATAGTGCTACTAGGTCTATACCAGAAAGAGACAAAAAATTTTTTAAAAAAAGGGAAAAAAAGACATATCTACAAACATTCATAGTGACTCTTTTTGTAGTGGCAAAGAATTGGAAATTGAGAGGATGCTCATCATTTGGGAAATGGCTGACAAAATGTGCTATAAGAAATGACGAGTAGGATGATTTCAGAAGAAAAAAAATAGCAATGGAAAAGAATTACATGAAGTGATGCTGAGTGAAGTGAGAACCAGGAGACTAGAATACATAGTAAGAGCAATATTGTATGATGATCAATTGTGAATGACACCTACTCTCAGCAACGAAATGAAAATTCCAAAGGACTTAAGATGAAAAATGTATCAACCTCCAGACAAAGAACTGATGGAGTCTGAATGCAGATCAAAGCATCTCTTTTTAACTTTATTTTTCTTTCAAAAAATATTTGCTCTGTTTTCTTTCACAACATGACTATGATGGTAATATATTTTGCATGACTGCACATGTATTGCCCCTACCAAATTGCTTGCCTTCTCAACAAAGAGGAAGGGTAGGGAAGAATGAAAAAAATCTAGATTTTAATATTTTTAAAAAATGAATGTTGAAATTGTTTTTACATGTAATTGGAAGAGATAAAATATTTTTAAAACTGTTTGGAAAACATTGATTCTCTCTAGGGGAAGCCTGGACTATCACCATGAAGCTGTAGTAAAGTTACTATTACACTTTGGATGGGCTTACCTGAATTGAAGAACAGCCTAGGGGAAAAAAGAATATGTGTCTTGCAAGTTAAATCTTATAAAGTAATGTCAAGCATCATAATGGCATTAGAACTAAACACCTTTAAGGGCCCTTAGAACTACTTGAGTCCAACCTTCTCATTTACAGGTAAGGAAACTTATGTCCAATGTGTTTAAGTGACATATCCAAGGTCGTATAGGTTGCAGAACCAATCTTTCAACTGAAATACTGTGACTCCATGTTCAGTACCCTTTTTATTGTACAACATTAGAATATTCCCATATTTCCTCCATCAGATCACTGTGGCCTTACAATTTACCTATGATCCTTCAGGAGGTCAAGGTGCAAAAATTCCTATGAGACTTTCTTGGGGTAAGCTGCTCCTTTTCAGAACAACTGTGATTTTTGAACTCTCAGTAGATTCTGAATTTGTGCTTCCATTCCCACCCCTTCCTTTACCATTGAATTTATCCCAAGCAAAATTTCAGGTAGTTAGAGTTCCAGGTTTCTAAGTATCATAATGATGATGTTAGATTTAGAATGGAAGGAATCTGAGATGTGTCATCTGCAACTAATGATCATCTTTATATAGATACATTCTTTTCATTCATGGAACTGATTCTGTTTTAGAATCTCAATATTGTCAGATCTTCAGAGAGATAATCTGTTGCAAATACCAACAGGCCATTGTAAAATGGGATATATGTAAATAATCAGACTCTCAAGGTCTTATTAAATTAAAAGAATGTACTTATATAAAAATGAGTAGCAGGTTAATCAAAGTGTTGGCATCTTGCCAAATAAACTGTGAATGATAGTCATCAGAATTTGTTCTCCTCATAATATATTGCTAGTAATTAATCCAACTTTGTTAAACAAAAATAATTAGAAAAAAAGGCAAGAGAGGTTCTGAAAATAGTGTTCTTATTGAGTTATCTTTTCCAAGATTCATATTTCTCAGTCAGAATATTAAGGAGCAGCCAGGCAGTTCTAAACAAAACAATTTGAATTTTTGTTCTAGAAGCTTTTTCTCTAGATGGATTAGAAAATTATACTTGCATTTAACTATGGTATAGTGAGAAAGGACATGCTAGATGATTGTTTCTTAGTATTTTAATAATGCCTATATGTTGTTTTCAGGCATCAAGTCATAATTTGATGTTCACCTTTCACTCCATTCTCACCTGTGACTCCAAGACATTTAAAGTCTTTCACAACTTTATTTCAACTTATCTTTCCAGGTTTGCTACATACTCATTTTTCTCCAAAAGTAAGCTGAAGCACTAAATTGATCAATTCATATGATCATTTGCCAAGCCAACATCATCCATGAACTCTTCAATTTTTTTTGATAAGTACTGTATTAGAATTGATATGACATATAATCATTAAACTGTATCAGTGGACAGATGTTCTGAGAGTATCTAAGATTTCAATTCTGTTACTCCCGGTTACCTATCTGTATCAACACACAGAAAGATGGAATCAAAATCAACAGGGGTCAGTCTTATTTTTATAGTTGTTTATTGGATTTCTGTTTAAAATCTCTTTCTTCCAGTTTTAATAAAGGAAATCTTTTTTAGCGATGTGCATCTGCTTTACTTCCTACTATTCATGAGCAAGTCCTCTTCCCATCTCATCTAATCATATAACAAAATTAGATTCATAGAATGTTAAAGATTTTAAAGAGTATAGTAGAATTCTAGTCTGATCCCTTTGTGTTACAGATGTGGAAAAAGAAACTGTTAGGGGTTACATGATCTATCAAAAAGCAAATAACTACTTATTGACATTCACTTATTCATGTATTTACTCATTCAAATCTTTATTGAATATAATGTACCCTGTAAAACTCTACCAGGGAGATAGATAAAGATAGGTAGAGAGGGAACAGAGAGACAGCTGAATCAGAACATAAGTCTCTTGTCTTCCAATGCAGGACTTTCCCTAGTGAATGAATTGATAATTAAATAGCATTTGCATTCAAATATATGCTCTAAATGAAGGGAGTACTTCTGAAATCAAATAACATGTTGAACCATACAGGAATAAAGTCAGACTTCCACTTTTCAAGGCAAAAATAATTCATTTCATCATTGAAAATGCTGTAAACAATGACCAGCCTGGAGTGTGTTTACTCCCTTTCCTTATGAAAGATTAGGAATAGAACCATGAATCATGATTAAGCAAGTTGCCCAAAAGATTGTAATGTTGTGGTACCATGGGCGTACAGATAGCAGTAGTCAGTGCCTGATCACCAAGAATTGCCCATTTTCCACTCCTATAACAAGGAGAGGTTTGCTCTCCTACTTCCCAATTCCCTCTTTACTCATGTTTACTTATGCCTTCATCTCTGGGTCTTGGATCATCTTTTTCTGCATCCCTTTTATTGGTAGTAGGAGGATTTTCATCAACACTACAATCAGCATCATGAATGAATGGGAAAAAAAAAGCATTTATTAACCACTGACAATATTCCAGACACAGTGCTGAACACTGGGGATATAAAGAGAGAAGTGAGATCGTCCCTGTTCTCAAATAAGCACACTAATTGGGAGAGACAACATATATAGGGTTTAGTTGTAGGGCTATGGAAAATTTTGGAAGTCCTAAGGGTACAGCTATAAAGCAGAGGGCAAGATTTAGTGGTCCTTAGCACCTAGGATGGCATATATTATGGCAGTGCCTGGGGGACTGGAGAGTGTAGTGTTAAGGCAGATGGTAAGATCCCATGGTCTCTTAAGCAATGACACCCCTGCTATGTTCAAAAGGTAGGATTTGTGGAGTCGTCCTATTAACATTTGTATAGTATAAATTCCTACCCTAACCCTATTCCCCTGTCCTGAGTTTCTCCAAAGAGCTGAAGAAGAAAGTAATGCCTAAGGCTGTATCTATGGAAGGAGTGGGGAAACAGGACACACATGCCTCAGCAATGATGGACAAGTTCTCTCCAACTAACACAATTAGCAAGAACAATTAAAAATAGGTTAAATTTGGTTAAAAACAGCCTATGTTCCTTCTCCCTTTCATGGCCATACTCCTGTGAAAAGGCCTTTTTATACTCTTTGTCTATATTTTCTCTCTTTACCCTCCACCCTCAATGCCATGAAATCAGACTTCTAATCTCTCCATTTAATTGAAAGTGTTTTCTCTAATGTTGCAAATAATCTCTTAATTGCTAAATCTCATAACCTTTTTTCTATCCTCATCATTTCTGACCTTTCTGCTAGCTTTGACAAAATGTTGACAAACTCTGCTTCCTGGGTGCTGTCTCTCCTCTTGGACTTCACTTCTGGCTCTCCTGCTCCTTACTAATGGCTATTTCTCAGTCTCTTCAGCTGGAGTCATTATTTATGTCCTACCTCCAATTATAAGCCATACTCTCTTCTCTCTGTCAAAGTCCCTTGATGACCTCATGGCTTCAATTGTTATCTCCTTGCAGCAACTTATAGCTCTTTAGCTTAATTCCTACAAGAAATAGTCTTGCATCATCATCAATAGCTAGGTAGACATCTTCTGTTAACCCCACCTCCTTCAAAATTTCTCATTTGTGTTGATACCATCACTATCCTTTCAATCACCCATGTTTTCCTAACTCCTGACCTACCTCTCCTCAGCCAAATATCCAATCAGTCATCAGATCTTATAAATCTACTTTCACAACATATGGTGCATACATCTCCTTCCTTCCTCCCACACAGGTCCCTATCACATCTTGCCTGGGCTGTGGAAGGGTTCTTAATCAATGTCCCAGCTTCTAGACTTTCTTCTCTTGAACCTATAAACCACACAGCTACCAATGTAATCTTTCTTAAGCATGAATCCATCTACAATACTACCTTGCCTGAAAACCTTTGAGGGCTCCTTCTTGCTTCTAGGATCATACAAGTTCCTTAATTTGTCTCCTAAAAATCTGACTCCAGTTTACCTTTACAGGCTTATTTCATATTATTCCTTTTCACATTCTCTAGGTTCCAACAAAACTCTTCTACTGGCATTTCCTTTACTCCTGGGCCTGTAGTCAGGAGGACCTGAGTCCAAATAAGACATATCTGTTTATATGGAGGTTTTCCTCCAGGAAAATGTAAGTTCCTTAAAGAGATAATTTATTTATATTTTGATTTTGGATTCCTAGCACCTCCCATATTACCTTGTACTAAACTGGTACTAAAGAAATATTTCTTGGGTTGAAAACTACCAGATGATCTGTAGAAGTAAACTCCTCATTATCTTTTACAACATTGGCTTATGATCTCTCTCATCTCACTTTGCCACAACTGAGAACAGTCATCCTGATTCTTGTTCTAGTCACAAAAGTCCTAATTAGGAGTTTGTTTTCAAGGCACTGTGCTAGGCGGAATGGAAAGAAGAAGAGAATAGAATTCTACTTTCATAAAGCATGCAATATTTATGGGTGGTGGTGATGAGATGTATTCAGATAATTAACAAGAGTTAAAATAAGATGTACAATAAGAAAAACAATTATTACTGTAGGACTATGGTACACGGAGAGGTCATTTCCTATTTGAAGTTAATTTGCTGTCAAAGAAACTTCTAGTTTATATAAATTAATGTTGTTATTTTGGGTAGATCTATAATAACATCATAATACAATTAAATTAAAACCAGTTATTTAAAAATCAATATTTGATCAAATAAATCTGGGTATCTGAGAGCCCATGGGTTTTGAGATAATGATTTTTTTCCCTAGTTTTTGAAGTGGTAAAATGAAATGCTCTGTTTATTTATGGTAGCTCACATCATTACAAGTACTCCAATACACTTAAAAGTCCTTTTCTGCAGCTCTCAGAAAGGCTACTCAGAAGGTAAATTTCCCAATAAGTCAATGGCAAGACACAAACAGAGTTTCTTTTTTCTGGTAATGCCATGAAAAGAAGGATGCAGGGTTTTTTTTGTTTGTTTGTTTTTTCTTCCCGAAGGAAAAGTAAGAACCAAAACATTCAGTGAAAAAGCATTAGTGAATCTAAACAGAATGGTTTTTTTGATGTGAAATACAACTATTGACTACAGCACAGTACGTTGACGAGGAAGGAAAATAAGTCATTCTTGAAACATAAGGAAAAGCTAGGTCTTTTAAAATCTCATTTTATTTGCATATTGCTTTATTTAGCATTATTGGAACATAAAGCATGTCAAAACATGGCATTACATTAGCATGGTATAATAAAGTACTGTAAGTACTGTATTAGAAGGAAGAAAGATTTGGATTTGTATCTGTCTTCAAACAATTCCTAGATAAACAGCTCTGGGCAAACCATTTCACCTTTTTTCTGCCTCACCTTCCACACCTGTAAAATGAGAACAATGATACCAGCTACCTTTCAGGATTCTTGTGAAGATCAAAAAAGATAATATATGCAAAGTGTTTTTCAAACCTTGAATCATTTTTTAAGTATGAAGCATCATTATTGGAGAGACAAATGGTATAGAGGAAAGGTCACCACCTATTTAGCCCTGCATAAATTACTCGACCTCTTTAGGCCTTAGCTCTCCCAGATGATTCTAAGATTTCCTTTAGTTCTAGAATTCCATGAAGCTAATGGGAGAGAAGGGTAATTGTGAAGAGAGATGGAATTTCTTGCTGACACCCTTATCAGCCTGTAGAGATGTAAGATCACAAAATTTAGAGCCCAAAGGGACTTTAAGAGTCTATTAGTCCAACTTCTTCATTTATATGTACTAACAATAATTAAACAGAAAAGTAAGTAGTGTTTAAAAGTTGATCAAATAATGCTTAGTGCGAAAAGAAAGTCAGAAGACAAATATTTTAAGCAAGTAAGAGAGATAATACAGAACAGTGAGAGTGGGGTGAGTAGCTAGTGGAGGAGGTAAGGGGAAGAGAGATGAAAATATGTCCCTGAAAAATATTCTGCTCAGCTTCAAATTCCAATTCTTCCATCCTGGGAGAGGCTCTGAACCACGTCACTCCATTACTTACTGAGGTATTCAATTATCTTTTTGTATGAGATTTATGGTTAGAGAAATGGAACAGCTGGAAATAAGGAAGAGGACAGCCCTATCGATCTCTCAACCCCCCCCCAAAAAAAAACCAACTACATTTCTAGAAAGTAGCACCCTTGAAATGCTTCATAGTATGCATTGATCCACATACAACTCCTGTGGCGAAAGGGAGATCCTTGAGTTCCAGCTAAAGAATGATGATGTTGTGTTACCTCAACTATAATCCTACTAGTTTCAATTGACACTTTGTTGTTGTTGTTGTTATAATGTCTTAGTAACTGCTTTGGAATCAAGTAAATTTAGGGATTTTTTTTTAATCTCTGGCATCTGGTAAGAATAAAAATTTTTCCCAAGGATGGCTTATAGGTGGGTTAGTGTAGTGCTCAGACAGAATATGCAATTAGATAATTAAAAAGCACAATGATACGGTAAAATGAATAAAACAAATTGCATTAGTAACAAATAAAATGACATCTCAATTATGCCTCCGAGCCTTTTCCCCAGGCAATTTATTTTAAATAATGAATTCTTTGTTCTTATACCTAGTGCCAAAATGTTTCCCAGTAAAGAGCAGTGAAAATTTTCAGTTGTGTTGCTGAAGGCCAGCCCTTCCCTAGGGCCAGAGTTATCTCTTCAGGGAGCACATTAGGGTGACTCTCCCCAGATCCCTAATAACCAGAGAAAGAGGAGGAGAAGTAAGTTTGATATGAGTGGCCAAGATACACTTAGGATTTGTATGTAAAGCTAGCCATTTGCCCTCATGAGGCATATTTTCCCAGAAATCTTCTCTCTGCTGATTTACCTGATACTTATGGCTTGCATTATGTCAAACTTCAGTGGTTATTTTAACAAGTGGTCATTTCATGACAACAACAACAATAACTAACCTTTGCATGGCACTTCAAGGTTTGCAAGCATTTCACAGATACTATTGTATATTATTTTCACAACAATCCTATGAGGTAGATGTAATTATCCCCATTTTACACATGAGAAAACTGAGGCTAAGACAAATTATGATTTGCCTAGGAACACGCAAAATTCTGGGGTGGTAGGGAAAGATTTAAGGAAAGGAGAGTATAGCACTGTGTGATATGTCTTTATCCCATATACTCTCTTGGGAAATTCCTGACTTGATAAGTGAACATATTTCTTACATACACACCATTTTACATTTTCTCCTATGCACCCCTGAGCACCTAATATATATATTAACTGAATGTAGTAAACACACTCATAATTCCTAGGTTTGACTAATTCTTTTACTGTCCTGGTTTTAATATGCTTTTCTTTCCAGAGGTGTGTTTGAGATATTCTTGAATATCAGTGTGTACTTTTTATTGGTTTTCATTTTTTCCAAAACAAAAATAGGCATTGTAAAATTGTCTTCTCTGCGTTGAATTTTTTAGGCTAATTTTTCACTCCCTTTAATTGTCAAATGACAATCTTGTAAAAATTTACAAGAATGAGTGAATCACGAAGACCAATTTGAATGTGTGGTATGTAAAATAGGAAGTTTTTGTCTTTCTGTAATAAGTTCTGGATGTGTTGGCCATGAGCTATTGTTCATCTTTTGTACTCAAAAAGAACCAATTGATGAGGTGTAGATTTTTGGGGTGCTGGGACTCTGAAATCACAGCATGGTGGGTCCTGCCCAAATGAATTTGACCCAAATCTTCTTTCAGCAAGAGACAAAGTTTTATTAGAGAGTTTTATGAGTCTGACACAGGTCAGACTCTTAAGGAATCTGAACATTAGTGATGCCGATAAGGATGGGCATGAGGACATCTCAGCATTTAAATGGGGCCAAGGTGGATCTTACACACACTCAAGTAATTTTGGGTGACCAGAGGAGGTATTGGGAAGAAGATCTGGTTACTGGATGAGGAGTTTAGGGAGAATGGGAGCATCTGGATGGGGTTACCTGGGAATAGACAATGAAGAATTGGCTTTTATTAGGGTAACAAAGAACTGGAAGAAAGAGGTTGAATGGGGTCTGGATAAGATCAAAGGTGGGATATATCAAAGACTAGGATCAAAGCTTCATTAGGATGTTAAAGGGAGACAGGAAGAGTCAGAATAAGAAATAAAGAAAGGCAGGGTGAGTGGAGTATAGCCTCAGGCAACCATTTGAGACCAGAGTGAGGTCAAAGAAAGTTCAAGTGTTTTCTGGGGCCCATAGGCAAATGGGACCCAAATTCTTTTTGGGGCCAGGGGCAAAGGTCTTTGCTTGGGCCTATACCTCATCACAGTGACATCACAATGTTGGAGTCAAAGTATAGTGTGTTCAGCTGTGGCTGATCAGTCCAATACAAGCTCAAAAAGTTCTACCACCAGCTGAGCACAAATAGTCCATTTGAACATTTGTATGGAGATGTCTCTAGATCTGCACATCAAATGTGGGCCACTTACGCACAAGTTGGAAGAACAGAGGCACATCTGGGCTCTCTTCAGGGCTGCCACTGAATCAGATATGATTAGCATGGAAGATGTCAAGTTTAAGAGAGAATAAGAACTTTTAAGATGATTCTAGAAGACAGTGTAAACGCCATTGGGTTGGGTTCCTGTGTATAAATCTTTGTTTTTCATGGATGTATTGGAATTATAAAGCTTCAGAAAAAGTCATTTTGTTTCTACTATTCTTTCCCATATACTGCCCCCTTCTCCCTGACACTGCAGAGAAAGAATCATCCTTATTTTCTTCAGTATTTCAGGATAGGACGTATCTCTCTCCTCACCTTTTCTCACCTGCTTCCTCACCAGTGAATATTTCATAGGGCTAACTCATGACCCAAATTGGAGGTCAGACTACATAATCTCTAAGGTCCATGAAAGTCTATGATCATGTGATTCTCTTATGAATATTTTAATAACATTTCCATAGCCAATTAGGAAGCTACTCACTTAAATAATTTTAAAAATGCTTGGCACTCCTGACCATTAAAAGAACACACAAAAGAGAGCTAAGACCTAAAAATAATTTCTATGTGACTAGTTAAAATCAGCCCAGATCAATTGTGAATTAAAAAAAAAAAAGAAAAACATCTCAACTAAGATCCTGCTATTGAGACAGAAGCTATAGAACAGTGGCATCAAACTCAAATAGAAATGGATCATCTCTGGCCAATATTCACGTATTCACCAAAAATTGCCTGTCGGACCTAAGTTTGATAACACTGGTATAGATTGTAGACTCATAGATTCTGGGTTCCTCAGAGGAAATCTAATAAACCCTTTTGGCATTGTGTGGATACTAATACTTCATATGGATATCATGCATATGTATCATACACATGCATCAGTTATTCCTCTTATGTATCATGTGACAGGCCCACCTTTTTTCTATGTATCATGTGGCAGGCCCACCTTTTTTCCTAATCATATACCTCTCTGATGTCATCTTTTATATGACTCACTTCTCCTAAACATATTCTTCAGCCTCATTGTAACTCTGAATCCAACACATATTTTCTGGCTAAAGGTCTCTTGTTTCATTATCTTTACACTATAAAAAATCAGTTCAACTTTATACCATCTTCTACATTTGAATATCTTGTCCTCATGTCCTATTAATCAGGCCTAGATGAGTCCTATCATCTGCCTCCTCTTTTCCTGCTCACTTGTGGCTGAATGTTGATGGAAAGAATTCAAATTCTTATTGTTGATGGAAAGAATTCAAATAACTTATCACATGATCCACAAGATGGTGGAACACTTGTTTTCTGTAAATCTCTCCAATTTACATACCATAAAAAAAAAGAAATTGCAGGGCCAGCTATAGATAAGTCGAAGCTGAACCTAGTAGATAAGAAGACAGATGCAACAGATGTGGTAAAAACCACATGAAATCTCATGAAAACCTCCCCCATAAACATCCCTATTTCCAATCCATGGAGAAGAAAGAATCCTTCATAGCCTATGCTTCATGGTTTGGGTGTGGGAGCAGCTGCCTACTTGTCCTATGCCAGTTACTCAATCTGAGCACAATCTTCCAGTTCACAAGAAGTGAAGACACTGATTTTTGTTTGTGTGTCCAAGTGAAGGAAAAAGAAAATAACTCAAAGAAGGGCTAGAAAATGTGGACATAAGAAAGAAGAAGTATCTACGGAGAAAGGAACTTCCATACCAAAGGACCAAGTGGACTTTAAGCTACTTTCAAGCTCTAAAATTATGATCTTATGATTAACAAAATTACAAGCAAAATTAATATTACTTTTTACTTTAAGTTTTTACTTAAAATTTTACTGTAAGTTTGCAAAGTAACTTTAAAATATTAGCACATTTTATCCTCACAATGGTTCTAAGGGAAAGGTGCTATTATTATCTACATTACATATGTGGGGGAATCTGAAGGAGAGGGAAGTGAAATGACATACCCATGGTCACATGTCTGGTAAGTAGCCAAAAATAGATTTTAACTCAGATTTTCCTGACTAGAGTTCCAGTCTTCTAGCCACTGAGCTAACTGGCTATCAAAAGTCTAAGGGAGAAAACAAGAATGTAAACCTAGATCACAAGCAGATAAGTAACAAAAAGAATTATGAACAGAAGGAAAAATGAATAAATATTCAGAGAGAAAAGAGCATGATGATTATGAATTCTATTATGAAGGAAAAAGAAACAGAAATCCACAGTGAAAAAGGGAAATCAGTAAGCTTTCCAGAGATCATGAAACAATAGCAAGTGAAATAAAAATGTTTACAGAAGAGACTACAAATGAAATTAGATTTAAAAAAACACAGCTGTCAATGCAGAATTAAATAAAATGAATAACAAGGTATCTCCCCACCCCAAAAATGTGGAATCTTTCTGAAGTAAAAGCTTTGAAAAAAGAGAATGATAGATTTGAAGACATAAATATAGGAGTTAAAGAAAATTTGATAGAAAAGAAGCAAAAACCAATTATTTTAAAAGCAAAAGCAAATGACCCAAAATTTTGCACATCTGAAAACAAATAATCTGGAAGGTAGTATTCACAGAATGACTTTAAGATCAGAAATCTCTCAGAAAGATACTAATTCATATATCCCAAGATTACTGTATAGTCATGAGAAATTAAAGCAAAGAATAGAATATTCTAAAAAAAAAAAGCAAAGGAGGACAAGCTGCATGTCCAAATAAAACTTCCTGTAATGTAAGCCTAATCTGCAACAAAAAAGTTGAATTTTCAAAAGAGAAGGGCATTAGAGACCTTGTGATAGAACAAAGAGGTGAATAGAATAATCAACTTATAAACATTCATGAGAGACATTAAAAAAAACAGGTAAGGACAATTGCCAAAAAGAGACAAAGCAATGAAATAAATAGTCCCAAATTCATAAGCTATTATTAGACAGAGAAAATAAATAGTTCCAAATTCATAGACTATTGTTAAAAAAAAAAAGAAAAGAAATTTAAATGAAGAGAAGAAAAAATGGAAGGGCTTTGTGAGGGGGGATAATAAAAAAGCTAAAAGCTTTAGGGAAACAAAGTATCAGCAGAAGGTGAGGATGAAGAGTTGAATTATTACACCACATACTAAAGTTCGTGCTATGCTATAAATAAATCAATGTCTTTCATGAGTGGATAACAGCAAAAAGTTGGATTCATATAAGACTGGAAATAATTGCATTTTTTTTCCAATTACACATAAAGACAATTTTCAACATTCATTTTTTGAAAGATTTTGAGTTCCAAATTTCCTGTCCCCCTCCCAAAGACAGCAAACAATTTGATATATGTTATACATGTGCAGTAATGCAAAACATATTTCCATGTTAGTCATGCTCTGAAAGAAGAAACAGAACAAAAGGGGGAAAAAATAACAGGAGAAAAAAAGAAAAAAATAACAGAAGAAAAAGTGAAGATAGTATTCTTCAATCTGCATTCAGAGTCGTTCAGTTGTTTCTCTGAATGTGCATAGCATTTTCCACCATGAGTGTTTTGGAATTCTCTTGGATCATTGTATTGCTGAGAAGAGTTAAGTCAATCACAGCTGATCATCACACAGTATCACTGTTACTGTGTGCAATGTTCTCGTGGCTCTGCTCACTTCACTCAGGATCAGTTAATGTAAATCTTTTCAGATATTTTCTGAAATCTGCCTGCTCATCATTTCTTATAACATAATACTATTCCATTACACTCACATACCACAACTTGTTCAGCCATTCCTTAATTGATGGACATCCCCTCAATTCCCAATTCTTTGCCACCACAAAAAGAGCTACTATAAATATTTTTGTACATGTAGTTCCTTTTCCCTTTTTTATGATCTCTTTCAGATATATGACTAGCAGTGGTATTACTGGATCAAAGAGTATGCACAGTTTTTATAGCCTTTTGAGCATAGTTCCAAATTGCTCTCCAGAATGTTTGGATCAGTTCATAACTCCACCAACAATGCTTTAGGGTGCCAATTTTCTCACATCTTTTCCAACATTTATCATTTTCATTTTCTGTCATATTAGCCAATCTGATAGGTGTGAGGTGGTGCCTCAGAGTTGTTTAAATTTGCATTTCTCTAATCAATAGTGATTTACAATATTTTTCTATGTGATTATAGGTAGCATTGATTCCTTCATCTGAAATCTGTCTGTTCATATCCTTTGATCATTTATCGATTGGGGAATGGCTTATATTATTATAAATTTGATGCACTTATTTATGTATTTGAGAAATGAGGAATTTATCAGAAACACTGGCTATAAAAAATGTTTCCCAGCTTTTTGCTTTCTTTCCAATCTTAGTTGCATTAGCTTTGTTTGTGCAACACCTTTTTTAATTTAATATAATTGAAATTATCCATTTTGCATTTCATAATGCTCCTTGTCTTTTGTTTGGTAATACATTCTTCCCTTCTCCATAGATCTGACAGGTAAACTATTCCTCATTCTCCTAATGTGCTCATGGTATCACCCTTTATGTTTAACTCATGTACCCATTTTGATCTTATCTTAGTATATGGTCTATACCTAGTTTCTA
The DNA here is from genome assembly GCF_003287225.1 of Phascolarctos cinereus. Lineage (NCBI taxonomy): Eukaryota > Metazoa > Chordata > Mammalia > Diprotodontia > Phascolarctidae > Phascolarctos > Phascolarctos cinereus. The sequence goes on along the minus strand of NW_027555847.1, from coordinate 346,245,248 downwards.
CTATACCATTTTCCAGTTTTCCCCGCAGTTTTTGTTATGTAGTGAGGTATTATCTCAGAAGCTGGAGTCTTTGGGTTTATCAAACAGAAGATTACTATAGTCATTTACTTCCTGGTCTTGTGTCTAATCTATTCCACTGATCCACTTCTCTATTTCTTAGCCAGTACCAAATAGTTTCAATGATTGAATTTTGGAGTTCTGAGGTGGCAGTAGTATTCAAACCCATTAGTTGTCCACTCTAAGTCTAGTATCCATATGCTACTGAGAGGACACCAGGTTGCCTAAGGATAAAGCAAACTACACAGAGCAGAAACAGAGCAACTAAAAAATTCTGTGCCAATTAGTCATGGGATCAAAGTCATTAACCAAGGGAAAAAAAACCCAAGGGAGGCTAATAAAACTGATGAAGCATTAGGTAACCTGATTTTAAAAAAAGAAAGAAAGAAAGAAAAGAAAAAAATAAATTAGAAACAATGGAAAAATCACAATGAAGAGATCACAGCAGATATGACCCTGTTCATCAGAACCCCATTATACACAATAATATGTTAGCAAATCCAAAATTTTAATACAAAAAGATGATTACTTATAACAATGTAAAACACCCAATTTAACATAATATAAAATAGAGATCTTAACCCTATTTCAGAAAATGAAAGTGAACAAGTCATGAAAAAAAGGGAAATTATATGTCTAGAAATGACAGTGATGTAAAAGCAACAGGTATTGTTTTTTAAACTGAGTGAGAAGTGACTATAAATTATTGTGCCATAGTACAATCCTAGATCTAGTAGAGACTTTTAAAGTCATGAAGTTTAATAGCATACACCAACTCTATTTTATAAATGAATAAATAATAGCTCAGAGAGCTCAAGTGATATGTCCAACCAAGGTCACAGAGCTAATTACTGGAAGAACCTGAAGTAGATTTAGCAGCTTAATCTTTCATTTCCCGATGCACCTCTTTAACAATATTAGTTGCAAAGAAGGTGCTGACCTACATAAGTATTGTGAATTTTCTCATTAGGGTGTATGCCCTATATCAATGAAATCACAGTGCTAGTCCTTTGAAAAAAGTTTTCTTGAGTTGAACTTCAACATAATATGTGATAAGAATGATAAAGACTATGGCACTGGAAAGAATTTTAAAGATCATGAAATCTATTCATGATGCGAGTTCATGAGAATTACAGAGGTGAAGTTATTTGACTACTTGATGTCAAACAGCTTGGTTATTGACAGAGGTCTCTTGATTCCCCTAATCTGGTAAATGTTTCACTATAATCAAGATTTAGGTTTTTTAAGGAAGCTGATCCAATTTGTTTTAATGCTCACAGATTCACGTTACAGTTCCTGCTGTCTTGGCTGGTTCACTACTAAATGTGAATGGCAAAATTTCATAGTTTCTTTTACAATGCCACCTTTTTCCTTGTTTTGTTTTATCTGGAGAGGAGGGCAAGACAAAATGAAAGTCATACAAAAGTAATAAGGCAAAACTCTTAAGGAGTGGGGTAAATCAGGTTCCTCCTTACCTCTCCCCCCCAAAAAACAAAACAAAACTGAACCCTGACTTTAGCAGAAAATATATTACAGGCCTTTTTAATAGAAGAATATTTTTCAATGTGGAAGCTTGTGTTGATGCTCATGTAGATAATCATTTTATTTCTAAGTCTGACTACCTTCTGCATTCCCCAAATTCTTGGACCTAAGTAACCACTAGATGTACTAAAAGACATTTTTCATGTCACGCAGACAAAGAAAATAAATGAAAAGGGCAAAATAGGGTCAGAAAATGAAGAGATGTTGGTGTGTAGGAAAAACTAAAAGTTAGAAGTAAATCAAAGTATTTTTTTGAATAATCACCTACAGTACTTGAAAATTCCTTAACAGGAAGTAAGGCTCTTTTTTTTTGTTGTTGTTGTTAGTTTTATTAATGCATTTTGTTTTTTATTGCTGTTGTTGAGTTGTTTCAGTCACAATTGACTCTTTGTGGTCCCATTTGGGATTTTCTTGGCAAAGATACTGGAGTGGTTTGTCATTTCTGTCTTTAAATGACTTGCCCAGGGTCACACATCTAGTAAGTATCTGAGGCCAGATTGGAACTCATGAAGATAAGCCTTCCTGGTTTCAGGCCCCACACTTTATCCACTGTGCCACCTAGCTGTGTTTTCTATGCTACACTCATTATCTAATGCTAGTCTCTTTATTGTAACAAAGCAAAATAACAAAGCAAAATTGATTGGCAAAAGAAGTGTTTGACAGTGTAAACCACATTTAACAGGCCTGAGTCTCTTTCCCAAGAGTGTCTTATCTTCCCTAAGACTAACTATCTCTTTTTTTGTCTGAGTTCAACTGCTTTTAATTCTGAGATACACATACATATATTTGCATACATATACCCTATATGCATATATCTATATGTATATATAGATAAAATTAAATATTTGAAGTAGTTGTGTATATTGCTCTCCTACTTTCTTCCCTTTGAATCACTTCATACAAGTCTCAGGAAGCCCTCTTTAGTATAATCATGTATGTAAAGTAGGTAGTATTTTTTATAACTCATTGTAACTACTGACATTTGTCTAATGATTTCAAATCAACTTACTAAGGCTTTTGAGTAAATATATTGTTTTTCATATGTTAAAATTTTAGTTTCATTCACCTGGCAAGAGAATACATTAATCTCTCCCAAATAAAATGAAATTGTTATTTTCAGTGAAGAATATTTTTATCGAAGTTTTTTTTCCCATTGTCCAAAGTGGAATGACTTAGTTAATCTGATGAATTGATGACTTCATTGTAAGTTAACAACAACAAATCTGTATTTTTTTTAATGATGATGTAATGAACACCTGTGGCTGGCAAAGCAGACTTAAGGTATTACATTCTTCAGTATGAGGGTAGTTAGATGTCTCAGTAAATAGAGCACTGGGCCTGGAGTCAGGAAGACCTGTGTTCAAATCCAACTTCAGACACTTACTAGTTGTGTGACCCTCAGGTAAGCCACAACCTCTGTTTGTTTTGATCTGCTGAAGAAGGACATGGCAAATCACTCCTGTATCTTTGCCAAGAAAACTGAATGGACAATTAGGTTCATGGGGTAATGAAAAGTTAGACATAATTGAAAACAATTCTTTAATACTTCAAACATTTATGATTTCCATCCATATCAATAATAATTCCAGCCATGTCAATTGTCATATCCCATGCCTTAGTAAATGATCTTTGTGGGTTGTTTAAGCAAAAAAATATAGCAACCATCTGTTAGTCAATTTTCTAGTAATGAATTGTACTAATATTATCCAGATTGGTCCATGAAATGTTAAGACATAAAATTTATTCTTTGTTCTGGACTCAAAGACTTCCCACCTTAGTAAGTCCTTACAGACTTTACTTCAGCTGATGTACTTTGAGAACAGAGTTTCACTTCTAAGCAATGATGATGTTATTAGAATAGGATATAATTTAGCAGCTTAATTAAGTATTTGGGCCTATTTTCAAAACAATTCAACTTTACTTAAAGTCTTCTAATTCTGCAGATTTTAAGTGAATGAAGTTATATATATATATTTTTTTCCCAAGTCAGATGTCTATTATCTGATTGATCTTTTACCTAGCTAATTCAAAGGAATGAAATTTTACTTTTATATTTCTTTAAAACATTGAGTCCTATTTAATCAATAAAGCACGGAATGATAGTTGAATGTATTTTCATTATGATCTAAAAATAATAATTTGGACAAATGCTATGATATACTGATATTTTTAAGTTTGCAAAAGCCCATTGTTAAATAGAATAGAGGGTCAGAAGAGCCTCTTCCAGTTAACTTGTGAAAGTGAGTCAACATATTGACTTATGTACTAACTCCTTGGGACAAATAGCTATAACTTCTTCATTTCTGTTCCCATGGATTAACTGAATGATATTCTGTGCTCTGGTAACAAAACAAGTGTTTTCTTAGACATTTCCTAACCATAAAAATTGTAAGAATGTTTTAAAGATACCTTGGCTCCCTGACTGTCAATCAGAAAGCTTTTGTTTGAGAACCTAAGAATTATATAGTTGAAGGCAATCAGGATTCCTTTTTAAGGAAAATTCTTCTCAGGTGTGGAACCAATCATTTTGGTAGCCTTTCAACATTTTGACAAGAGACTACATTTAGACTGTAAGTGTGGCTTGGCTGTTAAAATGCCTGAGGTCAGCTGAACTGATTGATTTTTATGTATTCATTTGTTTATATTCATTTTAAGTATATGATACACACATATGTGTATATATATATTCATTTTTTATATTCATTTGCTCTTCTAATGATTTAGTTCTCCCCCTACCCCACCCAATTTGGAAAATACAATGGAGCCTGCAAGAGCTAGCTTTGAGGAAATGATACGATTGTTCACAGGATATACATCTAGAGATCAACTTGCATCTTTCAAAGAACTCTGGTTTTCTTGGGCTATACAAAGAATCCTTCTAGAAGATAAAAATAGAATAAACCTTCATTATCTTAACAGATGGGATAAAAGTCTGTCAGAATTAGTCATATCTGAATTATAGCACATCTTATTGCTGTCAAATAATATACAAGTAACACAAAGTATTGCTTGGTAGAAATTCCAGATGACATGATTAAACAAATACACAAAAACAATTCATATTTAGCATATCATTTCTTTGGAAAAAGAAATAGTATAGTAGAAAGAGCACTAAACATGGAGCCAGTAAAGGCATGAGTTCATTTTTGCCATTGGCATTTATTAGCAATGTGGCCATGGACAAGTGATTTAACCTTAAACTGCACTTTCCTCATTTGGAATAAAATACTCGCAAAACTTAATTCAAAGAATTGTAAGAAATGAATGATATAATACCTGTAAAGCAATTGGTAAACCTTAATGTATTTTAAGTGAATATTTAAATTATCTATTTTTTTATCAGCATGGGGAATTCTAGAGGTGCCAACTCCTTCCACTGATACAGGTAACAATCCATCTATGACTTAGTAGGTTGTTGCCTGAAGCATGCAGAAATTAAGTGTCTCCATGGGGGCATATAATAAATAACAGAGGCAGGATTTGAACCTGGATCTTCCTAACTTGAAGCCCACAACCCTATCCATTATGCCACAATGTCTTCATACATGCTGTACCAATATTGGTTATTTATTATCATCTTATGTTTCTGGAGTCCATGAGAATTAATCTGAAACATATTTCTTGAAATGTTGAGAGAATCACAGAATTTCAGGGTTGGAGGGGACCTCAGAGGTTGTCCATTTGTGACTTACACCTGAAGAGGTATCTCCTCTATGATGTCCTTGGCAAGTGTTAATCTAGCTTTTGGGCAAATACCTCCAATGAAGAAGAAACTGTGCCAGAAGTCAATTCTACTTTGGGATAGCTTGAATTTCTGGGAAGTTTCACCTGAAATCAAGCAAAAATTTGCTGCTGTATGACTTACAACTCTAGTTTCTAGTTCTGTCATCTGGGATGAAGCTGAGCAATCCTAATATTTCTTATATATCATAGCCCTTCAAACACTGGAAAACAGCTATCCTGTACCTCCCTCAGTCTTCTCTTGGCTAACATCCCCAGATTCTTCAGATGATTTTCTTATAAGAAGGATTGATTTTTATTTTTAACCCAAGGTCCTTGAGGACAGAGTATGGTGCTCTATACAGTACACTTTATCCATTAGATGCTCAATAAATATTTATTGAATTGAATTGACTTGATCTCAAGTAGATCAGTAGAAAAAACCTTTTTTATATATGCCAGGCACTATGTTAAGCACTGAGAACGCTAATAGCAGACAGTCCTTACTTTCAAGGAGCTTACATTCTGAGAGCTGGTATGGGTACTTCCTCCAATTTAATTTATTAAATTTAATCTCATATGATTTGACCCAAAATTTTAGCCTGTGAAGGAAGATCTTTTTGTGTCATTGCTCTTTCATCTATTTTATTGAGATATCCTTTCTATCTTTATGTCATCTGCCACCTGTACTTGATCCACGTCAATTGCAATAATGCTAAGTGGCACAGGACTGAGAACAGATCCCTAGGGAACTCCACTAGAAACTTTCCAATCTGATGTTGGACCATTAATATTATCTGAATGGATCTGGGAATTCAACCAATTACCCATCTAAGTAATAGTGTTATCACTTAGCCCACATCTATTCAAATTATCTACAGAGATGGCAAAAGAAATTATTAAATATTAAATTAAATTCTTGGTAAACCACATCTACACTATTTCTCTGATATAATACTGTATTAACCTTATTGAAAAAGGAAATTACACTGCTCCAGAATAACCTGTATTTAAGCAGCCATACTGGCACGTTGTGATCTGTTTCCTTTTATACACGGTCACTAACCATATTTTATTAATACTTTATATAATACATTTTCCGCAGTTGATGTTATGTAAACTCACTTTTAATAGTTTATTCCTTCTTTCCTTTTTTTTTTGAAAATGGCAATGTTTGCCCTTTCCTAGTCTGATACATTCTCTCACCTGTTCTTCATGATCTTTCAAAGAGAATTGAAAGTGGTTTAATAATCATAACTGATAGTTCCTTAGGTACCCCTGGATGCATTTTGTCTGTGCCTACTGTGACTTGAACTCATCAAGAACCATTTACTTATAATCATCATTTTTTTGGGGCAGGAGATGATAAAGGGGGTGGGAGGTGGTAGCTTACAAAGAAAACAGAAGTAATATAAAAGTGCTGTTCAGTTCAACAACTACCTCCACCAAACATTTATTAAGTGCTTGCTATGCTCCAGACAGTGCTGTTCTGAAAAGAAAGCAAGGAATCTGAAATCCATAAATAGGGTGGTAGTATATACCAGAAAAGTAGTTGAACTTAGCTCCTATTAAGAGTAGACCTGGAATCCTCAGTTCAGGGAACAGCCCATGATTCATTTTGACTGGAATGTAGAATGCGTCAAGGACAATGGTGTGAAATAAACAACAGTAAAATTCATAACTTACTTTAAGGTTTGCAAAGTGTTTTATAAATATTATCTCATTTTATCTTCACAACAACTCTGGGAGGCAGGTACTATTTTTATCCCATGTAGACAAGGAGAAACTGATTCATTCAAAGATTAGGTGCCTTATGTGGGGTTATACAGCTAGTGAATATTTAAGGCTGTATTTGAATATATGTTTTCCTGACTCTAAACCTAGCACTCTATCCACTGCTCCACCTAATTGTCTCTGGAAACAGGCGTTGGAACCCGGTTAAGAATGACTTTAAGTGTGAGGCTGAGGCATTTATATTTTATCTTTTTTTTTTTTACTTCTCTCAAGGGCTGTTTCAAAGTTTTCTTCTCTCATCAAACCTCCCACATCATTCTCTCTCCTTGCTATTGCAACCGATATCCCCTCTATCTCATACTTTACTGAGAAAATTAATGCCATTCATTGAGAACTTCCTTTTCTTATATACTCTACAACTTACAATCCTTTGATATTATCCTTATTTTTTCCTCCTCTATTACAGTCTCAAATAATAAGATGATGCATCTTCTCACCAGGGTCAACCTCTCTACTTGTATCCTTTATTGCCTCTCCATTAGCATATTTCCTGGGCAACATCTTTTCCATCTCTCAAATCTTTAATCTCTCCCTAACTACTGACTTTTCTGTAGCCACAAATATGCCTAGGAAGTACTATTTTGAATTTAATCTACATTATTAACTTTTTATTAATCATTTTCTCAAGTCTACACAATCAACAAAACAGTAAATCAAGCTTAGATTTGTAGCATTTGCCTTTTTTCAGACATAAATGCTCACACTAAAATTTTAGTAATTAAGTTTTATGAGCTAGTTTGAGCTTACTCCAGCATACCCTAAACCTCTGCCAGGAGTCCTCTAATATTTTATCTTCATACTCAATCATTCAGTGACCTCATCACCTTCCCCGGGCTGATTTATCCCTTTTATGTAGACAATTCTCAGATCTATACATCCAGCCTTTTGTCTGTCTCCTGGGCTCTGGTCCCACATTATAAACTTCCCCTTTGGCACTTCAAACTCAACATGTCTGAAACTGAACTGATTATCTTTCCCTCTAAATGTACCAGTCTCCTGAACTTACTTATTTCTATTGAGGACATTATGATCATTTCAGTTATCAATGCTCACAAACTCAGATCATTCTCAGCTCTTCACTTTCCTTTACCCTATCTATCTTATCAATTGTCAGGTTTATTGATTCTACTGTAGCTATACATTTCACATCTTTCTTCACATACACAGCAACTACCTTAGCTCAAGTCCTTGTCCCCTTTCTCTTGAACCATTGCAATGGCCTGCAAATCTGTCTCTTTGCTTCAAGGCTCTCCTCTCTCCACATCATTCATCAAAAACCTATCAAAATTATATTCCTAAAAGATGTCACAACTCTGCTTAAGAAATTTCAGCAATTTCTTATGACTTTTTGAATCAAATATAATCAATTCTTGGCTCCAACATAGCTTTCCAGCCTAATTACACATCATTCTCCTTTACATACCCTGCAATCCACCCCTACTGGCCATTTTACTATTCCTCACATAAAACATTTCATCTCTTGACTGTGCCTTTGCATAGAGTGGTTGCCATACCTGGAATGCACTCCCTCTTAACCTCTGTCTCATAGAATACCCAAACTTACCTTCCTTCCAAGCTTACCTCAAATGATACCTCTTTCATAAGATCTTTGCTAATCTTCATAGCTATTATTTCCTTCTTATTCTTACCCACACCAAAAAACCCCCTGCTTCTTTGTAATCATTTTGTATATATATTTGGCCAATATTTATTTGCATGTATATATGTATGTGTGTGTGTGTGTGTGTGTGTATATATATGTATATATATGCATATATATGCATATATATATGTATATATATATATATATACATATATATACACACACATATAGTTTCTTCTAATATAATGTAACCTTTAAGGACAAGGGCTACTTTATTTTTCTCTTTATCTCTCTAGCATTTTGCACATTGTCTTGCAAATAACAGATTTTTGTGAACTGCTTGTTAACTAGTTCATCTATTAGTAGGTCAGATAGAAACTTGGGACAGAGATGTTTATCCTTCTAACTGGAAGAAATAAGTAAAATAAGTATATTTAATTTTAGCTTGGAGTCAGTCTACTTAGATATTGTTGCATGGCCCTTGATTGCATGATGCTTCACAGTCTTAACTAAGAGTAAAGAGCTGTCAGCCTGCCCTCAGAAAGGAGAGCCTTGCAAAATTTTATACCCAAGCCAACGGGGGCCAACAGGGTCATTTGGTTCCTTGAAGAGATGGAATCCAGAGGCTGGTCGTAGAGTGAAGTGAGGCAACCATGAGACTAATAGAGGCTCTGGATGCATATTAAGAAGAAATCAATAGCCATATAGTATTATGGTTGTAAATTCCCCTGGCCACACATGTCCTTATGAATGTGCCTTGACTACATGAAGTCCTACCTTTTCATAGATTTTCTCTAGCTATAAGAGTTTGCTATTTATGTACCTTCCATGTCAGTAACCTAATCCCATGAGTCCCTGAGCCATGTTCACCGGCCACAGATGTTGCTTACTCGTCTTCTGTGTGTAGCTACTAGCCATATTTATTTCCTGTATTTATCCCTCTTTCTCAATGCATGTTCCCTAAGCAGGCCTACTTTTTTTCCTTGATAATAAGTACATTTGTGGGGGAGAAAGTTGTACCCAGGCTTAAACAGGGGGCAATTTTCTATGACTATTTTTATTACCAAGCTATTTCATTAAATATCTTTACTTGGACCCAGTTTTACCCTCCAGATGATTAATAGTAGTAAACAAATCTAAGAAAGAGGAAGACTTGTGAGCTATTATCTTGAATAGATGTACTTGCAGGGCACATCAAACCTAGGGTAAACTTTCTGGGGTGCCTATGTGCAAACTGGGATGCTCTTAGATGCTACATATGTCTGACCCTGGTCAAAGCATAAAACCTTGTGGAATCTCAGTTTCCTTGAATAGAAACTGGGGATAATAGTACCCATTCTATTTATTTGATAGGATTCTGAAGATCAAAGCAAATATGTGGAAATATTTTATAAATGGTAAAACATCTAAAAATGAATATATTAAAATGAAGACTACACTAAATGATATATAAAACATTCTGCCCTTAAAATTGTGTGATTTTATGATGTAATAGTTTTTAACAATACCAACCTTCATGGTTTATAATAATATACACCATTTTCTGGGAAAGTATGTAATATTAGAAAAACCATACAGTCTATTAAAATGCTAGATCATAGATCTTCTGAGGCAGGTCTGAAGGAACCTGCAGTATATCCTACAGGATTCTTTAAGGCTTGGTAATGTGGGCCCCAACTCATCAATTCCCTCACATAGATTGGGGAGACTAGGTAGTGTCATTGAGGAAAGCCAAGATTGTTCCCTATTATTAAAAATAATTCAAAACAAATTCATTTTGAAGATAAAGTGTTTTGGGGACTTCAGAAAACTGAAATCAAATCCCAATATTATTTTTTCCCTGTTAGTTTTATTACTTATCAGATTCTAAACAATTAGCAATACCTGATTAGTTTTCTTACTCTTTTATTGAGCCTTTGCTATATTGTATTTTTCTCAAGCCTGAGGTAAAGCCCATTTGCTTTTCTGAAAACTTTACCAGATGTCTCATTTGTCTGATAGTGGGTTTGTAAGAAATACAAACCACTGGCACTTGGAAGACTCAAAGTTTCTGTCTGGCTGTACATACTCAAGTTGTTCGGACAACAATTTAAAAAAATTAAAAAAGAACCCCACAAATAGTTTATATTTTATAACATTTTAGGCTTATCAAATAGTTTTTTGTTACAATGGCCTTGTGATACACATAATCCTAATAAAACATAAGTAGCTTTGTGAGGTAAGTGCTATTGTTACACTTATTTCATAAATGAGTAGGTTGAGGCTTCTATAAAATTTGATCTGCCCATAGTAACACATTAAGTAATTGTTAAAGCCAGAATTCAAACCAGGTCTCCTGCATACAATCCTAGTTTTCTTTCCAGTAGCTAAACCAATTATCATACGAAGGCATTGCCTCTGACCTCAAAAAGGGAGTAACTAATTTTTCTTTCATAGGAATTGATCTTTCCCATTTGTAATATCTGGGAGTGATTGTTTTACCCACATATGAAGAAGACAGCCTTTTTGATTTGATAGGAGAAAAAAAACCTTGAATGAAAGAGGAAAAAAAATCACTTTTCTCTCTTAGTACTTCATGGGGTAGCATTAATCCATTTCTGATTTTAACTTTTTTTTTTGGAGTCATGCAGTCTAAAGTGAGATATTGGGAATGTTCTCAAGACAACTTTTGAGTAGGAGTTAGAAAATAGACAATTAAAGCCCCTAGGCTGCCTAGACACTTTTAAATACCTTCTGGCAGGTGACATTCTCCATTCCTTCCATTAAATTACCTATGAAATGGAGATTTTGCCAATGTTCCTTTGACAAACAGGTCCTAGAAAATATTCTGCCTTAAGGTTGTTGCCACCTGCAATTAGTTAAGATATGCTAATTTGGGACTTAGCTCTTATTTAATGCAGACCACTGTACCCTATCCAATACCCCCGATTCTTTTCACAAAAATTGAAGGAATATACTATGAGTAGTAGTGGAGAGAAAAGGAGCTCAGTGTTATAAAGAAATGAACAAGCTAATAAAGTATTTAAAAAAAAAGAAATATGCATAGAACTAAGAACTTATTCTTAGATTGCCAGAAAGTTATTTTCTTGCAATAGGGGACCATTTATTGTTATACTGCCAATGTTGAACAGGTGAAATTGGTATAATTTAGTTCTTGTAAAATGGTACAGAGGCACTTAGAAAAAGAAACCTTTTTTTGAGTGACAGCTTTTTCTAAAGTATTAAGTGCATTAGTTGTTCTATAAACTGAGAATCCAGACATGTATGGTGGACAATAATAGACTTTCCCTCCATTTAATGGTGTTTTATTTTTTTTCCCAATTACATATAAAGATAGTTTTCAACATCCATTTTTATAAGATTGTGAGTTCCACTTTTTTCTCTCTCCCTTCCTTCTTTCACTTTTGTGCATATTGGGTCCTTTCCCCTTTTTTATGATCTCTTTGGGATACAGACCTAGTAATGGTATTGCTGTATCAAAGAGTATGCACAGCTTTATAGCCTTTTGGGAATAGTTCCAACTTGCTCTCCAGAATGGTTCACAATTCCACCAACAATCATATTCCAATTTTCCCACATTTTCTCCCAAATTTATCATTTTCCTTTTCTGTCATATTAGCCAATCTGATAGATGTGAGGTGGTACCTCACAGTTGCTTTAATTTACATTTCTCTAATCTACAGTGATGTAGAGCATTTTTCCATATTACTATAAAAAGCTTTAATTTAACTTAAAACCTGCTCATATCCTTTGACCATTTATCAGTTGGGGAATGATGTATTCTTATAAATTTGAATCAGTTCTCTATATTGTTTCTGATTTCCTTCTAATCTTGGTTGCATTGGTTTTGTTTGTGCAGAACCTTTTTAATTTAATGTAATCAAAATTATGCATATTGCGTTTAATAATGCTCTCTCTTGTTTGCTCATAAATCTTCCCTTCTCCATACTTCTGACAGGTAAAATATCCCTTGCTCTCCTAATTTGCTTATGGTATCACCTTTTATTTCTAAATAATATACCCATTTTGACATTATCTTGGTATATGATGTGAGACATTGGTCTATTCCTGGTTACTGCCATACTATTTACTAATTTTCCTAGTAGTTTTTATCAAATAGTGAGTTCTTATCCCAGAAGCTGGAGTCTTTGGGTTTATCACAGAATAGATTACTATAGCCATTGACTACTGGGTCTTGTTTATCTAATCTTTTCCATCAATCCACAATTCTATTTCTTAGCCAGTACCAGATAGTTTTGATTATTACTGCTTTATAATATAGTTTGAGATCTGATATTGCTAGGCCACCTTCCTTTATATTGTTTTTTTTATTTTATTAATTTCCTTGTCCACTTGTTCTTCCAGATTAATATTGTTATCATTACTTTTTACCTCTATAAAATAATTTTTAGTAGTTTTATTGGTATGGCACTGAATAAGCAAATTAATTTAGGTAGACTTGTCATTTTTATTAGATTGGCTTGGACTAGCCTTGGGCAATTAATATTCTTGTATTTTAGGTCTGACTTTATTTGTGTGAAAAGTGTTCTGTCATTGTGCTCAAAAAGTTCCTGGGTTTGTCTTGGTAGGTAGACTCTCAAATATTTTGTATTGTTGACAGTTATTTTAAATGGAATTTTTCTTTCTATCTCTCGCTGCTGGGCTTTCTTGATAATATATAGAAACACTGATGAATTATGTGGGTTTATTTTATATCCTCCAACTTTAGTAAAGTTGTTAGTTATTTCAAGTTAGTTTTTTAGTTGATTCTCTACAATTCCTTAAATATACTACCATATCATCTGCAAAGAATGGTATTTTGTTTCCTAATTGCTTATTTTAATTCCTTCAATTTCTTTTTCTTCCTTTATTGCTAAAGCTAACATTTCTAGTACAGTATTGAGTAATAGTACTGATAATAGACATCCTTGTTTGAGCCCTAAGCTTATTGGGAAAGATTCTAACTTATTCCCATTACATAAAATGATTGCTGATGGTTTTAGATAGATATTACTTACCACGTTAAGGTAAACTCAATGTTTTCCTCTACTCTTTAGTGTTTTTAATAGGAATGGGTGTTGTATTTTGCCAAAAGCTTTTTCAGCATCTATTGAGATAAACATGTTATTTCTATTAATTTTGTTATTGATATGGTCAATTATCCTGATGGTTTTTCTAATATTGAACCAGCCCTGCATTCCTGGTATAAATCCCACTTGGTCACAGTGTATTATCCTTGTGATAATTTGCCTCAATTTCTTTGCTGATATTTTATTTAAATTTTTTGCCTCAATATTAATTAGGGAAATTGGCCTATAATTTTCTTTCTCTTTTTTGACTCTTTCTGTTTTAGTATCAGTACCATATCTGTGTAATAAAAAGAACATGGTAGCACTTCTTCACCTATTTTTCCAAATAGTTTTATATAATATTAAAATTAATTGTTCTTTAAATGTTTTGTAAAATTCATTTGTAAATCCATCTGATCCTGGAGAATTTTTCTTAGGTAGTTCATTGATTGCTTGTTCCATTTCTTTTTCTAAAATGAGGTTAGGTGTTTTATTTCCTCTTCTGTTAAACTGGTAATTTATATTTTGGTTAATATTCATCCACTTCAGTTAAATTGTCAGATTTATTGGCATACAGTTGGGCAAAATGGCTCCTAATTATTTTTTAATTTACTTTTCATTTTTGATACTGGTAACTTGCTTTTCTACTTTCTTTTTTCCCCCCTAAATCAAATTAACCAAAGGTTTATCTATTTTATTTCTTTTTTTCATAAAACCAGCTCTAACTTTTATTAGTTCAATTGTTTTCTTATTTTAAATTTTATTAGTCTCTTCTTTGATTTTCAGAATTTTAATTTGGTATTTAATTGGAAATTTTTAATTTGCTCTTTTTCTAGTTATTTTTTTAGTTGCATGCCAATTCAATGATTATATCTTTCTCTATATTTTATTCATGTAAGCATTTGGAGATATAAAATTTCCTCTAAGAATTGTTTTGGCTGCAACCCACAAGTTTTGATATGTTGTCTCATTATTGCCATTCTCTTTGATGAAATTATTGATTATCTCTATTGTTTGACCCGCTCATTTTGGGGGATTAGTTAATTAATTTCCAAATAGCTGTTAGTCTATCTTTTCATGGCCTTTTTAACATGTGATGTTTATTATATCATGATCTGAAAAGAATGCATTTACTATTTCTGCCTTTCTGTATTTGATTGTGAGGTTTTTATGCACTACTACATGGTTGATTTTTGTGTAGGTGCCATGTATCCCTGAGAAAAAAAAAGGTATATTCTTTTCCATCACCTTTCTATCACCATAATTTTCTCCAGATGTCTATCATATCTAGCTTTTCTAAAATTCTATCTATCTCCTTAACTTCTTTCTTATTTATTTTGTGGTTAGGTTTATGTAGTTCTGAGAGGGGGAGGTTGAGATCCCCCACTAGTATACTTTTTCTGTCTATTTCTTTCTATAATTCACTTAAGTTCTCTAAGAATTTGGATGCTATACCACTTGGTGCATATATATTTAGTATTGCTATTACTTCACTGTCTATGGCATCTTTTAGCAAGATGTAGTTTCCTTCCTTATTTCTTTTAAATTAGATCCGTTTTTGCTTTTGCTTTGAGATCAAGATTTCTACCCCAGTTTTTTTTTTAATTTCATATGAAGCATAATATGTTCTGTTCCAGACTTCTACATTTACTCTATGTGTATCTCTCTGGTTCAAATGTGTTTCTTGTAAACAACATATTGTAGGATTCTGGTTTTAGATCCACTCTCCCATCCACTTTTGTTTTATGGGAGAGTTCATCCCATTCACATTCACAGCTATGATTACTAGCTATGTATTTTCCTCCATCTTATTCCCCCCCCCCAACTTATGCTTTTCTGTCTCCTTTAACCCTGTCCCTCCTTCCCAGTGTTTTGCTTCTGACCACTGCCTCCCTCAATCTGTTCTCCCTTCTTTTTCTTTTCCTTTTCCTTTCCTACTTCTCTCCTCTATTCTGCCCTCTCTTCTATCAGTACTCCTCCCTTTTCCTTTCCCTTTCCCCACCCATTTCCCTGTAGAATAAGATGCATTTCTATAACCAACTGAATGTTTATGTTATTCCCTCTTTGAGCCAAATCTAATTAGAGTAAGGTTCAAACTATGCTCACCCCCTTCCTTCTTTCCTTCTACTATAATAGGTCTTCTGCACCACTTCACATGATGTAATTTACCCTATTCTGCCCCCCCCCTTTCCTGTTCTCCCAGTACAATCCCTTTTTTATTCCTTAATGTTTTTAAATCAAATCGAAGGCAACTTTTCCCGACCCCCTCTAGCTGCCCTAACAGAGATACAGTTCTCAAGAGTTACAAGTATCATTTTCCTGTGTAGGGTTATAAACAGTTTAACTTTATTGAATAACATTTTTTTCTTTACTGTTTACCTTTTCATAATTCTCTTGAGTCATGTATTTGAAGGTCAAATTTTCTGTTCACCTCAGGTCTTCTCATCAGGAAATTTGAAAATCCCATATTTCATTGATCTTTTCATTTTCAATAATCCTTTCCTCTGAAAGATTATTCTCAGTTTTTCTAGGTATTTGGTTTTTGTTTGTAATCCAAGCTCCTTTGGTTTCTAGAATACCATATTCAAATCTTCTGATCCTTTAATGTAGAAGCTGCTAAATCCTGTGTAATCCTGACTATAGTTCCCTAGTATTTGAATTGTTTCTTTCTGGTTGCTTGAAGTCTTTTCTCCTTGAACTAATAATTCTGGAATTTGGCTACAATATTCCTTGGAGTTTTCATTTTGGGGTCTCTTTCAAGAAGTGATCAGTGGATTCTTTCAATTATTACTTTACCCTTTGGTTCTAGCATGTCAGGGCAGTTTTCTGTGATAATTTCTTGAAAGATGCTGTTCAGACTCTTTCTGATCATGGCTCTCAGGTAGTCCAATAATTCTTAAATTATCTCTCCTGAATCTATTTTTCCAGATCATTACTTTTTCCAATGAGATACTTTACCTTCTATTTTTCATTCTTTTGATTTTGTTTGACTGATTCTTGATGTCTCATAGAATCAAAAGCTTCCATTTGCCCAATTCTAATTTTTAAGGAATGATTTTCTTCAGTTAGTTTTTGTACCTCCTTTTCAATTTGGCCAGTTTCTATTTTTTAAGGAGATTTTTTTTCCAGTGCATTTTTTTCCCATTTGACCAATTGTATTATTAAAGGAATTTTTTTTTCTTCGGCCAATTTTTTTTTTGTTTTTTTCTTTTCCAAGCTGTTTAGTCTCTCTTGCCTACCTGACCTTTTTTCCCCATTTTTTTCTTCTACCTCTCTTATTTAATCTTTAAAAATCCTTTTTGAGTTATTCCAAGAAAGTTTTTGGGGCTTGAGACCAATTCATAATGCCCTCTGAGTTTTCCTGTGTAGGCATTTTGATATTATTGTCCTCCTCTGAATTTGTGTGTTATCTTCGCTATTACCATAGTAGCTTTCTAAGGTCAGGGCTCTTTTTCATGTTTTTGGCTCATTTTTTTTAGCCTATTTTGTGACTTTTAAAGTTGAGCTTTGCTTGTAGGGGACAGGAGGCACTGTCCCAAGCTTTTTGCACTCCGGGTCAAAGGCTTGGTCACTGGCTTTCTGCTTCTTTGTGGCCTCAACACTCGCCAGGTACACTGGGGTGTCCAGCCTAATTGCAGCCTTATAGCTGGTTTGCTATGCCACTGGCTTGTTTAGGCAGGAAAAAGGGACCTGGGCTGTTGATGATTGTGCTGTGGCTGAGAGCTTCTCACTGGCTTGCCCAACCCCATCTGTGCTGCACTGAACTCCCTTTTATTGAAGTGAGATAGACCTTTCCTGAAGTCCTTTTCAGTTATCTTAAGCTGGAAAATTGATTCACTCCATCTTTTTGTGGGTTCTGCTGCTCCAGAATCCATCTAGAGGCTGGATTTAATGTTGTTTCCAAGGGAAACTAGGGAGAGGTTGGGCAACTTCCTTGCTTCTGTCTGCAGCTTTTATCTGTTTTAATAATAGAATTCTGCTCAAAAAATAAAAGACACTATATTAGTTTTCCTGCCCTTTCATATTGACCAAGAGGCATTTTCCAGTCCTTGCTCTTTTTAACTCACCAATAAAAGGATTCTCTCTTCTATCAATAAGTCAGCAGCACCAATTAAGCAGCTACTCTTTGTAGAATTCTGTGAAACTACAGGTAAAATACTGAAAAATTGGATTCAAATACAGTGGCAGATTCTATATCCTGGGATAAGAGAAACTCAGAGTTGGAAAGTATCTCAGGAGACCATTTAATTCAGCCTGTGATAGAAGCAGTAACATCCCCTACAATATCCTGGAATCTGGGAAGGGGGAGAGAAATTGCAGCCTTGAGGCCACATTCAGCCTTCTAGGTCCTTAGGTATAGTCTTTAGACTGAGTCCAAATTTTGAAGAACAAATCCTTTTATTAAAGTGATTTGCTCTGTAAGGTTTGGGTTCAGTCAAAGGGCCATACTTGAGGACCTAGGGGACCACATGTGGCCTTGAGGCCACAGGTCTCCTCTCCCCCATCTTAGATAATAATAATTTAGCTTTAACCACCAGTAATGGGGAACCCACCACCTTCTGCGTAAGCCTTTAATCTACCCATACATTAGAAAAATATATCCTACAGAGAAATCTGCCTTTGTAATTCCCAATCATCTGTCCCAGTTCTGTTCTCTGGAGCTCAGCAGAATAAATAAAATCCCTTTAATATCTCCTTAAAGAAAGCTATCAGGATTGTCTTCACAATCCAAGTTTTCTCATCTCTAAGCTAACTACCTGCAGTCCTTCAACTGGTCCTCTATTGTACTGTCTTTAATCCCCTCACTATCCTTGTCACCCTCCTCTGGATGAACTTCAAATCATTGTAATAGCTCACAATGAGTGTGGTTAGTTTTTATGAATACCATGAGAATTATACAAGAGTCTGTGCAACCAAAACTTTATTCAGGCTCTGTTCATGTCATAATGACCCCCTCTGAAGGAAAAGGACCCACCTGGTTGTTGTCTGAGAAGCAATGTTGTTTGTCTATGTGAGTTCAACTACAAGCTTAGATGCAGCTTCTGAGCTTAGAAGAGAACTGAGCTGAATTGTTGGTTGCATGCTCATTGTTCTTTTGGCCAGAAATTATCATTTAACTGCTATCTTCTTGGCATAAAACATCCTCAACTCCTAGAAATTTCAAAGTCTTCAGCTAAAATAAAATATATAATGCTGTATGTAGTACTTAAGGCACCACATAACACACAAACTAGTTTTTCGAGAAACTTCCTCATTGAAAGCATTTTCTAAATCTGTATCTCCACAAAAGTTATATTCCACAAATTTATACTGTGTTTACTTTTACTGGTCCACTAGAAGATACAATTTATCTAATCCAGTGTTCTGTCAGTCAACAAGAATTTATTAAGCCCTAATATTTGTCCTAAGCATTGGCACTAAAAAGAAAAAAACCAACAACATATAAAACAAATAAAAAAATAGAAAAATCATCTCTCTCTCTCTCTCTCTCTCTCTCTCTCTCTCTCTCTCTCTCTCTCTCTCTCTCTCTGTCTCTCTGTCTCTCTGTCTCTCTCTCTCTCTCTCTCTCCAATTGGAGATAAGTGACTTGCACAGGGTCACACAGCTAGTAAGTGTCAAGTGTTTGGTCTGATGCCGATTTGAAATCCCATCCTCCTGATTTCAGGGCCAGTGTTTTATCCACTGCACCACCAAGCTGTCCCCCCAGCCCCCCCAAAAAAAAACCAAAACAAAAAAAGCGCATCTCTTCAATAAACTCAGAGTCTAATAGGGGAGACTATATATAAACAGCTATGTACTAACAAGATATAAGGATAAATTGGGGACAGTTTCAAGAGAAGGGACTAAGATTGAAGAAGACTGGGAAAAATTCTTTTTTAAAAAATTTTATTAATTTGTATTGATTTATCAATAATCACTTCCATATGTTTTTGAGTTTAAAATTTTTCTCCCCCTTCCTCCCCACCACCCTCCCCAATATGGCACACAAAGTGATATAGGCTATACATTTACATTCCTATTAAACATATTTTCACATTAGTGGTGTTGTAAGTAAAAATTAAAACCAATAGGAGGAACCATCAGAAAAAGGAAACAAAACTCAACAGAGGAGAAAAAAATAGCAATTCAACTTTCATAGTTCTTTCTTTGGATGTGGATAGCATTTTCCATCACGAGTCCTCTGGAGATGTCTTAGATCTTTGTATTGCTGGGAAGGGTTAAGTTTATCAGTATTAGTCATCATACAACATGGCTGTTATTGTGTACAATGTTCTCTTGGTTCTGCTCATTTCACTCAGCATCAGACCATACAAGTCTTCCCAGGTTTTTCTGAAGTCAGCCTATTCATCATTTCTTATAGCACAATAGTATTCCATTACATTCATATACCACAACTTGCTCAGCCATTCCCCAATTGATGGGCATCCTCTCAATTTGCAATTCTTTGCCACCACAAAAAGAGCTGCTATGAATATTTTTTTTACACATGGGTCCTTTTACCATTTGTATGATCTCTTTTGGATATAGCTATTGCTGGGTCAAAGGATATGCACATTTTTGTAGCCCTTTGGGCATAGATACAAATTGTTCTCCAGCAGAGAAGCCTGGGAAGGAGAGGTCAGACATATAGGAATAGAACCAACAGAGAGTAGTTTCTCTAAGTAAAACTTAGAGAAGACGGTATCAAGGAAAAGAGGGTGATTAATAAGTGTCAAAGGGTTCACAGAGGTCAAGAAGGCTGATTCAGAAAAGGCCATTAGATTTGGCAATTAAGAGGTCATAATAACTTTGGAGAGACATTCATCGAATAAGGGTGGGGTAGGAGCATTGAGGGTTCCATGGTAGGGGTAAGATGACACTTATGGACTTTTAGGTGACAGGAGAGGGTACCTGGAACATAATAGAATGGCTGCTCAGGGAGGCACATTCAGGCATAGCAACCCCTATAGGGGTCTGAAGAGGATACCAGGCAAAGGCATTTAATGAAATAGCATTGTATAAAAGTATCAATAATATTTTCCCCATAAACCTGGAGCGCAATCTCCCATAAATACAACTCTTTTCAGTGGTAAAAGTGAACATGTATGGAAGAACACACATGCAGAAAACAGCAATATATAATATTATTGAGCGCTCTCTCTTCCTGCACATTCTCCCCTCTTTGGGTTTTCATGACACCATTTCCTCATGGTTCTCCTCTCCTCCTCACACTTGATTTTTGCTAGTTCATAATTCATGGTTCTTAGCTGTGGGCATAACCCCAGAGCTCTACCCTGGACCCTTTCCTTTTCTCTCTATACGTTGTCTAACAGGAAAGTCAATCACTCAGCTAGCTGACCACATGCTGCTGACAACACTACAATGTGGTGGAACCAGGTTAAAATGTAATTAGGAAATATTTAATAAAACAAATAAAAATACAATAAAATAAATAATATTACATTTTGAAACCTAGTCAATATGTGGCCTACATAATCCTTATGTACTGATTAATGGTCTCCAATTCTATTTGAGTTTGACATCACTGCTCTTAGTAGCTTCATCAGTTTCCATGAGTTTAATCATCATTCTACACAGATGACTCCCAGATTTACATATCCATCCCTAGCATCTTTCCTGAGGTCCTGATTCACATCTCCACCTATTATACATTTCAAACTGGACACCCCATAAGCATATGTCCAAAATAGAACTAATTATTTTTTTCATCCAAACTGTCCCTCTTCTTATTTTCTCTATTTCTGCCTAGAGCACTATATCTTTTCAATCACCCAGGTTCACATTATTGGCATTATCCTGAACTGCTCACTCTCCCTCATCCTATGTATCCCATCAAGTGCCAAGTCATCTTGTTTCTTATTCCACATCTCGTTCATTTATTCTCATCTCAGTATTCACAAAGCCACCACTCTAGTTCAAGCCTAATAACAATATCCTGAACTACTGAAATAGCCTTTAAATTGGTTTGCCTGAAGTCTTGTTTCTGACTTCACTCTAAAACACCCTCCATAGAGTTGCTAAGGTGATTTTCCTGAAGCAAAGTTTGGACTATATCCCACCCCTACTTAATAAACTCCGAGTGCTCCTTATTGCTCAGTATAACACCTGGAATATAGTAAGAGCTTAATAAATTCTTGTTTACTTATTGACTTTAAGATAAATTTCAAAAAAACCTCTCATTTTATTTGGATTTGAAAGGTCTTCACAGACTGGCCCCAAACCACCTTTCATTCCTTATTATATATTATTCCCCTTCCTGCATTTTGTCATTCAAACATTTGGCATTCTTATTATTCAACACGCATGTCTTCACCTCCCACCTACCTGCCTTTGAGTAAGCTTTTTCCTGTCTGAAATATACTGCTTTCTCATCTCTGTCCCTTTACTCTCTTCAAAACTAAATTTAGATGTTATCTTCTAAGACTTTCTTAATCTCTCTTCATTGGCTTGTGGCCTCCCTTGTACTCCTTAATATATACATACATTATAAAATATTTATACAGATAGGTAATGTTTCTATATTATTTTCCATAATAGAGCTAAGCTCTTAATTGATAAGGATTGTTTCATTTTTCCCCCTTTGTATACCCAGAATCAAGCACAATGCCTAGTATATCACAATAAATACTTCATAAATACTTGATACCTGCTTACTTAATTGACAGCCAGACTGCACATGTGAAGGAGTACTGGCTTTCAACTCAGCAGGATTACTGGGATGTCATCACAATGTGCCTACAGGTCTATTCCTATTTAGTCTCATGTACCCTTTAGTCTCTGCCATGTGACTGGAGTTTGATCAGTTTGGGATTGGTGATGTGTAGTCTTTGTCTGGCATTGGGCCTTGTTCATCTCTTAAGGCTGTGGCTTTACAATGTTTTTAAGGGCCTAGGATCAATTGCTAGCATAATGTGATAGCTCCGTTGATCCCAATTTACGGAATGTCTGCTTCTAGCTTTTGAATTAAATTTAAATGGCTTTGGCTTAAACCATTTATCTTTAAGATTAAAACCTAGACCTTCAACCTTTTTTACATTCCTTTTATTTTTTTAGCATACCCTCATACATCTAGTCAATGGAGAGTAGGGGAAAATATTGTGCTGCTTTTTCTCCCCCATGAGAAGAGTCTGTGTGTCCTAATTGTCAGGTTTTTTTCTGTACAAAAGGAGAATCCAAGAAGCTATGTATTTGGAAAAGCAAAGTCAACCAGCTAAGTGGAATGTGTTGGCTTGAAGCCTTTTTTACTTCTGTTTCCTCCTCATTAGCAGTAGTGTCTCTATTTGACCTAGGATTAAAATGGAAGATATCGATTAGTGACATGGGATTGGAGTCAGGCATCAAGTTCAAGGGCCAGCTTTTAGTATCACAAAGAAAATGAGTCACTTCTATTACCAGTCCTCAAGGGTTTAGGAGTAGGGGGGATTTTAATTTTTTTCCCTTTATCATTTATCTCCAGGTTGTAATCTGGAGTTCTCTAACATAATCCTGAAACTTCATCACAGAATTTACTTTAACCTTGGACTTCACACCTTGGAATGACCCTCACTCTCACCCCCTGTTCCCATTATTTGATTGGATGGCTTTTCCCAGAACCTCCACTTAAGGAGGGTCCCCAGGTAGGTTATCACTTCATTTCTCATCAAGTTGTAATCCAATCTCCTTCATTCTGTTTCCATTCTGGGCACTTTCTTCCCTTGCCTTCCCTTGCCTTTCCTTGCTTATATTTGTACCCCCAGTGCTTAGCACAGTGCTTGACACATAGCATATGCTGAATAAATGCTTGGATTTTAACTCACTTTTTAATGGATGATTGATATGTTTTATTTTTAGGGACCATTTTAATAAATCAGTATGTCTGGACTTGGGACCCTCATTTTTTCCAATTCTGGATTTTTTTTTATCTTCCACCAAAAAAAAAAGATGAGCAAATAATAGAGTAATAAAACCCCCTAGACAGAGCTACTTTGTGGTATAGCTCTCCACCACAATTCTTTATTTCAAATTCTTTACTTTATCACTTATGTAGCTGGTAGCAAAACATTCTAGGCTTTAACACATACACGAACATAGATCCAGAATCTTGGAAAAAAAGGAAATATGGATAAAGATGTATCAATTATACATCATGTTTCTTCCAAGATTTGAGTATTTCTTTGTCTTGGTAATTTATTTACTAATTCAAACTCAGAGAATCTAGTCTCTAGCCTGTGATCAGAAATATATTATTATAAGAAAATATCATTGAAAAGCAAATGGAAAAAATTCCTTGTAGTTTGGTGAAATAGAATTTGACCTTTTCAGGAATTTAAAAACAGATTCAAATCTGCAAGGAAAATATCTGTGCAAAGGATAAGTGACTTCTCTTGTTTCCATAATCATCATAAAATGTCAGCCATATATTTGTACTAACCATCACTGCAAAGCTTTTAGGCCAGGCTCATCCTGGCCTAGTCCAACTCACCAGGATGACAGAAATCTAAGTTCCTAAGGCTCTGAACCCACAAGTGAGTGAACTTTATGCTGGGAGATTTTTTTCTCAATTGTTCACTACTTTGTCTTCCTATTTGCCACATACTCCCTCATTTCCTGTAAACATATTCACTGCCAGTTATTTGCTTAGCCTTTGAGACCTGTCTTCCCTTGTGCCTTTACTCCTTTTACTCTTTGTCATTGAGCTGTATGGCTAGTTAGATATTCCATCGTGGTCTGACTTCTATTGTTTATATTCTAATGTTTCTTTTTGTTCACCTGCAGTCCCAGATTCTCATGTTTTGCATAAGTCATGTACTCTACCTATTTCCCTAAGCTTCAGATCATGACTTGATAAGATATAAGCTTAATATATTTATTATCCTCTAGCACATGCTCTGGGGCTGCTATCCCAACCCTAACTTGCACTTGCAGGCTGGGTCCCCAGATCATAGATGCTATTTCTTTTCTTTTCTTTTTTAAATTTATTTTTATTTATTTTTAGTTTTCAACATTCACTTCAACAAGATTTTGAGTTCCAAATTTTCTCCCCATCTCATCCCACCCCACCGCCCCAAAATGGCATACATTCTGTATACCTCTTTTCCTAACCTGCCCTCCTTTCTATCTTACCCCACTCCTTCTCTTATCCCCTTCCCCTTCTATTTTCCTGTAGGGCAGGATAGAATTCAATACCCCATTTCCAGTATTTCTTATTTCCCAGTTCTATGTGAAAACAATTTTTTTAACATGTGCTTTCAAAACTCTAGGTTCCAAATTTTTTCCCTTCCTCCCTCCCCACCCACCCTCATTGAAAAGGTAAGCAACTCGATACAGGTATACATATGTAGTCATGCAAAACACTTCTGTAGTAGTCATGTTGTGGAAAAACTAAGTATACTTCCCTTCATCCTCATTTTCTGTTATTGCTTTTGGCTTTGTCTCTCCTCACAAGTGTTTGCTTCTGATTACCCCCTTCCTCAATATGCCCTCCCCTCTATCATCTCTCTGCTCTCTTGTTCCCTTCCCCCTATTTTCCTGTAGGGTAAGATAGATTTCCATACCCAACTGAGTGTATATGGTATTCCCTCCTTAAACCAAATCCTACGAAAATAAGATTCACTCATTCCCTCTCACCTTCCCCTGTTTTCCCTCCACTGTAAAAGCCTGTTCTTATCTGTTTTATGTGAGATAATTTACCCCATTTTACCTCTCACTTTCTCCTTCTCCCAGTATAATCCTCTCTCACCCCTTAATTTTATTCTTCAACTCACCCTGTACCCTCTCTCTCTCTCTCTCTCTCTCTCTCTCTCTCTCTCTCTCTCTCTCTCTATCTATCTACACATACATATAATTTTTACCCTCCAACTACCCTAATACTGACAAAGATCTCATAAGTCACAAATATCATCTTTCCATGCAAGAATGTAAACAGTTCATCCTAAATAAGTGTCTTATGATTTCTCTTTCCTCTTTACCTCTTCATGCTTGTCTTGAGTCTAGTATCTGAAAGTCAATTTTTCTGTTCAGCTCAGGTCTTTTCATCAAGAATGCTTGAAAGTCCTCTATTTCACTGAATGACCATTTTTACCCTGAAGGATTAAACTCAGTTTTGCTGGGTATGAGGTTCTTGGTTTTAATTCTATCTCCTTTGCCCTCCAGAATATTATATTCCAAACCCTGGGGTCCCTTAATGTAGAAGATGCTGAATCTTGTGTTATCCTGATTGTGTTTCCACAATACTTGAATTGTTTCTTTCTGGCTTGCAATACTTTATCTTTGAACTGAATACTCTGAAAGTTGGCCACAATATTCCTATGAGTTTTCTTTGGGGAATCTCCTCCAGGAGGTGATTGATGGATTTTTCAATTTCTATTTTGCCCTCTGGTTCTAAAACATCAGGGCAGTTTTCCTTGATAATTTCTTGAAAGATTATGTCTAGAATTTTTTTTTACCATGTCTTTCAGACAGTCCAATAATTTTTAAATTCTTTCTCCTGGATCTATTTTCTAGGTCAGTTGTTTTTCCAATTAGATATTTCACATTGTTTTCTATTTTTTCATTCTTTTGGATTTGTTTTATAGTGTCTTCATTTCTCATAAAGTCACTAGCTTCTAATTGCTCCATTCTAATTTTTAAGGAAGTATTTTCTTCAGTGAGCTTTTGGACTTCCTTTTCCATTTGGCCAATTTTGCTTTATAGGGCATTCTTCTCCTCATTGGCTTTTTGGACCTCTTTTGCCATTTGGGTTAGACTATTTTTTAAGGTGTTATTTTCTTCAGTATTTTTTTGGGTCTGCTTTTGTGAGCTATTGACTTGTTTTTCATGATTTTCTTTCATCACTTTCAGTTTTTCCTCTACTTCTCTTACTTGCTTCTCAAAATCCCTTTTGAGCTCTTCCATGGCCTAGGACAAATTCATATTTTTCTTGGAGGCTTTGCATGTAGGGACTTTGACTGAGCTGTCTTCTTCTGGTTGTATGTTTTGATCTTCTTTGTTACCAAAAAAAGATTCTATGGTCTGATTCTTTTGTACTGCTTGCTCATGATCCCACCCAACTACTTGAGTTATAAACTCTTTGTTAAGATAGAAGTATGCTTCCAGTCTGGAGAATGTACTGTCCCAAGCTTTGCAGGTTTTGTGCAGCTGTTTTCAGAGCTACTTCTAGGGACCTGAAAATTTTCAGTTCTTTCAAGGTGCTATGATCAAGAGCAAGATGTTTACTCCTTTCCTGGCCTGTGCTCTGGTCTATGAGTGACCACAAGCATCCTTTTCTGCCTTGAAACTGTGAGGAGGATTTTCTCTCACAGCCACTATGAGCTCCACCATGCCAGCATTCCTCCTCACCCCAGGACTCTCACCCATAACTGTGACCCAGATCCAAGCATGGGTAAAGCAAGAGAATCCTGCACCAGCAGAGAGATCCCTGAAATCCCCCTCTGATTAGCTACTGGATTCCCCCCAGTCTGTGGGCCAGAATTTCCAGAAGCAACCACCACCCTGGGGCCATTCTCAGGGACTGGGGCTGCTCTGCTTCTCTCTCTCACAGCAGACACAGACTTTTCCTACTGACCTTCTAAATTGTCTTTGGCATTTGTGGGTTGAGAAGTCTGGAAACCACCACAGCTGCCTGTGATTCAGTTCTCTGAGGCCTGCTCCTGGTTCACTGAGTCCTGTGCTCCCACTATGAACTGTGCTCCTTTCCCAGCCCATCGTGATATACCTTTCCAATCAACCATCTAGGCTGTCTTGGGCTGTAACTTTGTTTTGCTCTGTCTTTTTGTGGGTTCTGCTGCTTTAGAATTCATTTAGAGCCATTTTTAAAAAGTATTTGGAGGGGTTTGAGGGAGAGCTCATGCAAATCACTGCTTTTACTCTGACATTTTTGGTGCTATTTCTCCCCTCAGTGGTTATAGTCAGTCCTAGAGGGGCTGAGGGGGAATGGCTATTATCTTAATTCTACATCTCATTATATATATAGCTATAGCTACTAGTGTGTTTCCCTCATTGATTATGAGTTGATGATAATTAGGCAGGCAGACAATCTACTTTTAAAAGAAGGCATTTAGTAAAGTGGTACAATAGAATAGTTGGTACAAATCAGGGCATCTTATTTTACAAGTACATGCAGAATCCAGGGTAACATAATGTTAAAGCTTGGAGAATACATGTAATTAAGTAAGTAACTA
Source organism: Phascolarctos cinereus (assembly GCF_003287225.1). Taxonomy (NCBI): domain Eukaryota; kingdom Metazoa; phylum Chordata; class Mammalia; order Diprotodontia; family Phascolarctidae; genus Phascolarctos; species Phascolarctos cinereus. The sequence continues at coordinate 346,217,304 of NW_027555847.1, read as the reverse complement.
AAGCTCCTAGAAATACTATTGTTGAAAATCCTTTCTCCGCTTCATAAGGCTCTCATTAAGTTACCCTTAGGCATGGTATAATTTTCTGCTGGGGTCCTTATTGAACCTTGAAGCTGCCTTTCCTCAGTGTATCATTTGTCTTCAGGTCTTGATATAAAAACTGCCACTAGTTGCCGCAGTCCCTGGCATGCTAGTAGGATGACAAAAAGAAGTTCAAATCTTCTAACCTTATGATGTTATCAAGGTCTTCCTCTAGTTGGAAAAAGGGAGAAAGAGGTGTCATCCTAACTGTATCCCATCCTCACATACCCAAATCCTTTTTAAGGGATTGTCTGGGACAGCTCCCACTACTCACTTTCTAAATACTGGAATGTATGACTTCTGAAATACTTGATATTTCACTCAGTCCTGTAGTACCTGAGCAAATCTCCTCAGCCAATCCAAACACAACTGTGCAGTGTTAATTCATTTCACCCACTGGCTTTCATCGTTTCCAAATAGATTAAGAAAAAAAAATTCACCGTTTTGGCACTCTTCTGTGATTGATTCAATATAATATAGATGTTGTCACCTGGTTAAGATAGTTACTTTAGCTGGAGTTGAGTGATTGATTGACTCAATCAATGCCTTCCTCCCCCACTTCCAATCTAATGAGAATCTAGGCCATATGAAAAGTGGCCACTAACACCTTTTCCAGGAATGTGGTTCAGTTGGTACATGAATATAATGAACTATAATTGTATAGTAAGAAATGATGAATAGGAGGAATTCATAAAATCACAGAAATATTTGGATGGACGGGTGTGTAGACTAGAGTGAAATCAGCAGAACAAAAAGATATCCACAAAGCAAATGAAAGTATCACTAAAAAGCAGTTGAACTTTTGAGTACTTAAAAAAAATGCCTAATGGTCCTAGAGAACAGATAATGAAAGATACACTCCCTTTTCTTGGCAGAGTATTGTTAGAGAATGACATACATTGCCATATATACATTGTCATGTGCAGACACTATGTCAGACATTTTAACTGTTTCTCTCTTATGAGGGAGAGTTCAATTTTGAAGTGGGGCTTGGGGGATATGAGCATTTCCAGAAATCATGGTAATAAAGAAAGAAAAAGCATCAAGAAAATGTATTTCAAATTAATATTCAAATACCTAGAATTATTTCAGAATTTTTTTCAATAGTGCTGCAATTATGTACTCAATAAATTATTTTTCATTTACTTCAATTATTCCTCTAAGATATTCAGTAGACATAGATAGACTTCTTGTTTTACAAATGAAAAATTGCTACTTTAAGAGTCATATAGTACATTGAAATTTCATTCTGAGTTACCTGTGACAGGGAAAGGAATTCAATACTTTAAAATTCTTCAGTCTCCCTTGTTTTCATTTCCAAAAGCAGTTAGCCTGGCATTTGCTAATGTTTGACCTTTTCTTTTTTTAAAGATATTCCAACATTCAGAAGGCAATTAGTTTTACATGGTTGCTGTCCTTCTTCCATAAAGGTGGTTGAAATTACATTTCTGGCAATAGTAATGGCTTTGTAATTATTAGTCTACAATCTTTCACCATGTCTGTCTCATGGGACATCATGTTCACTTCTCATTGGAGATGTTTAACTAGGGGTCAAATATCCACTTGTGGATATTGTAGAAGTGCTTCAATTCAACAAGTATGTATTAAGCCCTCACTAGTTACAAGACATCACAGAACAATGTTCTGTCAGTCAATCAATGTTGTTTGTCCTTTGTTTTTGAAAAAGACCAATGACACCACGGGTGACATCTTTACTCATGCACGAATTGGACTTATGAGAGGGAGAGCTGCATAAAGTTGTCAGCCTCACTGTCTCTTCTTAAGTCATCAAAGTCTAGTGGGAAATCAAAAGTCAGGATTCAATGGATGACCTTGGTGTCAATGTCTCCTCAAGTTCTAAGCAATCCACAGAGCCTGCTTTAGTCAGTCAGTCAATAAGTATTTATTGTCTATTATATCTCTATGTTACACACTGTGCTAAGTGCAGGTGATAGCTAAAAATAAAAAAAGGCAAAGGCAGTCCCTGTTCTCAAGAAGCTCACATTCTAATGGGAGAGACAACATGCAAACAACTATATACAAACTAATTATATGCAGGATAAATTGGAGATAATCAACAGAGGGAGTCCACTAGCATTAAGTGGGGACAGGTAAGAAAAAGCTTTTTGTAGAAGATGGGATTTTAGCTGGGACATGAAAGAAGTCAGGGAAGCCCGGAGGAAATGTGAAAAGACAGCATGCCGGGCATGGGGAAAACCAGTGAAAATTTTGGGAATTTGGACTATCCTGTTTGAGGAACAGCAAAGAGGCCAATGTTGCTGGTTCTATGAATACACAGTGGTAGGGGCAGGTTTTTTTTTTCAACAAGAGGGCAGTATAAGCTGAATGAGAGAGATTCCCCTTCACCTCCCATTTCATTTCCACACAACTTGAGGGAAAGTCCCAGAGGATGGCCAATCAGCAAAATTATTTAAATAGCAATGCTTCCCATTTTACACTACCTAAAGAGAATTTTCGTTAAGTTGACACAGTTTTTCACCAGCATAAGCCACTGCCTTTTGATTGAAGTTTCTCTAACTGATTACAGGTGCTTTGCAAAACAGTCTTCTCTCAGTCTCCTAACTTTTCTATAAGGACCTATTCCCCGACCCATTCTTTTTAGTTCTCCTGAATACACACACCATTTATTAAATATGAGAATGTTTTAATTTTAATAGCTGGTGTTTTATGTTCCAAAGATACTGACATTCTGAAATTTATTAATGCTATTCTGCTTATGAATAAGTGAAAATTAACTATGTGCACATATCACATTATTTATAAATAATATAAAGCTGAAAGATATATAGTTAAATAGATGGAAATGTTTTTAAAAAGAAACTCATTTTAAACACAAGAATTATGAGTTTACATTTCAAAGAGGTTATCTCTTGGGTAAATGTTGCATCAATTTAAAAACATTTTTAGAAGTATATACATTTCATATCATATATAATGTCATGTAGCAGAACTCTGAACTTTAGAATTTAATAAGTAGGGGACAGATGCTGCTTTCATTGCCTGAAGATCTAGATGTATGGACATGAGTTCATCCTGAGTTATTCAAGAATAGATATGGCTTCATACTTCATCCTTGTATCCCCAGTGCAGTGTAGTATAGTGCCTGACACTGGTGCTTAATAAGTGTTTGTTGATTGATTAATTGATTGACAGAAATACAAAAGACTGGCTTTTTGCCCCTGGCTAAAGCTACATCTACTAGAAACTTGAACTTTTTATTGTCACCTTCAAGCTGAAGAATATCAGCACTTAAAGTCTTTCCAACAGTATATGACCAACCAACAAAATAGTACTAGCTTACATTTTCTAATTATTTAAGGTTTGTAAAACACTATGCATGCATTATCTCCCTTTGAACAGACTGAACAGCCAATGTATCCATTTTCTTGGATTAACATGACTACCAACCCCTCTCACTGCACAAAAAGCATGAATGAGACTATGAGAAATCATGAATCTGAACTCTCCTTCCCTTTGCCTTCTGGTAGAAATATGCAGTAAACAAAATGATCTTAACCTAGGTACTTAGTCTTCCCTTCTTCACCATTTCCTAACTAGATGCTTTCCTAGACTTCATGATCTCCACAAGCTCACCATTCCCCAAGATGAAATCAACTCTGAAACTCTCACTTCTTAGTACCTCCCCTGGGACCTGTTCCTCCCTCTGATTGAAGAGGGTGGAGGGTGGACCTTGGAGATCTTCCTTTTCCTCTGCCATTTAAGAAAGGCTCTAAGATAATTCACCTCATTTCCCACTTGACTACTTTCCTAGACTTCACAGTTTACAGAGACCCATCATTTTGCAAGATAAATTCAACTCTCAAACTCTCACCTCCCCAGATCATTTCCCTCCTTGGCTACAAGAATTCATCATAGCCCAATGCCATGTAATATTTCTCCCTTCTTTCCTCCTCCATTTACTTTTAGACTTCTTTTCTATGTGTGACTTTGCCCATTAGATTTTTAAGGGCAGGGACTGTCATGGCTTTCATTATATCCTCAGCAGAGCACATAGTGCCTGGCATGTAGTAGGCACTTAACAAATGCTTATTGAGTTTGGCTGAGTCCTTGTCACTGCTACCTAGTTCTACTAAGGTCTTGAAGTTCTAGGTCAACACTTCCTGCTCACTTACCACACAAGCATTTAGTAAGTGGAAAAATCAGGCATTGTGCTGGGGACACAAAGACAAAAAATGTAATAATTCCTATTCTCAGGGACTTTAGGATAAACTTAAGATGATGTCCTAAAAGATTCCCTGTTCCTATTAAATCCACTTTAAAAAAAATAGATCAAGAGTAAGACTTCCATTCTTTAAGTGTTGTTATATGAGCACATTCCACCCCAGCCAAACCTCAAAACAAAAAATTAGAAAACAATGTGAAATATCTCATTGGAAAAGCAACTGATCTGGAAAATAGATCCAGGATAGAGAATTTAAAAATTATTGGACTATCTAAAAGCCATGATCAAAAAAAAAAAGGAGCCTAGTCATAATCTTTCAAGAAATTATCAAGGAAAACTACCCTGACATTTTAGAACCAGAGGACAAAATAGAAATGGAAAGAATCCACCGATCACCTCCTCAAAGGAAAACTCCTAGGAATATTGTAGCCAAATTCCAGAGTTCCCAGGTCAAGGAGAAAATATTGCAAACAGCCAGAAAGAAACAATTCAAGTATTGTGGAAACACAATCAGGATAACACAAGATTTAGCAGCTTTCACATTAAGGGACTGCAGGGCTTGGAATATAATATTTTGGAGGTCAAAGGAGATAGATTTACAACCAAGAATCACATACCCAGCAAAGCTGAGTATTATCTTTCAGGGGAAAAAATGATCATTCAGTGAAATAGTGTACTTTCAAGCATTCTTGATGAAAAGACCAGAGCTGAATAGAAAATTTGGTGTTCAGATACAAGACTCAAATGAAACATGAAGAGGTAAACAGGAAAAAGAAATCATGAGAGACTTATTAAGGTTGAATTGTTTACATTCCTACATGGAAAGATGATATTTGTAACTCATGAGTATGTATATTTCTTTTGTTTACTTTGAGAATACAGAAAATACCTAGACTTTCTTGTCTAATCCATTTTTTGCTATTTTTTCCCTTTTGTGGGTGAGTTAATTCCATTAACTTTCATGATTTTGATTGTTAAACTTATTTTTCCTTCAGTTATATTCTGTCCCTATAGATCTTTCTTCCATCTAACCTTTCCTTCCTTCTTTTCAAACATTAAAGCACAGAGCTTGTCTCTCCTTGTTTATTCACTGTTTCTTAAAGGCAGTAAGATTCCTAAGGAAAATAGTCTTGTCTCTCCCTTTAAGTATCTAAGCACTGGATCATCATTTAGCTGGTTCAAGTCATTTAGATTTATTTATCTTTCTTACATTTCTTTTGACAACTGTATTTCCATTTCAAAAATTCTTTCCAATTTTTGTTTTCTGAAGAGCTATGTTTGAAAGGAATCAATTATGTTCAACTTTTCCCTCTTTATGGATTTGTTCAAACCTTCAGAATATTTTTTCTCCTTTGCAAAATATATTCTTTTGCTTTTCAGTTTATCATATTCTAATTTTTCTTTTCCTCCCTTGTTGATGGCGATGACTGATAAGAAGATTAATCTACTGTTATTAGAATCTCTTGGCATTTGGTCTTCAAGATGGTGTTCAGCCATCTCATATGGTTTTGTTGAGCCTTGTCTTCCAGGTCTAAAGTTTTTTTTTTTTTTAATTTTTAAAATTTATTTCAATTTACCCCATTTCCTGTATTTCTTATTTCCAAGTTGCGTGTGAAAACAACTTTTTAACATGTGTTTTAAAACTTTGGCTTCCAAATTTTCTTTCTCCCTCCCCATCCACCCTCATTGAAAAGGCAAGCAACTCGATACATGTTATACATGTGTAGTCAGGCAAAACACCTCCATAGTAGTGATGTGAAAAACTAACTATATTTCCCTTCATCTTATCCCCCCCCTATTTTTTCTATTCTCTCTTTTGACCCTGTCTCTCCTCAGAAATGTTTGCTTCTGCTTACCCCTCCCCCAATCTGCCCTCCCCTCCCTTGCTCTCTAGCCCCCTTCCTCCCCCGCCATTTTCCTGTAGGGTAAGTTAGATTTCCATACCCAATTGCATGTGTATGCTATTCCCTCCTTAAGCCAAATCTAATGAGAATAAGATTCACTCATTCTCTCTCACCTTCCCCTGTTTTCCCTCCACTGTAAAAGCCTTTTCTTGTCTGTTTCATGTAAGATAATTTACCCCATTCTACTTCTCCCTTTCTTCTTCTCCCAGTATAATCCTCTCTCACCCCTTAATTTTATTCTCCAGATATCACCCCTTCATCTTCAACTCACCCTGTGCCCTCTATGTATGTATGTATGTATGTATCCATCTATCTATCTATCTATAGATACATATATTTTTTTCCCTCCAACTACCCTAATACTGACAAAGGACTCATGAGTTACAAATATCATCTTTCCATGTAGGAATGTAAACAACTCAACCTTAATAAGTCTCTTATGATTTCTTTTTCCTGTTTACCTCTTCATGTTTCACTTGAGTCTTGTATCTGAAAGTCAAATTTTCTGTTCAGCTCTGGTCTTTTCATCAAGAATTCTTGAAAGTCCATATTTCACTGTCATCACAAAGAGAGCTGCTATAAACATATAGTTCCATTTCGATTTTCCCTAATCACCTTTGAAAATAGATTAAAGGGTATAGGTAGTTTAATAACTCTTGAGGCATAATTTCAGATTGCTATCCAAAATGGTTAGATCAGCTCATAATTCTACCAGCACTAAATTAGTGTCACAATTTTTCCATATCCTCACCAACATTTGTTACTTTTCTCTTCTGTCATTTTAGATTGTCTGGTAGGTATAAAATGATATCTCAAGGTTGTTATAATCTACATTTCTCTATACAATAATTTAGAGCTTTTTTATATGACTATAAATTGCTTTGATATATTCATTGGAAAACTGCCTGTTCATGTTATTTGACAATCTATCAGTTGTGTAATGACTCATATTCTTGCATATTTGACAATATTATTTATAAATTTTAAATATAAGACCTTTATCTGATAAGATGCCTATAAATATTCTCCCCCAATTTCTTGCTTTCCTTCTGATCTTGGCTATATTTGTTTTATTTGTGCAAAGCTTTTTTAATTTAATGTAATTGAAGTTATCCATTTTACTCTTAACTTTGCCCTTATGAATTTTTACTCATAAATTATTTGCCTATCCATTAGTCTGATAAGTAATATGTTCCATGTTCTTCTAATTTTCTTGTAAAATCTCTCTGTACATCTAAGTTGTGTGTATATTTTAGCCTTATCTTGGTAAATTGTGTAAGATATTGGTCTATGCTCAGTTTCTGCCATATTGCTTTCTAGTTTTCACAATTTTTGCCAAATAATGAGTTCTTATCCCCAAATCTTGCCTTTTTACTTGTCAAATATAAGATACATATGTTTATTTGCTGCTGGAAGTTATATGTCTACTCTCTTCCATTGATCTACCATTCTATTTATTAACCACTACCACATATTTTTGATAATTATTGCCTTATAATACAGTTTAATATCTATTACTGTTAAACCTTCCTTTACACTTTTTTCATTATTTCCTTTGATGTTCTTGACTTTTTGTTTTTCAAAATGAATTTTATTTTTTCTAATACAGTAACTTTTTGTTTAATTTAATTGGGATACTATTGAATAAATAAATTAGTTTGGGTAAAATTGTCATTTTTATTATATTGGCCATTCCTACCTATGAAAAATTCACATTTCTCCCATTATTTAAATCAGATTTTATTTTAACAAAAACATATTTTTAAAAAGTTGCAGTAGAATTTATTAATCTTTGGTTCAACTAAAAAAATGTGAACAACCATGATACGAAACAAGGCAACTATATATATATATATATATATATGTATATATATATATATATATATATACATATACATATGTGTTTATACACACGTGTGTGTGTGTGTGTGTATATATATGTGTGTGTATATATATATATATATATATATATATATATATATATATATATGTAGTCCAGTTAGAGAACAGGAAAATTACATGATTAAATGCACCCTGAATAATGGGGGAAAAGCCCCACTGCATTAAATGCTTAAAGGAAAAATACAAAGTTTTTAAAAAACCTAAATAGTTAAATAATAACTGTAGGTAAATTCAATATGTGACTTTTTTTTTTCAAACAGATAACTATATTAAGAAAGATAAAGAAATCAATGATCTAAAGGGTATATTATATTAACAAAACCAATTGTGTCACAAATTTGCTGACTTTTTGAGTGGAATCTTAAAGTTTATGCACATTTTATAAAAGTGCAAAGAAACTTTACTAAGCATGTGCTAAGATATTAAGAAATAATGAAGAAATATAGGTATAAGTATCAAACATAACATAACAATAATAGCTAATATTTTATAGCTGAATGCTATAACATTTGCAAAATACTTAACATATATTATCTCATTTGTAAGGTATATTTTTAAGATAAATAATATTATTGCCCCCATTTTACAGATGAGGAAACTGAGCCTAAGAGGTTCAGTAATATGCCCAGGATCTCACAGCTAGTAGGTATTTGAGGGAAGATTCACACTCATATTTTTAACTCCACATCCAGTGCTCCACCCACTATAACAAGTTGCCCTTCTCTAGAACACATAACACAATAACATACTGAAAAAAAGGAAATATATATATCAACAAATCTACATGGAGACAAAATAATTTTATCTATTTAAATGATGAGAAGCTCAAAGGACAAATGATAGAAATTTAATTTTTCTCTTTTTTTATAGGACTACAACCTATAAACATGATATAACTGATTTAATTCCAGATTCTTTTATTGATCATTGTATTTATTATACAACATATTATATATTTATTGTATCAGGCATCTAAGTTATGCCATGGATTGAACTTGCCATCAAGAAGACCTGGGTTTAAATCCTACCTCAGATATTTACTAGCTGCCTGACCCTGGGTAAGTTAAACTCTTATAGCCTCAATTTCTTCAACTATAAAATGGGAATAATAATAGGGCCTTCCTTAAAAAGTTGCAATTTTGCTTCCATTTTATTTAGAATACAATATTTCTTTCCTTTCTTCAATTATTTTGAGCACAAAATAAAACTGTGTTACTTGAATTTCATTTCATTCATGTTTGCATGCCAGGAAGCCACTTGCCAAATTGGTTATTTGTCATTTAAATTGTTAAAATTAAATCAAAGTTATTTAATTAATTCAGATTTTTTTGTTGTATTTTAGCTTTAACCTGTGGGTTATCTTGATTATTGATTTGCTGCTTATATTCAAAAGTTCTAGACAGTTTTGTTATTTCCTGTGATGTGGTATTAACATCACTAGATAGCCAACAAAATTTTAACCAAGCAATAACTTTGAGTAAGGTAACAGGATATAACACAAATCTTAAAAATAAAGCCATTTCTTTTTATTACTAATAAAACCCAGGAGCAAGAAATAAATGGAGAAATTCCATTTAAAACAACAACAAAGTGCAGTAAGGAGCTGCTAATAGCCTAACAAGAAACATAATGTTCAATAGACTTACAAAACATTTTTTCTAGATGTACAATTCAACCTAAATAATTGGATACATATGCTTGGACCAAGTCAGCAGAATAAGCCTGCAGATACTATTCAAGTACTACATAGAGGTAGTGTTATGGCAATTAAAAGAAATATTATTTATCAAATTAGAAAATAATAAAATTCACATAGAGGAATAAAAAGACAAAAAAAATTTAAAGATTATGATAACAAAAAATAGGAAAGAACTTTGGTACTCACAAATTTCAAACTATAGTATAAAGTAGTAATTACCTGAAGATTCTTATTTTTTTTTTGCAACAAAAGAATGGAAACTGGGAAAATAGACCACATAAGGAACATCTAGATGCAAATATACATTACATTGCTCTTTGGTAAACCCAAGAATTTTTTTTTAAAAAAACTACTAGGGAAGAGACTCTATTCAATAAGATATGGAGAAAAGTTATTTGCCATTCCCCTTACCCAAGAAAAAGACTAGTATCAGTATATTATACCATATGCCACAATACATTCTAGACAAAAAAAAATTCTAAATATATAATGTCTGTTCAATATTGCAATGAAATTAGGTACTTGGAGATCATAAAATATTAACTTTTTATCCATAAAAATGAGAAAGATCAAATGTTGATTTGGATGAATTTGGCTTCCCTCTGGTAACTGTCATAATGGCAATGTTCAATAAGAAAGGTATATTTGACTCATAAAGTAGTGAGAATTCCATTAAGTCTAATAAGGTGGGCTCAGGAGCTCACCTAATTTCCCTGAACCTACCAAATCCCAAAGATATTTTCTTTTGTCTTGTAAAGAAAAATCACACAAAGCCATCTAAAACAAATACTACTCTTACTATAATGCAATACCATTTAAAAAAAGTAGAGCAAAAGTTTATATATATATATATATATGTATATATATATGTATGTATGTATGTATTTATATGTTATTTATTTATTAATTTTTATGGATAGTGTCATGTATATCTGTGAGCATGTCTAGAATGCTTCTTAAATGGTGAGTCCCAGTGAAGTAGGGACCCACTGTTTAAGAAGTACTGAAGTGGTTGTGAGTAGAAAAAGTTTAAGAAGCACTCTTAGATCACCTAATATGGAAGGTCCCTGCTTCTGGAGAAGACATTCTATGTTTTCTTACCACATGGGTGGAAAGAGTGTCCTTCAATGTGTAGAAGGAACTGGCCACATCTGCAAAACTGCCAGACTCAGACAGTCTTGCTCTCCTGAGCACTCTTTTTCTGTGGTGACCAGAGAGGGTGAACATTTACCCACGGTGCAAGCACTGTGAACTGAATAGTGAGGGATCCCTTTCCCCACTTTTTTTTATGTCTCATGGACCTTATTTCTCCTTTCGCCCTTTCCCTCCTGTTAGACAGGTAAACACATTGACTATGCCATTTCTTAGGTAGGAGACACAGGAGGGCTTCTAGCACCTCTCTCACTAGCAAGTTCACTTTTGATCAGGTCAGACAGGAAGACAAGAATGGAGTCATAATAAGGAATTAATAAGTTTACTTTATTCTAGTCTAGTCTTCTCAAAGGGAGTTTGCAGGTATTGGGAGCACCAACTGCTATAGCATTCCCTAACAACCCCTTCAATTGATGGGAGCCAATCAAGGCATGCACAGCATTCCAGCTTGTGCACTCACCCCTGCTCACTGACCAGTGCCCATTTGCTTTATAGGGCAAGAGACAAAGAAGCCATATTGCCAGCAATAGTCTCATAATTTTACATTACTTCATCCTTTTATCTACTGTGACTGCACAACAGAAACTATTTTTAACCGTGATCATGAGAACTTATATCTAACACCTGAAAACTAGAGATTGTTATGGCTATGGATCGTGGGAAGAAAACTCTAAGAAAGAATAACAAAAATCCACTTTACACACACTAAAATTCACTTTACTTACACCTCCTCACTAGAGTCTTGCTTTTGATCACAGCCTCCCTCAACTTCCCTTTTCTCTTACTCCTTTTTCTCTTCCTTTTATCTAACCCCTCTTTTTTCCCCCTTTCCCCTCCTACTGCCTACATGGCAGGTTAGATTTCTATACTTAACTGAGTATATTATTCCCTCCTTGAGCCAAATCTGATGAAAGTAAGGTTCAAACAATGCTCATCTCCCTCCCTTCTTTCCCTCTACTGTGATATGTCTTTGTGCCTCTTCATGTGATATAATTTACCCTTTTCTGCTTCCTCCTTTTCTCCCATTACAATCCCTTTTCACCACTTAATTAGGTTTTTTATCATCACATCAAAGTCAACTTTACCCACACCCTCTGTCTATGTATATCCCTTCTAAATGTTGTAATAAAGATACAATTCTCAAGAATTACAAGTATCATCTTTCCATGTAGGGATGCAAATAGTTTACCCTTATTGAATAATATATTTTTCTTCTTTCCTGTTTACCTTTTTATGTCTCTCTTGAGTCTTGTATTTAAAGTTCAAATTTTCCATTGAGCTCTGATCTTTTCATCAGGAAGTTCTGGAAGTCCCCTATTTCATTGAATGTACATCTCCTCCCCTGAAATATTATGCCTAATTTTTCTGGGAAGTTGATCCTTGGTTATAATCCGAACTTCTTTGCCTTACAGAATATCATATTCCAAGCCCTCTGATATTTTAATGTAGAAGCTCTAAGGTCCTGCGTAAACTGTGGTTCCATGATATTTGAACTGTTTCTTTCTGGCTGCTTGCAGTATTTCCTCCTTGACCTGATGATTCTGGAATTTGGCTACAATATTCCTTGGCATTTTCAATTTAGGATCTCTTTCAGGAGGTGATCTGTCCATTCTTTAGATGACTATTTTACCCTCTGGTTCTAGGACCTCAGAGCAGTTTTCCTTGATGATTTCTTGAAAGATGCTGTCTAGGCTCTTTTTTTGACCAAGGCTTTCAGGTAGACCAATAATTCTTAAATTATCTTTCCTACATCTCTTTTCTAGGTCAGTTGTTTTTACAATGAAGTATTTTACTTTTTTTTCTAATTTTTTTTCATTCTTTTGATTTTGTTTGACTGATTCTTGATGTCTTATAGAGTCATTATCCTCCACTCACCCAATTCTAATTTATAATGAATTCTTTTCTTCAGTTAGCTTTTGTACCACCTTTTCCATTTTGCCAATTCTGCTTTTTAAGGAGTTATTTTCTTCAGTGTATTTTTTTCCATTTTGTCAATTGTATTTTTAAAGGAATTATTCAATTTTTCTTCTACCTCTCTTATTTGATTTTTAAAAAATCCTTCTTGAGTTCTTCCAAGAAAGCTTTTTGGGCTTGAAACCAGTTCATATTCCCCTTTTATGTTTTGGTTGTAGATATATAGACAATGCTGTCTTCTGAATTTGTGTTTTGATCTTCCCTGACCCCATAGTAAGGATATATGGTCACTGTTTTTCTTTGTTGCTTTTTGCTCTTGATCTCTGCTTCTGGGGCACAGGGGGTGCTTCCCAGACTTCTTCTGCTGGGAGATAGGGGCCTGGTCACTGGCTTTGTGTTATAAACTCCTTACACCTAGGCAAGTAGCAACCTATCTACAATTTCCCCTGTTAGAGAATTGCTTGAGAGTCAACATAGTTAAATAATTTGCCCACAGCCACAGAGCTAACAAATGTCAAAGACTGATTGGAGCCAAGGTTTCTTTGACTCTAAGTCTAATATGTTATCTACTAGGCCATGTTACCTCTCATCAATAAATTAAATTTTTACAATTAATTTACAAAATAATAGAATTAATACATATTTAAAAATTAATTTAAATATTATAAAACTAACAGTAATACACATTAAAAACAAATAAATAAGCAATTTATGGCCAATTTCAACATGCTACATTAGTTCTGTATGTGAAGGTATATTTCTAATTTGATTAAAAAGCACTACCTGAGAACCAGCAATGTACTAGGTAACAGGGACAATCTCAACAGGTCTACTAAACTTTAAATAGAAAAACATTTTTGTAGAGTTCAGCAGAATACATGTATCTTTCTCTACTAGATTAAGATCTTCATTTAGTGTAAGCAAATCTGGCTAATTAAAAAAATTCTTTAGCTCCTGATTTTACAGTATGATTTTTATGCACTTATAATATTTTATAGCAAGTTTAGTTCCTGCTAAAACTACAATATTCAGGATGTTATTTTTCTTGAGGCATTTATTCCCCGTGGTGTCAGTAGAAAGACATATGTGCACTTAGGCTAATCAAGGGAGTTGTAGATTTAAATGTTATTTAGGAAGCCCAGGCATTATCAGCTATTCAGAAATCACAGGAAACTTTATATTTGACAAAGAGCTACTAGAAATGATTAACATGCCTTGGTTTCTTGCAGAGAGCATAGAAAGGGAGACTGATGCTGGAGATCCTGCTGTATACTGTGTTCCTAGAAGGTCATCTTTGGAATGGCACTTTTATTTTGATGAGCTATTGCAGATTGCACATACTTAAAGGCTTTGAGAGCCTAGCAGATGTGAAATGATTTTGGTTTGTTTTGAATCCTTGGTGTTCTTGTTTGTCATCTAGCTGCACCACTTCTCAAATTTAGGAAACCATTTTTCTCTCACTGGAGCAAAATGCCGACTACGTTTTGCAAATGGCAAATATAAAAAGAAAGTCTCAGTACAGAGTGACCTCATACAATTTAGCTATAAAATGACAATTAATTTTTAATAATCTATCCATTGCTCACTCTTTCTTTGGGTCTCTTATGATGTTCTTATCTAGGTTTCCTCTCCATCTTCCCTTCATTCTCTTTCCTCTCTTTTTTATATTCTTTTTTTTTATTCCTACATATTTTCATTTTATTTCTTCTAATTTTACCCCAACCCAAGGATTCGGTTAATCTCAAGATTAGGAGGAATTTCACTGGCTAGCTAGTTCAATCTCTATAGAAACAGACATCCTCTCTAACATGCCTACTTCCTGCTTAAAAACCTCCAATGCTGAGGGATACATTACCTTCCAAGGTATTCCATCCCACTTTTGGGCAACTTTTATTATCAGGAAATTCATCCATACACCATGATTAAACATTCCTCTTAATTTCCACGCATTGTTCCTAGATCCTTCCACTGGAACTGAGTAGTTCTGGCCACGGGAGTTAAAAGTATAATCATTCTTTCATGTTAGGGCAGATTTTGCAATGCGAATACCTTCTTTCTCTACTCCCCCCCCACAGTTATTTCTTTACTTCACTGAAAAGTATTTGAGTTCTTCTAGATCTCTCCTCCTCAGACTCTTTCCATCTTTTATAGCCTAGAATCATGACTCTCTAGTAGCCATTTCTTCCCTGGTTCCTCTCTCCTGTATGCCAAGTACAGGAGTAACCATGCTTTTCTCCTTGGCACCATCTCCAGCCTATCTCTTTACTAACATAACTCAGAAGTCTCTACTACTTAGTTAATCATTCAATTGATCATCTATATTATCTGGTCTAGATATCATTTATGCTCAGTTATAGATTATCCCCCTCTCGTCTCAAGGAGTTAAGTGACTACCTCATAGACTCCTTATCCATTCCTCCCCATTCACCTTCTTTGACCCCATCACTTGACCCCATCACTTTGACCCCATTCTCATCAACTGCGCATCAAGATTTTCCTACCTTAGATTTCATCATCATGCCAAACCATGCTATTTTCGTAATCCACAACCCTGAAATCCCAAACTCTGAACACAACTTCCTACCCTATCTTTTCTTGTGCCTCACTCCATCTAAGCCAATTCTTCATCCTCACTATGACCACTGCTCCCTCTGTCCTCTTCATTATTTCAGTCTATCATCTGTGGTCTGGCCTCAGTTGTCTGTGTCCAGTCCTGAGTTTATGGCTGACTTATTTTATTATGGCATTCACCCTTTCCTCTTCAATACTTTATCCTTTTGTTCTGTTTTAATTCATGTTTAGCCAACACCCAACCATGGGTTACTCCCATTATCTATTTTCTCTATTCCTATTTTCTAGCTATTGAACGTTGCTAGAGAAAGTCATATGACGGCACTTCTGGCTTGAACATAAGTTTATATTTCCTAATATCAACTTTGCTATGGATTTGGCATGGAAATCCTTTTATTATTCCTTGATTGACTATCTCACACTCTCTGTAGCAGCTGTTTCAAATCTTCTCTTTTCTTTTCAAGATCATTATAACAGTGTTTTTCCCTCTCCTCTTCAGCAGACAATATAGGTATCTATTTAACTGAGAAAATTGAGACCATCTGTTATGAGCCTATTCTTCCCTACTTCACATCTCTAAAGTCTCTTATCTTATTTCCTAGACACTTTTTTTTGGGGGGGGTGCAGAGTTCAGGCTCCGAAGATGTAATCCTTCTTTGCTAAGGAAAATCCATTTATTTGTGTCCTTTCCATTATCTCTCATCTCCTCTGGGATCTTGTCCCTTTATTTCTTCCCTTGCCTTCTTTTCTCTTCAATCACTTCTTATCCATTGGTTCCTTCCCTGCAGCCTATGAAATTGCCCCAATCTCCTTTCTTAAAAGCCTTCAATTGAATCTGCTATACTCTCAATAAATCACCTTATAGCTCTTTCCCCTTTCATAGCCAAATTAACAGGTTTTTCTATACTCAGTGCTTCAATTTCCTCACTTTTATTCAGTTCTCAATCCTTTGCCATATGGCTTCTGACTCCACCAGTTTACTGAAACTGTTTTCTCCACGGTTATCAACAATTTTAGCTGATACATCTAAAGGCTTTTTCTACCTCTTGGCAGTTTTTGACATAATAAACTATGGCATTTTCTTTAATAATTTATCTTTTGTTGGCTTACTTACCACAAAGAACAACCTTGGTTCTCCTCCTGCGTATCTGAACACTTTTTTTCTTTCACAAAATCATCATCCATCTCCCATTTCTCAAACATTGTTTTTCTTAAGGATATATCCTAAGCCTTTTTTTCTTCTTTTTCTACCTAATCTCAATAATCTCTTCCCTGAACACCACTCCTGCATTACCAATTGGTAATTACCTACTGGTCATCTTCACAGCAGCATCTCAAAATCAACACACCCCCAACACAACTTCCCTGAACCCACTTCCCCAAACTTCCTTCTTTCTCTTTAGTGAATCAGTAGCCTCCTAGTCACTCGGGTCCTTAGCTTTGGCATCATCTTTGGCAGTTTTCTATTCAATCAGTTATTGTTCTTTGTGGATTTTACCCCACTCACACTCCAACATCTCTGCCATTCATTATTGTCACTACACTCAATGATTATCTTGATACAAATGATTCCTAAATCTATTGTCTAGCACTAGTCTTATTCTGAGCTCCAGTTCTACATCAACTGCCTTTCAGGCATCTCAAACTAGCATCCCATAGGTATCTCAAAGTCAACATGCTCATAAATGAGCTCAAGTATTTCCCCCAAACTGTCCATCTTTTCTAAACTTCATTATTTTGCTGTTAAAAACTCTAGAATCTTCCTAATCATTCAATCTTTTTTACCAGCTAGGTGAAGCAGTAGAGTGCTGGGCCTGGAGTTAGGAAGACTTGAGTTAAATCAGGCCTTGGACACTTACTAGCTAGCTGTGTGACCCTGGACAAGTCACTTAACCTTTGTTTGCTTCTGTTTCTTCATCTGTAAAGTGGGAATGATAATAGCACCTACTTCATAAGGTTGTTGTGAAGATCAAATGAGATAATTGTAAAAATTGTCAAAAAAACTTAGCGTAGTACCTGGGACATTGTAAGTGCTATATAAATGTTAGCTATTATTGTCCTCTCCACTCTGATTCACCAAAAATGTCCGATCCATTGCCAAACCTTGGCATTTCTATCTCAAAACATCTCTTGGTATGTCCTCTTTTTTCCATTCATACAGCTTTCACCTTGATGCAGGTTCTCAACCCCTCATTTTTAGACTATTGTAGGAACCTCATGGTTGCTCCCCTTGTTGCATGCCTCTCTCCATTGCAATCTATCCTTCACTTCGCTACCAAAGTGATTAGCCTAAAGCATAGTTATGACAATGTCAATCCCCGACTACCACTTAATAAACACTAGTGACTGCCTGTTACCTCAAGAATCAAATATAAAGTCCCTTATTTGGCATCTTTACAACCTGACTCCTTTTTACTTTTCCCTTTTTCTTACATTTAATGTAAGTTCATGAATTTTTCTTATCTAGGTACAGTTTTTGCTATTTCCCTGTCATTGTACTTGGAATTCCAGCTCCAACATCCATGGCTTTGGGTTGGCCCTCCTACATCCTTCCTATCGCATCTCATTCCTGGAATGTTCTCTTCTTAACTCTTCTTTTTGTCACCCTGTCCCCCTTAAAGACTTGGCTCAAATCCCACCTTCTACAGGAGGTTTTTCTCAGTCCCTTCAGTGGTTATTCCCTCCCACTCTGAAATGATTTTTCATATACTGTGTATATATATATACCTTGTTATACCTAGTTATTTACATATTGTCTCCCCAATTAGGATGTGAAGTTCTTGAAGGTAGAGACTGTTTTTGTCTTTCTTCATAGCTCCAGCATTTAGCAGAGTGCCTGGTACACAATAATCCCTTAATAAATGCTTGCTGACCAACCAGCTTATTTAGGTTCTCATCACCTCTCACCTAGCTTTTTGCAATAACCTCCAATTGCTTTCCTGTATCCATCCTTTCTACTTTCCAATCCTTCCTCCACATATCAGCAAAATTATTATTCCTACAACACAGATCGTATCATATCACTCCTCTACTCAGATATCTTGAATGATTTATTATTGCTCCTAGGCAATACAAGTTTAATTAGGTATTTAAAGTATACAGTCTGGCTGTCACCTTTCCTGATTTATTTCAATTTACTTCCCTCGGTACACTCTGTTTCAGCCAAAGTGGTCTGCTAACTGTTCCCTATACTTGGCCTCTCATTTTCTTCCTCTCTAGATCTTGGCACCAGCTTTTTCATACACCTGAAATGCAGCCTTCCTTATCTCTGCTTCTTAGAATTCCTAACTGCCATTCAAAACTCAAGTCAGACACTGCCTCCTATAAGAAATATTTCTTAATCTCTTAGGTTATTAGTGATTTCTCCCTCCTGAAATTACTTGATTAAAAAAAAAAATCTATGTTATGGTTCACCCCACATCAAGTAGTAAAGCCTTAACGGTAATGATGCTTAAATCATTTCTCGTCATAGTTAATGAGCATACAAAGCCTCTCAAAAGAAAATAAGGCTGTGAGTTTTAGTTTGTATTTGTGTTTATCCTTGATCCTGTTTCCTAAGCCCAGCCTTTTAGCTGTACTTAGAGTTAGGATAAACCTATTTATGCTAGTTACTATGGCTTCTTGAAGTTAGGGGCCATTTTGTTTTCATCTCTGTTTCCCCAGCTTCTACCATAGTGCCTGGCAGATACTAGGTGCTTAATAAATGTTAGTTGATTTGACTGATTATTGTTATTTAAATACCTGATGTAATACAACTAAATGACACCTCTTGACAAATTGTTATTGTACATTTCCAGAATTTTCTCTGCCCTGGGTTGGTAGACATTTATTGTCCCCATGTCCTTGTGACAGAGAAGATCTGCAGGTTCATTTCTCTCCAAATTTTCCCTAACCTACACTAACTTTTTCACAAAGAAGGGGAAATCATTAGAATTGAAAGGTAAATGAATGAAACACAAATTACCATTTCACAGGGCTAAAAAAAAGGCTTAATAGTGGTAATCATCAACGTCATTTATTAAGGGCCTAAGCAGAGTTAATGAGCACTCAAAGCTCCTCAAAGAGACCAGGGTTGTGAGTTTTAGCTTGCATCTATGCTTAACCTTGATCCTTTTTTTAAAAAAATTTATTTATTTATTTTTAGTTGTCAACATTCACTTCCACAAGATTTTGAGTTACAAATTTTCTCCCCATCTCATCCCTCCCCCCACCCCAAGATGGCATGCATTCTGGATACCCCTTCTCCTAATCTGCCTTCCCTTCTATCTCTCCCCTCCTTCTCTTATCCCTTTCCCCTTCAATTTTCCTATAGGGCAGGATAGATTTCTGTACCCTATTTCCTGTTAATCTTATTTCCCAGTTGCATATGAAAACAATTTTTTTTTAACTTTTGTTTTTAAAACTTTGGGTTCCAAATTTTCTCCCTTCCTCCCTCCCTCCCCACCCTCATTGAGAAGGCAAGTTAACTTGATAGAGGTTATGCATGTATACTCATGCAAAACACTTCCATAGTAGTTATGTTGTGAAAAACTAAGTATATTTCCCTTAATCCTATCCCATCCTCCGTTTATTCTATTTTCTTTTGATCCTGTCTTTCTTTAGAAGTTTTTGCTTCTGATTGTCTCCTCCCCCAATCTGCCCTCCACTCTATCATCCTCCTTCTCTCTTGTCCCTTCCCCCCCCCCATTTTCCTGTAGGGTAAGATAGATTTCCATATCTGGAACTGTGAGGAGGGTTCCGCTCTCCCCTCCACTGTGGTAGCAAATTCTGCTATTCTAGTACTCCTCCTCAGCCTGGGACTGCTACCTAAGACCCAGATATTAGTATGGACAAAGCAACAGAGTCCTGTCTCAGTGCTAACCCAAAAACCCCTGTAATCTCCTTCTGACCAGTTTTTGGTGCCCCTTACCATCTATGGGCTGAGAGCTCCCAAAGCAGCCACTGCTGCTGTCACTACAAATTGCAACCTCCTCAGTTGTCTTTGGCATCTCTGGGCTAAGAGGCCTGTAAACTGCCACTACTGCAAGCAGTCACCCCAAGGCCTGATCCAGCTTTGCTTGGCTTGGGTCTGTGATGGTATGGCCTGCACTGACATACTCTCCTCTCTCTGCCAGGTGCAACAGACCATTTCTGCCCACCTTCCAAACTGTCTTGGGCTGGAAATTTGTTTTGCTCCATCTTTTTATGGGTTCTGCTGCTCTAGAATTTGTTTAGAGTAATTTTTAAAAGATATTTAGAGAAGTTTGGAGGAGAGCTCAGGCAATTCCCTGCCCTTACTCCACTATCTTGGCTCTGTCTCTTAGACTTTAAGGGGAACTTATTCAATACACATACACACACACACACACACAAAGACAGACAGACAGACAGAGATAGAGACAGAGAGGAGAGAGATATCCAGCTACCTGTAGCTGAGAGCTTACACATTTGCCATATGTGCTATCTAGGGTGAAGCCCTTTCTTCTGGATTCTCTGTGTACTTTTGAGAGTGGGTCACAAACATTTTGGAGGAAGGAGTGTGATATTTTGTGCCAACTGTTCTTACCCTGCTACCTTAGTAAATATTCTTTTCTAAAAGCTACTTAAAGTTAACTAACTAATATGATTTTAAACTGATGATATTAGGGGAAGCATACCTGTGGGGCTTGAGGTAATGAATCCTAAGAGAGATTTTGCTGTAGGACCAAAGACTTGTGTGTAAGAGGGGATGTGTAAAATGTTACCTAGAGCTTATATTTACTGTTGTTCTTGTTCAGTTGTTTTCAGTTGTGTCCTTCATGTGATTCTTCAAAATTTCATTTGGGGTTTTCTTGGCAAAAATACGGGGGTGGTTTGCCACTTCCTTTTCCAGCTCATTTTAAGGATTAGAAACTGAAGCAAACCAGGTTAAGTGACTTGCTCATGGTCACAAAAGTTGCAAATATATGAAGTTGCATTTGAATTCAGGAAGATGAAACTTCCTGGCTGCAAGCCCAGTGCTCTATTCACTGCATCACTTATGTAGGCATTAAGGGAACCATGAAAGATTTAAGCAAGGGACAATGTAGAAGTAAGATACAAACATATGAAAATATGGCACATCTGAATATGTATTGTTTAGTCCCAAATAAATGATGCAGATAATAAAAAGGAACAAGACAATGGATTGTAAGAGACATTGTATTTGGAGTGAGATGATCCGGTTCAAAACCTAGCTGTGCCTCTTATTACTAAAGGTCAGGACACTACTATTCTTACAGTTGCCAAGGCTCACAACCCCAAAATCATGCTGGATTCTTTCCTCTCCCTTTCCCTCCCCCTCCACCAATATCCAATGCATTGTGAAGTCGTCCTGATTCTCTACACCATCACATAGTAGATATTTGATAAACAATCACTGAATTGAATTTTTCATGTGATCTTGGGTAAATTATTTATACTACTCGGGCTTATTTTCTTCATTTGTAAAATGAAGAGGTGGGATTAGATAACCTCTTAATTTTCTCCCAATTCTAAGATTCAATGACTCTACAGAATTAGAAGATAATGAACTCATGGTCATCAGACTTCACAAAGAATATAGCATTAGAATTGAAATCTGGTACTAAATTTAGATAGATAATCAGAAGAGGGACAAGACAATATAGGTGAAACTTCCTGATCGAAAGCATGGAGTTGGAAATCAACATGGCATTTTGAAAGAACAGAGTGTAGACCAGCTTGGCTGAAAGTGAGTGGTAGAAATTAACATTTAAATAACTGGCAGACCAGTTGGATTAGACAACAGTATGTGCAGTTTGTTATGGGTCCAAGGCCCAGAGATGAATTACTTCCTCAGAATATCTTTCCTCCCAACTTGTTCAGAATTCCCTCCAATCAATTCATTTTCTCCATTAGTTGCCACTTTGAATTGTCATTGTCTCCTGGAAGTATATGTTACCTGGTGTACGTACCACCAAAACCCATTAACATGGAGTATGGTAATGTATTCCAGAATCACAGAATCTCAACATTTTATAGTTAGAAGGGAACCTGAGATCATCTAGTTCAATCCATGCCTATACAAAAATGCACTTTACCATACACCTGATAAACTGCTATCCTGCCTTTATTTGAAAACCTCTTGTGAGGGGGAATCCAGACCTTAATGGAGCAGTTTGATCTACACTTGTATCATTCTATTTGTTGAAAAGATTTTCTTTATTTTGAGTTGAATTGTGTTTTTCTATTATTTTAACCCATATATGGGACACACATTTTCATGGGGCTGAAAATTTGGGGAGTATGTAGCAGTACAGAAGAAGGAAGAGTAAAGAAAGGGCAGTAGTGTAAAGCTGGAGTTCTAAAGACCCTAATGCACACACATGAAAGAGTACAGAGCTCTAAGCATCATTAGGCATTTGAGAGTATTGTTCCATTTATTGCCCTGGACCAATGGAAGTCTCTATTTCACTTGCCCTTCTACCATTTACTAGCATTTATATGTATTCATGAACTATATCTGTGGTCTTGTTAATCCAAAAACAGCTGCATATGGATCAGGTAATAGGGAGAAAATTCATAGCAATGGAAAATGAAAAGTGACAAAGAAAAACTTCCTGATCTTGACAATTATTATTCAGCTCAGCCCTACTGGTGTCACTGCCAAACAGGTTTTTTCAATTTGAGGAGATCTTTTAGCTGAAGATAATTTAAAAACTTTTAATAATCACTATTATGATGGGAAAGAAGAAACAGAACACTGAATTTTTTACATCAACATTTCAAATTTCAAAATTTAATTCACTTTTCCAGGTAGTGAATAATGTAAAGTGGGGAAAGTGCTGAGATAAATTGCAATTATCTTAGCTAACCTTTCCAAATCAGCCTTTATAGATTAGTCATAAAAGTCTCACCTTCTTGTAAATAACTTTACTCATGAGGGCTGAGACAAGATGGCAGAGTAAAAGTAGTGAATTGCTTGAGCTCTCCCCCAAACCCCTCCAAATACCTGTAAAAAATGGCTCTTAATAAATTATAGAGCAGCAGAACCCACAAAAAAAAAAAAGAATAAAAAAAAATTTCTGGCCCAAGACAACCTGGGTGGTTAACTTGAAAGGTATAATGTGCCAGGTAGGGAGAGGAACACAATTTGGCATGGGCATGCAGGCAAAACAGGCCTCAATGAACCTGGAGCAGGCCTCAGAGGACTGAATCACAGGCAGCTGAGGTGGTTTCCAGACTTCTCAACCTACAGATGCCAAAGACAACTTAGAAGGCCAGTAAGAAAAGTCTGTGACTGCAATGAGAGAGAAGCTTGGTCCCAGCCCTAGTCCCCAAGAGTAGCCCTGGGGTTGAGGCTCCTTCTGGAGCTTCCAGCCCACAGGCTGAGGGGAAATTGAGTGGCTGATCAGAGGAGGATTGAGGGGATCTCTTTGCTGGTGCAGGAATCTCTTGCTTTGCCCCTGCTAGGATTTGGGTCACAGTTCTTGCTGGTGGTCATGTGGCAAGGAGGAGTGCTGGCATGGTGAAGTATGTAGTGGCTGTACATAGAAAATCCTCCTCACAGTTCCAAGGCAGAAAAGGGTGCTTGTGGTCACTCATAGAAAAGAGCACAGACCAGGAAAGAAGTAAACTCCTCACACTTGATCATAGCACCTTAGAAGAACTGAAAATTTATAGGTTCCTAGCTGAAAACAGCTGCACAAACCCCCTGAAGCTTGGGACAGTACATTCTCCATGCTGGAAACAGATCCCTATCTTAACAAAGAGTTTATAACTCAAGAAGTTGGCTGGGATCATGAGCAAAGCTCACAAAACAGACCATAAAATCTTTTGGTGACAAAGAAGGTCAAAGTATACAACCAGAACAAGACAACAAAGTCAAAGCTCCTACATCCAAAGCCTCAAGAAAAATATGAATCAATTCCAGGCCATGGAAGAGCTCAAAAAGGATTTTGAGAAGCAAGTAAGAGAAGTAGAGGAAAAACTGGGAAGAGAAATGAGAGTGATGCAAGAAAATCATGAAAAACAAGTCAACAGCTTCCTAAAGGAGACCCCCCCAAAAATACTGAAGAAAATAACACCTTAAAAATAGCCTAACCCAAATGTCAAAAGAGGTCCAAAAGCCAATGAGGAGAAGAATGCCCTAAAAAGCAAAATTGGCCAAATGGAAAAGGAAGTCCAAAAGCTCACTGAAGAAACTACTTCCTTAAAAATTAGAATGGAGCAATTGGAAGCTAGTGACTTTATGAGAAATCAAGACACTGTAAAACAAGCCCAAAAGAATGAAAATATAGAAAATAATATGAAATGTCTCATTAGAAAAACAACTGACCTGGAAAATTGATCCAGGAGAGAGAATTAAAAAATTATTGAACTGTCTGAAAGCCATGATCAAAAAAAGAGCCTAGACGTCATTTTCCAAGAAATTATCAAGGAAAACTGCCCTGATATTTTAGAACCAGAGGGCAAAATAGAAATTGAAAGAATCTACCAATCACCTCCTGAAAGATATCCCCAAAGGAATACTCCTAGGAATATTGTAGCTAAATTCCAGAGTTCCTAGGTGAAGGAGAAAATATTGCAAGAAGACAAGAAACCAATTCAAGTACTGTGGAAACAGAATCAGGGTAACACAAGATTTAGCATCTTCTACATTAAGGGACTGTAGGGCTCAGAATATAATATTCTGGAGGGCAAAGGAGATAGGGTTACAACCAAGAATCACCTACCCAGCAAAACTCAGTATAATCCTTCAGCGGGAAAAAGGGGTAGTTGGAGGGAAAAATTATATGTATGTAGAGATGGATAGATAGATAGATAGATAGATAGATAGATAGATAGATAGATAGATAGATAGAGATAGATAGATAGATAGATAGGTAGATAGATAGATAGATGATAGATAGATCGATAGATAGATAGATAGATAGATAGATAGATAGATAGATAGATAGATAGATGGCACAGGGTGAGTTGAAGATGAAGGGGTGATATCTGGAGAATAAAATTAAGGTGTGAGAGAGGATTATACTGGGCAAAGGAGAAAGGGAGAGGTAGAATGGGGGTAGATTACTCACATAAAACATACAAGAAAAGGCTTTTACAGTAGAGGGGAAACAGGGGAAGTTGAGAGGGAATGAGTGAATTTTGTTCTCATTGAATTTGGCTTAAGGAGGGACTAACATATACACTCAATTGAGTATGCAAATCTATCTTACCCTACAGGAATATGGGGCGGGGGAAGGGGACAAGAGAGCAGGGGGATGATAGAGAGGAGGGCAGATTGGGCGAGGGGGTAATCAGAAGCAAATACTTCTAAGGAGTGACAGGGTCAAAAGAGAGAATAGAATAAATGGGGGGCGGGATAGGATTAAGGGAAATATACTTAGCTTTTCATAACATGACTGCTATGGCAGTGTTTTGCGTGACTACACAGATATAGTCTGTATTGAGTTACTTGCCTTCTTAGTGAGGGTGGCTGGGGAGGGAGGAAGGGAGAAAATTTGTGACCCAAAGTTTTAAAATCAAATGTCAAAAGAATGTTTTCACATGCAACTGGGAAATACGTTGTATGAGAAATGGAGTATAGAAAATTATCGTGCCCTACAGGAAAATTGAAGGGGAAGGGAATAAGAGAAGTGGGGGAGAGATAAAAGGGAAGGCAGATTAGGGGAAAGGATATTCAGAATGCATGCCATCTTGGGATAGGGGGAGGGAAGAGATGGGGAGAAAATTTGGAACTCAAAATCTTCTGGAAATGAATATTGAAAACCAAAAATAAATACATTAATTACAAAATAAAATATTAGGGAAAATAAAAGAAATTCGTGTAGGTCTCCAACCTAATGGTAGCTGAGAGAAGGACGTCATTGGCAATGATGCCTCCTTTGAATGGGAGCTTGGTGGGATGGATGCTATGTGGAAATTGAGATAATTTGAACCTTCACTCCTCATAGACCAAGATGATACATGAATGAATATGCCTCCAAGGTATTGAGGGAAATATTTATGCATTTTTTCCTTACTATAACTTTAAAATAAATATTCAGTTGTAAAATTATAATAAAGTAAAATAACTTTATTCATATTCTTCAAGGTGTATATATATACCCATATATACATACACACACACACACACACACACACACACACACACAACACACACGATGAATCTTGTAAAAATGAGACCTAGAACGCTGACAAAAGTATGGGAGGGCTAAGATGATGGGTTGAAATATTAAGTCTTTTATGTTGTCTGAGCTGGCTTTCCTTTTGATCTACTTTAGTTTTTTGTTTTTTGTTTTCCTGATCATGACTTTATGAGTCTAGTGCATAGAAAAGCTGATCTAAATCCTATTCACCGTCAAGCCTAGTTTTGGAATTTTAATAAAAGTAAAATGTTTCTTTCTACTTCCTGGGCTTATATTAGAGTTATCCTATTCAGTGTCCAACAGCCTGAGAGTCTCCAGTTAGCTATATATATGTATATGTGTATGTATACACATATATTTCTATAAATACATGAAAAATAGCAGGATATATCATAATATAATAAATAATATTAAAATGAAAAATAGCAGGATACATCTGTACATTTATAGATGTATCCTGCTATTTTTTCATTTTTAATATCAGAAATTTCTAGCATGTCAGAGCTGTTGCCCAGATGAATTCAAACCTAGTTCAATTATTGCCATATGATCCTGAAATCTGGTCTTACAATCATTTTGCCTCTCATACTGCATCTAGCATAATTCCTTGAATATTACAGGATCTCAGGATCACTGTCTGCTTATATTTTTCAAAATTAATATCAATAAATTTTATTTCACCACACCATACTACCCATATCTCACTTCCAGCATACTCCCTTTTGAATTTCTAATATACTAATCCTAAAACAACCATGCCCTTAAGTCTGTAGTGATGTATGCTTTAAAAATTAGTATCATTACCACCTTATACTATTGATCTGAATTTTGTTGCTCTTTAATTTTGTCCCCATTTACATAGTTGTAGTAATTGACAGGTATGGTTACACACAGCAGAGAGAGATCAGGACTTAAAGTCAGGAAGTCAGGAAGACCTAAGTTTTAACACTACCTTTAACAGTACTCCTAGAGATATGAACCTGGGAAAGTCAGTTAACCACTCTTTCCCTCAGTTTCCTTATTTGTAAATTGGGCAGAGTACAAATACCTACCACACAGGGTTGTTGTCAGAATTAAATGAGTTAACATAAGTTAAAGCAATTTTCAAAGTTCAAAGTGCTATGAATACTAGTTATTATTATTAATAAAAAGCACAAGTAGGTGCATTCTTTTTTTGGTCCTGTTTTTTCCTCTTTATGTTGCTTTCCATCTTTCTTTGAAATCTTTCTTTTTGTATTTCCTTATGCAGTTCTCTTACATTCAGTACTTCCTCATTTCATTGTACTCACAGTTTGTTTCTTATTTTTTTAAATATTAACAACAGCATAGCTACAAATATTCATATACAAATAAGACCTTTCTTATTAAAATAACTTCCTTGGCATATTCTCAAAGGTGCTTCTCTAGATCAAAGGGGTATAGTAATTTTGTAACTTTTCTTGTCTAATTACAAACCATTTCCCAAAATTTGTGTGTTAATTCACAGAATGAAATCAGGGTGCCCATTTTCTCATGTAAGTGATTATCTTTGAACAACAATCCACTTTTACAATTCTTGACCTGAAAGAGTACAGGACAAATGGTTACTGCCAACATGACCTAATAGGGACACCCCATTTAAATAGAGAAAGGAATGAAATCTGTTTTAGCTTAAGGGATTAAGGGAAGCCTCTTTAATTGATAGCAGGTGTTTAATTCATTGGTAGCATAACAGAAGCTAAAAGCAAATATATTTTCTCTATAGTTAACACTGTGGCAACCCACCTGATTTTCTAACTCCAGAAAGATATTATTACTAGTCAGTTGTACATACCCTCTATTTATGTTATCTTCAACCTTAAAACTGTACCATTTAAAACTTGTGCTACCTGGGGAGATTATTAACATTCTTATTTGTTGTTTTCTTTTTTTTTTCATGAGTTACATGTATGACAGCACTGCTCCTTACTCAACCTCCTGGTACCTTCATAAAATGGAAATTTCCGCAGTGATAAAGCCCTTAGTAACTTGGCATTGATATTGAGTAATAATGCCTTATCAAATAGCCTGCTATCATCCTTAAAGGAAGAGACCAAGGACCTGAAGGCATGAAGTGGTATAATATTAATACATTTTGATAGAAGAAAGAGTAAAGACATAAGATTTAAACACGGAATAGGTTTGGGTAAGGCAAGTTGGAAGGAAGGTTTGCAGTGAGGAACCTAGGTCAATGTGGTGGTTGTATGAAGCCGTTGAAGATAGGACAGAGAACAGTTGAGAGTGATCTGAAATTACCTTACTCTTTTATAAGCTTCTTGAGAAAAAAAAAGTCAACTTATTTATCTCCTTCTATTGCTCCATCTGTCATACAGCATTATACATAGAAGACACTACTCACACGTTGGCTGAAGGAATATTTCACGAGAGAGAAAGTTGGAATGGGTGCTTAGGGTGAGCTCTGAACATTGTAGTTGTATACCATACAGGTGATCTGAAATTGCTACTGATCTTAGAATACATTCCTTTGTTGCGATTGTTTTTAATGTTTTTTCTACATGGTTTGATTTTATATCACCTTTATTTCTAAATGTCCCCCAACAAGCTGCTCTTTATAAAAATATTTTTAAAAGAAAGGGAAAAAAATTAGTTCAATAAAATCAATCGAGGTATCAGTTGCATTGGAGAGTATGCATTTGCATTAGGCAACACCCCATTGATAAGTTACTCCTCAAACCTCCATTTGGTATAGGAGACCAAGTCAACCTTAACTCCATTTCCAGTTCCTGATATTTGAATTTTAAAAGCAGGGCACCAGGTACCCTCATCTCTTCTCCCCCAACTTTTATCATTTTCAGCTTCTCTTTTGTGTACAGACTTTTCTAGTTAGGTGTAAGCTCACTGAGGTAAAGGACTGTCTTTTTGCTTGTATTTATATCCCCACTACTTGGCACAGTGTAAGCATAAATTAAGCATTTAATGAAGGCTGTCTGAATGTTCTGTTTTTCTTTCTTTCATGAAAGTCTCACCTAACCCAATTTACTCTCTTGGACAAGTATGGCAAGTAGAACTAGAACACTAGCATCTCTAACACATTAAAGATGGACATTGCACTGAATCAATGGAGAGGATTATGGTGGTGTGAGTAGGCAACAACATGCAACCAACAGAAAACTCCAAAGAAAAACAGGAGTAAATGATGTCACCAAAGAATTGTATGACAGAAAGAGTAAGTTGGGTGTACTGTGGTAAGAGCCATGGATGTCAGATGAGCAGTCAGAGCACTGCAGAGCAGTATTCTCGAGATGTTGGAGTGAAGCAAGAGAAGCCTCCACTATGTTGAGTGGATCCTGTCTGGTGAATGTTTAGTAGGACATGGGTAAGAGTCTAATAAGCTGGACAGACATGGATGGGCTGTGATCTACATCATTGGCAGGAACTCTCAAATTGATAAAATCAAGTCACATCCATCACATCCATATGTACAGATCACAATCACCATTACAAATTCCATATTCAGTTTCCAAGGATGATGAGCAATAGTAATTAAGATGCATTTCCTGTTGTCATTGCTTTGATAAAATTTTAAGATTTAAGCCAAATATGAACCTCTTTTCTTCTCAACACATATTGAATATACCTTTCATTGTTGGACATCAGTTTTATTGAGTAGGCACTTTAGAGTCTGGTAGACTATAAGTTTTATGTACAAATATAAGTCTCTAGGTAGTCCTTCATGTAAATATAGAAGATGATTGGCTGTCCTTTAATTGCAAAGGTCAGATCTAATCTATTAGAGGGACATCGAAAAACAAGTTCACACTTTGAGGTAGCACTAATGTAACTCCTCTATTCCTCCCAAATGACTTTTGGTTTATATCCTGTGAATTTTTTCTTGTTTCTATAAATGCTTATTTAAGAAAGACATGCTTTGTTGAAGTATTAGCAAAGGCTGATAACTTGTCCCTTTTCAATCTACTGTTTCTAATGCCTTCTTGAAGCATATAAAATGTTTAAGTGAATTTACATATCTAGGCTCTGGTTACTGAGGTGCATTATAGCAATTGAAAGGACAAATGGAAAGGGCTGCATGTGCTCATCATTTAAGGAAAAATACAATAACAATAACCTTATGAAGCCAAATGATTTTAAAAGACTTATGAACTCTGAACAACACAATGATTCCAGAGGACTGATAATGAAGGATAGTGATAATGAATGATAATGAACTACTTGACAGAAAGAACTTGACAGAAAGGTGATAGACTCAAGTGCTATGATAAGATTGATGTTTTTGGACATGGGCAGTTTAGGAATTATTTTGCTTGACAACGGATATTTTTTACAAGAAATTTTTCCTCCCCAATGGGTAAAAACAAAAATAAAATTGATGCTTAAAAATTTGTAAGATGAAAAATGAAATAATTTTTAAAGGAATTAACGTAATTATTCCCAGTCTTTGAAAGACTTGGCAGGAGGTGACTGTAGTGTGTGTGTGTGTGTGTGTGTGTGTGTGTGTGTGTGTGTGTGTGTAGGTGACATTTCTGTTCCCTGATATAGGGAAGGAATTTTCTTTAATTTGATTAGGGCTAGGGCTAGGGCTAAGGAACTTCCATTGAGAAGAAAAATGTCTCATGGCTGCCTGAAGGGTACTTTCACACACTAAATAATTAAAGATATAAGATAAATTAAAAACTTGATTGAAGATATGTAAATGCCCCAAAGGCATATGGCCTAGGCAGTATCACTCCAAACAGCTGAAGCAGCAGTAAGGTGAAGTTATAATATGGGGCAACTAGAAAATCAGATGACAGAAAGAGTAGGGCAAAGCTTTGATAGTTCATGTGTAAAAAACTTGGAAGCTCCTGGAACATTTAATCTAAATCCCCTCATTTTCGAGGAAAATGAGGACCAGGAAGATTAAATGATTTGCCTGTGGTCAAAGAGGTAGTAAACTTCATAGGCTGGATTTGAAGACATGTCCTGGGATCCAAAGAACTAGATTACTAGTAATGTTCTGTCTCCCCAGTTAAGAGGGGAGCTAAGAAGTCAGATGTAGCAGCATCCAGATGATGAAAGGACAACTGAGGTTTGAAGGTAGAGAGCAGCAGGAAAGGGAGGAACTTCACCTGATGACTAATAAAGACAAAATGGAACAACAATGGGAGAGGAGTTACAGAACTATTTCAAAGGATGAGAAGGTAGAGTTTAAATTAGCAGTAAGGCATAAATTATGCGAACTGACTGAGGAGGGATTTTCCTGGAAGTAGGGGAGAAAAATCCTTTTTCTCAGATCCCTTTGAAATGATAACAATAAAGCAGAAATCTTTTCTCACCTTGGATTTGTTTTCTTTGCTCCTAGAATGTGAGACTATGGGGAATTGTGCTCATTTGTATGTGTAGACTGAGAATGAGCCTACCAGATAATTTTTTTTCTTATAATTTCCTTTGCTATATTATTTAAATGGGAATACTTTTTTTCTTTGATTGATATTTCCTGCCTGAATTGTTGGTAGAAAAAAAACCCTGAATAGGATAGGGGCAAATCACGCCTCGTGTTCCTTCCGTGGCATTGATCTCAAGGAAAATATAATGTCAGTGTTTAATGGGATAACGAAGAGGTGGTTTTAATCTGATCACTCTGTATCTGCCTGATGATTCATGTCATAAAAAAATGAGAGTTCCAAGACAGAAATTTCCTATTCCAGAACTAAATAAGCATTAAGTGAATTGGTGCATATGGCCAAACCATGGATAAATAAAATGCTGCCTAGTGTTTTAAGTTTAAAAACTTGGAAGAAAAAGTTGAGATTATAAAGAACGTATTGTTAAGGCCACAAGACCAGAGTCAGAGGTTCCTTGGGGTGATTAAAAAGTAAGAAAATCCTTCTTCCATTATTTCTATTTTATCTGTTTTCTTCTTGTTGCAAGCTATAGATCATCCTACCTTCTCCCAAAATAACCCCTTCCCTTCACATTGAAAACCCACCAAGGGTAACCCTACTTTTGATGATTTGTTGAGGAGCAGAATAATAAATAGGAACTTTAAAAGCACAAATGAATAAGATTACTAGCAGGACTATGTTCATAATTTACACCTAGAAGAGGTTTTAGAAGCAGCAACATGCAAAGAAAGAGACCTTCAAGTTTATCATACTTTTTTTTAATGCGTAGTGAAAAGACATGTTGGGCCTGATATTTATCCCCATTTCCTGTTTTCTCTAATTAATTCTATTAAAACATTTGGGTAAATGAACAATTATTCCAAAATTTTATTTTTTCTTACATATTAAACTCCAAGCTGCTTTCTTTCTTCTAAGGCAATCACTTTAAGGAAAAAATGATCAAAAAGAAAAAAAATTTATTCCTACAGACCATTAGATTATATGGAAATCCAATGATTACATACTCTCATTAAGAACACAGAGGTATTTAGGATCATTAATCAGATGTAAGGAGGGTGTTCTGGTAAATGTTTAATAACTAGCTCTCCAAAAAAATATGATCATAAACTTTCAAGTTTAATCTACACCATTAACATTATCTCTATCACTTTCTTAAGTCCAGAAAATCAAGAAAATTTATAAATATGAGGTGACTCTAGTACACCTTTGGGTCTAATGTAGTTTAGAGATCATCTACTTCAATCCCCCTCTTTTTACAGATAGGGAAACTGAGACCCAAGGAGGTTGACTTGCTCAGGGTTATACAGGTAGTAAGAAACAGAGCCATGATATATACCTGCATTATCTTAGTATTCTATAAAATCAATGGTAGATTTAACTGTCTTCGTATGTATGTATGTCTAAATGTATGTATATATACTGATTTGGCAAACAAGTACTTTTCTACACTCCTTCTGAACAAAGCAAGAACATATATTCCACTCCAAGCCCAGAAAAAGCCTACACACATGGAATAATCCCTGGGCTTCCTTTGCCTTTTCTTAAGTGGATATCTTCTTGGCTTTTCTTGTTATGCCAGCCTATTAAAAGGTGCAAGAGAAGTGAACCTGTGAGATTAATTTTTTTTCTGACTAGAAATTATTAAAGTAGATAAACAGATTTCCCTCTATAAAGTGATATATACCTTATGTTTTACTATCTATATGATTTTAGTTAGATCATAAGCATTAGAATATGAAAACATTGACATCTCTATACATATAATAGCTAAACCTATATCTATAAATCTTTTCTGTTATGGGTTCACTAATATATACTAATTTTAAAAAATAATTATTCGCTTTACATTTCTAAGTCTACAAAAGGCTTTTCTCTGCCCCCAAATGTTATAGGCCCAATGATATGCCAGCCATCTGGAGGATGTTCCTTCTTTTCAGAACCAATGGGAAGATATGAATTTTCCCTCAAAAACACAGGATCAAAGTCTTTGAAAATAAAGAACCATAAAGTTAAATTTGTTTGACCTCTCAATCCTTCAGTTCCAGTGAATATTTATCTTAAAACTGGGAAAAATGATAAGAATGTCCACATGCAGACGTAAGGCCATTTCTTTATATAACAAAGTACCAAAAACTTCATTCATCTATCTATTCATCCACCTCCCCATCTCCCCTTCCATTTCTTCCACACTCCATCTTCCCACTGATTTATCCATGCATCCATCCATCCATCTATCCATCCATCCATCCATCCAATAAGCCTACATTTATTAAGTTCCTCTATGCCAACCACTATTAGGTGCTGGATATACAAAGACAAAAATAAAGGAATTCCTACCCTCAATGAACTTACATTTTATGAACTTCCACCTTTGAACTTTTGTTTTTCCATACATTTGTTTCCCACAAATAGAATCTCAATAGGAGGCCCAAGTAGTAGGCATATAAATCTTAGAATAACATGTTCCCTCTTAGAAATACCCATGGGGCCCATTTCAATAGTAATATGCCTGAAACTTTGTCCTGAAATTAAGGACCTGAGCACCACAACATTCTTTAAATATACTTTCCTTCAAATATAGATTTTACACATGCAGTATCTTTCATTTTTCTCTGGTGTGACTGCTGACAATACCAAATCACCCATGTAGAAAGCATCTGCTGTTAAATGTGGGTAAAAAATGGACAGGAGAGTTTGTCCAATTCCCTTGTCTCCAATAAACCCCTCAGCACTCTAATTTGTTGTGTTACACTTATAATAAAGCAACACTAGTGTGTTTATGGTCCTTTTGGATTGCTTCAGTTGTTTATAAAGTCTTCCCCTTTAGCTCTCCAAAGTCTTAGGTAAATGAAGTGATGATTTGACATCACCTCACAGGCAAAAGGCTATAATTTTGATTTAGGGAAAATTCATTTATTGTCCTGCATTGAATTCAGACCACACCAAGACCCTGTGAATAAGTGCTGTGCAGCATTAAGTAGCTTTAGTATTCAGCTGTGTGTCTCATCCTTTTGAGAGTTTCACCACTTCTGAAATTCAGGAAGTATCTTCATAGTGTTGGACACCGACAGACATTTTTAATGGCATGATATTTCTAGTAGCCAGCCAATCATCTACAGCTTGGAAAATGAACTTAGTTGAATAAAGATCCAAGGTTAGGGGCTAGAAAAGGAAATTAAAAAAATAGAACATGAAATAAGTTTTACATATATTTAAACAACAGCATTGGAAAAAGTCCTGAGAAATTAATTCTCTACTGATGTGTGTTTGGATTTCAATAACTCAACTGCTTTTTTTAAATTAGTCTTTGTTATTGTGAATCCTTGTGTATATCCTTGAGATGCCTCAAAAATATTGTGACTCCCATAATGAAGCACTCTTTTTTCCTGCTTTCTCAAAAGCTTATTTCATCAGTTTCCTGGAAAAGTAACTTAGTTTGTGGTACATAGTAGACCCTTCATAAATGCTTGTTGACTGAAAATATTAATCAAGACTAAATTTCAGTTTCTTTTATCTCTAAGATCTATTTTTAATAAAGAAGATATTTGGGTCCAGAGAATATTACTCTGTATTTATATTTCACATTCATTATATATGATTTTTCAAATGGTTCTGTGTCTATGGTGAGGTAAAAGTAAACCAATTTATCAGTGCCAAACACATTTAAATTTGTAGTACCATATCTCACCAATGAATGAACTATTTTTCTAAGATGAATATGGAATTGTCATAGATATTCTCAGAATTCTTCTCTAGGAGTCATGTAATGCTCTTACCTTTTACTCTAGCTCCATCTTGAAAATATCTCTCAGGCTAGGAGAGATATGCATGCCATACTGTACAAAGAAGCTTTAATATTTCTCATATTGCTGTTTTGTAAACACATGTGAAGCCTAATGCCAACACCTAAGTACCATTGGACAGGTTATGAAAGCATGTGCTCAGTGCCTTAGCTATGTGGGATAGAGTTAGCAAGTATCCTGCCAACTAGGTGGTCCAGTGACCAGACAATGAATTCTGTTAAGAAAATGAGGCTGGAAAAAAATACTGGACAAGAGAAAGGGTATTGAATTCTTTCCAGTTATCTCAGGCTAGGAGATTGAGAAATAAAGAAAAGAAATTATGATGATGATAACAAATATTTCCATCTAAGGGACCTAAAATTTGAAAATCCCTAAAAATTCACTTTTATTCAACAATAATTTATCAAATGTGTGCTGTGTTCTGGGCACTGGAACAGGTGTTGGGGATGCAAAGACAAAAGTGCGACAGTTTCTGCCACCAAGGAGTTTTTGTTCTACTGAGAGGGACAATATGTATGAATTAGACATTGTAACACACACACACACACACACACACACACACACACACACACACACACTGTGTACTGGGGAGATTCAGAAAGTCAAAATACTAGGAGGTAGAATTTTGGAGGGAAAGTTTTCCACACGTGGAGAGGCAGCCTATACAATAGCATGGGAAATAGCAGATGGAATGTTGTCTATAGAGGAGAGCAAGAAAACCAGTCTAGTTGGAGAATAGAAGGTGTGAGGTAAAGTAATATGTGATCAACTTGCACAGATGGGCTGTAGCCAGACTGTGGAGGACTTTAAATGTCAGAGAAATTCAAATTTTACCCTAGAGGCAGTAAGGAGCCCCTGAAGCTTCTGAGTAGGGGTCTGGCATGGTTAGACTACTTGTGTCTTGGGAAGATTATTTTGAGAACTATGAAAAGGAGATATGAAAAATTAGGAGCAGGGAAGGTAATTAAGAGAGTACTCCAATAGTCCAAGAAAGATGATGAGTGTCTGGGCCAACACAGTGGCTGTGTGAGTGAAAAGGAGAGATGGAAAGTCACTGTAGAGAGAGAATCAACACACCTGGGTAACAGTTGGGTTTATGGGGGAAGGGGAAGGATACACACATAGGCACACACACACACACACAATATTTGTATGTATGTGTGTATATACATGTATGTGTGTGTATACATATACATACGTACATATATATGTATCTGTCTCTGTGTGTGTGTATATATGTAACCATAAGCTATAAGTCATTTCCTTTTTTTAAATCTCTTTGGGATACAGATCTAGTAATGGTATTGCAGGATCAACAGGCATGCACAGTTTTATGGTCCTTTGGGCATATTCCAAATTGCGCCCCAGAATGGTTGAATACATTCACAACTCCACCAACAGACCATTAGTGTCTCAGTTTTCCCACATCCCTTCTATCACTTATCATTTTCCTTTTTGTCTTATCAGCCAATACGATAGGTGTAAGATGGTGCCTCAGAGGTTTTTTAATTTGCATTTTCTTTAATCAATAGTGATTTAGGGCATTTTTTTTTCATATGATCATAGATAGTTTTTTATTTCTTTGTCTGAAAACTGCCTGTTTATACCTTTTGACCATCTATTGATTGGAGAATGATACGTATTCTTGTAAATTCAACTCAATTCTCTATATGTTTGAGAAATGAGGCCCTTATCAGAGATTCTTGCTGAAAAAATATTTTCCCAGGGGCAGCTAGGTGGCACAGTGGATAAAGCACTGGTCTGGAAGTCAGAAGGATCTGAGTTCAAATCTGACCTCAGACCCAACACTTGACACTTATTGGCTGTGTGACCCTGGGCAAGTCACTTAACCCCAATTGCCTAAAAAACAATATATATTCCCAGTTTTCTGCTTTCCTTCTAATTTTGGTTGCATTGGTTTTGTTTGTGCAAAAACTTTTTAATTTTATATAATCAAAATTATTCTTTTTATAGTTCATAATGCTTTCAATATTGTGTTTGGTCATAAATCCCTCCCTTATCCATAGATCTGACTGGGAAACTTCCATGCTCTCTTAATTAACTTATGGTATCACCCTTTTGATGTTATCTGTGTATGCAGTGTGAGATCTTGGTCCATACTTAGTTTCTGCCACACTATTTTCCAGTGTTCCCAGAAGTTTTTGTGAACTAGTAAGTTCTTTTCACAAAAGCTTGAATCTTTGGGTTTATCAAACACTAGATTACATGGTCATTTACCACAACATTATTTACCTAATCTATTCCACTGATCCACTGCTCTATTTCTTAGCCAGTGCCAGATTGTTTTCATAATTACCACTTTATAATACAGTTTGAGATCTGCTATGATTAGGCCACCTTCCTTCACATTTTTTTTATGGATTCCCTTGATATTCATGACCTTTTATTCTTCCGGATGAATTTTCTTCTTCTTCTTCTTTTTTTTTTCTAGATTTATATAATATTTTTTTGGTTGATTGGTATGGCATTAAGTGGATTAATTTAATTACAAATGTCACTTTTTTATGATATTGATTTGGCATACCCATGAGCAAATTATATTTTTCCAATTGTTTAGATCTAACTTTATTTCTCTGAAAAGTGTTGTAATTGTGTTCATATAGTTCTAGGTTTGTCTTCGAAGTAAACTCTCAAGTATTTTATACTGTCTACAGTTAGTGTAAATGAAATTACTTTCTATTTCTTGTTGCTGGATTTTGTTAATTATATATAGAAATGTGCAACTTTACTAAAGTTGTAAATTATTTCAAGTAATACTTATGTGATGCTCTATGATTCTCTAAGCATACCATCATATCATCTGCAAAGAGTGAGAGTTTTGTTTCCTCACTGCCTATTCTAATTCCTTCAAATTATTTTTCTTCCTTTATTGCTATAGCTAGCATTTCTAGTACAATATTGAATAATAGTGATAATAATGGGCATCCTTGTTTCACCCCTTGTTTTATTGGGAAAGCTTTTGTCTTAACACTATTATAGACAATTTTTGCTTATGGTTTTAGATAAATACCACTTATCATTTTAAGGAACAGTCCATTTATTCCTATGCTTTCTTGTGTTTTTGATAGGAATGGTTGTTACAGTTTGTCAAAGGCTTACTCTGCATCTATTGAGATAATCATACTATTTCTGTTGGTTTTGTTATTTATTGATGTGGTCAATCATGCTGATAGTTTTCCTAATATTGAATAGGGTCCTGCATTCCTTGTACAAATCCTACCTGGCCACAATGTATGATATTTGTCATATATTGTTGTAATCTCCTTGCTTCTATTTTATTTAAAATTTTGCATCAATAATTCATTAGAGAAACTGGTTCAAAGTTTTCTTTTTCTGTTTTAGCTCTTCCTGTTTTAGGCATCAGCACCATATTTATGTCATAAAAGGAATTTGGTAGGACCTTTCTTTGTCTATTTTTTTGAATAGTTTATATGGTTTTGGGATTAATTTTTCTTTGAATGTTTGATAGAATTCACTTGTGAATCCATCTGGCCCTGGGATTACTTTATCCATGGGGAGTTCATTAACAGCTTGTTCAATTTCTTTTTCTATGATGGAGTTACTTAAGTATTCTATTTTCTCTTCTGTTAAGTAGAGCAATTTATATGTTTGTAAATATTCATTGAATTCATTTAGGTGGTCAGATTTATTGACATACAATTGGGCAAAATAGCTTCTAATAATTGTTTTAATTTCTTCTTCATTGGTGGTGAATTCAACTCTTTCATTTTTGATACTGGTAATTTGGTTTGTTTCCTTTTTAAAAAACAAATTAACCAATGGTTTATCTGTTTTATTATCCATCCCCTTCCCACAAAATCAGCTTCTAATTTTATTTCTTGGTTCATTGGCTTTCTTACTTTCTATTTTCTTAATCTCGGATTTGATTTTTCAGGATTTCTGATTTGGTGTTTAATTGGTGATTTTTAATCTGCTCTTTTTCTATCTCCTTTAGTTGCACATGCAATTCATTGATCTGTACTTTCTCCATTTTATTGATATAATCCTTTAGTGATATAAATTTCTTTTAAGTACCTCTTTGACTGTCTCCCAAAATTTTGATATTTTGTCTCATTGTTGTCATTCTCTTTAATGAAATTATTGATTGCTTCTATGATTTGTTTTTGACCTACTTATTCTTTAAGATTAGATTATTTAGTTTCCAATTAACTTTTAAATTATCTTTCCACTGCTCTTTTTCGAATGTAACTTTTGCATTATGACATGAAAAAGATTTACTTAATATTTCCACTTTTCTGCATTTGGTTGTGAGGGTTTTATGCCCTAACATATGGTCAATTTTTTCCTAGGTGCCATTTGCTGCTGAGAAAAGGTATATTCCTTTCTATTCCCATTTAATTTTCTCCAGAGATACATCGTGTTTAACTTTCCTAGCACTCTCTTACCCTCCTTAACTTCTTCTTATTTATTTATTTATTTATTTTTGTTAAAATTATCAAGTTCTGAGAGAGAGAAGTTGAAGTTCCTCACTGGTATAGTTTCATTGTCTATTCTTTCCTGTAAATCACTTAAATATCTTCTAAAAATTTAGATCCTATACCATTTGGTGCGTATATGTCTAGTTTTGATATTCCATCATTTGATGCCTTTTAAGAAGATATAGTTTCATTCCTTATTGCTTTTATTTATATTTATTTTTGTTTTTGTTTTGCCTGAGATCATTATTGGTACCCCTCTTTGTTGTTGTTGTTGTTTTACTTCACCTGAAGCATAATACATTCTGCTAAAGCCACTTACATTTATTTTGTATGTATCTCTATGATTCAAAAGTATTTGTTATGAACAGCATATTGTAGGATTCTATTTTCTGATCCATTCTGCTGCTTCCATTTTATGGGTGATTTCATCCCTTTCACATTTATATTGATGATAACTAACTGTATTTCCCTCAATCTTTTTTTATCCTTCTCTCTTACCTTTCATCCTTTCCCTCCTCACAAGTGTTTTACTTCTGATCAACACCTCCCCCAATCTGCCTTCACTTCTATCAGTCCCCTCCCTTTCTCTTATTCCTGTCCCTCTTTTTTTCTTCCACTATAGAGTAAGATAGAGTTGTATATCCAATTATGTGTGCATGTTATTCCCTTTTTGAGCCAATTCTGATAAGAATAAGGTTTAAGTCACAGATAAGTGTTTTAATTGTAATAATAATTATATTATTTCAGTAATATTTTGGCTGAAATCTTGCACTTAAGTACACTTGAACTTCAAATATCAAGAATAATTCAAGTGATGCTAATTCACTTTGCTATGTTTCATTTACATAATCACCCCTCATTTACCAAATCTAATTCTCCTCAGCTCTTTACTCAGTAATTGTCACAACCCAGTTGCACAAACCCTTTTTAAATTTTTTTTCTAATACAGACATATCTTTTCTAACAAAGCTGTCTTTCTAAAATTCAATATCCATCTAACCTCAGAAGAGTCTTGAAGGAGTCAACACTAGAACAAGAGTCTCTTTAACTGTGTTTGCCTTCTTCCTCTTCTATTGGATCTGTTTTTCAGAAGTTTTTTTTCCCCATTTTTATTCATGATGATTCCCATGGGAATTCAATCTCTTCCCTTCTTTGCTCAATCCTCAATATGCAATCTCCAGACAAGCAAGGATTAAATGGTGAAGTGGTTTGTAAACAGGATAAGAGAGAACAAGATGAGAGAGAACTCTGCAACTGCACAGTGAAGCACTAATTTCTATCTTTTTTTTTCATTGCCTGTGTTGCAAGACAAATCATATACTTTTACTTTAGAAGTGTTTGGCAGAGTGCAAGAAAAGTTTCCTTTAATTTGGAGAGATATTTAGGCAATTATCTAACAACTAATTTTAAATGCTGATCTGTATAAATTCCCCCATGAAAGTTTTACTATGATGTCACATTCCTGGCTGTGTTGCTGTGTAGGTGAATAGTAACCTAATGGTTACACTAGGGAAACACATATTCTGGTCGTTCCTATAAGCTAGAAAGTCTTTGGATACAACCAAAGAAAGTCTGTGGACTTGTCATTTTGGGGGCTCTCCTAGCTCAGTTTGCAGGGCTGATTGCTAAGAAGGTTGGCCACCAGTTGATTAATCTCTATTGATACACAAACTTATAAAGAACATGTCCTAAGACAGAGGGTTTACCATCAACAAAACTGAAGGTGAGCACCCATACCAATGAATGCAAATATTCTGATTGTTTTTGTTTTAGACCTGTAGTTTCATTTCTGTATAGAATGTTGTATGATGAAATTTCTTCTGTCCAGGCAGATCAGACAGAGTATATGTCAGTTTCCTCTTGTTAGTGAGAATCAAATCCTAAAGATAATTTCCCTTCTTGGTTCCTCTACCTTTTGAAACATGAAATTATCATGAAAGAAAGTCAAGAAGTTATTAGCTATTCTGCTTTTGGCAGAAAGAGAGAGAAAGAGAGAGAGAGAACTCCAACAACTACCTGGGTAATGAGATCCCTTATCACTACTTTATCGTGACTTTGTGCTAGACCTGAGATCTCTTTCCTAAACTCATCAATTTCTTCTTCCTTTTTCAAGTCATGTACAGTATAATCTGAAGACAATATTATTTTTCTCCTGTTGAACTTCACCCAAGTACTCTTCTGGTTCCATCATAATCACCTACCACAAGCTGTTCAGCCATTCCCTAGTTGATGTGCATCCCCTCAATTTTTAATTCTTTGCCCCCAGAGCTGCCATAAAATTTTTGTACATGTAGGTACACAGATTCATTTCCTTTTTTTTCTCTAATATATATTTTTTTTGGATACAGTCCTGTAAGTGAAACTACTATATCAAAGGGTATGCATGGTTTTATAGTCCTTTGGGCATAGGTTGACATTGCTCTACAGAATGGCTGAATCAGTTCACAGCTCCACCAATAGTGCATTAATGTCTCATTTTTGCCAAGTTCCCTCCAATATTTGTCATTTACTTTTTCTATCATATTAGCCAATCTAATAGGTATGAGGAAGTACCTCAGAATCATTTTAATTGGCATTTCTCC
Organism: Phascolarctos cinereus; assembly: GCF_003287225.1. Classification (NCBI taxonomy): domain Eukaryota; kingdom Metazoa; phylum Chordata; class Mammalia; order Diprotodontia; family Phascolarctidae; genus Phascolarctos; species Phascolarctos cinereus. Next base: position 346,174,537 of record NW_027555847.1, on the reverse strand, counting down.
AATCAGCATGAGTTAGAATATTTTTTCATATGGCTATAGATAGTTTTGATTACTTCATCTGAAAACTAATCATAAGTTTTGATCATTTATCAATTGGGGAATGGCTCTTTCACAAATTTGATTCAGTTCTCAGTTCTCACATTGAGAAATGTGGCCTTCATCACAGAAACCTGCTTCAGTTTTTTTTTTAGTTACTATCACTAATTCTATTTCCTCCATTCTATTTGTGCAGACACCATTTGTTCTATTCTCACTCTCCTTTCAACCTATTTGTCCTCAAAAGTGTTTTGCTTCTGACTACCCCTGCCCCAATCTGCCCTCCCTTTTATCATCCTGCCTTCTCTTATTCCCTTCCACTCTTACTTTTCTGTATGGTAAAATAGATTTCTATACGTATTTCAGTGTGTATGTTATTCCCTCTTTGAGCCAATTCTGATGACAGTAAGGTTCACTCATTCCCCCTCAACTCCACCCCTCTTGCCCTCCACTGTAAAAGCTTTTTCTTGCCTCTTTTATGTGAGATAATTTACTCCATTCTACCTTTGTCTTTCTCCCAGTAATTACTCTTTCACTCCTTGATTTTATTTTTTGGATATCATCTCTTCATATTCAACTCACACCTGTGACCTCTGTCTATATACACTCCTCACTACTCTAATAATGAGAAAGGTCTTATGAGCTACAAATATTACATTCCCATATAGGAATGTAAGCAGTTCAAAATTATTAGGTCCTTTATGATTTTTCTTTTCTGTTTTCCTTTTTATGCTTCTCTTGAGTCTTGCGTTTGAACATCAAATTTCTATTCAGCTCTGGTCTTTTTATCAAGAATGCTTGGAAGTCCTCTATCTCATTGCATGCCCATTTTTTCCCCCAGAAAGATTATACTCAAATTTGCTGGGTAGGTGATTCTTGGTTGTAATCCTAAATCCTCTACTCTTTGGAATATTGTATTCTAGGCCCTCTAATCCTATAAAGTAGAAGCTGCTAAATTTTATCTTATCTTAACTGTGTCTCCATGGTGCCTGAATTGCTTCTTTCTGGCTGCTTGCAGTATTTTTTCATTGATGTGGGAACTTTGGATTTTGGCTACAGTATTCCTGGCAGTTTTCATTTTGGGGTCTCTTTCAGGAAGTGGTGGTTAGATTCTTTCTATTTCTATTTTGCCCTCTGGTTCTAGGATATGAGGGCAGTTTTCTTTGATAATGTCTTGAAAGATAATGCCTACACTCTTTTTTTTTTATTATTATTAATCATGGCTTTCAGGTAATCTGATAATTTAAAAATTATCTCTCCTGGATCTGTTTTCCAGGTCAGTTGTGTTTCCAATGAGATACTTCACATCGTCTTCTATTTTTTTTTCATTCTTTTGGTTTTGTTTTATTGTGTTTTTTTTAAAATTTCTCATGAAGTTATCAGCTTCCATTTACTCCATTCTAATTTTTAAGGAATTATTTTCTTCATTGAGTTTTTGGATCTCCTTTTCCATTGGGCCAATTCTGCTTTTTAAGGCATTCTTCTCCTCATTGGCTTTTTTAACTTTTTTTTTTACCATTTGGCCTAGTCTGTTTTTTAAGGTGTTATTTTCTTCAGCATTTTTTTGTATGTCTTCTTTACCAAGCTGTTGACTCATTATCTTGATTTTTTTGCGTCACTATTATTTCTCTTCCCAATTTCCTGTACTTCTTTTGCTTGATTTTCAAAATCCTTTTTGAGCTTTTCAATAACCTGAGACCAATCCATATTTTTCTTGGAGGCTTTGGATATAGGAACTTTGACTTTGTTGTCTTCTTCTGAGTGTGTATTTTGGTCTTCTTTGTTACCATGGTAAGTTTTTATAATCAGATTTTTTTTTCCATTGTTTGCTCATTTTCCCAACATATCACTTAACTTTTTTACTCTTTGTTAGAGTAGGGCCTTGCTATATCAGATTGCATGCCATCTGCCATCTTGGGTATGAGGGAGAGGAAGGAGATGGGGAAAATTTAAAACTCAAAAGCCTATTGAAGTGAATGTTGAAAACTAAGAATACATTAATTAATTAAAAAAAAAGTAGAGCTCTGCTTCCAAGGTGGTGGGCACACTGTCCTAAGCTTCAGGGGTTTATGCAACAGTTTTCAGAGATACTTCTAGGGACATTGAATTTTTCAGTTTTTTCAATGTGATATGATCTAAGGAGAGGTGTTTACTCCTTTCATGGCTTGTGCTCCAGTCTTTGAGTGACCACAAGCATTCTTTTCTGCCCTGAAAATGTTAGAAGGCTTCCTCAACACTGCTGCTGTAAGTTCTGCTTCACTAGTGCTCCTCTTCACCCTGAAACTTCCACCCAGGATGGTGACCTGGATCCATATGGGCAAAACAACTGAGTCCTGTCTCAGCATTAGCCAAAAAGTCTACTGTAATATCCTTCTGACAAGTCGTTCTACCACCTTTCAGTCTGTGGGCTGAGAGCTCTGGAAACAGCCACTTCAACTGCTGATTCAGTCACTCCCATTGCCTACTCCTGGATTGCTGTGTCTGGGACCTTGCTGGTGTGGCTTGTGCTGGACTGAATTCCACTCTCACCCAGGTACAACAGACCCTTCTGGCTTACCTCCTAAGTTTTCTTTGGTATCTGCAGGCTGAAAGGTCTGAAAACTGCCACTGCTGCCAGTGATTCAATCACTCTGAGCCCTGCTTCTATTTTGCTGGATCCTGGTCTGCTCTAGCATGACATGTACTAGACTGTGTTCCTCTCTCACCTTGATGAAATAGACCTTTTCTTTGAAACTTCCAAGTTTTCTTAGGCTCAGAATTTGTTTCACTACATCTTTTTTTGTAGATTTGTTGTTTTAGAATTTGTTTAGAGTTATTTTTAAAGGTATTTGGAGAGGTTTGGGGAAAGCTCAGATGAGGTCCTGACTTTATTCTGCCATCTTGGCTCTGCACCCTTAAGCTTACATTCTTAACACACAGTGCTAATTCTTTTTATACCCATCCTCATTCCTCTCTAGGTTTTACTCAGGACCTTCTGTACCATGCCTTACCTTTTATTCCTGGATTTTCACTTTAGCCTTTGAATTCACACATTGGAAATATCTTCAGCCCCTATGGCTTTTGATTGGATGGCTCCATCCAGAACCTTCATTTATAGAGAGTAGCTATGCTAGTCATTCTACTCCGGGCTATGCTCTGGATTTTCTCTATCATGCCTCCACACTATGTAACTTCACAAACACGCACACTTTTAGCTTTCTTGTTTATGTTGTCTTCCCTGAAAGTACATGGAAGTCTGGCCACATAGGGCTGTACTGAAGCATGTGGTGGTTTTCCAAGCTGGAGTCTGCTGGTTCCCCTGGCTATGCTGAAGCACCTAGAGGGTCTTAGTGTTGACATTTGCCTCTTCCAAGACCCTGGGAATCAGTTTCTTCTGCTTATTTGTTGATGTGGGGCTTGCTGCTGGGTTGGTGGGACACACTGTCCTGGGATGTAGTTCAATGTTACCCTAGTGAAACAGATCTTTCTTGCCAATCCTCCAAGATTCCCAGGCTGAAAGACTGTTCCATACATCTTTCTGCTGGCTCCACTGTTCCAGGATTGGGTACTATTTTCTGTTTTTCTTTTTTCCAGAGGTCAATATGGGAGAGTGACAGTGACTTGCTGCTTACTTTAACATCTTGGCTCCCAGAAGTTTATATGTTCTTTCTTTATTCTCACTATGCCTCTTATGGGACATAGAACTTCTTGAGTATGAAATTTGAAATCCCTCCTCTGTTATATTTCTATAACAGTGCTTTTGTAGATTTCACTACAGCTTCCTTTCCATTAATATGCAACTGTGGCCCATATGCAGAGTTCCTCTGAAGATATTTCCCCATATGAAGAGTGTAGGAGGATGGTTTCTAGGTGATATATGATTACATGTTATAGAAGTGCTTCGGAGAGACTTGGGCATGTATAGAAAATCTGTAACTGGGAGAGTCAGAGCCAAGGTGACAGAGAGAAGCCAGGAAGTTGCCTGAGATTTCTTTCCCCAGAAACAACATTATAACAAGCCTCTACACATATTCTAGAGTGACAGAACCCACAAAAAGATGGAGTGAAACAATTTTCCAACTTAATGCAACTTAGAAGGACTTCGGGAAAGGTATGTATCACTTAAGTAAAAGGGGAGCACAGCCCAGTGCAGATGTCATCCTACCAAGCCAGCATGAGGCTCTTAGCCACAGCACAGATCAGCAACCAAGGTCCTAAGGTCTTGGCTCAGCAGGCCAGCAGTGAGACCTCCAGTCCCAATGCAGAAAGAAATTACAAGACGCAGAACCCTAGCACAACAGGCACAATTAAGCCAGCCACCCCCAGCACAGTGGGCTAGCTGCAAGCACCTGAGACCTTGACTTGGAAAGTCATTTGTCCTCATCACAAGGAGCCTGGGATAGTGTTTTCTGTGCCCAAGAAGCAAAGTTCAGTTTTAAAAGTCATGAAATTGGCTGAAAAATGAGTGACAGAAAAGAGCACTGGCCATAGAAAGCTACCATGGCAACAGGAAAGGTTAAAACATAAACTCAGAAGAAGACAACATCAAAATGCCTACATATGAGGCCTTAAAGTGGAATATGAATTAGTCTCAAACCCAAAAAGTCCTTTTGGAAGAGCTCAAAAAGGATCTTAAAAATCAAGTAAGAGAGGTAAAAGAAAAAAATAGTGAAAAAAGTTAATAAAGAGTAAAAAAAAGATCAACAACTTGGAAAAGGAAGCACAAAAATTGACTGAAGAAAGCAACTCCTTAAAAAATAGAATTGGCCAAGGTTGAAATGGGCACATGATTTAGACATAAGGGATGATAGCATAAGCAAATTAGGAGAGCAAGGATATAAACAGACAGTTTGCAGATGGAGAAATGAAAGCTGTCTATAGTCATATAAAAATGCTCTAAGTCACTATTGATTACAGTAATACAAATTAAAACAACTCTGAGGTACCACCTCACACACGTTAGATTGAATAATATGACAGAAAAGGAAAACTATAAATTTTGGAGAAGATGTGGGAAAATTGGAACACTAATGCACTGTTGGTGGAGTTGTAAACTGATCCAACCATTCTGGAAGCGATTTGGGATTATGTCCAAAGGGCAACCAAATTGTGCATATCCTTTGATGCAGCAATACCATACCACTGCTTGGTCTGTATTCCAAAGATATCATAAATAAGAGAGGCCTACATGTGCAAAAATATTTATAGCAGATCTTTTACGTGGTGGCAAAAAAATTGGAAATTGAGGGGATGTCCATAAATTGGGGAACGGTTGAAGAAGTTCTGGTATATGTATTGAACAGAATACTATTATTCTATAAGAAATGATGAGCAGGCAGACTTCAGAAAAACCTGAAAAGACTTATATGAACTGATGCTGAGTGAAATGAGCAGAACCAGGAGAATATTGTATACAGTAACAGCCACATTGTGTGATGACTGGCTTTGATAGACCTGGCTCTTCTCAGCAATGCAAGGATCTAAAACAACTCCAAAAGACAAATGATGGAAAATGCTATCCACATTCTGAGAAAGAATTATGGATTCTGTCTGCAGATGGAAGGATACTATTCGCTCTCCTATTTCTTTGTTGTTTTGTTTTATTGCTTCATTCTTGTCATTCCTCCCATTAGTTCTAATTGGTCTTTATATCATGACTAATGGGAAAATATGCTTTATATAAATGTATAAGCAGAGACTATATCAGATTGCACACCACCTTGAAGAGGGGAGAGGAGAGGGAGGTGGAGAAAATTTAAAACTCAAAATCATGCTGAAGTGAATATTGAAAACTAAAAATAAATAAATAAATATTTAAGAAAATATTTGGTGTTAAATACTTAAATGGAAGTGGTAAGATGTAGCTTCCTGGCTCCAGAAGAATGAGACTATCTGAGAGCTAGATAAATCTAATCATAAAATAAATGAGAATGAAGGTAAGCAGATTAATTGAATTTTAGGAAAAAATATATATGATAAATCTCTGAAGGAAATGGAATGGGAATAGAAACAAGTATACGTTTTCTTAGCTGTTCATGGCACCTTTACAAACATTGACCATGTATTAGAATATTAAAAAAAGAACTTCACAAACAAATGCAGAAAAGCATTAAGTGTACTATTTTTGGACTATAATTCAACCAAAATTATATCAGATAAAGGGCTGTGGAAGCATAGATTTAAAATTAATTAGAAATTAAATAACCTAATCCTAAAGAAAGCACAGGTCAAAGAACAAATCCTAGAAACAATAATTTCATTAAAAATAACGACAATGAGAAAATATACCAAAATTTGTGGGATGCAGCCAAAGCAGTAATTAAGGGACAATTTATATCCCTGAATGCACATATCAGTACAAGAGAAAAAGAGCAGATCAATACATCTGGCATGCAGCCAAAAAATCTAGGGGAAAAGAAATTAAAAATATCCAAATTAACACCAAAATTGAAATCTGTAAAAATCAAGGGAGAGATTAACAAATTAAAAAAATTAAGCTCACGAAACTAGAAATTAGTTTTATAAAAAAAAATCAACAAAATAAACTGATTGATTTGATTAAAAAAGGAAGAAAATTAAATTACCACTATCAAAAATAAAAAAGGGTGAATGCACCACCAATAAAGATGAAATTAAAGCAAGTACTAGGAGTTATTTTGCTTAGTTATATGTCAATAAAACTGACAATCTAAGTGAAATGGATGGACAATTGCAAAATATAAATAGCCCACATTAACAGAGGAGAAAATAGAATACTTACATGAAGTCTTATATTTAAAAAAAAATTGAACAAGTCATCAATGAGCTCTATAAGAAAAAATCCCCAGGACCAGATAGACATACAAGTGAATTCTACCAAAAAACCAAGGAATAATTAATTCAGATACTATGTAAACTATTTGAAAAAATAAAGAAGTTCTACCAAATTCCTTCTATGAAAGAAATATGGTTTTGAAACCCAAACCAGGGACAGCAAAAATGGAGAAAGCAAACTATCTATTAATATCCTTAATTAATATCTATAACAATTTAAATAAAATGCTAACAAGAGGATTACAGCAATGTATCACAAAAATCACACACTGTAACCAGTAGGATTTATACCAGGAATACAAGACTGGTTCAAATGTTAGGAACACTGTAAATATAAATGATAATATCAATAAGAAAAACAATAAAAATCATTTGATCATATCAGTAGATTAATAAAAAGTTTTTGACAAAATACAATACTTATTTTTTCTAAAAAAAATGAGAAAGTGTAGGAATAAATGGAGCCCTTCTTAAAATGATAGCAAGTGTCTATCTAAAACCAAGTGTAAACATTATATATAATGTAATGGGGATAAACCTGAAGCCTTCCTAATGAAATCAAAGATAAAGCAAAAATGTCCATTGCCGCCATTATTATTCAATATTGCACTAGTAATGCTACCTATAGCAATAAGACCACAAAAAAAAAAAGAAATTGAAAGAATAAAAATGAGTTCTGAGGAAACAAAACTTGTTCTTTGGAGTTGATATGATCATATACTTAGACAAGTCTATAAAATGAACTAAAATAATCCATTGAAACAATGTAAAACTTTAACCAAGTTTGAAGATATTAAGTAAACCCATGTCAATCAGCGTTTGTACATATTACCAACAAATTGCAGCAGGAAGAGGTAGGAAAAAAACAATCTTTAAAAGAAAAGTAAATAATATAAAGTACTTGGGAGTCTATCTGCCAAGACAAACCAAGGAACAAATAACAAAATATTTTTCACACAAGTAAAGACAGATCTAAATAGTTGGAGAAATATTAATTGCTCATGGCTAGGCCAAACTAAAATAATAACAATGATAATTCTGCTTTAATGAATTTACTCATTCAGTGTCAAATCAATAAAATTAGCAAAATTATTTTATATAGATAAAAAATAACAAAATTCAACTGGAAGAAATTTTGTTTTCATAAATATTAAAAGAATCAATTTTTAAAAATGTGAAGAAAACGGCTTAGCAGCTCTAGATGTCTAACTATATCACAAAATATTAATCATGAGAACAATCTGGTAGTGGCTAAGAAATTAAATGGTAGATCATATGGAATAGAATGTGAAATAGTTACACACTCCATGGTAGCAAATGACCATAGTAATCCAGTGTTTGATAAATACAAAGATCTAAAATTTTATGGCAAGAATTCACTATTTGACAAAAATTGCTGGGAAAACTAGAAAGCAATTTGCCAGAAACTAGTTATAGACCAATATTTCACATCATTTGCCATTATGAGGTGAAAATGCTACATGATTTATACATAAAGGCTGATATTGTAAGTAAATTATTGGAACATGGAAAAATTTACTTGTGAGATCTACAGATAAAGAAAGAGATTATGACCAAACAGGAGCTAGAAAGCATCACAGAAAATAAATGGATAATTTTGATTACATGAAATTTTTTTTTAAAAAGCTTTTGCACAAATAAAATCAATGCAGCTAAAATTGGAAGAAAAGCAAGCAACTGGGAAAGTAATTTACAACTTTTCTTTTTCTGATAAAGAACTCAAATATATAAGGAACCGAGACAAATTTATGTAAAAAAAAAACTCATTCTCTAATTGATAAATGATCAAAGGATATGAATAGTTTTCAGAAGAAATAAAAGTTATCAATAGTCACATAAGAACTGCTCTAAATCACTATTGATAGAAAAATTCAACTCTGAGGTGCCACCTAACTCTTATCGGATTGGTTAAGATGACAGGAAAAAAAAATATAAATGCTGGGGAAGATGTGGAAAAATAGGAACACCATGAATTATTGATGAAGTTGTGAACTAACCCAACCCATTCTGGAAAACAACTAAGAAACATGTCCAGTAAGGTATAAAAAACACATACCCTTTCATCTGGTAATGCCATTACTAGTTCTGTAGCCCAAAGGGATCAAAGAAAAAGGTAAAAGACTGATTTGTATAAAATCGTTTATTTCAGCTCTTTGTGGTGGCAAAAAAATGGAAATTGAGGGGATACCCATCAATCGGAGAATGTCTGAATAGGTTGTGATATATAACTATGATGGAATACTATTGTGTAGTAAGAAATGGTAAGCAGAATAGTTTCAAAAAAGCTGGGAAGACATAAACAATTGATGCAAAGTGAGGTGAGCAGGAGAACATTTATACATAGAAACTACAATATTAGCATGATTATCAACTGTAAAAGATTTAGCTATTCTAATAAATACAGTGATGTAAGACAATTTCAAAAGACTCATGATGAAAAATGTTATATACCTCAAGAGAGAGAGAACTGCTGAAATCTGAGAGCATATTGACACAGGCTTTTTTCTTTCTCTCTCTCTTCCTTCCTTCCTCCCTCCCTCCCTCCCTCCCTCCTCCTCCCTCCCTTCCTACTTTCCTTCCTTCCTTCCTTCCTTCCTTCCTTCCTTCCTTCCTTCCTTCCTTCCTTCTTTCCTTCCTTCCTTTCTTCATGGTTTGTATGGAAATATTTGGTCTTCTCAATGGTTCCAACAGGGGTTGAAGGTAAATATAGAATTTTAAACCCAATTTTTGAAAAGTGCTTTTAAAAATTTAATCATTTAATTTAAAAAAAAGAGAGACTAGAGCATACTCATTACCTATACATTTAAGTATATATGCATGATGTTTTATTTTTTTTGTGGAAGCTAGTTTTTCTGTTCTCCATTCCCAGAAATATCACTTTATGAGGAAAGCATTGATATGTGATGAGAATCATTACATATGTTGTCATGAAACATATGTCGTATGTTGTCATGAAAACTATTTTTATATCATGCCCTTCATAATGATCACTCATTTCTGCCAAGAAAACCCAGTAAACAGTATTGGTGTACTACAATCCAGAGGAACAAAGAGCTGGACACAACTGAATGACTGAAAACCATAACAGTAGTTAGGTTGTTGACCTGGGAAGTGGTTCAGAAAGCCCAAATTCTGTTCTAACATCAATCTTTACAATTGTCATGTATTAAAGCCATCATGTTTGCTCTTATGTTTAATGATTTGAAAGACAGAGACATAATCAGAGAAATAAAGACAGATACAGAAATACAGAGAGAGAATAGAAATTACTGTTTTTAAAAAAGAGACTGGGAAAGTCACAATGAATAGAAAAGAAAAGAAAAAAACATATCAGAAATAACTATTGTACATTCAATTTTATGTCCCCAAACTATAATTTAAAAAAGATTAGTGAATATATAAAAATAAATAAAAATCTGTAAGTGCTTAAAACAATTGATAGATAACTAGAATCACCTAGTTTCAGAAAGAATAATTGAATATGCTAAAAAAAAGTACTTACATAAAGGAAAATTCCAGGATTAGATAGATTTACATAGGATTCTATAAGAGACTTAAAGTAAACATAATTTATTATTTCACAAATGATGTGATATTTGTAAAGCACTGAGCATAGTTCCTGGTAAAGCAGGAATGGTATATGTATGTTAACTACTATTATTGTTATTATTATTTTCAAAAAATAGAAAAATAAGGCACTCTTATCAAACATATAAACACATTCTTATCAGACAAACATGGTACTGACTCTGAAACTAGGGAAAGGTAAAACAGAGAAGAATTATGGGACAATAGCATTAATGAGAATTGATACAAGAATAAATAAAATACATATAGTATTAACTTAACTGCAGAAAAATAAACAAAAAAAAATATTCATTGGAACAAAGTAGGCCTGATGCTAAGAATTCAAGCATGGTTCAGCATTGGGAAAACAATTACCATAATAGATCACATTTATAGCAAGAATCATGCAAGTGATAAAAGATCCCAAAATTTGTGGGATGTATTTGAAACAGTCCTTAGAGGTAAATTTAAATCACTGAACACTTATATTGACAGAAAGAACCATATAGTTCTATCAATAGATAAAGAAAAAAGAATTGAACAAAATATGGCACTTAATTATGTAAAAATAAACACACTACTAGAAATCATAGCAACAAAAGTATTTTTTTCCTTAAAATGAAGCAGTGTTGCATTTTAAATAGAGTGCTGGACCTTTTGACAGGAGACAGGCTTGAATTTTATCTCAGACACCTCTTATCCAAGTGATTATGAACCGAATGAAAGCCAGAAGGAATCATACAAAAGCAGAACCATTTTGAAGTATATATGTTAAATTTATTGTATATTTTAAAAACAAAAGCAAGCTATATGTAATACTGACTGAGAAGCATTGAACAAATGTCTTAATCATTGATTTGTTTGTGGAAATAGAAGGGTGTATAATGACAATACAAGATGAAGTCATTAAGACAAGAAATTACAGATTATTCTTAAGGACAACTGACTTAGTGTTTAGTGTAGAGTATAAAAGTAACTGCATAACATAAGATTGCAGGCTGTCAAAATTTGACACTTCCTGAATATCTAACAGGATATGATGTGAGAGGAAGAATTATGTCAGAAGTCATCTTTCATGGACTGACAGATAACAAATCCTCATAATATGAATGCATGCTTTAAAATATCTTGGATAATTCAATAAGAATATACTAGAACCAGACATCACAGACCTAAATGTTGGCTACCCTGACAGTTCATAAAATCTTTAAAATAATATTTTAAATATGTTTCCATACATAATACTCATAATGTCTAAGCTGTAAGGAACAAAAAAAACCCCTTTCAAAATATAGATATCTGGAAATAGAAATAAAATCATTTGGGAACAAGATGAGGTACATGATATCACTATTGTCTTGTTTTAGGATGCTTTCCTTGAGCTCCTCAAAATGGGTATACATTCTAATGCTTTCTGTTCACCTAGAAATAGAAGGTATTTTATGTACTCATGCAATAGTCCACTGGGCACTAAATATAAAAGAATAATATAAAGACAACAAACTCAGGACTATTGCTAACTTACTATCAAAAAGAAATGAAAAATCAGATAATGATAAATACTATCATGTTAATAACTTACTGCCACTAACATTTGCATAGCACTTTGAGGTTTGCCAAGTGTTTTACATGCGTTAAATCAGCTTTCACAACAATCCTGTGAGGTATATGCTAGTATTTTCATCCTCATTTTGACCATGAGGAAACCGATGTTGAGAGATGATAAATTTCTTTCCAGAGATTACATAGCTTGTATATATCTAAGACATGTCAATTCAGATCTTCCTGTATTGAAATCCAACACTCTAGTCAAATGACTTTGTTTTACAGTTAGGTAAAATGAATTCCAAAATGGTTAAGTGATTTGCCTAGTGTAATATGGATAGCAATCAGCTGTTAGGATCTGAACTCAAATCCTCAGACTGCAAATTCAGTGTTCATTCCAATTTACCATATTGCTACACAGGCTCCTAATTGCCTTCCCCAGAGCTTCAATAGACAAGGTTACAATTAGTGACACAGATTGAAACTCTAGGCCCTCATAATAATATTGCTACAAGATTTCTTGGTTTCTCACTCTCAAACTTCTTCCTTATCCAGCACTTCAGTCCTCCAAAACAATAGGCTGGCTTGACAATAACACATAGAATATAATGAGATCCTGGTTGGAATATACCCTTTTACCCAACTTGTGGGTGGATTCTCCAAAACTCATCTCCAATACACAGTCCTTATGTATGTTGCCCCATCTCCATTACCCACTACTTAGAGTCTTCTGGATCATTTTTTTTTAAATTCAACTATCAACATTTATGAGGTATCAGATCTGCAGTCACTTAGCTCCCAGACTTACATAAAGACATTTAATACTGTCTAATTACTTCATAACATTAGTGATATTTTTGCATCAGTAGGGAAATTCTTTCATTGCAATAAATAGAGATTGAATGAAGTTCAATGAATCCAAGCAGACTCATCATAGAAGTATGGATATCTGGCAAACTGACTGCTGCAGTTTTTAATGTACTTATTGGCAGAAGTGCTCGAGTCAGGTCAAGTCAACAAGCATTTATTAAAGTTCTACTACATGCCAGACACTGTGCTTTTAAATATATAGTAAATTCAGTATACATCTTTCAAAGTCATCCTGGTTGACTGTGATTATTTGTGGAGTGGGGTTGGGGTGGATGGGCAGCTCATTGCTAAGAAAGGCAAAAACGAGTTCCTGCTCTCAAAAAGTTCAGGATCTGTTAACTGGTGAAGAGTGAACAGATCTCATAAGATTAGAAGATTCAACCAAAAAGTCTTTCAGTGAATGTAACCAACTTTGACTTATTATCACCCATACCGTTGCCTAGCCAAAAAAACAAGATGAGGACCCTAAGTAGACACACAATAGAAGGTATTATGCTTTATTGATTGTCTCATTATTAAATGGTGATAGTTGTCTATTTCTATAAAAATCATTATGTAATAAACAAGTAGCCCAGTGAATAGAGCACCTTGCCTAGAGTCAGGAAGACTTGAGTTCAAACCTGGTCTGTGTGACCCTAGGTAAGTCACTCTAACTCTGTTTAAGTTTGGTAATCTGCAAAATGGGGATAAAATAATACCTACCTCTCAAGTTTGTCATGATAATCAGATGAAACAATGATTGCAAAGCACTTAGCACAATGCCTGGCACATAGTGACTGCTATATAAATCTTAGCTGTTGTTATTATTATTAGTATTACTTAAAATAGTGATAGCTAATATATTGATGTATCAAAAATCCATTCTAACACCTCAATATACTTTCAGTGTAAGTGGAGGGTGCTACACAGTGGGAATCTAAAGACATGAACTATAACCTCAGGTCTATCACTAATTGTTCCTCACATGAAATAGTTTGAGCCCCCTCCCCATCCTTTTCTTTGGAAGAGTATGTGACTTTTTCTACTCACTAATCTCTGCCTATAAAATGAGAGGTTTGGGCTAGATGATCTTCAAATGCCCTTTCTTCCTCCAGTCTTTTATGAGTTCTTGAGATGCCAATGCATGACTGGAAGGTCAGGACTTTTTCAGAATGCTTCAAGCTTCAACATTCTCAGGCTTAGTATAATCCCCCAAATCATGCTGGTCTAGATTTCTTCACTCTAGTCTCTCCAGTTCAACATACTGTCTTCCTCTTTCACTCTCACAAGAAGAGAAAAAAGAGGGGAGACAGGAAGAAAAAGGAATATTGAGAGACCACCATTTTGAGGAGAGTAGATTGGATTCCAAACATCTCTCCTTTTTCAACCCAGGCCACATGCCCCATACCCCATGCCCCATTCCCCAATAGTTTATATCTTTATATGGGCCTTCAAGTTTTTTCTTCTCTACATAACCTCTTTAACAGTAACAGTTTTACAAAACACTCCCACATTTGTTGTCTCATTAGATCATCACAACAAGCTAAGAAGTAATGAGGGAAAGGATTACTTTTCTCTCCTAATATTCTACACACACACACACACACACACACACACACACACACACACACGAGAGAGAGAGAGAGAGAGAGAGAGAGAGAGAGAGAGAGAGAGAGAGAGAGAGAGAGAATGAATCAGAAAGAGTTGTATTAGATTCCTAAGGTCCCTTTCATCTATAAAATTCTGTCATTAGATGAATGTATGAATCCAGACTCCTAGTCCAGTTTATCCTACCTTTTGTTTTTGATCAGACTTGTGATTTCACTGCAGGAGATTTTCATTTAGACCATTTGCTTTATCAGTGTAGATTGCCACCTCTCCTGTAACTCGTAATCTTTTAGAATTGCCTTGGGGAACGTGCAGGGCTGAAAGGTTAAGTGATTTGCCCAGGCTTGCAAAGCCCATCTTGTGAGGTAGATCTTGAACTGAGGGCTCTCTTCTCCATGGTTGTTCTCCATCCTTCATACCACACAGACAAGATCCTGATCCCCATCAACTGCATTGCTATTAAATGAATGTTAAATATAAAAGAATTTTATTATTTCTCTTATAATTTTCTTTTTAGAGTGTATTTTTTAAAAATTGTTTTTCAAGTGGTATGTGAAGGTTTAATTAGGCTTTATTGACTTTGGAACCAGGACTACATAGGTTTGCAAAAATGTATTTTATCTTTTCTCATCTTCCTCTACCTCTTTTATTTTTCCTAAAGTTCTTGGCACTGGAGGAAAATATCATGAAAAATAGCCTTGCTCAAATTGGTCACAGTTAGTTTGTCAACAACGATGATGAATAATGTGTAAGGATGTTGCTCCTTAATAAATCTTTGTTGAAATAAATATTGGGTCAAATTCTAATGTGAATGCAATGAGAATACAAACTAGCCAAAATATAATGCATACATTTTTTGGTGTATGCATTTCAAAATGAGAAGGCAAGGGTAGAGTAAGAGAAAGAAGGACTAACATATTGGTATACATTATTTCTGGAGTGGATTCACATAATTATTTCTTCACTATTACAGTTTGTTATACTAAACCAGGAGATTCTTCTGACATAGTTATGTGATGCTATATCCTAATAGAATGTACTAGTTGGGGAAGGGATTTGTATAAAATATAGGGAGAGGAGGGCAGAAACTTGACAATTTTGAACCTTGACCAATACAAAATCAACATACTATAGGAAACAATAGAGAGATCAAACCAAATAGTTATTTTTAATACCTTGGATGACAGAATGAGGATCATAAAAGAGTTCCAAAGTCTGAATTTTAACTAGATAGAATTTTAAGTCCTCAACTTAGGTATATATATAAAATAATTAACCGTTTATGATGGAGAATACATTACAAATGCAGTTAATGTGGAGAAAATTGAGGATTGTAAAGTAATATACTGGTACAGAATTGATTATAAATTAGTCACAGATTTAGAGCTACAAAGACTTAAAATCTATAGAGTCCTATCCTCTAATGCTTCCTTCCTTCCTTCCTTCCTTCCTTCCTTCTTCCTTCCTTCCTTCCTTCCTTCCTTCCTTCCTTCCTTCCTTCCTTCCTTCCTTTCTTTCTTTCTTTCTTCTTTCTTCTTTCTTTCTTTCTTTCTTTCTTTCTTTCTTTCTTTCTTCTTTTCATTTTTCCTTCTTTCCTTTCTAACTTCCTTTCCTTTCTTTCTTTGCTTTGGTTGCTTTGGTTTTGTTGTGCAAAAGTTTTTTTTTTAATTTAATACAATCAAAATAATCTCTTTTACATTTTGTAATGCTCTCTATGTTTTGTTTGGTCATGAATCTTTTTAGTGCTTTAAGCATTTACTATTGAAATAGTCTGATGGTAGATATGTTGTGTCAAAGAAGCATATCTATATATATTTCTATCTATATCCATATTCAAATTTTTCTCTACATCTGGCTGTATATTTTCAGTGAATCTCCAGAAGATAACATTAGACCAGTATACAGAAATCATAGGAAGAAAAATGTAGGTTTTCCAACTGCTGTGTTATTTCAGAATGAAATGGATTGTCTCATGAGCTAGAGACCTTCCCACCACTGATCATGTGAAAGCATAAGCTGAATGACCGTTTAGCAAGGATGTTGCAGAAGATTACTGCATGAAGTAGTTATATGGAGAAAATGAGCTTAAAGATCATTTCTAATTCTAAGAGACTGCAATTTTGTAACACAGATTATAAAATAGTTACTTGCTTTGGGAATTGATTTTTATTCATTCCAAAGTATGAATATATAGAGAATAAAATATCTTCTCATGTTATGACCAATTCATTTTGCCAAATATTGATATATCTGTGCACAGATAAATCATCCAGCATGTTGTCCTACCATTCACATAACTTTGCTTCAGCTCTAATCTCTGCTCTTTTCTCCAGTTCTGCCTGACTTTAATAAGTCATACTAAGCAACACTCACAGAGTTGTTTCTCCTCTCTGAGTTACTTGCTTGTGTGTCTGGTTAATGATTCTTTAATGATTGTCAGAACTCTGAGAAGAGGAGAATTGGAATTAGACATGCCCAAACTTCATGTATGTTTCTACTACACTTTGTTTAACTCATAAGAGTGAAATTCTTTGCTTCTTTGAAGAAAGTATCAATGGTCTCCTAAAGCTTTTATTCTCCCTTTAGCCAAAAGATATAGGCATTATTAGAAAACAGTCATAGAGATGGACAAATTGAGGGATATCTTATCAGAAATCAACAATTATTGTGGCTTTTTGAAAAGAAACCTCAGTAATCCTAGCAATGACGTTTTCCCCAGTTTCACAGCTTAATTACATCCACTGCCAGAGCATCATCTTCTTTCTTGTTTACTTTTATTTTCAGGCTGAGGAAGATCACGCAAGTTATAGACAGTTGACCCTCTGAAGGTTTGCTCATTTAAAATTTTGGCTTTCATGGTGTGAAAGTGAATGCGCTATTTGTCACATCCCAGCCACTAAACAAGACACTGATTACCTATGCGAAAAAAACACAGAGGCTACAGAGTGGAGTTACGTAATCAGTTATGTAATATGTTTTTGCAACAGAAACCATTCTGCCCAAAGAACTCAAAGGGGAGGGGAGAAGGACATCTCCAGAAGGACAGTAACACATGAAATTACTGTGAAGTAACTTTAAAAATATAAAGGCATTATACTTTGGCATCATTATTTCAACGATTAGTGTAATTTTCAAAGGATTTTCTTTTTTGGACATATTCACAAAGCTTGTTCTAATTTGTGGCATGTATGTATTCACCTCAAAGTTCATTTCCTATATAACAAGTCTGGAAGCTTAAAATGTCTCCTTTCAGATATTAAATATTTGAAACTGTTAAGAATGTTCTTTCAATTTACCAAATGATCTCTGCTGGGAAGATTTTCCATATTGCAAAGACCTGTCACTCTCTCTTGGCCCAGATGATAATGCCACTGACCCGGGGAGATTTCACACCATAGCTTACGAATACAAGAACAGTGTGTAGGGCTAAAAAGACCAGAAATGGGCTCACCATGATCCTTACCATATTCAGCTCATATGAGATACATTGTAGGATTAGAAATTAAAAGACCTGTTAATTCTGGTGTCTACCTCAAGATGGACCCAGTGTTCTAGAACATTCCTTTCTTTGTAGTGGCAAGGCAGATTGGTTTGATACCTATAATCTCAGTCATCCAGAATTAGGTTATATTATTTGAGGATGCTGTTTCATTGCATCTTGAATCATTTCTTGTGCCCTTTCTCACTGCAATTACACTGCTTCATTTTATTAAGTATTGCCTTAAGGTTACTTTTCAATGAGCTATTAGTTTGTTTCATACAGTCTACAATCCAGTCTTCTTGCTGGTCTTTGTACATGCAGCTACATTTCTGATCTCTGTGCCTTTTCACTGACTGTCATCTGTTCCTGGAATATACTTTTTCTCTATTTCTCCCTCTTATTGTCCTTAGCTTAAGTCAAAGCTCAGGTAAAACATCATCAAAATCATGGGGTTTTGCTGATTCTACCCCTACTTCTGTCTGTTGATACCAGCCACCAATACATTATATGTATTTTGTATTTACTTAGATGTGTGCATGTTGTTTCATCCAACAAAATATAAGCACCTTGAAGGCAAACGATGTTTCATATTTATCCTTGTATATTTAGTGCTTAGCATGGTGATCAATGCATAGCAAGTACTTAAAAGCTTGTTTATTGTTCATTTTTTGCACATTTTCAGCTAAGGATAGTTGTTCCTTGTTGTGCAGTACTTCGATGCTGATAGGTTGGCTCTCTGCCATGACTATCTTGTCTTGATATGTTATATCTAGTCTAAATGGTAGCACTGAAAAAAAAAAAGATACAGATCCCCCAAATGATAAATGGTGAAAGGATATGAACAGGCAGTTCTCAGATGAAGAAATTAAAGCCATCTACAGTCATACGAAAAAATGCTCTAAATCACTATTGATTAGAGAAATGCAAATCAAAACAGCTCTGAGGTACCACATCACATCTGTCAGATTGGCCAACATGACAAAACAGGAAAATGATAAATGTTGGAGAAGATGTGGGAAAATTGGAACATTAATGCATTGTTAGTGGAGTTGTGAAATGATCCTACCATTTTGGAGAGCAATTTGGAGCTATGCCCAAAGGGCTATAAAAATGTGCATACACTTTGACCCAGCAATAGTACTTTTAGGGCTGTATGCAACAGAGATCATAAAATGGGAAAAGGAACCCCATGTACAAACATATTTATAGCTGCTCTTTTTGTGGCAGCAAAGAATTGGAAATTAAGGGGATGCCCATCAATTGGGAAATGGCTGAACAAGTTGTGGTATATGAATGTGATGGAATACTATTGTGCTATAAGAAATGATGAACAGGCTGACTTCAGAAGAACCTGGAAAGACTTGTATGGTCTGATGAGGAGTGAACTGAGCAGAACCAGAAGAATGTTGTACACAGTAACAGCCACACTGTGCAATGACTAATATTGATAGACTTACCCCTTCTCAGCAATGTAAGGATCTAAGACATCTCCAAAGGCCTCATGATGGAAAATGCTATCCACATCCAAAGAAAGAACTATGGAGCTTGAATGCAGATTGAAGCTTACTATTTGCTATTTTTTTCTTCTATTGTGTTTTGTTTTCTCTTTCTGGTGGTTGCTCCTATTGTTTCTAATTCTTACTTACAATATCACTAATATGAAAATATGTTTAATAGGAATGTATATGTTTTGCCTATATCAGATTGCATGCTGTCTTGGTGAGGGAGGTGGGGGAAAAATTTAAAACTCGAAAGCTTATGGAAATGATTGTTGATAAATCAAAATAAATTAACAAAGTTAATAAAATTAAATAAAAAATAATCACAGGATGGGCAGAGCCAAGATGGCAGAGGGAAGCAGTGACTTGCTTGAGCTCTCCCCCAAACACCTCCAAATACTCATAAAAAATGGCTCTAAACAAATTCTGAAGCAGCAGAACCCACAAAAAAGACAGAGTGAAACAAATTTCCAGCCCAAGACAACCTGGAAGCACAGTGCAGTGCAGCATGGGCACGCAGGCTGCAGCAAACCTGGAGCAGGCCTCAGAGGACTGAATCGCGGGCAGCTGTGGGGGTTTCCAGACTCCTCAATCCACCAATGCCAAAGACAACTTAGAAGGTCAGTGGGAAAAGTCTGTTTCTGTCGGTGGTCAGAGAGGAAGGTGGGGTCTCAGCTCCATTCCCCAACAGCCTGGCCCGGGGTGGGGGTGGGGGGCAGCTGCTTCCCTAGCTTCTGGCCCACAGACTGAGGGGGAATCCAGTGGCTAGTCAGAGTGGGATTGCAGGGATCTCTTTGCCAGTGTTGAGGCAGGAATCTCTTGCTTTGCCCATGTGTGGATCTGGGTCACCGTTCTGGGCAGCAGTGCTGGGGTGAGGAGGAGCGCTGGCATGGTGGAGCTTGTAGTGGCTGTGGAGAGAAACCCCTCCTCACAGTTACGGGACAGAAAGGAATACTTGTGGTCACAGGCCAGGAAAGGAGTAAACACCTTGCCCCTTATCATACCACTTTGGAAGAACTGAAAATTTACAGGTCCCTACGAGTATCTCTGAAAACAGCTACACAAACCCCTGAAGCTTGGGACAGTACACTCTCCACATTGGAAGCAGACTCTTACCTTAACAAAGAGTTTAAAACTCAAGTAATTGGCTGGGATCATGAGCAAGCAGTGCAAAAAGAGTCAGACTATATTATCTTACTTTGGTGAAAAAGAAGATCAAAATATACAACCAGAAGAAGACAACAAAATCAAAGCTCCTACATCCAAAGCCTTCAAGAAAAATATGAATCAGTCCCAGGCCTTGGAAGAGCTCAAAAGGGATTTTGAGAAGCAAGTAAGGGAAGTAGAGGAAAAACTGGGAAGAGAAATGAGAGTGATGCAAGAAAATCATGAAAAACAAGTCAACAGCTTGCTAAAGGAGACCCAAAAAAATACTGAAGAAAATAACACCTTAAAAAACAGCCTAACCCAAATGGCAAAAGAGGTCCAAAAAGCCAATGAGGAGAAAAATGGCCTAAAAAGAAAAATTGGCCAAATGGAAAAGGAATTCCAAAAGATTACTGAAGAAAATACTTCCTTAAAAATTAGAATAGAGCAATTGGAAGACAGTGACTTTATGAGAAATCAAGACACTGTAAAACAAATCCAAAAGAATGAAAAATTAGAAAATAATGTGAAATATCTCATTGGAAAACAACTGATCAAAAAAATAAATAAATAAAATAAAATAAAATAATCACAAAAGCAAAAAACCCCCTAAAAATTAAAAAAAGGGAAAAAAGATGCAGAAAGAACTGAATGAATTAGGTTAACTTCTTGTAAGGCTTTGAATCTGGGAGGGACTCTACATGTTGTTGATCTTCTTCATTTTGCAGATGAGACTGGGTCTTAGGTGAAGAGACTTCCCAACATCATCATAGTAGGAGAGACTATAATAACTCATTTTTAAAAAACAGACTTTTAGCTTTGATTAGAACTTGTTACTATATCAACTCTAATTTCTATTAGTCTCCCAAAGTTCATTAGTGTGGCATTATGGAAAGAGTACTGAATTCGAAACAGAAAACTTGACTTTGAGTTATAACGGTACTGCTTACTAGCTGTTTAAACTATGCCAAATTCCTTCGCCTCTTAGTATCCCATTTTCCTCATCTGTAAAGCTATGGATTTGTCATTGGTGATTCCTAAGTTCCTCGATCTGATTCAGTCAGCACCACTTCTTGTATAGATGAGAAGACTGAGTGACTAATCTGAGAAGTAAAATGATTTTTTCCTGAAACACACAAGTAATTAATCAGTGGCAGAACTTGGTCTAGGACTCAAGGTTCAAGACTTTAGAATTCATTGCTTGTGAGAACTTGAGGCTAGTGAAACTTTAATTTCACTCTTATTTATTAATTGATTATCAAATAATGGTATCATTTATGTTCTTTCCTCCTCCCCCACTAAATGACTATGTAATACATCTTCAACAAAAAGCATTACCAAAAATTGTCAATTTTAGAACAAAAATATAGCGATGGGGCAAACTTGGTGATTTCATTTGAGAAATCAGGATGCCTCATCAGGATATCTTGAGAGGGTCAATGTTTTTTTCAGTAAAAGCTATAAACTCACTGATGCTAAGGAACACCATGTTATCGTACTTGGATTTTTCTATGTTCTCCTCAAGGCTGATTATACCTTTATTTGCATGAACTGGAGGCTTTGCTGCCTATTCTGTCTTTGCCAAAAAAAAAAAAATCTATCAGTCAATGTTGAGGTTTTCTCAATCTGCCTTTCCCAATATGCAGATGTCCCTTTCATGGCTAAACCTTTGAAATGCAACTCCTTTACTTTTCCAACATAGATCCTTTTTTCATTGCCTTAATCATTTTTTTAAGGCAATTGAGGTTAAGTGACTTGCCTGGGGTCACACAGCTAGTAAGTGTCAAGTGTTTGGTCTGAGGCCAGATTTGAATTCAGGTCCTCCCGACTTCAGGGCCAGTACTCTATCCACTGCACCACCTAACTTCCCCAGTCTTAATCATTTTTGTTACTCTCCTTTTAACCTCCACAAGTTTTCCTACATAATAATAATAATAATAATTTTAAATACAGAGGCTAAAAATCAGATATGAAGTCCTAACAAAAAGACCAGAGCAGTGTTGAGAATAGAGGCAAGATAATTTTCTGACACTCATTTTAGGAATGTATTTCTTTATTGTCATAATGTTATTCTTGGTACTTTTTCTGAATCTGCCTCACAGAAAGCATGTAAATATTTTAAATGTATGATGCTTCCTAAAATTATATAACTAATTGACCCATCTTCAAAATTTAAAGTTTGAGGAGGATGCATTTATGAATTATTTATCCAATATAGGTGTGTGTACACATAAGCATAAATTTTTATAGATGTAGACGCATATCTATATTATTCAGCATACATAATTGGCAAAATTTTACAAGCTTTATTGGGATGAAGAAAAGATATATAAAAATAACTATTATTATGTGTGCATGTGCATGTGTATCACATCATTTATTGTTTAAAGCAACCCTGAAAGATAAGTGTGATATTCATTTTTATTCCCATTTTCCAGATGAGAGAACTAAAGATGACAGAAAGGAGTAAAAAAAAATTTTCAGGATCATACAGCTTCTAAATGTTGAGGAGGGATTCAAATCCATATCCTTCTGCTCCAGCCCATTCACACTCAACCATCTAGCTGCCTGTATAGCTTGTCAAAAAGTAGCTCTGCTCAAACAAATGGAATTTCAAAACAGACATGGTCTTGCCTGATAAATCCAAGTTGCGAGGATCATCATCTAGCTTTTGGAGATCTGAAATTCAAAATCAGTCATTTTAGCTTATTTTGTAGACATGGCCCATAGTTTAACTGACACAAACAAACATTTAAATATATCACATTTAACTCAGGAATTTTATAATAACAACTTGTGCATAAAATGGCTCTTGATGGAATGGGACTTTACTACTGTATTTTTTTTTTTTATATTTTGGCCAGCCTCTCATAACACAGGGTTTTCATTATGTGATCATAAAACACATGGTAGTCACTTTTGGTGCCATCAAGAAGGGGAAGTATTGAGGAAACTTGTTCAAAGCCAAAAAATGAGAAATAAAATGACAGAATGCCCCTGATTGCAATGTCACCTACTGTGCTAAAGTAAATACATACTTGCTCAGTTTAAGAAAGGACAATAATCATCTCCAAAAAAGAGCCCACAGGCCTAACTGCAGTAAGTCATGAATAACTAATATTTATTCAGGAATACACAGTTTTCTTTTCAGTAGAATTGCATTGAATACAATAAGCATTCATAAGATGGACTATTGAGATTGAGTTTTTTTTTTCCCTAGGATCTTATCATTCAGTCAATCAAAAAGCATTTATTGCATGCCTAGTATGTACCAGTCACTGTGCTAAAGACTGGAGGTACAAACAATTTTTGCAGAATGCAAAAGACAGTCTGTGCTCTGAAGAAGATCACTGTTTAATAGTGAAGACAACATGCAAACAACTATGCACACAAACTAGGTACAGGATGCATTGAAAATAATCAATAGAGGATGGCACTAGAATCAAGGTGGATCAGGAAAGACTTATGAGCAGGTGGACTTTTAGCTGAGACCTGAAGGAAGTCAAAGACAGTGATGAGGAAGGAGGGCATTCCAGGAACAAGGGACAGCCAATGAAAAGCCCCGAGAGAGAGCTGGGTAGTGTTGTTTGAGGAACAGAAAGTAAACAAGTGAAATCTGATAGCAGAGTTTGCAGAGGATGTTGGGGAGGGGGCAGAGGGCAAAATGTATAGACATTGGAAAGGAAAGGCAGGTTGTATTGCCCTAGAATGCCAAATATAACATTTTATATTTGATTCTGGAAGTGATAGTTAGCTTGTGGGGTTTATTGAGTAGACGGATGACATGGTCAGACATTTGAGAAGATCATTTTGATAATTGAGTGGAAGATACACATTAATGGGGATAGACTTGTGTTAGGCAGACCAACCAGTGAGCTATTGCAGTATTTGAAGCATGACATGATAAGCACCTGCACTAGGGTAGTGGCAGCATTAGAAGAGAGAAAGGGAGATAATGTATTACATGTTAAAAGGGAAAAATCCATAGGCCTTGGCAACAAATTAGTTATGGGGAGGGATAGAGACTGAGGAATCAAAGATGACTAGATAGCAAGCCTAGTTGACTGGAACGACAATATTGCCCTCAACAGAAATAGAGACTTTTGGGTCATGTGACCAACAAGATGACTAACTAGATATTTTCTCTGACCCTCACCTCTCGACTTCTCCAAAACAGTAATTATTTTCCAAAGATAGAACAACCTGGTCTGGGATACCAAAAATCCAAAAGAAGATTAAATACACACACACACACACACACACCACCACAAACTGATACCTGCCTTGAGCTTACTTAGTACAAGATGCTGTGCCCAAGTAGATTAAAAAAAATGAGAATTATGAGAGAATTTATGGCCTATGCAGCAGAAATAATTAGTAGAATATATAACCTTAAATCTGTGACAGAAAGTCTCACCAAAGAAATAAAAGAAAGTATAACTGATTAGGAATGCAAATACCTAAAAATAAGAATAATTTAGATAAAAAAAGAAAAAAAAACAATAATATTACTAAAAGACAACAAGCTCTCAATTCAGGTAAACTATATTAGTCTTGATGACAGGATGAATGGAGAAAAACTAAGGATTATAGGTCTCCAAGAAGAACATTACAGACATAAAACCTGAACACCACAATGAAAGAAATAACACAATAAGACTACCCAAACTTCTGAATGTTAAAAGGAAATATCAATTAAAAGAATGCATAGATCTCTTCCAGGAAGAAAAAAAAAGAGACCAAGGCCACGAAGTCCAAGACACAGTAGTTAAACTTAACAATTCATTTTAGAAACACCAAATTGTGCCAAGTAACCAAGAGAAAAAATTTTCAAATACAAAGGAAATTATTTTATCAGGGGACCATCTTGTACCTACTAGGAAATGGGATAATATGTTTTGAAGAACAACGGAGCTCAGGTTGTAGCCCAGGGTGACCTACTCTGCACATCTGAATTTAGCCATATGTGACAGAAGGTAGATTTTCAATAATAAAGAGGCATTCAAAACATTCTTAGAAAGAAAACCAGAGCTAACAAGATTATTTACTTCTTAAATACCCTCCGTGTAGGAGAGAATGAATGCAGAAACCAAGGACAGAGAAAGCAACAAAATGAAAGCAGAATGAAAGCAGAACTATTTAGGAGACTTTTTTTCTAAATGC
The DNA here is from genome assembly GCF_003287225.1 of Phascolarctos cinereus. NCBI lineage: Eukaryota > Metazoa > Chordata > Mammalia > Diprotodontia > Phascolarctidae > Phascolarctos > Phascolarctos cinereus. The sequence continues at coordinate 346,148,830 of NW_027555847.1, read as the reverse complement.
ACACAAGGAAACAGGGGTGAAGTTCGAAGTCAGAGAGGTATGCCTGGTGCTTTATGGATGAAATCTAATTACATCCAGCCTACAGGTGAATCAATGTCTTTTGTGGGATTACATTATGAAATGGGAAGATACACGGATGCAGGGAGGGTGGGAGCAGGATAGAGGGAAATGTTGATGTGCCTGAGTTAAATCAAGGGCTAGCAATAGAAGAAAATTCTCCCAGCCAATGAACCTACAGGAAAAAGGGGTGAGGAGAAGGGAGGAAGGATTACAAAGAGGGAACGGATAAAAGAGACTTTTTTTTTTTTGGTAATGAGAAAATTATTGGAGCTGAGAGATGGAGTGGCTTGTTCTTAGAATAGCCAGAAGCCAGTGTCATTGGATCAAAGGGCAGTTGTTGGGAAGAAAAAAAAAAACCCAAAAAACTGAAAAATTAGAAGGGAGCTAGTTTATAAGGATTTTTGAAAAGGAGACTCGATTATTGGGCTTATACTCCAAGGAAATCATTGATAGGAAGAAAATCTCCACATAAACACATATATTTGGAGCAGAACTTTTTTGTGATAGTGAAGAATTGGAAAAAAATGTAGATTGCATGGTAAATAAGCTTATTGTGGTATATGTATATAAAGGAATATTACTGTGCTGTAAGGAATGGTGTAATTAATTCAGAGAAGCATAGAAAAATTTACATGAACTCATGCAGAGTAAAGTAAGCAAAGCCAAGAAAACAATATACACAATGGCTCCAACAATGTATGTTGAACGGACAGACATGCAAAAAAAAAAACATAAGAGGATGTAACAAAATTGTAAATACCAAGAGATCAAACAAAGAGATATAAGAGAGTATCTGCAACAAATCCTTTCATGTGGGTGGGAGACGCACAAGTGCTACACATTGGATGTGTTTTTTTTTTTACTTTTTAAATATATTGGTCATTTGTGCTGATTTTCTTCTTTTTCTTTTTTTTTTCTGGCTTAAATACTTTTTGTTTTATGGATGGCTCTCTGAGTAGGGGAAGGAGAAAGATACTTGGAATAACTATGATGATATAAGAGAAAACCCCAGACAGCATAATAAAAAAGTTATTTAAAACAGTAATACAGAACTTAGGAAGAGGGGGTATTTTAGAGTGAAAGATAATAAGTTCAGTCTGAGATACGTTGAGTTTAAGATGTCTATGGGGCATCTAGTTCTATATGTCCAATATGGGTTGGAATGAAAGACCAGAAGTCAGCAGAGAGATTCTGTGGTAAGTAGATTGAAGAATCATCAACACAGACAGATAATTGAATCCATGGGAGATAATGAAATCATTAAGAGAAATAATATATAGGGAGAAGAGAAAAGGGCACAGGACAGACCTTATGGGAAATCTACAGTTAAATAGGCATGGATGCCTACTGGATGGAGATCCAGCATAAAAGACTGAGAAGTGGTCAAATAGGAGAACCAGGAGAGAGTAATGTCACAAAAACCTAGAGAACAAAGTATCAAGGAGAAAAAGGTGATTGATAGTGAGATCAAGAAGGATGAGGATTGAGAAAAGAGTATTACCTTGTGAAATGAAAAGATCCTTAGTAACTTTGGTGGGAGCAATTGGTTGAATAATAAGGACAAAAGCCATACCATAGAGAGATGAGAAGAGAGTCAGAGGAAATGAAGTGAATGTTTCTATTATAGATGGCCTTCTCAAGGAAATTAGTCACAAAATAGAGGAGAGATATAGGAAGATAGCTTCCAGGGATAGAGTAATCAAATGAAGTTTAGTGAAGATGGGGCAGACATGAGCATGCTTGTTTTCAGTAAGGAAACAGCCAGTAAGCAGGAAGAATTTAAAAATAAATTAGAAAGTGGAGAAAATGAAGTGGCCATTCTGCTGGAGAAGAAGGGATGGACTGGGTTCACTTCTTGCTTGAACTATTACAATAGCCTCTTATTTGCTCTTTCTGCCCCAAAGTGCTCTCCATTCCAACCCATCTTCCACAATAACTTTCCTAAAGCACACATCTAATCATGTCAGCTCCACTGCCCCCTCTTAAAGCTGTTGGTTCTCCCTATCACATCTAGAATTAAAATACACTTTTCTTTTTGATATTTAATCTCTTTATAACCTGACCTCTTCCTATAGTTCCAGGTATTTTTCATATTATTTACTCTCTTCATAGAAATCGATGATGCAATAGTTCTGACTAATTTGCTATTCTATACCTTGCATGCCTCATCTCTGTGCCTTTGTACTGGCTATCCTCATGCCTTGGATTTGCTCCATCCTTCCCATCCAACTTTTGGAATCCTCAGTTTCTTCAAGATTCAATTCAAGCACAGCTCCTGCATAAAGACTCTTCTGACCTCTACCCTTCTTCTCCCACCTGTTAATGTAGTCCATCCCCAAACTATCTTGTATTCGTTCAGTATATATTATATATGTACTTATTTATGTGGACTATTTCCTTCTTCTTCAGAATGTAATCTCCCTGAGAGCAGAGACTGTCTTACTTTTGTCTTTGTATAAACAGCCTGTTTAGCACAGCATCTGACACAGAGTGAATGCTTAATAAATACTGTTACTTGATTGATTGTACAAAATACAGCACCAAACCAATCAGGTCATGCCACTGACAGAGAAATGTAATCAAGACAGGAATCTTTCCACAAGATGGTGAGAGAACAATGACCTTGACCCTTTAGCTTACTTTTTATTTTGACTGAAATAGATTTGTAGCTAAACCAAAGATAATCTTCAAGTGTATAAAACCGTAAGCTACATGATTATGTAACAAAATCCAGATAGATTGCTCCCAGCCTAAGAATAGATCTTTCTTTTTAGGACTCTTTTCCCTGGGCCAAGATTAAGGCTGTCTGCTACAGTTAATTCCCTAACTTACTGTTCCATACTCTTAATTACTCCCAAGATTCTCTTACCCTAAACTGCAAATGGCCAGAACGAAAGGAAAGTTAAGGGGGGTAAGGTCAATCCATCTTGCCTACAAAATTCCAGATTCTAGCTTTCATAATACATGCCTGTTAAATCTTATTTTCGTTGGTGCCCTTTTTGGGCCAGAAGAAAACCTTTAGTCTCCCTACAGGTATAAGCACATGTATAGTTATACAAAGTATAAGCCAACAGCAGGTGTACAAATTAGCCCACAGCACCCAACAGGTAAGGCAGCAGAGCATGATGAGATCAGAAGAACACCAGATATGGGAACAGAAGACTTCAGTGAAATTACTTTGTAAATCTTCAATGTGAACAGTAGTCTTTTGGGAGTATCCTTGAGAGTCATTTAGGCTTTTTAAATCTTAATTTTTTAATCTGTAATAAGTGAATAATATTACATGCACTATTTTCCTCATAGGGTTGCCATGAGGATTATGAAGTGAAAATCCATGTGAAGGCATTTTATAGTTATAAAAGTCTATATAAGTATGAACCACTAGTGTTTCTTGGCAAGCAGAAGTTTTGGAGTGCTTTGTAAAGGCAAAGGAAGACAGTTAAGTAACTGGAAGCCCAGAGACTTTAAAGTCTTAGATTGTCAGTTTTAACTTTTTTATTTTAGAAGCAATTTGGAGTTCCTATGGAATTTTGGAAAGAGAAATTATCTAATTAGAATGATTCTCAAAGAAGATGATTCCAAGAATAGATTGGAAAGGGAAGGCCCCCGTGACAGGGAAACTAACATGGAGGTGTTAGTGTAATTTGGGCATGAGATGATAATATTTACATTATGGGAACAGCTGTGGAAATGGGGAAAGTTAAGATTAACCAGGTAAATCAATACTACTGAGGGCCTTTACAAAAACCCAAAGCATTTTTGTATTAATAAAATATTAAATGCAAAGATGAATGAAATTGATCTAGAAATAAAAGTTGAACTAAGCTGATATCAGGCTAGTAGTAGAGAAAGTAAGGCAAAACCTCTGAAATTGAAACATATGCAGATTAATTCCTCAATGTAATTTTGGTTTTACTATTAAAACACTCTATTCCTTTTATTTGATTAGCTTTTAAAACAATGAGCATTTCCAGTAGGGAAGGGAGCTTTGTTCCCTCCCTCAATTGAAAATGCTCCATTCAAATAGCTCATCTCAGACTTCATTCTTTTGAATAAATACTGAGACTTAAACTAATACCTCTAAACTCCACTAATGTTACCATGTCCCTTTGTTTCTTGGAGTATAGTATGTCTGCTTCACGTTTTATGAATGCTTGTTATTGTTGTTAATTTATAAAAAGAGCTCACTGCTGTCTCTCTGTGTATGTGTTTATTAGATATATGCCCAGAGTCTATTTTTATCTTGCTTTGTATCCTGCCAGGATAATCAAAAAACGCAGAGCTCTTTCTAACGTCATCGGATCAACTCTATGGAGACAAGAAGAAAAACAAGTACTGAGTTCTTCACTTCCTTTCTAGACTTCTCCTTTCTGACCCAATGCCAATCTCTCTAAACTGTAAGTTGGAGGCTTCTTGAGGCCTACAAGCAATTTTTGATGTCATACAGAATTTCTACCTGATTTACTCTCATGGTATAGACAGAATTTTTCCTATTCATTACACATACTGATATGTATATGTTATTGATACATGATTTTGCCAGCTTGAGGAATTCTTTCCTTAAAAGCAGACCATCATGTTGACTAAGGCATACAGTGGTCAAGTGTCATGTTGGAGTCACACAGCTCGTATTAGAGATGGGACTTGACGTCAGATGTTTCTGACTCCAAGCATAATGTTCCATCTACTAGATCAAGCTGCTTTCTCCCTCATTCATTGAGCCAAATATTGGGAACAAAAAGGGCAAAACACTGAGAGCTGTCATGATACCTGTTAAAGGTCAGGCTTAGTAGTCAGAAAGATTAGAGTTCAAATTGTGCCTCTGACTCCTCCTAACTATGTGATTATCAGCAAATCATGTAACTTTTCAGTGCTTCCAGAGTACTCTCTAAGACTATATTTTATGCATGAGTTCTTGATCTGCATGAGTAGAGGGTATTTGGGCCATAAAAAATGGGATACAGGCCATGAATAATATAAAATGATAACCCCTAAAATAATTACAAATTATAAAAAATTAGTATGAAGCAATACTTATGGAAGCTTATAAATAGGATAATTAGATAAATGATAATCAATGAACTCAACAGAAGACATATTTTATTTATTCACTTCTCATTGGTTATTTCTTCTAATAGATGTGTAAATTTTCTTTTCAGTAAGGCATTTCCTATTAATGATTCCTTTTGAAGATCTGTAGTTAACTTTCTCCCTGAATAGATGATATTCTAAATGGTAGGTTCCCTTTCAAGAAGATCAAAGACTGGGCTATTTTCTAAATAACAGGTCATTTTACACAATCAAAGTCTAGAGTCATTTTGTTCCACTAATGGAACACATAAGCATTAGCAGCACGCAGACTGGCACAGAGAGTTAAAAGCCATCCCTGGTTCTGGGCCTTAGGAAATGGAATCTAAATGATGCCATTGAGGATGGTGTCCTGAAAAAGTGTAATTTCTCTTTGTCCTAATATAAGACATACTGGATTGGATCAAGGAACTATACAGCCTAACATAAAGTCACTGACAGTGGTATCTTATGACAAAATGAGGGACAACTTTTAACCAAAGTGATGAAAAAAAGTAGGGCATCCTGCCCCTGTGAATCCCCAAGGTTCTTCTTGGGTCCTTAGCAGCTCTTCTATATTCATTCTTTTTACTGCAATATATATCTAGATTGAAAAAGAACCTCAAAGGCCATTGAGTCCAACTTTCCCCACCCCTCCACCTCTTTTTCCAGATGGGGAAACTGAAGGTACAGGAGGTTTTGTGATTTGCCCAAGGTTACACAGATATTACACATGGGAAGCAGAATTTGGACTCAGGTCCTGTAGTCCAGAATCAGCACTCATTTATTATTCTGGACTGCCTTCCTTGCACCACAAGAATAAAAAAGAAGGGTAAGGTATGGCTGGATTTGAAATTGTGTATAAAGAGTAGTATTAGTGAATAAACTTAGAGATCCAAGCCTGTCAGGAAGAGCTACTATCCTAAGACTTTTAGACACACCATTTCCATGTATAGTATTGTCACTCTCCATCTGTCCCTAGAGATGTACAAACGATGAAACTCCTTAGAAAAACTCAAAAATGCTATGCAGTTGCTTCAGGAATGGGGCAATAGAACAGGAGAATATGGGACAATGTTCCCTCTGATAATCCATCTAGAAGAGAAAACACAGATTGAAAACTGAGTGATGACAGGGAACAGTAAAGACTATCTGCATTGTAGCCATCATTTTCATCTTTCTTCCATGATAATTTTAGACTCCATCCCCAGGTCCTATGGCTCTGATAGGTGAAATTTCAAATTCCCACATTGTCCTTTGCAAAAAGCCCCAGTACTACATTCTGCTGCACTGCTTTGGGACCACAATAGGGGAGAGTGATAGGACTAGACCTTTGATTTCGTTCATAGAGAGAATGCCTTCATGAGATAACTCCCTCTATGAATGCATTTCAGTATCTTGTCTGAAGCATATAGTGGCAGAGGGTTGCCCAGAATACTGAGAAATTAAATGTTGCCCAGGGACAAAGAGTCACCATATATAAGAGTTTGGATTTGAATCCAAGGCTAGCTCTCTATCCATTGCTTCTCAGGGCCACCTCTGTGGCTGCAAACCAATGTAAATGATATTCTGCAACACCTGAGCTCTTATTTTTTAGCCTCTCTTTCAATAATACGACAGCTCTTCAGTCCTCCTGTGCACACATATGTCTTTTTCTTCAACTAGCTTATAATCAAATATTCTTTCACATCTCTTAGTTACTGTTGTTGTTACAGTTATTGTTGTCATTGCAAGTCATTTAATGACTTTCCATTTGAGGTATTTGTGACAAAGATACTGGAATATGAGTCTCCAGCTCATTTTATAGATGAGGAATAGAGGCCAACAGAGTTAAGTGACTTGCCCACGGTCACACAGCTAGGAAGTGTTGAAGGCCAGATTTGAACCCAGAAAGATGACTCCACACCCAGAACTCTATCTACTGTGCCATCTAGCTGCCCCTTCACCACCTACCTTCCCTTTCTCTTAATTATATTTGACAAAACAGTACGATACCAAAAATCAAAGAAAATACTATGGAGAGACTAAATTGAATAAATGGGGAAAATCTATTACATATAGTAGAGAAGATTTATCAGAATTAGGGTTATATGACCATGTTCCCTCAGCATTGCATTGTTCTAAAATTTTGATTAGGTTACCTGCTTCCTTTAGCATATCCTTAGTTTAATGCTTAATATGCCTGGTTCAATCATGATGAAGTTAGAAGATACACCTGGAGAATTAGCCTGCAGGTTGCTTTTTTATGATTAATATTTGGGAGTGCAGCTGCAAATGGTGGTATATATCACTACTCTATATAGATTTCTGCAGAGAAATTCCATAAAACCAACTCTATTTCTTTCTTCTCATTTATCTTTATTTAACAAAATTGACATTTGAAATAAGTATTACTCAAAAGATCTATACTTAACATGCATCAATCCCCCAAAATGTGGTTGTATTTTCAAAAATATTGACTCCCTTGTGTGAGAACAATTTTACAGATAGGAAAATCCCAGGCTCTCTATTAAGATATTATAAACAATTCTTTTCCCAGGAGGATCCAGTTCTAGTATAACAGCCTGACATTGTAAGTTGTTTTTTTCTTTTGATCTAGTGTCACAGGATTTCAGGATTGAACAGGAGCTTGTGGATCATTTGGTACAAAGTGTATCTGAAAAAGAATAACTCCTATTATAACTTTTGACAAACTGAATGTAAATTATAGACTTTTACTGAGTGGTAAATCAATATGTACTAAGGCATCCCATTCCATTTTTGGAAAATTCTACTTGTTGTGAAGTTTTACTTTTATTCTTTTCCTTATATTAATACTGAATTTGCCTTTCTATAATTTTGTCCTAATAGAGCTAGCTCTGTTCTCTGAGGCCATGCAGAAAAATTTAATGACTCTTTCCCAACACTTTCAATACATAAAGACTTCTATGATGATACCATCCAAATTCCTCTCTGTTCTAGGCTAAATCATTCCTAGTTTTTTTCAAATCATCTGAGTAATGATACATTACCCTATTAAGTCTGTTTTCCCATGGAGCAGTTCAGCAGCTAACATGATACCTGTGACAAAGGAGATGCTTAATGAATATTTGTTAATTGATTGATGTGTACCCAAGAACTAGTGTTAGAAAGGGTTTGTTACTTCAAAATCCCATAAGGAGGTGATAGCTTTTAACTGTAAGAAAACGGGTGAAGCAGGAACAGGTTTGCTAATGCGTAACCTATTGCATCATGATCAAAAACTATTGGACCTATAGTATTATATTGCCCATGCCGTTACAGGTGTCTTTTTTTTTAAAAAAAGTTTAATAGTATTTTATTTTTTCCTGGTTACATATCAAGAAAATTTTTGGCATTCATTTTTGTAAGATTTTGAGTTCCAAAATTTTCTTCCTCCCTCCTCTCCCCTCCCCTGTTCTGAAAATGGTAGTCACTTTGATATAGTTTATATATGTGCCATCATGTAAAAATATTTCCATATTAGTCAGAGCTATGAAAGAACCAGATAAAAAGGGAAAAAAAACATGAGAAAGAAGCAAGTAAGTGAGGAAAAGTATGTTTCAATCTGCATTCAGTGTCAATCAGTTTTTTATCTGGATATGGATAGCATTTTCCTTCATGAGTCCTTTGCACTTGTCTTGGGTCATTATATTGCTGAGAAGAGATAAATCATTCATAGCTGATCATCACACAATGTTGTTGGTATGCTGTACAATGTTGTCCTGGTTCTGTTCATTTCACTTTGCATCAAGTTCAAACAAGTCTTTCAAGGATGTTCTGAAATTGCCTGTTCATTGTTTCTTATTGCACGATAGTATTCCATTACATTAATATACCACAGCTTGTTCAGCCGTTCCCCGATGGATGGCATCCCCTCAATTTCCAACATTTTGCCACCATACAGAGGGCTGCTATAAATATTTTTATACATGGAGAGCATTTCCTTTTTTATGATCTCTTTAGGGTACAGATCTAGTAGTGGCATTGCTGAATCAAATGGTATGCATAGCTTGGTGGCCCTTTAGGCATAATTACAAATTGCTCTCCAGAACTGTTGGAGCAGTTCACAACTCCACCAACAGTGCCTCAGTGCCCCAATTTTCCCACATCCTTTCCAACATTTATCATTTTCCTTTTCTGTCATATTAGCCAATCTTATAGGTTTGAGGCAGTACCTCAGAGTTGTTTTAATTTGTATTTCTCTAATCAGTAGTGATTTAGATCACTTGTTCATACCTATAGATAGTTTTGATTTCTTCATCTGAAAACCGCCGGTTCATATCCTTTGACCAATTGGGGAATGTGTTGTATTATAAATTTCACTCAGTTCTCTATATATTTAAGAGATGAGGCCTTTATCAGAGACACTTAATGTAAAGACTGTTTCCCAGCTTCCAGCTTTCCTTCTAATCCTGATTGCATTGGTTTTGTTTGTAAAACATATTTTTATTTAATTTAAGCAAAATGTTTTATTTCACATTTTACAGTGTTTCCTATCTCTTGTTTGGTCATGAATTCTTTACCTCCCCATAGATCTGAAAGACACACTATTCCTTGCTCTTCTAATTTGATTATGGTGTCATACTTTATGTCTACATTATGCACCCATTTTCACCTTATCTTGGTATGTAGTGTGAGATGTTGATGTCCTATTGTTTTCTAGTATTCCCAGAAGCTTTTGTCAAATAGGTTCTTTGTATTTATAAAACACTAGGTTACAATGGTCAATAACTACTGTGTCTTGTGTACATAATCTATTCCACTGATCCATTACTCTATTTCTTAACCAGTGCCAAATAGTTTTGATGATTATTAGTTTATAATTTAGTCTGAGATTTGAAATTGTTAGTCCTACTTCCTTTGTATATTTTTTCATTAACTTCCTTGCTATTCTTGACCTTTTGTTCTTGCAGATGAATTTTTTTGCCATTTTTTCTAGCTCTATAAAATAATTTTCTTGGTAGTTTGATATGGCATTGAATAAGTAGATTAGTTTAGCAGAATTGTCATTTTTATTATGTTGGCTTAGCCTACCTATGAGCACTTTATATTTTATCCAATTGCTTAGATTTGACTTTATTTATGTGAGAAGTATTTTGTAATTGTGCTCATATAGTTTCTGGGTTTGTCTTGACAAGTAGAATCCCAAGTATTTTATATTGTTTACAATTATTGTAAATGAAATTTCTCTTTCTATCTCTTGCTGCTGGCTTTGTTGGTCATATAATGAAACGCTGATGATTTATATGGGTTTATCTTATATCATGCAACTTTGCTAAAGTTGTTAATTATTTCAAGTAATTTTTTAATTGATGCTCTAGGGTTCTCTGAATATACTGTTATATCATCTGCAAAAAGTGAGAGTTTTCTTTCCTCATTGCTTATTTGAATTCTTTCAATTTGTTTTTCTTTTCTTATTGCTATATCCAACATTTATAGTACTGTATTGAATAATAATGGTGATAATAGGCTCCCTTTCTTCTCCCCTGATTGTATAAGAAAGGCTTCTAGCTTATCCTTATCACAGATAATGCTTGCTGATGATTTTACATAAATGCTGCTTATTATTTTAAGGAATATGACCTTTATTCCTATGATCTCTAGTGTTGTTTTTTTTTAATCTGAATGGGTGCTATATTTTGTCAAAAAAATTTCAGCATCTGTTGAGATAATCATATGATTTCTGTTATTTTTGTTTTTGATGTGGGCAATTATGTTGATAGTTTTCTTAATATTGAACCAACTCTCCATTTCTGTATTGATACTGATTAGGGAAATTGGTCTATAATTTTCTTTCTCTGTTTTATCTCTTCCCGTTTTAGCTATCAGCACCATGTTTGTGTCACAAAAGGTATTTGGTAAGACTCCTTTTTGTCTAGTTTTCTAAATAGTTTGTACGGGATTGGAATTAATTGTTCTTTAAATGTTTGATAGCATTCACATGTGAACCCATTGGGCACTGGGGAGTTTTTCTTATACAGTTCATTATTGGCTTGTTCATTTCATTTTTCTAAGATGAGTCTATTTAAACATTATTTTTCCTGATCTGTTAATCTAGGTAATTTATGTTTTCATAAATTTTCATTGATTTCACTCAGATTTCAGATTTATTGGCATATAATTGGGCAAAATATTTCCCGATGATTGCTTTAATGTCTTCTTCATTGGTGATGATTTCAATCTTTTCATTTTTTGTACTGGACATTTGGTTTTCTTCTTTTAAATTAAATTAACCCATGACTTAGTTATCCTATTGTTTAAAAAAACAGGCTCCTAGATTTATTAAGTAGTTCAATAGTTTCTGTGTTTTTTTTTTTAACTTTCAATTTTATCAATCTCATATCTGAGTTTCAGGATTTCCAATTTGGTGTTCAGTTGGGAATTTTTAATTTGTTCTTTTTCTGTTTTTATTTGTGTTTTTTTTTTCGTTTTGTTGATGTAAGAATTTAGAGAAATAAAATTTCTCCGTAGTACTTTACATTCCATAAAATTTGGCATGGTGTCTCATTGCTGTCATTGTCTATAATAAAATTAATCATTTCTATGATTTGTTCTTTGACCTACTTATTCTTTTGGGTAAAATTATTTAATTTCCAATTAATTTTTAATCTTTACTTTGTTGAATGTAATTTTTATTGCATTGTGACTTGAAAAGATTACATGTAATATTTCTGCCTTTTTGCATTTGATTTTAAGGATTATATGCACCATTACGTGGTTAATTTTTTGTGCAGGTACAATGTGCTGCTGAGGAAAAAAAAGAGTATATTTCTTTCTCTTCTCATTCATTTTTCTCCAAAGGTCTATCATATCTAACTTTTCTAATGTTCCATTTACCTCCTTAGTTTATTTCTTGTTTAGTTTTTGGTTGGATTTATTTAGTTCTGAGTGGATAGTTGAGGTCTCTGACTAGTATAGTTTTTCTATTTCTTCCTGTAACTCACTTAACTTCTACTCTAAGAATATGGATGCCATACCACTTGGTGCACATATGTTTGGTATTGATATTATTTTGTTGTCTATTTACAGTACCTTTCAGCAAGATATAGTGTCCTTCTGTATCTCATTTAATTAAGTCTATTTTTTTCCCTCTTACTTTGTCTGAGATCAGGATTGCTATCTCTTTTTTTTTTTAATTCAGCTGAAGCATAATAGTTCCGCTAAAGCCTTTAGTTTTACTCTGTCTCTCTGCTTCAAGTGGGTTTCTTGTAAAAAACTTATTGCAGGATTCTGATTTTTGATCCACTATGCTATCTGCTTTTATGAGAGTTCATTCCATTCACACTCACAACTTTGATTACTAACTATGTATTTCCCTCCATTGTATTCTTCTTCCTGTTTGAATTCTTTCTCTTTTCACCCTTTCCCTTCCCACCAGTGTTTGCTTCTGTCTACCACCTCCTTTGATTTGCCCTCTCTTCTGTCAGTCTCCATCCTCCCTTACTTGATCTCCTCCCCTACTATTTCCCTGCGGGGTAACACAGATCTCTATATTGAACTGATTATGTTTATTATTCCCTATTTAAGCCAATACTGATGAGAGCAAGGTTCAAGTGGTGCTCATCCCCCACCATCCCATCTTCCCTTCCACTGCAATAGGTCTTTCACATCTCTTCATGTGAAATAATTAACCACATTCTACCTCCCCCTTCTTTCTGCATTCTTTGCACTCCTCTCTTTCATCCATCAAACATTTTAGTCATCCCTTCAAATTCACCTTGTACATGTACCCACTGTCTATGTATATTCCTTCTAGCTATACTATTAGTGATATAGTTTTTTTAAGAAATTAAGGGCAGCTAGGTAGCACAGTGGATAGATCACCAGCCCTGGAGTCAGGAGGACCTGAGTTCAAATCTGGCCTCAGACCAAACACTTGACACTTACTAGCTGTGTGACCCTGGGCCAGTCACTTAACCCCAAATACCTTAAAAAAAAAGAATTACAAATATCAAATCATAGAAACAATCAATAACTTCTTTCAAGAGAATGATGATAATGAGACAATATACCAAAACTTACGGGATGCAAGGAAAGCAGTTCTTAGGGGAAGTTTTACATCTCTAAATGCTTACATGAATAAAATAAGAGAAAGAGGAGATCAATGAACTGGGCATGCAACTAAAAAAACTAGAAAAACAACAAATTAAAAATCCTTAATTGAACACCAAATTAGAAATACTGACAACCAAAGCAGAAATTAAGAAAATTGAAATTAAGAAAACTGTTGAACTAATAATAAAAACTAAGAGCTGGTTTTATGAAAAAAAAACAATAAAATAGATAAACCTTTGGTCAATTTAATTTAAAAAAAGAAAGTAGAAAACCTAATTACCGGTATCAAACATGAAAATGGTGAATCCACCACCAAAGAAAGAGGAAATTAAAACAATAATTAGGAATTATTTTGCCCTACTGTATGCCAACAAATCTGACAATCTTGGTGAAATGGCTGAAGAGGAAAAAAAATACTTAAATAACCCCATCTCAGGAAAAAAAATTGAATAAGCCATTGATGAACTTCCTAGGAAAAGATCTCCAGGGCCAGATGAATTTAGAAGCAAATTTTATCAAACATTTAAAGAACAATTAACTCTAATACTACATAGTCTATTTGGGGAAAAAGGCAAAGAAGGAGTCATACCAAATTCTTTTTATGATACAAATTTGGTGCTGATACCTAACCTGGGAAGAGTCAAAATAGAGAAAAAAAATATAGCACAATTTCCATAATGAATATAGATGCAACAAATTTTAAATAAAATATTAGCAAATAGATTACAGCAACTTATCACAAGAATAATAAACTAAGACCAGGTAGGATTTATACCAGGAAAGCAGGGCTGTTTCAATATTAGGAAAACTATCAGTATAATTGATCATATCAACAACAACACTAATAGAAACCACATGATGTGTTAATAGATGTAGAAAAAGCTTTTGACAAAATACAACACCCATTCCTATTAAAGACACTAGGGAGCATAGGAATAAATGAACTCTTCCTTACAATAATAAGTAGCATCTACCTAAAACCTTCAGCAAGCATCATGTGTAATGGGGACAAGCTAGAAGCATTTCCAATAAGATCGGGGATGAAACAAGGATGTCCATTATCACCACTGTTGTTCAACATCATACTGGAAATCATAGCTTTAGCAATAAGAGAGGAAAAAGAAATTGAAGGTATTAGAATAGGCAAAGAAGAAACAAAGCTATTACTCTTTGCAGATGATATGATGATAAACTTAGAGAATCCTAGAGAATCATGTAAAAAAACTATTTGAAATAACAAACAACTTTAGCAAACTTGCAGGCTATAAAATAAACCCACAGGGGCAGCTAGGTGGCACAGTGGATGGAACATTGACCCTGGAGTCGGGAGGACCTGAGTTCAAATCTGGCCTCAGACACATAATACTTCCTAGCTGTGTAACTCTGGGCAAGTCACTTAATCCCAATTGCCTCACCAAAAAAAATAAAATAAATTAAAAAAAACCCACATATATCACTGGCATTTATATATACATACATACATACATACATACATATGTAACCAACAAAACTCAACATCAAGAGATAGATAAATTCCATTTAAAGTTACTGTAGATGTTATAAAATATTTAAGTCTGCCTACTGAAACAAACCTAGGGACTACACAAACACAATTACAAAACACTTTTCACACAAATAAAGTCAGATCTAAATAATTGGAAAAAACATCAGTTGCTCATGGGTTGGCTGAGCTAATATAATAAAAATGACAATTCTACCCAAGCTAATTTACTTATTCAGTGCCATACCAATCAAACCACCAAAAAATAATTTTAGAGAGCTAGAAAAAAATATCAAGATTCATATGGAATAACAAAAGGTCCAGAATGTCAAGGGAACTAATGAAAAGAAATGCAGAGGAAATGGTCTAACCACTACAGATCTTAAATTGTGTTATAAAGCAGAAATCATCAAAACTACTTTAGTACTGGCTGAGAAGTAGAATGATGGATCAGTGGCATAGGTTAGGTATGTAAAACACAGTAGTCAATGACTATAGTAATCTAGTATTTGATAAACTCAAAGACCCCAGCTTCTGGGATAAGAACTCACTATTTGACAACAATTGCTGGGAAAACTAGAAAAGAGTATGGCAGAAACTAGGATAGAGCAAAATCTCACACCATATGCCAAAATAAAGTCAAAATGGATTCAGGATTTAGATATAAAGGCTGATATTATAAGCAAACTGGAAGAGCAAGGAATAGTTTACCTGTCAGATTTATGGAGAACAGAAGAATTCATGACCAAATAGGAGATAAAGAACATTATGAAATGGAAAATGGATAATTTTGATTACATTAAATTGAAAAGTTTTTGCACAAACAAAGCCAATGCAACCAAGTTAGGAGGGAAGAAGAAAACTGGGAAAGAATTTTTACAATGAGTCTCTCTGATAAGGGCCTCATTTCTAAAATATATAGAGAATTAAGTCAAATTTATAAGAATACAAGTCATTCCCCAATTCATAAATAGTCAAAGGATATAACTAGGCAGTTCTCAGGTGAATGAATTAAAGCCACCTATAGTCATATGAAAAAATGCTCTATTGATTAGAAAAATGCAAATCAAAACAACTTTGAGGTACCACATCATACCTATCAGATTGGCCAACATGATAAAACAGGAAAATGATAAATGTTGGAGAAGATGTGGGACAAGTGGAACACTAATGTATTATTTGTGGAGTTGTGAACTGATCCAATCATTTTGGAGAGCAATTTGGAGCTATGCCCAAAGGGCTATAAAAATGTACATACCCTTTGACCTAGTAATAGCACTTCTAGGGCTATATCCCACAGAGATCACAAAATGGGAAAAGGAACCCCATGTACAAACATATTTATAGCTGTTTTTTTTATGGTGGCCAAAAATTGGAAAGTGAGGGGATGTGCATCAATTGGGGAACGGCTGAACAAGTTGTGGTATATGGATTTAATGGAATACTATTGTGGTGTAAGAAATGATGAACAGGTGGACTTCAGAAAAACCTGGAAAGACTTGTATTGTCTGATGAGGAGTGAAATGAGCAGAACCCGAAGAATATTGTATACAGTAACAGCTACATTGTGCCATGACTAATGCTGATAGACTTAGCTCTTCTCAGCAATGCAAAGATCTAATACATCTCCAAAGGTCTCATAATGGAAAATGTTATCCACATCCAAAGAAAGAACTATGGAGTTTGAATGCAGATTGAAGCACACTATTTGCTACTTTTTTTCCTTCTGTTTTGTTTTGTTTCCTCTTTCTGGTGGTTCTTCCTATTGGTTCTAATTCTTCCTTACAATGTCACTAATATGTAAATACATTTAATAGGAATGTACATGTAGAGTTTTTATCAGATTTCACACCATCATGAGGAAGGAGGTAGGGAGGGAGGGGGAGAAAAATTTAAAACTCAAAAGTTTATGGAAGTGATTGTTGATAAATAAAGGTAAATTAATAAAAAAAAAAGTTACAAATATCATCTTCCCATGTAGGGATGAAAATAGTTTAGCTCTATTGAAGTCCTTGGTTTCTTTTCCTTTTTTCCCTTTTTATGCTTCTCTTGGGTCTTGATATTGGGGGTCATTTTTTTTTGTTTTATTTCTGGTCTTCTGCTTATGAAAGCTTGAAATCTTTATAATTTATTCAATAATCATTTTTTCCCTCAATCTATTATGCTTAATTTTGCTGAGTAAGTGATTCTTGGTTTTACCTTTAGCTCCTCTGCCTAGAATATGATGTTTCATGGCCTCTTACCTTTAATGTTACAGCTGACAGGTCCTGTGTAATCCTGATTGTGACTCTATGATATTTGAATTGTTTCTTTCTGGCCACTTATTGTATTTTTTCCTTGACCTGAGAGTCCTGAAATTTGGCTATAATGTTTCTTGTGGTTTTTATTTTGGGATCTCTTTTCTGAGGTGATAAGTAGATTTTTCATCACCTCTTTTCCCCTCTGGTTCCAGGACATCAGGGCAGTTTTCCTTGATAATTTCTTGAAAGATGCTGTCCGTGTCCTCCTTTTGATTATGGCTTTCAGGTGGTCCAATGATTCTGACATTGTCTCTCCTGGATCTATTTCCCAGGTGAATTGTTTTTCCCATAAAGTATTTTACATTTTCTTCTATTTTTTCATTCTTTAAAATTTCTTTGATTGTTCTTGATGTCTCATAGTCATTAGCTTCCACTTGTCCAATTCAAACATTTTTATTAACGGATTTTAATTTATCAACAATCACCTCCATAAGCTTTTGAGTTTTAAATTTTTCTCCCCTTTCTCCCTCCCTCCCTCCCCAAGATGGCACACAATATGATATAGACTATACATATATATTCCTATTAAACATATTTTCACATTAGTGATGTTGTAAGGAAGAATTAGAACCAACAGGAGGAACCACAAGAAAGAGAAAACAAAACAAAACAGAAGAAAAATATATCAAATACTATGCTGTGATCTGCATTCAAACTCCATAGTTCTTTCTTTCTATGTGGATAGCATTTTCCATCATGAGACCTTTGGAAATGTCTTAGATTTCTGCATTGCTTAGAAGGGTTAAGTCTATCAATATTACTCATCACATAGCATCGCTGTTACTGTGTACAGTGGTCTCCTGGTTCTGCTTACTTCACTCCTCATCAGTCCATACAAGTCTTTCCAGGTTTTTCTGAAGTCTGCCTGCCCCTTTTTTCTTATAGTGCAATAGTATTCCATTATATTCATATACCACAACTTGTTCAGCCATTTCCCAATTGATGGCCATTTCTCCAGTTCTAACTTTAAGATGTTGTTTTCCTCAATTAGCTTTTGTATTTTCTTTCTCATTTTGCCAATTGTACTTTAAGTTGTGTTCTTCAGTGTTTTTTTTTCCTATCTCTTTTTCCATTTGGCCAATTCTACTTTTTAAACAGTTTTTGAAGCTACTGACTTTTTTTTTCATAATTCTCTTGCATCACTCTCATTTCTTTTCCCATTTTTTTCTTCTGACTTTCTTGTATGATTTTTAAGCTCCTTTTTTGAGCTCTCCTATTAGTTCTTTCTAGGCCTGAGACCACTTCCCATTTTTCTTTGGGGTTTTGCCCATAGGTTTTTTTGACATTGTTGTTCTCTTCTGAGTTTGTGTCTTGGTCTTCCCTGCCATCATAATAACTTTCTATAGGCAGATCTTTGTTGTTGTTTGCTCATTTTTTTTGTCCTTTCTCCTTTATTTTAAATTTGATCTCTTCTCCCAAGGTGAAAGGGACTCTATCTTAGGCTTCTTTTGCTGGTGGCTGCAGGTCTTGGCTGTTTACCTTGTGTTATGCTGATGGTGCCCTTAGGCTTATATACCCTTGTGTCTGGTCCTGTGTTGAAGGTGGGAGGTGGCTGGTGCTGATGGATGTTGTAGGGATATGGATGCTTATCTGTGCTGAGCTGTGGTCCTGGTGGTGGTGTCTGGTATGTACTGAGGCCCATTATGGCTGTTCTGCATTTCCCTGGGGCTACACTGAAGCATATGGTAGTTCTCAGAGCTTAAGTCTAACAGATACTCTGGCTATGCTAAGGTACATGGGGGGTCCTGGTGTTGCTGTTTTCATACTCAACCATGCTGCGGTTCAGGATCTCCTGCTGGTGGGCTAAAATGAAACTTGCTGCTGGTTTTCTGGGATACTTCCTGTGACGGAATGTATTCCCCTTTTACCTGAGTGAGATGGCCTGAAAGACCATCCCACCACATCTTTCCATTGGCTCCTTTGTTCCAGGATTTATTCTGGGGTGCTATTTCACCATCATTTAGAGGTGAATATGGGAGAGCTACAGTGATTTAGTACTTACTCTGCCATCTTGGCTCCTGGAAGTAGCTGTTACAGCTATCCTTTAAAAAATGCATGCTGGATGGAGTAACTAGAAAATACAGATCTAGGAAGATCTCCTCTGTATGACAAAAAGGTTTGCAAAAAACAAACAACAACAACAAAAAATCAAACAGCAGCTCCAAAAGCATCCAGAATTCTCTCACCCATACTTTAGATGTTTGTATATTTTGTAAATTTCTTGTGTGTTTTTTTTAATTAAAAGACCATGCACAGAATTAAGCAATAAGTGGTGATGCCAATCCAAGAAAGGAAGGAAAGAGGGAGGTAGTAAGGTTAGAGGGAGCGAGGAAGGTAAGAAAAAAGCAGGACTATGTTATAGTAGAACCTGACACAGGAACTTGAGGAGAAGAATTGAAAATATTGTAGGGGGACTAAAAATCTTTTTTTTTCTTTGGAGTTCTGGCATTTAGAAGGAAATAGCTAATAGGAGGCTTCAGTTGAGTGATTTCTGATCAGTCAGAGAGAGAGAAAGGATTACATTTGTCAAGAGCTCCACTGACTGCTAAATGTCCATTTAAATCATGACCTTTTTGGTGAGACAAGACAGGCATCACTGATTCTAAGAAATGAGACTCAGTTTCTTCCGGAAGAAAAGTCCAGGAACCAATTGTCCTCATTAACTCTTGGGTTCTTGCTGGTATGGAAGAATGAAAAGGATGGGCTGCCTCCTGCTTAGGGAATGAAGTGGTGACTCTAGAAGTATTTGCAGGTGTCCTCCTGACCTCAGAATCAGCATCTGCTATGGGAGAAGACTTCAAAGAAGCAGGTAATCCCTCTGTCGGTGGGATAGGAGGAACAGGCAATTCTGACAGCGTGAGATTTGTTCCCCATTCTGCGATGACAGCATCTGGAATGTGATCAGTGGTCGCATCTGATGCAGCCTCACTTAAGGTGGTGGTCTCCTAAGTGGGAATGGCACCAGGAGATATCACCATATTGGCTTTTTCATTTCCCATGAAAGCACCCATCATGCTGCCTTCTTTCCCTAAAGGAAGACTTGCAGTTGTAGAGTGATAGACCTGTCTCCATGAGGAGCAAGTCCACTGACTGCTATCACTGAGAAGTGAAATGTCTTATAGGGGTTTCTTGCTCTCTGCTGCCATCCTTCCCAGTGGGTATGCAGCTGCTTTGGTATCCTGGTGAACTGGCTTAAAGAGCCAACCTGAACTGTGTTGCTCTGGGCTTCATTCAGATTGGATAATGCAGCATCTGGGTGAATGAACAGTAATGCAGTATCTTGTCTGTATAATCCAAAGACAGCCAGTTTATTGAATTCTGCAACTTTCTGGCTTAAAGAGAGCTGGTGTAAATGCTAAATGATCATATCTTTCTTGAGTGATCTTTCAAGTGTGATAGTTAATTGAAAAAAGTTTATAAATGTTATATTTGAGTAAAGCCATGTCTTCATTTCTCATCTGTCAGTACTTTTCTTCCATGGCCCTGAGCCTTGTACTTTTATTCCCCTCCCCTCTTACCAGTTTTCTTTTATGGCTTGTTTCCCTCCATTAGAATGTAAGTTATATATTATGTTTTAACAAACACACGCACACAATACACATATGTACACACACATATATATATAAACATATATGTGTGTGTGTATTTAGGGATTATTCAACATAAGCTCCTCATTTTATAAATGAGCAGGCTGAAACTTAGAGAGGTGAGGTGTCTTTTGTTATGTCATGAATGGAAAATTGGTGACTATTGCTTCATTTGTGGTAAGTGGAGTAGGTAGACTGTTCACTCTCAGAAACAAAAGTATTTGGCCTCAGTCACAGAATGCCCTCCATACAACTACTGCTTGGAAATGAAAAAAAAAACAGAAATAAATTGTAGCTTCTATAGCAGATGTATTGTGATTACTCTATTGTGATGATACTGAGAGATGAAACCTACAGAACTTAGCTCTTGGTCATGCCAATGAGAAAGGTATATTAGAGCAAGCAGCCTAAGCACATCTTTGGAAAAGGTCAGCATTTCAATATGACAGATATTTGTTGAATATTTACTTATGCAAGACATAGTTGTAGGTAATGAGAGGGATAGAAAAATCAATGACATGGCCCCTGAGTTCATGGAGCTTACTGCCTATGAGGAAGAAATTAAAGAGCTTTCTATATAAGTGAACATAATTTAGAATGACCATTGTGAAGGTACATAGATGAGGTACAAATTGTGTTCCTTAATATTAAGGAGGGAGGGAAGACTCCTGGCTAAGAAAATCAGGAAAATCTATGTGGAAGATAATGAAATCACAGATGTAAAGTGGCAAGAGATCTCAGGGGCCACCTCATCCCATCTCCTTATTGTACAGATGAGGAAACTGAGTCCAAGTAAGATTAAGTGATTTGCCCATTGTCAAATAGCTAGTAAGTGTTGGAGTCAGCCTTCAAACTCATGACCTTCAACTTCAGATCTAACATTCTTTTCATGGCATTGAAAAAGTACATGTATGAATGAATGAATAAATAAATGAATGAAATATATTAAGCACTTCACCATGTGTAAAGCACTGTGCTAAGCCCTTGGGAAACAAATAAAAAGATAAGATAGTCCCTGCTGTCAGTGATCTCACATTGCAGTGGGGGAGATAACACATAAGGAAGGGTTCAGCTGTCTCCATCAGGATCTGAGGGGAGAAGGTGATCAAGGTTGTGGTGTTAGTCTGACTTGCCTGGCAGATGTTGCCTCCCACCTTTCTGTCATAGTGCCTCGTTGCTTCAGTGAGGCTGGCTTGCCTACCATGTGTGTGACAGTTGGATCACAGATGGTAGAGATGACTGACCCCTTCTTGATAGGAATAGAGAATGAATACAAGTTTGGTTAGAAGATGCATGGAGCCAGGACCTTCCATACATGGGGAAAGTGTGAACAAAGGTGAAGAGAAAAGAAAGCCCAAAGTATGTTCATTTGTGAAAGGAGCATTACAGAAAAAAAATGCATCTGTAGGTTATTGTGATTGGGGGAACTGAAGCAATTACTTCCTTGTAATTGAAGTAGCTTTGTTCCCTAACCCCAAGAGAAGACAGAACAGACAGACAAATAGCCACAGGCTGACTGGCTTCTCTGGATAAGGCCTAGTAGTTTATTCTCTCCCACAATTTTTTCAATAGGCACTTGTGTGAATACAGCTGACTGGTTCGTTAATTCTCAGCATAGATTTAGGAAGTGCTGGCTAAGGAAGAATTCAAACTCCCATCTCCTGAGGACTGACTCCTATTCCCTCTTTTAAAGGCCCTCTTCATTGTTCTCTTTCTGTCTGGCTTCATAAAAAAGCTATTTGTGTATAATTTATGTAATGATTTACCATTAATAAGATCAAGAATTCCTTGCATAATTTCATTTCATCTGCTAGATCATGAAAATGACTAGAAATCTTTAAAAAAAAAATAAGTGCTAGTTAAATGCCAGAGGTTGCAGAAGCTCACATAGCATTCAGTAGGAGATCTAGTTTCTCTCCCCTTTTGCCAGCTTTCCCCAAAGAGTTAATTTGGGTTTCCAACTCCAAATCCAATGATGTACCAGGGAAAAGTAAACAAAACTACAAGTCCTTAAGGGTGGATTGAAAAGCTGGGGCTTTCTGATGTTTCTCAGGTGAAATTATTTGTAATTATTTACATCAACTCTGTATTTTGAAGAAACATACATATCAGAAATAAAGCTTTAAAGTCACATCACACAGCATTCACCTGCAATATAGTTGAAGATAGAACCTGTAAATTGAGCAATAAACATTTTAATGGAATATGAGGATGGGTAATGTGCTGATTAGGATTTTTGTTCTGATAAAGTGACTTTGTCACTTATTTTGCAGCACTTCAAAATGATTCCAGGGTGCCGGGAGCGCCTGCGTCCCCGGCTGTGGTATGATTCCCGCAGAGTGTGAAGAGAGAAAGAATCACGGGCCAGGTGAGAGCAGTGAAGAACAAACTCTGTTTATTGATCTGAGGGCTCAGGCTTATATAGTACTGGATCAAGCAATAGTAACATTGTTATTCATGAAAAGTACAAATCTAATTAGGTGATTTCCTTACTTCCTTGTACCTTGTCTGTTACATTCTTTCCTGTCCTGTCCTGTACCCCATCCGTTTCCTCCCTTCCTGCATCCTGTTTTCAAGAGACAGAACAGGGGGGTGGTGAGCCGACATCCTGAGTTTCACAGCTGTCAGGGCTTAGTACAAGCTGCAGGTAAGACCCGGACTGGCCTAAGCCTTCCAACTCCCCAAAGCCGGCCCTCTACATCTCCCCCTTTCTTCTGTTCTAGCTTGAGAACCTGGGATGCACATCAGGAGAAAATTCAAGAGTAACAAGAATACTATCAAGGTACAAAATGCAACAGCAAACTTGAAATATTCTGGAAAGCGTTAAGTTGATATAGTACAATAGTTTATAGACAATATCTTGAGGATCAATACCATCCGGATCCATGTTATATTTTTGGAATGCCAAGCGCCCTGAAACTTATTCAATATTTGATCAGAAGTTACATTGGTAGTGTTAGAAAGCAAATGGGGAGTTACACAAACAAAAGTATAGTGGTCAAGTTACAGGTTTAACCCAAGGTGGGGTAAGGCATACAAGTCCAATGTAATCATGACTCCATCATGGAGCCATCTGCGACAGTCATCATTGCAAAAAAGGACAGTCAACATCTTATTATTGGCTTTCCATCTTCTTGGTCTCGCCTTCCTCCTCTGCTTGTCTCTCCGACCAGTTTTTCCTTTGATGCTCAGGGTCTCTATCCCTCTGGTCAGTATGCTGACAGGTACGGATGTTCCTCTCGGGAACCCAGACTGGTTTTTCTGCATGTTCTGGAAAAACACAAGCATAACCTCGACCCCAGGTTAGTAATTTTACTGGACCATCCCAATTACCTGTCTTTGGATCCTTCCACATTACTGTGACATCTGGTTGCTCATCTAACAACCTGTTCTTTTGCCCTGCAAAATGTTTTTGTGCAGGAGTACGTCCCTGATCATCTAGTGTCAAAAAATTTATGGTATATATTACCTGATCCAATCTCCTTTTTAAATTTATGGTATATATGATCTGATCCAATCTCCTTCTTACCCTATTTTCTATTCCCTCTTTTTTCTGTTTATCAAGGAGGATTTTAATATCCTTGTTGCACCTTTCAACAATGGCTTGTCCAGTAGGATTGTACAGGATGCCAGTAGAGTGAGTGATATTATAGGTGAGACAAAATTGTGCAAAATTCCTGCTAGTATAGGCGAGACCATTGTCAGTCTTGAGGTGTCTTGGATTGCCAAGAATATTAAAGCAAAATGAGAAATGGTATTGCTTATGTCCTTCTTAAAAAATGTAACTAATCCAAAATATCTGCTTGTCATCATATGATATTCATCTTTCCCCCACTTTTTTTTTGCACATACTCTGACACATACAGTGTAATTACACTTAAAAAAACATGAATCACACATTGATATGAAATAAAGGAATTTTAGAATAAGACTCCCCCTAACATTGTGTAATTGTTCAGTAGAAAAATAGCCAACTAAATATGATTAAGTAGTTTAGAACAGCATAAATTTAAGTAGCTAAGAATCAGGTATGTATAGAAATGTGTTTAAGGTTATGCTTCTTGGCAGAAAACACAGAAATAACTAAGTTTCCTATCTGTAGTTAAAAAAAGATTCCCTAATCGTTTAATTAATAAAAATTATTTTCAACTCAAATGTTATTTTAACTACTGACCAGGCTATGACAAATTTATGCTGGATTTATGCTGGGGAGTTAGGCAGTAGAACTCTGCAGCAAAGAAAAAGAATTTCTTTAGTTATCTACTGAATTCAAGAGGGTTTTGTTGGGCAAGGGTAAAAATTATTCTAAATATTCAAAGACAAATAAATGTCCCCTTTCCCACTTCACTTGTTTAATTTGCTTGCAAATCCTCCAAACAACCACAGGACAAATGAAAGCCTAAAAATATTGCTATTAATATTCTAACAAAGTCAGAATGAATAATTTTTTAAATCAAAAAGTTCTATCAAAGATATGTTAAAAAGGACTTATTAAGTTATAGCCTTTTATATACTGTAAAATATATTAAGATTTTAGCTATATATAACTAGTACTAAGGAGCTGATTCAGAAAATTTACAAGCTATTTACTGGAAATTTTAGTATACATACAGTGCATTAGACTGTGTTTAACATACAAACTGCTCATGTCAAATTTCTAAAGCAGAGAGTTCATTTACTCCTACCCTTGAAGTTTCCTCCCACCTGATTAAGAAAACAAGTTGTTTGTTTTCTAATTATTGATATAACTTAGCTTCTTAAGTAATTTTCCTCTTTTTTGAATTCCAATGTAATTTTTAAGTTACCTAAATGGTGGTTGTAGATAAAATGATACAAGCTTTATTTTTCTAGAATTACCATAAGATAGAACTCTTGATTTACAAACTGATCTGAAATGAATGGAAGGTTGCAAAGGACATGTATCTACAAAAGCTATAAAATTAAGTATGCTATTTTAGCTCTAACTTCAATAAAACTTTTTTTATATGTATATAAGGCAAATGTCCCATTTTCTTTGATTATTAAAAAGGATCTAAAATGAAATCCCCTTAACCACTGATTTTGGTTAGTCTGCTCATCTGCCATATCACATTTACCTTTGTTTTTTAAAAATACTGTTTGGAAATGTGATGGCTGACAAAAAAATGTTAATAACAATTTTCTTTGAGACTCTTGAAAACCACAAAAATTTCCAATATCATAATGACTACAAATTCTAACATTTAATGTGAAGTCATCATAACTCTTTGCATGCCACAATGACACACACCTAAGGCCAACTTTTTCAGAATGTACTATAACTTGAATAAAATCAAATAGGGAGACATATATAAAATGGGAAATACAATGTAGCTTCACATCACAGCTCCTGCTTGTCCATAAGACATTATGGAGGGAGTAATAATTTCACTTACACACTGACTTTGTAAATGTGATCAGCTGCCAATGTCCTGAATATTTATGACATGGGTCTTTTTAACAAGAACAGGACAGCAGCATGGTAACCACTTTTCTAAGTATATTTTCTATACAAAATAATTCCAAGATATAATCATTAAGTTCTCATATAGTACTATTATTTTAAACAATAATCAACAAAATACCAAATATGTGAAAATTACAACACCACTAAGACTGAGCACTGGCATTTCCTAGTGTAATCAAAGTTGGTATTAGTACAGTCTTGGCAATGCAATGGTTGGACAGTACAGGTATCTTATGCAGAGATTTCAGTAGCAGAATGGCACTTGGTTTGTTCTCAATAGAAATGGCAAAGATGCAGTTGACAATTTAAAGAAAGACAATGTTCTTATTTGCATGCTAAAATTCTAGTTGTGTCCCTTGTATTTAAACACTTTCAAATAATATTGTCTGTCTCTCTGTTCTGCCCACGAGCTCTGCCCCATATTAGCTAACTATCTTATAGGACACTACTTAGCCAGTGCAGCTTACTTTCCCTTTAAATCAGAGAAGCCGAAAAGCGGCAGTCTCATTATGAAGTTTACTTTCGCTTTTGAAGACGCTCAAAGGCCGTAGTCTTGTTTGTCCACCTGTGCGGTTTGCTTTCCCACCTGTGCAGTTTGCTTTCACTTTAAATCTGAGACCCCGATAACCTGCAGTCTCGTTCTGACGTTCACTTTAAGAGACCCCGATAAGCGGCAGTCTGGTTTCTTTTTAATACCCGTTTAACCTGGTGAAAATAAAAAACTGTATAGGAAAATTATCGCCCTACCTTGTTAGCGTCTTCTCTTGACGACCGGAGCTCCTCTCCTAGGGCTGTTGGCCAAACAGCCCACCTTGTCCAGGGCCACTCTGCCGGGGGAAGCTTTCCTTTCAGGTCCCTGTCTAGGCGCCAAATGCTGGGAGCGCCTGCGTCCCGGCTGTGGTCTGATGCCAGCAGAGTGTGAAGAGAGAAAGAAACACGGGCCAGGTGAGAGCAGTGAAGAACAAACTCTGTTTATTGATCTGAGGGCTCAGGCTTATATAGTACTGGATCAAGCAATAGTAACATTATTATTCATGAAAAGTACAAACCTAATTAAGTGATTTCCTTACTTCCTTGTACCTTGTCTGTTACATTCTTTCCTGCGTCCTGTCCTGTACCCCATCCGTTTCCTCCCTTCTTGCATCCTATTTTCAAGAGACAGAACAGGGGGGTGGTGAGCCGACATC
This sequence comes from Phascolarctos cinereus, assembly GCF_003287225.1. NCBI lineage: Eukaryota > Metazoa > Chordata > Mammalia > Diprotodontia > Phascolarctidae > Phascolarctos > Phascolarctos cinereus. Next base: position 346,121,588 of record NW_027555847.1, on the reverse strand, counting down.
CTGAGTTTCACAGCTGTCAGGCTTAGTACAAGCTGCAGGTAAGACCCGGACTGGTCTAAGCCTTCCAACTCCCCAAAGCCGGCCCTCTACACCAGGTGAGGTATTTGATTCCTCAGTCTCTTGCTCTCTTCATGCCTCTAAACATTCCTTTCTCTATAAGTGCTATGGAGGGATCAGCTGAGGGGAGGGAAATACCCTGTTTCTATAAAGGTGCTCTCTCCACTTTGCCAAGATGCTGTCACACCAATTTCTCAAATCTCAGTAACTTTTCTTTGATAAATCTCAGGCTTCTTCTAATGGGGAAGGCACAAGATACATTATTAACTGCTGGATTTCAAGTCAGTTTATTAGCTATTCATAGAGGGCCTATAAGTGTCCATGCAAAAGACCTATATTCAAAGCCTTTCTGATGCGTACCAGCTCTATGACCCTGGGAAAGATATTTAATGTCCCTGAGCCTCAGTCAACTTTCTAAAATTTCTCTACTGGATGAATTGTGATTAGCTCTATATTTCTTAGATCTGTTCTACCTGAGCTGGCCTAGCTGAAGTAGAACTGCCCCTTTATGGAAAGGCAGTAGGGGTCACTTTTTAAGCCTGCACCTCCCTTTAGACTTCAGTGGAGATAGCCCAGGACACTGAACCCCTAATCCTGGGGAATAGAATCATCCCTAGAACAGAGGTGCCAAATACACTGAAAGTGTCATGCAACACTCCCAAATGCTACAAACCAGGTTAAAATATAATTGAGAAACATTTAACAAACTCATTACAAATGCAATAATATACTTAATACATACCTTTTATTTTCTCCATTTCTTCACTGATTGCCCTTATATCAATCGTTAATCATCTACTACATGCTTGCTATATACCAGGCACTGCCCTAGGGATTGGGGATAAAAAAAAATTCAAACAATTCTTGTCCTTAAGGAACTGATAGGCTACCAGAGAGATAGTGTGTATATGTACATAAATGCAGTGTGTACAAATAAGTATTTACAGATAAATATATGAAGGATATTATATGAAATAAATATGTTAATTATGTGTGGGAGGGACTGCAAAGGGACTAACACTTAAAGAAATTAAGGAGAGCTTCTTATAGAAGTTGGCTCTTGAGGTGAATTTTTAATTAGTGTAGGGAGATAAAGGTGGGTGAAGAGTGTAATACAGATATAGGGATTAGCCAGTGCAAAAGCATAAGCACAGATTGGGTGTAATATGTCATGAAAAGCAAAAAAAAACAAACACACACAAAACTCAAACTCAGACAAACAAAGAAGAAAATTTGTCTGGCTTGTAGAGTCCATGAAAGGGAGAAATGTATAAAAGGGAAGAAAGGCAGGTCAGAGTCAGGTTGGAAAGGGTATTCTTAGTTCATTTTTTTACATACAATTGCATTTTAAAAAAAAACACCAATTGTTATCTTTTTATGTGCAAGGCAAAAAAAAAAGAGCCTAGCACAGTGAATAGACAATTGGTTTTAAAGACAAGAAGACCTGAGTTCAAGTTGTACCTCTGACACAGACTACCTGGGGAACCAGGGGTCAGTTATTTACCCTCAGTGACACTGGCTCCTTTCTAAGAAGACATTCACTGAATGTCCATTTTTTCCCCTGAAGGATTATACTCAGTTCTGCTGGGTAGGTGATTCTTGGTTGTATTCCTATCTCCTTTGCCCTCTGGAACATCATATTCCATGCCCTCCAGTCTCTTAATGTAGAAACTGCTAAATCTTGTGTTATCTTGATTGTGTTTCCACAACACTTGAATTGTTTCCTTCTGGCTGCTTACAATATTTTCTCCTTCACCTGGGAACTCTAGAATTTGGCTACAATACTTCTAGGAGATTTTCCTTTGGGGATCTCTTTCAGGAGGTGATTGGTAGATTCTTTCCATTTCTATTTTACCCTCTAGTTCTGTAATATCAAGGCAGTTTTCCTTGATAATTTCTTGAAAGATGATGTCTAGGCTCTTCTTTTGATCATGGTTTTCAGATAGTCCAATAATTTTTAAATTCTCTCTCCTGGATCTATTTTCCAGGTCAGTTGTTTTTCCAATGAGATATTTCACATTATTTTCTAATTTTTCATTCTTTTGGATTTGTTTTATAGTGTCTTCATTTCTCATAAAGTGACTAGCTTCCAATTGCTCCGTTCTAATTTTTGAGGAAGTGTTTTCTTCAGTGAGCTTTTGGACTTCCTTTTTCATTTGGTCATTTCTGCGTTTGAAGGCATTCTTCTCCTCATTAGTTTTTTGGACCTCTTTTGCCATTTGGGTTAGCTTATTTTTTGAAATGTTGTTTTTTCCAGTATTTTCTTGGGTCTCCTTTAGTAAGCTGTAGAGTTGTTTTTCATTATTTTTTTTGCATCACTCTCATTTTTCTTTCAAGTTTTCCCTGTTTTCCTCTTACTTGTTTCTGAAAATCCTTTCTGAGCTCTTCCATGGCCTGGTTCTGATTCTTATTTTGTTTGGAAGCTTTGGATGTCTGAGCTTTGACTTTGTTGTCTTCTTCTGGTTGTATGTTTTGATCTTCTTTGTGACCAAGTAAGACTCTACGATCTGACATTTTTTTGACTGCTTGCTCATGTCCCCAACCAATTACTTGAGTTTCAAACTCTTTATTAAGGTAGGGGTCTGCTTCGAGTGTGAAGAATGTACTGTCCCAAGCTTTGGGGATTTTGTGCAGCTGTTTTCAGAGGTATTTCTAGGAATCTGTAAATTTTCAGTTCTTCCAAAGTGGTATCATCAAGGTTGAGGTATTTACTCCTTTCCTGGCCTGAGCTCTGGTCTATGAGTGACCCCAAGCACTCTTTTCTGCCTTGAAACTGTGAGGAGGATTCTCTCTTTACTGCCACCATAAACTCCACCATGCCAGCTCTCACCCTTGCCCCAGGACCGCCACCCAGAGCTGCAATCCAGATCCAAGCAGGGGCAAAGCAAGAGAATCCTGCCTCAGCACCAGCAAAGAGATTCCTGCAATCCCCCTCTGATCAGTCACTTGATCCCCTCTCCATCTGTGGGTCCAGAGCTCTGGAAGCAGCCACTCCCCTGGGTCTGTACTGGGTATGGGGCTGAACCAAACTCCTCTTTCACTATTGTCCAACAGACTTTTCCTACTGACCTTCCAAGTTGTCTTCGGTATTTGTGGGTTGAGAAGTCTGGGAACCACCACAGCTCCTCTTGATTCAATACCCTGAGGCCTGCTCCAGGTTTGCTGAGGCCCTGTCTTTGCCTGCATGGTCCACACTGAACTGTGCTCCTCTCCCAGCTCAGTGCAATAGACCTTTCCAATCAACCATTTAGGTTGTCTTGGACTGGAAATTTGTTTCACTCTTTCTTTTTTGCGTTCTGCTGCTCTAGAATTTGTTCAGAGCCATTTTTACAGGTATTTGGAGTGGTTTGAGGTAGAGCTCAAGAAAGTCACTGCTTTTACTCCACCCTCTTGGCTGCATCTCTCCTTATCATTTCTTATAGCACAATACCAATCCATTATAATCCTACACCACAATTTGTGCAATCATTCATCTATTGATGAGCATTTTCCTCAATTTCAAATTCTTTGTCATCACTGAAAGACCTGCTATAAATATTTTTGTACAAATGGGTCTTTTTTCTTTAAAAAAAGTGCATTGGTTTCCCAATTTTTGCCATCCCCACCAACATTTATCATTTTCCTTTTCTGTCATATTAGCAAACCAGATAGATGTGAGGTGGCACCTCAGAGTTGTTTTAATTTGTGTTTCTCTAATCAATGGTGGTTTACAACATTTTAAAATATGATTCTCATATACTTCAGCTTCTTCAAGCCAAAGATGAGAGTTGGGTGACACGTGGACGCCAAAGGTGGATGGACAGTCCTGAAAAGGGCTTGGCAAACCCTCACACCAGAGTAAGTAGTATTCAGGAAGGGCTAGCATCTCAAGATTTAGTGTATGTGTCAGACTACGTTGGTTTATTTCTCTTTCTTTATTACTCATCTCTTTACATTCTTTTTTACATTTTTTACTTCTCTTTCTTTCTTCTCATCTGTAAGATAGAATGAAAAGTTCTTTCAATCCTACTTCTTTAAACTATTTCTTCCCTTATTGATCAGAATCTGGCACACAATGGCATCCTTTTAAATCATTTCATTTTAAAGAATATAATTATCACTAAGACAATTAAAGATGTGTTCCATATATGTTGCTTTGGGCAGAGACAGTAGTGCTAGTCTATTTCTTAATAACTGAAATTCTCCATCAGTACTACAAAAGATTTGTAATGTTTCCCAAATTCATAATACATTTCTTCCTCCTTATCCTGTGGGCTATAACACACTACCATAATATTTCTACTCTTCTTCAACTAATCTCCTGGTAAAACCATCCTAGCAGATGGGATAAATCAGGTTGAGAGTAGTAACAAGCATCAGACCAGTTAAGGGAATATCTACCCCAAGCATTTGGAAGGGTTTGGGGGAGAGCTCAAGCACATTTTACTCCACCATCTTGGCTCCACCACTCTAGGTCTTTATTTTAAGCCAGATTTTCAAACCTAAAATTTGTTTATTTTTGATTAAGTGACAAAATATATTGCTAAAATAACAAAATATTTAGACTTAGTATAGTCAATTTCTTCTACTTTTGGAAACACATTTCTCTATTTTTAGAAATCTAACAGCTTTGTTTTATATACTTTTACAAAATGAAGGAGAATCTTAAACATCAGCATTGGGTGCTGGTTAAGTAGTACAGTTGCCACTCAATTCTGATTTCCTACTCTAACTATAGGCACATATGTAACTACATTTTAATTAATTTTTATTCTTTTTCAGCTGTGCAAATGGGCAATAACCACTTCCCATTATTTCAGTCACTAAGATGACAAGATTGGCATACTTTTCAACCCAACAGATTGTTTTTTAGTGTGTGTATGTATATCTGTGTATATTTTCCAAGACCAGTAGAGAATGTTATTTTTCTTTTGCTGTTTCTATCCCATATGTAGGAAAAACAACACATTTAAGCTTTAAATGTGATAACATTTGGAAATGCATCATTTAATATTTGTTAGCAAAGGCTCTTGATGATATACATGAATGCAAAATGATTAGACAATGGACTAGGATGTGGCCATTATTCCTCTTTTCCAAAAGTTAATGACAGCTGAAAAAAAGTGTTCACTGTAATATTACTTGTGAAAAAGGGTGAAATAGTCACACTGAGTGTCTTGCTAGACATATCAGTGATTTTGTATAGATATTTTGGCCTTTATCTCAGATTTCTAATTTGTTCTTGCTAATGAGAATACTAGCCAAAGAATATTGGATCCTTTCCCTGTTTTCCCCTAAGCTAGGAGTGATTTTTCCCTTCTTAAATCTCTTTTGATAGAATGACATCTATACACAGCATTTTTATTTTACTTATAGCATTTTGTGTATATGTCACATTTCTCTATTGCTTTAGACTGTGAGTTCCTTGAGAGTAGGAAGTGTGTCATTTTTCATTTTTGTTTTCCATTGCCTAGCACAATACCTTACATTAAGTAGGTGCTAAGCAATGCAAGCTTTATTTTCTTGATTTGAATTTTTCCCAAAGGACAAAAGATATTAAGGAAATTTTTTTTCAGTTAAAATGAATAAATGTCTTTGCTTAAATTACGTGAGGAAAAAATGAGAAGAAGATGTAGACTAATGTTGGCACGTGCTTTATAATAAATGAAAATTAATTGTCAGGTCAATAATTCCCATTTTTTTTCTCTTCCCAAACCAGCTTTGTTTTCAAGTACTGAAAATCTGGTATTTATTTGTTAGCAAAGTGAGCCAGTCATATATGTCGCCCATATCTATTATATACATTGGTTTATTCTCACTGAACAGAATTGTCTTTTGAATTGAATTTGGCTAGTCAAGGATGACTGACTTTAATATATTATTAAGCTTTGAATTTTTATAATTGTCCTTACAAACCACAGAGGGAACTTAAAACTGATCTAATAATAGATGATTTGTATTCCTTTAATGATCATTCATCTAAAAGTTTTAAATGGTTGAATCCTTCATATCTTTTTTATAAAGTACTTATTCAGTTCTGAATCTGTCCTTTTTTTTTTCCAGCATAGTGAATCTTCGGTTGTAACAAAGAATTCAAAAGAAAAAAAAAGTCAGCAAAAGCAACCAATATATCAGTTTCATCAGAATATATATACACAATAGATGATGCCCTAGTCCTCCACCTCATCAAAGAAGGGAACACTTTTTTTGGTTCCAAGCTTGATAATTATAATTATGATACTACAGTATTCAAAAAAAATTAATTGGCCCTTCCATTTATATTGTTGCAGTCATAATGTATATCATTTTCATGGTTTCACTTAATTTACTCTCCACAAGTTTGTCTGCCTTTCCCTGTTCCTCTAAATTCTTCATATTTGCTGTTTAGGTAAGCACAATTATATTTCATTATATTCTTGTATGGCAATTTGTTTACTTATTCTTTAATCACAGGGCACCTATTTTCTATTTTTTCACTACCATGAACAGTGTTGCTATGAATATTTTTATATGTATTGGGACTTTCTGACTTTGTTTTCTCTGGTATGTATGCCTAAAAATGAAATTCTGGATTTAAAGGATATTTTGTTATTTTTCTTTAGCATAGTTCAAAATTGCTTTCCAGAATGGTAGCATTAATTCATAGCTCTGCCAATAGTGTATTAATGTTCCTGTCTTTCCCTTCCAACATTCATTATTTTCATATTTGTCCATCTTTACCAATTTGCTGGGTATAAGGTAAAAACCCAGAGTTGTCTTGATTTACATTACCCTTATTGTTGGTGATATGAAACAATCTTTTATTTAGTTTTTACTAAATTTTAATTCTTTTGAGAATTATTTGTTCATATTCTTTGACTATTTATCCATTGGAGAAGCTTTTGAATACTCCTCAATAATTTTAAAATACACTCTAATCCATTTTAGATCCATAGTGCATTAATCATTGTTATTGTTGCACAATTGTTATTCATGCACAATTCTAGAATTATTTGGTGATAACATTGTTATCAAATATTAGTTCAATGATAGTTGTTGTTGTTGTTTAGTCATGTCTGACTTTTGGGAACCCCATTTGGGGTTTTCTTGGCAATGATATCAGAATGGTTTACCATTTCTTTCTCCAGCTCATTTTACAGATGAAGGACTGAGGCAAATAGAGTTAAGTGACTTGCCCAGGTTACATAGCTAGTAAATGTATGAGGCTGAATTTGAACTCATGAAGATCAATCTTCCTGATTCCTAGCCCAGTGCTGTATCCATTGTGCCACCTAGCTGTCCCTCAATGGTATTATCTAACTCTAATAGTCAAGGAAATTGGATGTTTACTTAATATTTTTTTTTCTCATTCTGTTCCCTTCATTTGGAATTCCCTTTCCTACCTCCTATTGAAATTACAATTATTCTTAAAGGTTGACATCAAAGGCCCTCTCTCTTTTATAGTCTGAGTGATCGTGCTGACTTATGAATTCCTATGGCACTTATTTTCTTTAGTACTCCCATGTGATTTATAATGTTCTTTGTAAAACAGTGATATGTGTATTTGTCTTACCTCCCCAACTAGATTATAAAAATCTGAAGATACCTCATATATCTCTGTATGTTCTGTAATGTCCAGTATTTTGCCTTGCATAGAAGGTGCTTAATAAATATTTGTTGAAGAAATTTATGGAAGAAGGGAGCTCCTGGATTATGGTATCAGAAAATGGAGTGTGTATTGAACTAGAACTAAAATCTATTTTTGAATATTGACGTGACTACATACTAAGCCAAGTGACTGAAGGCAGCCTATCAATTTCATTTGTAAAATGAGGATGCTGCTAATATTTTCATGATAAACATTTGAGGAAAGTATTTTGTAACTATAAAGACATGTAAATATGAGCAATTATTTATTTTTTAAATTTTAGCTGTTTATCAAATAGTCTCTTCAAAGATATTTTGATGGTTTTATGGTGCTATACAGCAAGGTCTAGATTAGAGTGAATGATGAATACTCTAGAGTAGTCACATTATTCACATCCACAATGCACATTTCCATTTGGCTGGAACCAATGATCATATATTACATAAATATAATTTATATCAGTGTGGATTCACATATGTGACCACTTCTCAGAGCATTCCTTGTTCACACTAATCCAGACTTAACTGTGATATCAAATGCTGTAGGTAGCATCTTTCATTATGCATTTCACAAACTATTCATGCCTTTTCATTCCATGCAACTTTTCTCCATCTCTTCTTATGAATCCTCCATAGAAGGCTTATTATATACTTGGAAGCTGAGCAGTCACAATTTTGGATGAGCGCTTTAGCAAAATCACTTTGGTGGCTGAATGGAGGATGGATTATAGTGGGGAGAGACGTGAGGTTGGCATAACCAACAGAAGGCTATTTCAATAATACAGATGTAAGGTGATAAGTGTCTGCACCAGTATGGTCATAGTGTCAGAGGAGAGAAGGGGAAGTATTCCAGAGATATTATAAAGGTGAACTCAGCAGGCCTTGGTAACAGATTAGATGGGGGGTTATAGTGAAAGATAATTAGAAAAAATGATTTTTTTTTTGCCTAATTCCTGGTTAGGAATATGGTATAACTTAAGTATCCCTCCATGGCACACCCATGAATCACAATGCAGCCTAGCCCTGCCGAAAGGTTGGCAACCTAACTCTTCACATATACTGTTTCTTCTCCAATTCCTAGCACTGAACATTTCTATACAGTGCAAAACAGCTAATGAGTTCTGTTAGTTCATCTAAAACATCCGATCAATTTAATGAAAAGGGCTATTTATGTTTACTAATTCTTTGCACAGGAAAAAAAAAGTCAAAAAATGGCTCTATTACCTCCATGTTTAACAAATTTAATTGTTAATCATCCATTTAAAGGATTGTTGAGGTGATATTATAAGTAAATTAGAGATAAATAAGTAAATAAGTAGAAAAATGTACATCTATAAGGGAAGAGTATATATCTAAAACAAGAAATAGAGACGATCATGGGAAATAAAATGGATAATTTTTATTACATGAAATTTAAAAGCTTTTTCACAAACAAAATTAATGTAGCCAAAATTAGAAGGAAAACAGGAAAATGGAAAAACATAGCAGCTTATTCAGATAAAGACCCCTTTTCTCAAATATTTAGGGAACTCAGCCAAAGTTACATAAATTTGCCATTTCTTAGTTGAGAAATGATCAAAGGATATGAATAGGAAGTTTTTAGAAGAAGAAATCAAAGCTATCAATAGTCACATAAAATGCTCTAAATCACTACTTATTTGAGAAATGAAAATTAAAACAAGTATGAAATATCACACTTATCAAATTGGCTAACATGACAGAAAATGGAAGGGTAGATGCTGGAGGGGATGTGTTAAAATTGGGATACTAATGCATTGTTGATGGAGTTTTGAACTAATCCAACTATTCTGTGGAACAATTTTGAACTACACTCAAAGGACCATAAAACTGTGAGAATTATTTTACCCAGGAATACAGCTACTAAACCTCTACACTAAGAAGATTAAGGGGAATGGAAAAGTATGTATTTTTAGCATCTCTTTTTGTGGTTGCAAATAATTAGCAGTTGAGGGGATGGGAAAGCAGAAAGCTGGGAAACTATCTTTATAACAAATGTCTCTGATAAAGGCCTCATTTTTCAAATATATAGAGAACTGAGTCAAATTTATAAGAATGCAAGCCATTCCCCAGTTGACAAGTGGTTAAAGGATATAAACAGGCAATTTTCAGATGAACAAACCAAAGGTATCTATGGGCATATGAAGAATTGCTCTTAATCACTACTGATTAGAGAAATGCAAATTAAACAACTCTCAGGTACCACCTCACACTTATCAGATGGGGCAATAAGAAAAAAAAAGTGAAAATGATACATGTTGGACAGAGTGTGGGAAAATTGGGACACTAATGCACTGTTGGTGCAGTTGTGAACAGCTTCAACCATTCTTGAGAACAGTTTGGACTATGCTCAAAGGGTAAAAAAACTATGGATACCCTTTTATCCACTAGTAGAGCTGTATCCCGAAGATATCATAAAAAAGGCAAAAGGACCTACATGTACAAAAATATTTATAGCAGTCCTTTGCATGGTGGCAAAATATTGGAAATTGAAAGGATGCCCATCAGTTGAAGAATGACTGAAAAAGCTCTGATATATGGATGTATGTGGATATGCCATTAAGAAATGATGAACAGGCAGATTTCAGAATACCTTGGAAAGACTTGTACAAACTGATGCAAAGTGAAATGAGCAGAACAAGGAAAACACTGTGTACAATATCAGCAACATTATGTGATGATCAACTATGAATGACTCAGCTATTCTCTGTAACAGAATGATGCAAGACAAGTACCAAGCACTCATGAAGGAAAATGCTATCCATATTCAGATAAAGAACTGGCAGATTTTGAATGCAGATCGAAGCATATTTTTTCACTTACTTTATTCTATCTTGTATTTTCCCCCTTTTGATCTGCTTCTTCTTTCATAACTGTGATTAATATGGAAATAAGTTTTACATGATAGCACATAAATAAACTATATCAAGCTGCTTACCATTTTCAGAAGAGGGGAGGTGAGAGAAAAGATTTTGGAATTCAAAATCTTGTAAAAATGAATGCTAAAATTTTTCTTGAGATGGAAATTGTGAAAAATAAAATACTATTAACAAAAAGAAACCTCACGGGTGCCCATCAATTGGGGAAATGGATGTTGGGGTATATGATTGTGATGGAATACTGTTGTGCTATAATAATGAGTAGTATGTTTCAGAAAAATCTAAGAAGATTTATATTAACTCATGCAAAATTAAGTGAGCAAAACCAGGAGAACATTGTATATAGTAAAATCAATATTGTAAAGATGATTGACTGTGAAGACTTAGCTACTGTGATAAAAATAATGATCCAAGACATTTCCAAAGGATCTATGATGAAAAATGCTGTCCACCTCCAGAGAAAGAGAGAACTGATGAATTCTGACTATAAATTGAAGCATTTTTTTACTTCCTGCATTTTTCTTTTGTGTGTTTTCTTTTTCAACATTGTTAATATGGAAATATTTCATGACTTCATATGCATAAATCATATAAAATTGCTTGATTTCTCAAAATGGGGAAAGAGGCAGGAGAGAGAAAGAATTTGGATTTCAAAAATTTTAAAAATAAATGTTATTATATATATACATATGATTTGGAAATATTTAATGAAATTAATAAAAATGCATTAAAAATAAAGAATCATTGACAAATTTTGGTTCAGTGAGTGCTAAAAAACTAGATTTGGCATTTATGAACTATAACAATTACAAACACAATTATTCAATAGCTTATTTTATTCCCAGTATTATATTTAATATGCTGCAAATCAAGAAAAATCATCATTTTTTTTTCTCAAAATGATAAAAATTATTAAATTTCTAACAATTTCTCCATCAAACAAAATTTTAATAGTCATTGCTCTTGGTTAAGCAAAACTTCATACTATTCCACTGTTGATGATTTATGGCATTACTATTCTTAATTTTTCTTATTGTGGAGAAATAAGAGAATCACCTTTGGACAATTCAGCAACATTGTTTACAATATCTGTTATGTAGTGGTCACAGATTCATGCTGGAAGGGTCCTCAGTGGCCATCTACTCTAGTCATTTTACAGATGGATAAATTGATTTTCAAAGAAGTTAAATGATTTCCCAAGGTCATCCAGCAAAATGATTTTTTGAAAAAGCACATTAGATTTAAAATCAGGTCCTCTGACTCCTAAGTTGAGAATCTTTCTTCCTCCTGGGTTACCATAGGTTGAGATTATCTTTTTTTGAAAAATTACATTGACAGGGGTGGAGCCAGGATGGCAGAGCAAAAGCAATGACTTGCTTGATCTCTCCCCCAAACCCCTCCGAATACCTATAAAAATGGCTCTAAACAAATTCTGAAGCAGCAAAACCCACAAAAAAGACAGAACAAAACAAATTAACAGCCCAAGACAGCCTGGATGGTTGACCTGAAAGGTATATGATGCCAAGGAGGAGGAGGAGTGCAGTTTGGAGTGGGTGTGCAGGCAAGGCAGGCCTTAGTGAACCTGGAGCAGGCCACAGAGTACTAAATTGGGGCATCTCTGACAGTTTCCAGACATCTCAACCCAAGAACACAAAACACAACTAAGAAGGTTAGTGGGAAAAGTCTGTGACTGTGGTGAGAGATAAGCGTGGTCTCTGCCCCAGCCCTGGCTGCAGCCCCGGGGCGGCTGCTGGCTCCAGAGCTTCTGGCTCATGGACTGAGGGGGAATCCAGTGGCTGATCAGAGGTGGATTGCTGGGATCTTTCTGCTCATCCAGGATTCTCTTGTTTTGCCTGTGCTTGGATCTGGGCAACAGCTCTGGGTGGTGATCCTGGGGCAAGGAGGAGTGATGGCATGGTGGAGCTTGCAGTGGTGGTAGAGAGAAAATCCTCCTCTCAGTTCCAAGGCAGAAAAGAGTGCTTGTGGTCACTTATAGACCAGAGCACAGGCCAGGAAAGGAGTAAACACCTTGCCCCTTATCATACCATCTTGGACGAACTGAAAATTTATAGGGCCCTAGAAAAATCTCTGAAAACAGCTGCACAAAACCCCCAAAGCTTGGGACCGTACGTTCTCCACACTGGAAGCAGACCCCTACCTTAATAAAGCATTCAAAACTCAAATAATTGGCTTGGATCATAAATAAACAAAGTACAAAAAAAGTCAGACCATAGAATCTTATTTTGGTAACAAAGAATATCAAAACATACAACCAGAAGAAGACAATAAAGTCAAAGCTCTGACATCCAAAGCCTCGAAGAAAAATATGAATCAGTCCCAGGCCATGGAAGAGCTCAGAAAGGATTTTCAGAAACAAGTAAGAGAAGTAGAGGAAAAACTGGAAAGAGAAATGAGAGTGATGCAAGAGAATCATGAAAAACAAGTCAACAACTTGCTAAAGGAGACCCAAGAAAATGTTGAAGAAAATAATATTTAAAAAATAGCCCAACCCAAATGGCAAAAGAGGTCTAAAAGCCAATGAAGAGAAGAATGCCCTGAAAAGCAAAATTGGTCAAGTGGAAAAGGAAGTTCAAAAGCTTACTGAAGAAAATACTTTCTTAAAAATTAGAATGGAGCAACTGGAAGCTAATGATTTTATGAGAAATGAAGACACTATAAAACAAATCCAAAAGAATGAAAAATTAGAAAATAATGTGAAATGTCTCATTGGAAAAACAACTGACCTGGAAAATAGATCCAGGAGAGAGAATTTAAAAATTATTCAACTATCTGAAAGGCATGATCAAAAAAAGAGCCTAGACATCATCTTTCAAGAAATTAACAAGGAAAACTGCCCTGATGTTTTAGAACTAGAGTTCAAAATAGAAATTGGAAGAATCCACCAATCACCTTCTGAAAGAGATCCTGAAAGGAAAACTCCTAAGAATATTGTCATCAAATTGCAGAGATCCCAGGTCAAGGAGAAAATATTGTAAGCAGCCAGAAAGAAACAATTCAAGTTTTGTGAAAACACAATCAGGATAACACAAGATTTAGCAGCTTCTATATTAAGGGACTGGAGGGCATGGAATATAATGTTCCAGAGGGCAAAAGAGATTGGATTACAACTAAGAATCACCTACCCAGCAAAACTGAGTATAATCCTTCAGGGGGGGAAATGGTCATTCAATGAAATAGGGGACTTTGAAGTGTTCTTGATGAAAAGACCAGAGCTGGATAGAAAATTTGACTTTCAAATATGACTCAAGTGAAACATGAAGAGGTAAACAGGAAAGAGAAATCATAAGAGACTTATTATGGTTGAACTGTTTATATTCCTACATGGAAAGACGATATTCACAACTCATGAGACCTTTGTCAGTGTTAGGGTAGTTGGAGGGAAAAATTATATCTATGTGTAGAAAGATAGACAGATAGATAGAGCACACAGGCTGAATTGAAGATGAATGGGTGATATCTGGAGAATAAAATTAAGGGGTGAGAGAAGATTATACTGGGAGAAGGAGAAGGGGAGAGGTAAGATGGGGGGAATTATCTCACATGAAACAGACCAGGAAAGGTTTTACAGTGGAGGGTAAACGGGGGAAAGTGAGAGGGAATGAGTGAATCTTATTCTCATAGGATTTGGCTTAAGGAGGGAATAACACACATACTCAATTGGGTATGGAAATCTATCTTACCCTACAGGAAAATGGTACAGGAAGGGGACAAGAGAGCAGGGAGATGGTAGAGGGCAGGGCAGATTGGTGGAGGGGATAATCAGAAGCAAACACTTCTGAGGAGGGACAGGGTCAAAAGAGAGCATACAATAAATGGGAGTGGGATAGGATTAAGGCAAATATACTTAGTTTTTCACAACATGACTACTATGGAAGTGTTTTGCATGACTACACATATATAACCTGTATTGAGTTGCTTGCCTTTTCAATGAGGGTGGGTGGGATGGGAGGAAGGGAGACAATTTGATACCCAAAGTTTTTAAAACACATGTTGAAAAAATATTGTTTTCACATGCAACTGGGAAATAAGAAATATGGGAAGTGGGGTATAGAAATCTATCCCGCCCTACAGGAAAATAGAAAGGGAAGGGGATAAGACAAGCAGGGGGGAGAGACAGAAGGGAGGGCAGATTAGGGGAAGGGATATACAGAATATATGTCGACTTCGGGTGGGGGGAGGGATGAAATGGGGAGAAAATTTGGAACTCAAAATCTTATGGAAGTGAATGTTGAAAACTAAAAATAAATAAATTTTAAAAAGAAAAAGAAAAGAAAAATAACATGACATCTTATGGTTCTATTATCAACACAAGTTTTCCATTCAAATATCTTCTGGACTTTCCCTGAACCAGAAATAGCCAACTTATTTGTCAGTGAATTATTTTTTATTCAAGAATTTCTTCTCTCTCCTCCACCCTAGGGATGGCTACCATTAGACACATATAGATATATACACATATGTAAAATTATTCTATGCATCTATTTATCAATTCTTTCTCTGGGTTCAGTTAACATCTTTCTTCATAGGTACTTTATAGTTGATTTGGGTATTTATAATAGACAAAATAATATTCCTTTAAAGTTATTCTTAAAACAATACTGCTGTTACTGTATACAATGTTTTCTTTTTGTTTCTGATCTTTTTGTTCATTATTTTATTCAAGCCTTTTCTTGTTTTTTTTCTAAAATCATTGAGTTTCTTAAAAGCACAGTAATGTTCCAACAAAATCATGTACGACAACTTCATCCACTCCCCAATTGATTGGCATCCCTGCAATTTCCAGTTCTTTGCCACCACAGAGAGAGCTGCCACAGACATTTTAAAACATATAGGTTCTTTTACTTTTCCCCCAATCATCTTTGAAAATAGACCCAGTAGTGGCATTGCTGGGTCAAAGTGTACAGGTAATTTAATAACTGTTTGGGCTTAATTCCAGATTGTTCTCCAAAATGTTTGGATCATTTTACAATTCCACCAACAATGAATTAGTTTCCCAATTTTTACACATCCTGTCCAACAGTTGTAACTTTCCCCTTTTATCATTTTGGCAACTCTGGTAGGTATAACATGATGCCTCAAGGGTGTTTTAATCTACATTTCTCTAGTCAGTAATGATTTAGAACATTTTTATATAACTATAAATTGTTTTGATTTCATTGAAAAACTGTCTGTTCATATCATTTGACCATTTATCAAGAATGAGAAGGTTAGATTAAGTGGGGCAAAGAATAACCATATGTTCATAAAGGCTGAAGATTACACTGTGCAAATTTCCTTTGCATGTAGTCCTTTTTAGATTATTGTGTTCCTCCAATATAACAACCTAAGAGAACAGATTTAGCAAAGATTCACTTTTCGTCAGCAGTTTGTGATTAGTTTAGCAGAAAATGCAGCAGAGATGCCCCTGATACAAGATACTTTGGGCAGAATATAATCAACCGGAGCCACATCTACCAATCATGAACTTGAACAGCTCTAGCCATTGTAGGTGATTGGGCCTGAGGGCAACAAAAGTAATGACTCTCAGCAGGTGAAAGCAAAGTGCATATGATACAACTGGCTTCCATATGGCTCATTAGCCTTCCTGGTACCAAACTGTCTCTATCACCCAGTAAGGATTTTTCATAATTATAATCTAAATAGGTTGAGATACTTAAAGAATATTACTCCTATAGTGGACTGGTGCCTATACTAATTCTGGATGTTGCAGTTCACCTCCCTCAAGGCCAATACCTGACATATTGGTTCAACAGGGGAAGTTGGCCCAGTTTCTTGGACTAATGCAGCATTGTGGCCAAGCTATTCCTCTCTGGCACATTTTAGCTCAGGCCTACTTGGTGCATTACTCACCGACTGGCTTGAAGTCTCGAATGGTGAGGGATAAGCAAAGTGTTGCTAACAGTTCCCTCCTAAGCTCAAACTGCCTGCAGGTTGTTTGATTGAATTCTTCAGTTTATGACTACAGAAAGTAAGTTGTATTTAAGATCTTTTTATTCTTGGATTTTGTGCTTTTAAGTTTTAATTATTAAAGTAGTTTTTACTTGGATTTTATGGTTCATGAGCACCTGATGCAAAACAAAACAAAACACACAAAAAACCCCCCACAACCTTGAACCTGGTGGACTAAGGCAAATTTAGGCAGCCCAAAATAGATATGGAGATTGTCCTTTTTTTTCTGGTAGAAGGAAGCTTCCTGGTGATATTTTTTTTTCCTTTTTAAAAAGAAATTGTACTTGAATTTTTTTAAACTTAAATACAAAATAAGAAAAGAAAAAAAAGCATTGCCATGTACACAGAAGAGAGGATTCAATACAAAGCGATAAATTTCCATTTCAAGAAAACTTATATAATAAATACTACACATTATTTTCAAAGCTGTCCATCTTTGCTTGCTTGTATGTTTTCTTTTGTCCTCTGCTGTACGCATTTAACTTCATTTCCCCCTTCCTACTCCCCAAGAAGAAGACAATTAAGAGAGGATATCTTTACATGCACACACACACATGCGTGCACACACACATATACATACATGTACATAGTTATCCATTAACACACATATATACACATATACACTCAAATGCATAGGTAAAACTGCATTATGAATATTTCCATTTAGTATGTTTCTCTGTAGGTAGATAATATCTTCCTTTACAAGCCCAAATCTTTCTAAAATTTTTTTTTCAAAATCTACCAGCTCATCATTTCCTACACCACAAAAATATTCTGACCCAATCACATTCTATCTGGGTGGTTGTTTATGAGAATTTTTTCCCCAAATTTTTCTTCATTCCCTCTATTCTTGGCTACACAAGTTTTGTGTATACAGGAAAATCTTAATTTAAAATAATCAAAATTATCCATTTTTTCACACATTGCTCTCACCTTATAATGTGGTTTAAGGTTTGATACTACTGAATTTCCTGGTGATATCTTGCTAATTTTGCTTGCCCTGTGAATGTCAAAAGAAATAGGAAAATATGTTTATATATTATATATGTTTATCTATATACTTAAATGCATACATATATACATATACATATGCATATATATAAATATGTGTATGGTTAAGTTATCTTAGATGAGAGGATGTGATTTGATGTGGTGTGCTGTGTTGTAACACAATAGCAACAGCATTGGCCCTAATAGGAACGTGAGGTGAACTCTAGAATATTTTTGAACATTCTAGAATGTGCAGTCTAGGTTGGATACAAACAAGATAAAAATGAGCTCTCTCTGTGAGGTTAATTCTTTGGGGGTACATTCAAATAATCTCTCCTTACTTTTCTGTGATTAGCCATATATCTCTTTGTTATTCTTTCTATCACTCAATTCAGCAATTAACATACCCTTAATCCCTGCAACCAAATGTCTCTTTAACTAGTAGAGTGCTAATCACAGATGCCCAAGTGCACCTGAAGCTTTTCATTGATGAGAGTCAAGGTTGGAAATTCCCTGATTAGCTAACCATTATGTGCTCTGCCCAATAGCAGAGAAGGCTTGGGGAAAAGAGCAGGCTTTCTATCACTACCTCCATCCCTTATATATACCTATTCATACTTCTTTCTGGTGGCACTGTTCATTTGATTAGATTAAAGTCATGGTGTGTATGTGTGTGTGTGTGTGTGTGTGTGTGTGTGTGTGTGTGTGTGTGTGTGTGTGCATCTGAACTCATAGCTCATAGGGCTAATACCCACTGGGAGACTCCTTCCTCTTTCCTTTGATACATACTTTTAATGTATTTTCATAACATGAACTTGCCATAATGGAGTCAATCACATATGCATGGCCCAACTGTATACAGTTTTTAATACAGAATAAAGAGTAATAAAAGCAAAATATACTACAATAACTTTTACCTGCTTCTAGATTCCCTTAAACCTGGGCATTTTAGGAACATAGTTTGGGTGCTTAGATTTAGCCAGTCCCTTCAGTTCCTGAAGGAATACAACAAGGTTAATTTCTCATCTCTGTTACTTTCCATTTCGACTGTCTTCAGGGGAGAGGAACCTGAGGCCACATGTGCCCCTCTAGGTCCTCAAGTATGGCCCTTTGACTGAATCCAAACTTTACAGCACAAATCCCCTTAATAAAATAATTTGTTCTGTAAAACTTGGACTCAGTCAAAAGGTCCTAGAAGGACACATGGCCTCGAGGCCTCAGGTTCCCCACCCTTGCATAAGTCCTTACCTCCTGATATGATTATTCTCACTATTCTTCTTCAGCTCTAATACTAGCTGCATGGAGGCCCTAGATCCTCACCAGCAGGTATGAAAGCTGTGATTCTTCAGAAGTGTGACTAACCATAGTCTCTCTCACTGTGCCTCTGTAGACCAGTTCTATCTAGTATCTTAGAGGAAATAAGGACAAGTACCCTGCTGCCATTACTCTTTATTTCTCTCCCTTTATCCTTTTCAAAGTCACATGCTGGCTGAATCCCAAAGTACTTAAGCCCCACTCATTATTTCCCTGACAGTAGGTGCCCTCAACTTGTTCCTTTGTTCCCTGCCTCCTAATTCCCATTGTCCTCTTCTTGTGTGTGTGCTCATAAACCCAATCCAAGACATGTCCTAGCAAGAAAGAAGGGACCTCAAAGCAAGGGAATCCTGTGCCATTATATTCCTATTGAAATATAAAGATTATAAGATTATTGAGGTTGCTGGTGATGGATGTTCTTGGGCTTGCAGCTTTGATCTCATACACTGTACCCCAAATATTTCTGAAAGTCAAGGAAGAGGAACCTTAGAAAAGAATGTACCCATTAAAAATTCAATATACTGAGACTTATCTAACAGAAACAACATCGAGACTGATTTAATGAAGAACATTTCTCTTCTGTAAGGTAAAATTAGTTCCCACCACACTCATGCCATGACCCCCCCAAACTAAATGTTCAGTATCACTTAATTCTTGTCATTTGGGATCATGGCCAATGCCATTACCTTTTTTATTTTACTGCAAAAACAATAAATATTGCACCTAGGATCTTTCACAAATGTACCTTTTCAACTTATAATGATTAAACAAAAATAGAATAAAAAGCTCGTTCAGTCCTGTCTTCTAAGCAAAATCTGGTTAACCATTGGCTTGCAGGTTGAGGTCAGGACCCAGAAGTCCAAGTGTGATTCAAAGGCTTAGTCTGATTGTTAGAGCCTATCAAACAAAAATACTTGCTGTATTTATGATACCTCATCTTGCAGTAACTGTTAGAGCAATTGGAAAACATAGTTACATTTCATTGAGTATTCAACTTTTGCAATATAAAGTAAGCACTCCCTCTCAGATAAGCAGCAGAGATTACATTCTCTTTTCCTAGCTTTTGGCCCTGATGGATTGGTCAAAAACAGTTTTGATCACAATATATTTTGGTCATCCTTGCTCTGGCTTTCCTGAGACAAAACTTTATGGGAGTTAAATGACCTATCTTATTACTGAAAGTATAAGGGCACATTTGAATTCACAGCAGAAACTGAGAAGGCTGTGACTATTTTACAAACAGCCAGCTCTTTGTCAAAGAAGAAGTGGGAAAAATGGAAAACTAATGCATTGTTGGTGAAGTTGTGAACTGACCCAACCATTTTGGAGAGCAGTTTGGAACTATGACCAAAGGGTTATAAAATTGTGTATACCATTTGACCCAGCAGTACCACTTATAGGTCAGAAAAGGACTGACACGTACAAAAACATGTATAGCAGCTCTTTTTGTGGTGGCCAAGAATTGAGGGGATGCCCATTAATTGGGGGAATGGATGAAGAAGTTGTGGTATATGAATGTAATGGAATAATATTGTTCCATAAGAAATGATGAGCAGGAGGATTTCAGAAAACCTGGAAACATTTATATGAACTGATGCTAAGTGAAGAGAGTAGAATCAGGAGGATATTATGCACAGTAATAGCAACATCATCGTGCATTCTAACTTAGGTAGACTTACTTCTTCTTAGCAATGCAAGGATCTAAAACAACTCCAAAAGACTGATGGTAGAAAACACTATCCACATCCAGAAAAAGAGCTATGGAGTCTGAATGCAGATTAAATCATATTATTTGCTCTCTCTTTCTCTCTCTTCCCTCTCATTTCTTCTTCTTCTTCTTCTTCTTCTTCTTCTTCTGCTTCTTTTTTTGGTTGGGCAATGGTGTTAAGTGACTTGCCCAGGGTCACACAGTTAGTAAGTGTTATGTGTCTGAGGCTGAATTTGAACTCAGGTTCTCCTGAATCTAGGGCCAGTGCTCTATCCACTGCGCCACCTAGCTGCTCCTCTCATTTCTTCTTTCTCGTGGTTTCTCTCATTGGTTCTAATTTTTCTTTACAGCATGACTAATGTGAAAATATGTTCAATACGAATGTATATTTAGAGCCTATGTGAGATTGCATACCATTTTGGGGTGGAAAGGAGAGTATGAATGGGCAGAAAACTTGGAACTAAAGAAATGAATGTTGAAAACTGAAAATTAATCAATTAATTAATTAATTAATTAATTAGATAAATAAATAATTAATTACTTAATTAGAAAACCCCAACAACTCCAGACTGAAAAGTAATCTGGCCACAATTGGGGTTAGGGGTAGGTAGGGTTGTAGGAAGTAGGATTCAAAAAAATGAATATGCTTAAGAGTACCTTGAAGCCTTCAGATCTCTATAATGGGGATATTTAAGGATAAGAGCAATAGGGGATGAGAAGCATGCAGTGTTTAGATGGGAAAGCCACAAAAAGTCAGAAAGCTTATATGTTCAGCTCAATCTGACAATGGATGGAGGCCTGGGAACCAGAAGTACTCTGTTCACTTGTCCTAGCTATCTGACTTGAGATGTTCCAGGGAGCTCAGAAGAGCAATCTGAGGCCAAAAAGATCAAAAATGAAAAGAAGACATTGAACAAACCATAAATAAATTCTCAAAGATAAAAAGCCTAGGACCAGCTGGATTTACAAGTGAATTACATCAAAGAATGAAGGAACAATTAATTTCAAAACTATAAACTGTTTACAAGAATAGGAAAAGGAGTCCTACCAAATTCTTAATATGAAGCAAATATTGCTTTATACCTAAATCAGGAAGTAACAAGGGAGAAAGAGAGAGAGAGAGAGAGAGAGAGCATGTATATACCAATATACTTACTGAATATTGAAACAGAAGTATTAAATAGCATATTAAAAAAAGAGGCTACAACAGTATATTAAAAAGACTCTATGACCAGTCAGATTTATACCAGAAATGCACTGTGGTTTCAATATTTGGAAAACTCTAATAAATGATATTGAGAACAAATGCAATAAACATTGTATGGTTATATAACCAAATGCAGGGTAAAATTCTTTTGTCAAAACACAACTCCTATTTCTTTGGGGGAAAAAATAACTTTAAAACATACTTCCCTAAAATTGTAACTAGTATCGATCTAAATCCAAGGACCAACATCATACGTAATTAGAATACACCAATGGCATTTTCAACAAGATCAGGAATAAAGCAAGTATTTAATATTAGAAGTTATATTTATACTAATAAGTGAAGAAAACATTGTAAAGGAACAATGATAGGCAAACAAGAAAAAAATTGTTGCTTTTGGATATAATCTGATATGAACCAAGTTTTTTAGAATAATCAATAGCTAGTAACATAGAGAAAAAGATAAGCCCATTGAGTCATCAGTATTTTTGTAAATTTCTATATATCCACAAAACCCATCAGGAAGAGAGAGAAAGGGAAATTCTATTCAAATTAATTAACAAACGTATAAAATATTTGGATGTCTACTTACCAAGAAACATAATAACTATTTGATTATATTTATGAAACTCATTTTAGAAATAAAGACAAGATCAGATTATTGGAGATATTATTGTATATGGTTGGATAATACCAATATAATAACAATGATAATATCACCTAAACTAATTTGTTTAATCTGTACCATATCAAATAAAAGCAAAAGGGTTATTTAATAGAAATGGGGAAAATATATCTTTTTTACTAGAGTAACACCAGGTTAAAAATCTCAGTGGAAGTTTTTTTTTTTTAATGGAAAGGTAGGGACTTGGCTATGCCAAATTTCAAACTATCTTATGAAGAATCATCAAATAAATTAAATACTGGTCATAA
Organism: Phascolarctos cinereus; assembly: GCF_003287225.1. Lineage (NCBI taxonomy): Eukaryota > Metazoa > Chordata > Mammalia > Diprotodontia > Phascolarctidae > Phascolarctos > Phascolarctos cinereus. Next base: position 346,098,907 of record NW_027555847.1, on the reverse strand, counting down.
AGTGTAAAAGATGATCAATAAAACATATTGGTTACACAATATATAGAAACAAAGTATTATAGTATTTGATAAACTCAGAGACTCTACCTATTGGGGAAATACTCCATATTTGGAGCCATTTGGACTTAGAAAACTGAAAACAATCAGGCAGAAATTGGGGTTAGAGCAATTTTTCACACCATATAAGAAAATAAGATGCAAATGGGTACATGACCTAGACATAAAAGGTCATATCATTAATAAATTAGAGGAGTATACAAGTAGAAACTTTTCACCCCTATGGATAGGGAGAAAATTCCATAAGAAACAATGTACACGGAAGATAAAAGGTGATAAATTAAGCAATTCTGATTACATAGAATTACAAAATGTTGCAAAAAGAATAAAACTGTGTTTCAAATTAGAGTGGAAATAATTAATTAGTGAAATTATTGATAGTAAGTTTCTCCAATAAAAGCCTTATATCTAACATCTATGGAGAACTGATTTAAATAAATAAAAGCAAAAGTTATTTCTCGTTAGGTAAATGGTCAAAAGAATATGCATAGGCAGTTCTCAGGTGAGGAAATTCAAGCTATTGGCAGTCATAAAAAGGCTCCAACTTACTAATAAAAGAAATGTAGACTAAAATATCTTTGAGGTTCTATTCCATAATCATCAGATTGGTAAGAATGACAAAAATTTAAAATGACAAAATTTAGATGGGGAAGTGAAAGGGTAGATACACTAATATTCTGTTGGTAGAACCTGAATTGGTCTAGCCATTCTGGAATATAATTTGAAAGTAATCAATCTGTGCATATCCTTTGACCCAGTAATACTACTACTACTAGGTATATACCAAACAAGAGATAAAAAAAAAAAGGATCAACGACCAACATATGCAAAAACATTTGAAGAAGAACTTTTTTTTATTGTAATACATAATTGGAAACTAAAATTTTCATGGTTGCTAAACAAATTATGATAGATGAATGTGATTGAATAATATTACTCCTTAAGCGATAACTGAAGGAATGGAATCATAGAAATATAGAAAGACTTTTTTGAACTAATGCAGGGTAAAATGGTCAAAATTGTGAACCTTATACAAGAAAACAATTTTGAACAGTTTAAGAACTATAATCAATGTAACGGCCAACCACAATACCAGAGGATTAATGATGAAGCATGCTACCTACTATTTAGAGAGAAATAATGCACTAGTGGTACAGAATGACATTTACATTTTTTTGTACATAGCCAATGAATGAATTTATTTTGTTTTTCTGTGTTTTTTTTACTATAAAGAAGTAAAAAAAATGTAAAGGGAAAAGGGATAGTAATACTAATGCCAAAAAAAAAGAATAAAAGGAGTGTAACTGTAGCACTTTAAAAAAAAATGTACTGATGAGTACAGAAGGAAGCTCAGAAGGAGACAGAGATAAGCATAAAAGCTGTGAAACTATCATGTTGAATTTATTATGTATTTTTTTTAAAAAACTTCATTTATAATGGAGGTCTTGACTTTATTTATAATCTTTGATTTTCTTTTAATACAAAAATAGCATCTTTGCTTAAGTTTGTCCAGTTTGAAATGAAAATAAAAATAAAAAATTAAGAGAAAAATGGCAGTTCATGAAGTGTCAGGAGCTCCTCTCATTGATTTCTGATTAGTGCACCATCACGAGCAACATGGTCAGGGAAGTTACACCCAACAGAATCAATGCTAAATGCTTTCAATTTCAAATTATCATTAAGTGATCTTCTTTTGGTTAAACTTTAGGTTATATATGGGTGTCTCATTTCATTCTATTTCAGAACCTGAAGTACCAGACCAGCAAGGACAATCAAGCTTATTTTTTTTTAAATCTGTGTAGATAATAATGATAGTGAAGAGGTAGCAGTAATGTTGATGCAACTGCAGAAATTTCAGACAAAGCTGAATAGCTCTACTCTGGCTTCTTCATTCTTGCTGAGTGATACTCCAGCATCATCTGTATGTCTTTATTGTTAGGTGCCAAGGGCTTAATAAGAGCTGAATGGAATTTACTCATCTAAAATCAAATAATATACAGAAATGGAGAAGTTTCCAGTGAGGTAGAAACAAAGCAGTTAAAAAGACAGAATTGGCTCAAGGGATCTTCATTGTACTGACAGGGTGTGACTGGGCCTGAGCATCAAAAGAGCTGAAATAGTCATAGGACTTTTGGGCATACTTATGAAAGTGCTGTAAACATTCTTTTGTAGAAAAAAAATAATTTAAAGCTGACATTCAGAAAAAGAATTAGCAAATGGTAGGAACAGCTCAATGAAAAACCATAGCAGGGAAAACTGCCTAACAGAATACATTAGCATTTCTACTGGGGAGCAGCAAGTGACAGAATTGGAGACATAAATATTCCTGCTGGGATGAGGACATTTAGTTCTCTAGGCTAGATATAGTTCTTTTCCCATATGTATTTTCCCTCCCATTGTTGGCTTGGGAATCTGTGGAAATGTGTATCTCTATGTGTATAATACTGGGGACACTTCTTTCTTGTTTAGTTTGTTATTCTAATTAAATGTCTTTTTCTTTGAGTTAATGTGATTTGTTCTACTTTTTTTTTAAGCATTAAATGAGTAATGGTAAGCTGTCATTTTGTTAATTGATGACCCATAGTCTACCTTGAAATGATGAAACATTCAGGGCTCCACATTTGAGGGAAAGGGGCAAAGCTACATAGTACATAATATATAACAGCTGCAGGAAAACTCAATATATCTAACAAAAACTCAGAGTTGGAATATAAATCCCCTCTACATTATCACTGAGACTTCCAGCGAGGTAAAAACTTACTATCCGCAGAAGTATCTAGTTCCTCTTCGATGGTTCTAATTTTCTATAAATCCTTCCTTATCTTGAGATTCAATTTGACTCTGTACCATTACTAATTACTTTACGCTTATTTTAAAAAAAATACTCAAGGTCATTTATAATTTAATGTTACCCCACTTTTTCAGTTTGATTTGAGACTATTCACTTTTTATGCTCTATAGGCACTATGTACCAGGCAAACAAAACTGTTCTATGTCTCCATCCTATACCCACCCCACCTCCCACTCAGCTCAAATTTTGCCTGTTCATGGAATGCTTTTTCTCCATTCTCTATGATTGTCACATTCCTACCTATACTTCAAAAACAAATCTAAACTCTTTCCTCTCCAGAAATCTTCCCTAATCTCCCCAGCCTCTAAAGTTGGTAATGTTCTCCCTTCTCCTCCACAAATTTCACATGGAATTTTGTATTTACCTATCTGAAACATTTATTTTAAATTAGAGTTATTAATACATGTCAGATACCTATGAAACTGTTAGCTACAATACTGAACAGAATGTTCTGAACATATTAGATCCTTAACAAGCATTTGTTGAATTTGGGGAATTTTGATATCCATCAATGGGAAAAGTGACCATCAAGGAGGAAAAAAAAACACTTAGGTTTAAATTATTCAATAAGCTCAGAGTAGGATCAGGATGGACATGTTTAATACTTTTCCTTTCTTCCTCTTCACATCCAAGGACTCAAATGGCTACTGAGGCCAACAGTATCTTATAGAGAGGTCCCTCTTCAGGACACAGCTGATATTTCTTCAAACCTTTAACTGATTCAATTATCTTCCTTTCTTATTCTGCCAAGTCTTAGGTTCCTCTCAAAGTGATACTCTGTAATAAAATTTAAAATAGCAGAAATCAGGCACTTTGTCAAACAGGATCAAATCATCTATAAAATGGAACTTGATCCTATTTTCTGCTCAGGAAAATCTCTTTGAATTTTTTCTTTCTCCAAATGTGCTAAATTGACTTAAATCATTTGCTGGGAAATGGAGAAATGAATCTATCCTGTCACTTTATAGAGGCATGGAAAGATGATCAGCAATAAAACAGAAAGGGACACTTTAGGCATTCCACTGTAAATAAACACTGGGCATAATAGTGATAATTCTAGATTTGAATCAAGATTAATCAACTATTTGTCATAAGAGCATAGGTTCATAGATTTAGAGTTAGAAGAGACCATCGGGTCCAAAACCTTCATTTTACGGGTGAGGAAACTGAGGCATATAGTGAGGCCTGGGTGGATGGGGGTTTCACTTGGTTACCTTGATTTGAGTCTTGAATTCAATTCTTCATAGTATTTATACATATGGAAGCATATGCACACAAAGGTGGGGTGCAATCTGTGGTTATAATTCAGATTATTTCTCAGATAGGAACAGTTAGTTAATTAGCATTTATTTATTTGTTTATTGTCATTTGTTTATGGTGGTGAAAAGGAAAAAGGCAGGGAGAAGATTTTTTTTTCTATACCTCTAATTCAAGTTCTTTATGATTACAGATGGTGAGGGGCGGGAACTATACCATAACTAAAGATCAGTAGAGATAAGCAGAAAATATCAGAGACCCACGAGGGAGAAAGAAAAGAGTACCAGAGAGACCTGAATACAGCATAGAAAGCAGCTCATCTGGTCGCATCACCAAGGACAACAGAAGCGTGCTGAATCATCTCAGTAGTGAGTTGTCTTCAGCATACATATTCTTTTCCCATCTGTGTATCCTAAAGATTATGCTATCCTGCTCTGGTGACATAGAAAAGCACACTATTGCGTGTTTAAAATATCTTCCTGCCATTTGTGCTATGCCATTTAAGTAATTATCTTTTGCTTTAAACTAATGTGCCTTCTGCTTGATCTACTAAATAAAACCCACAGATGAGAGCTCATTAACTAGTTTTGTGTGAATGCTGATCTATAGAGTGCCTCAAATCTGCAGTCACTTACTGGGGCCCAAGAGTGAGAAAGACCCCAGGTGTTCAATAGTATATGCAACAGTACTCCTAAATAACCAGGAATTCAAGATAGAAATTGAATTAAGGCACACATTATAGGAGTTGAAAGAGATAGGATCTTGGACTCACAGAATCCCAGAGGGATCTCAGACACTGTCTATACAAACTAATAATTGACCAAGGCTATCTTTTATATCAATGCCATGCCATCATCTTGCCTTTGCTTGAAAATCTGATGAAGAGAAATTAATTCTCAAAGTGTCCAATTCAACATTGAGATACCTTTGATTGTTATGAAGATTTTCTTGATGTCAAACCTAAATCTGCTTCTTTTTAGAATCAACCTATTGCTCCTGTTAATGACCTCTGAGGCCTAATAGAACAAGTTTTCCACATGAAATGCCTTGAAACACTTGTAAAGAACTATGATACTTTGCTTTAGTATTCTCTAGGCACGAATATCCTTCATCTTGTTCTCATAGAGAATCATCTCCAGTTTTCTCAGTATCTTGATAATCTTTCAAAAAGCTAATTTTGAAAAATGGTCATGGTGGAAAGGGAACTAATTGAATACATTTTTATACCCCAAGATTCCGAGCACAGTGTCTGACACATAAGAGATGTTTAATAAGTGCTCGTTAATTGATGGATTGATAAGTGTCCTCAACCTGGCTGAGATGTTTATGCTCATGCCAACAAATATTGAAAAAAAGAACTACTCAGAGATGGTCAAGTTCAATGCCAATAGGTCAGTCAATAAACATTGTTTTTAAGTATTTACTATGTTACTATGTTCTAGGCACTATGCTAAGTGCAGAGAAAACATGTACAAAAAAGGGGATAGTCTCTGCCCTTAAGGAATTTACAACCTAATGGGAAAGACAACATACAAATGCACACTGAAGGTGGGTGGGGGAGAAATATACTAGTGAGGGAGCATGATAGAATACAGTTCAAAAGATTGTTTCTAGTAAAAAAAAATGAAGAGATGGCTGGTCTGACAGTACTCTTTAAATCGAAACTTTGAGAGAAGTTATTGTCTCTGCCTGCAAGCCTTTCAATCAGGGAGAAAGTACTGAGAGAACTGATGAAATGTGAGTGCCAAGGCTGACGTAATCTCAAAAGATGATGAGTTTCTTGAGGATGAGGTTTCCTGAGGCTGTGATGAAGTCCAGGCCAAAGGAGAACAGCTGGTAGGTAATGACCACAGCATTGAAATAGAGATTCAGTAAAACAAAGTATGATGGCAACTGAGATTTGGCATACTGCTTGAGCACCAAGTCCTTCTGCTATTCCTTTGGTCGATGTCATAAATCTAGCCAGGAATTACACCATGGGCTATTACAGCCATGACATAGCCATTAGTCATTGAGCAAATCTGAGAAAAAAACTGTTTAATTACAAAATGTCAATGATTAAACCGAATAAGAAAAAGGCCAACATAAAACAACATAGGTTCAACAAGATTGTGAAACAGAAGACACTTGAGTGAACCATTTCTAATAAGGAACATGTGTTTTAATGGATTCCTTGGATATGGATTGATAACAATTAAGAATGATATAGTACATTGGTCTCAAAATATAAGATCATGCTCACCTTCATGTAGGGATTCTTTCAGTATTTAAGGGGAAAAAATAAATATCTCAAGAAATTGTGTCATATGGACATTGTTACAAATGAGGAAAGTTATGTTGAACTTGACCACATCAGTGTAAATCATTACTCTAAGTAAAAGTATTCTCTTTCAACTTTCAAGGATACCCATGTCTCTTTCTATAATACACTTAACATATTTGAATTCAACAATATATCCTGTATTGTGGAGCAGTCTCTTTCTCTGGCAATGATCCTCATCTTATTTGGGAAGCAAGCAATTATAACTTCCAACTGCTCCAAGGGTTTTAAGTGGAAGATAAAAGCCAAATACTCCACAAATGTGTTCCCACTTTTCCAGTAGGTGTTTGATTAACTAGCACTAACACAGTAAATCAGCAAGGTATTTATCATGTGGAGATGATCAAGTTACGGGGCCAAGAAATGTGCTAGTCATCCTGGGTTGTAAGTATAAACTCAATGAGTTCTCTCTCCCCCATGACCATGCTACAAAGTAATACTTGGTTTAGTAAGGGCAACTTTATAGTAGATGTTTGAGCTTCATGTGAAGTGCTTGAGAGTTGTCTCCACCTGACATAGAGACAAGAGAACATCACTGAACAATCTTTACAGGTTGATCTCTGAGAAAAGCATTACCCTGTTGGCCCCTGCAAGCAAGAGAGAAATCAATAGCCCCAAGATGCAGGCCCAATGAATGATTTAATCTGGTTGGATTAATAAATGCAGAATGGATGCTTGCTCATCAGGAGTGACATCAACTGTCAATTCATTGCCAATGCCTTCCTGGAAGAGAACCAGCTGGAGCATATCATAAAGACATTGCATGTTTTTTTTTTAAGGGAAAGGAATAATGTCTAAAAACAATAGCCCAGTCTTCTTGCTTTGTTTGCCTGTTAATGAGATAGTTTTGTGAATACTCAGAAAGGGAAGCAGTGATCACTGATAGCCAGCAAGGTTTCTTCGAGAATATGTTATGCTAGACTAATGTATTGTACTTATTTGAAAGCATAAGTAGATTAGGAGCATGTTATATGTGCAATATACTTAAATTTCAGCAAAACATTTGACAGTCATTGAAACTATCTTTGTGGGAAAGATAGAGGATTATAAGGTAAATGATAGTATATTTCATTGGATTTGCAATGGTTGAACTAGACCCAAATAATGAAGTTATTTATTCAGGAGTTCTTAACCTGACCAACTTGTGTTTTTAACATTTTAATGACTATATTTCAATATAAATGGGTTTTATATAATACTATGTATTTAATATTATTTTATACAGCTAAAAACATTATTTCAATTAAGTCCATAAGCTTCACCAGGCTGTCAAAGGGATCTGTAATACAAAAAAAGTTCATGAATCTCTGCATTAATTAGTCAATGTCAAATTTATGAAATATTTCTAGTAACACCCCCCAGGGATCTGTCTCTAGCCTTGTGCTTTTCAACATCATCATCACCTTGGATGAAGGTCAGTTTTCAAGTGGCCCAGAAATTTGAGAGCTGCTACACTGACTAAAATAATTCGGATCTGAAAACATGGCAATTGGCTAAAATGATAGCCTACATCTAACGAAACAAAATTTAATAGGGATAAGTGTAAAATTATACAAAGGGGTCAAAAAATCCACTTCACAAATGCAGTTGGGTCAAGTAGCCATATCTATAGAGTCCTATTCAGTTCTTTATACTTAAAAGTTTTGGAACCATATAGAAAACTGGCCGTATGTCCAGAAGAAGGACATCAGGGATAGTTGAGAGGAAGGGAGAATCATCAATGTCAGAATCAGTTGATGGTACTAGGGGTATTTATCTTGAAGAAAAGGATACTTAGGAGGAGACACGACAGCTATATTCAAGTATTTAGAGGGCCCTCATTTAGAGGAGGACCTAGAGGGCCACATGTTGACTGAAGGCTGCATGTTCTCCACCCCTGGGTAGACATTCTACTTGGTCCCTAAGGCCAAACAAAGAACAAACTGTGGAAGTTAAAAAGAGGCAGGCTTTTCTGGCTTCCTCACCAAGATAAAGGAAATAATCACAAAGGCTCAAATAGAATCCCTTGCTTTTTTGATATCTATTGACAAGATTCTCTCATGAGAATCTTCTTGCCTGCCAAATGATTATACTAGATAAGAGGGAAGGGAGTCTCACATAGGAGACAGACAATATTTTATTACAGTATAACAATTGTATTCCCTCTAAGTTATTTCATATTGTTCTTTGCCTTTTCAGTAACTATCATTTTATGCTGTAGTGAACACTAGAATAGTTTCCCTGAACATCAATTCAGTCATTTTCAAGGTCTATGTAATCTTTAGTCATTACTGATACCTAGTAGATTAGGAGTCCAGTCCTGAGGAAGAAGCAGGTACCTCCCCACCCTCAGGGGAAAACTACAATAGTAACAAACTTCTGTACCAAATATATGCTTGATCTAACTCTAAACACTTACATAAACAGACATACTCTGAGAAAAAAAGGGAATGGTGTTAGAAATGTCATCTCAGTCATGAGGCAAAGTTCAGTCTTTGGGACTTGATCTTTATCATCAGGTTCACTATTATTTTTTTGTTTGTTTGATTATCTTTTGAGGTTTTTTTCTTTTTTTTTCTGTGTTGGGATTTCCAAATACCAAACCTTGTTAAAGACATGCCACATGAAACAAAGAGGCAGCACATAGCCCCGAGAGTTTGTTTTGCTCCCTGTGGTCCATTTTCATGGTCGACATAGACCATCACAGATAGAGGAAATGTGGGCTGTGCTATTGAAATCTTGGAAGGGCTATAGTGATAATTAGGACCCATACTATTCCACCAGATGGGATATTAGCAGCCTGCAGTGCCCACACTGCATAGAATTCAGACAAAGTCATTAAGTAGCTAATTTTATCAATAGAGGCAGTGGTTTTAAGCCATATATATTGATTAGGTTAATTGGAAAAACACTTGTGCTGCACACTCAACATTTTATCAATTTTTGTCCATCTGGCAAATACAGTCACTTTATTTGTGCTATGCTAAGTGAGCTTTATGTTATATCTCTATAACTGAAACACCAGGTCCAAGCAAACATGACTTGTCCACAGATATTTGTCATTTATCAGTTGATTTGGTTCCACTTTGTTTAACCTGATCAGTTGTATAGAAATTGTTCACTAAAATACATTCAGGATGGCAAATAGATGCCAGAATACACAAAGATAATATATAGCCATGATTACAGTTTCATTTTTGGCTTGCACTGTCATTCAGACTCTTTCCCTCAGCCTCCAACTTACCCATGCTTACCAGAATAATAATTGTTATAAAGGGCAGGGGCTTAGCTGCTGAACAAATCAAACTCTCAAAATTTTTGATGTCTGTTTCTTTAACATCTGTTTAATGATGCAGCTGGAAGTGGCATCCCAGGCTAAAGCAAAGAGGAAGGGAGGAAGATCCATCAGAACCATCAGTCTTAGAAAGAGAATGATGCCAATGTTTCTGTAGACGAAAATGAAGGACTGCTTTGACCCCAGGTATCTGCATCCCCATAATAGCATCCATCATCATCATTGCCAACATTTATATAGTGATTTAAGATTTCTAAAGTTTTTTGCAAATTTTATCTCCTTTTATCCTTACAAAATCATGAGAGGTAGGTGTATTATTCTCCCCATTTTATAGATTAGGAAACAAAGACAGGTAGAGTTTAAGTGACTTGGTCAGTCATCCAACTAGCAAGTATGTAACACTGAAGTTGAACTCAGGTCTCCCTCGCTTATCTAGCTCTTTATCTACTATGCCACCTAGATGCCAACATAAACTTATAAGTAAACATTGGACTAAGTTTAGACTATAGAACACGTAGGCTCTCTCTACAGTCTTTATGGGGAGCTTGACAGAGGAACAGAAAGAAGATAACTAAGCAGTTAGAATGTGCTGCACCCAGAAGTTTGGAGACAAACAGATCATAGATTCAGAGCTAGAAGGGGATCTTAGAGACAATCTTAGCCCAATCCCTTCATTTTACAAATGAGGAAACTGAGACCCAAAGACATAAAATGATAAACCTGAAGTCCCACAGGTAGTAAGAGATAGATGTGACATTTATCCCAGGTCCTCTGACTCCAGATCCCATGCTCTTTTCCATGGGACTTTCTTACACATTACCTCTGGCCATCTTGGATGTGGTAGAAAAAAACAAAGCACAGCTTCAGGCAAACACATACAAGTCCTTCTTTTTTCCTCCTAGAAAGTGGCTGTAGCAACATGCTCTCTTCACCTAATTTCCTAGCCTTTATCTTGGGGCCTCACTTGCCTTTTCATTTTCTCTCTTTGTCATTTATGTGGCTTGAAACTTCTCTTACTGGCACCTGTCCAGTGCTGCATCTTTTGTTGTATGTTTGGAGAGTGGAAAGAGTATGAATTTGCATGTCTTCCATTGTAAGACTATAATTCTGAAAAGTAGATTTCCCATCAATATAAGATCTTTTTATTATACTTGGCCATATTTGGTAAACTCTAATTACTGCATAAGAATTTATTTGCCTTTTAATTTTAGGTGAAATGCAAACATGCACATGTGATGTTTTTTTTGGGGGGGCAGGCGGAGTTCAGCCTATGAATAAGACCCCACCATCAATTATCAAAGCTTCACAGAAGTATAAAGAACTAATTCTTAGAAGGGAGTTGGAATCTTTCATTCTCAAGCATAGTTCTAGTAACCTAATCTAGAACTGAAAGGCCCCTCAGAGATCACTGAGGACAACCTGTTTCTGTGACAGAGAATTCAAAAACAGAGTGGTTAAGTGATCATATGAATAACAAAAACAATCAAAATCATTTCATTATACCAGTTTAATGGAAAGCTTCTGACAATTTAGACTTCAATTTTTATGAAAAACACTATGAAGCCTAGATAATTGGATGTTTCCTTAGTGTGGTAAATAACATTTTGTACTAAAGCTAGTACTACACATAATTGAAATAAATTAATGCCCTTTCAAATAAGATCTTGGTAAAGCAATGATGTCCATTATCACTACTATTTTTTATAGAACTAGAATTTCTAGCTAAAGCAATAAGATAATAAAAAATTAAACTGAATAGTCATAGGCTAAGATGCAACAATATTATTGCTTTTTGCATATTATATGATAATCACAGAAAGTCAACTAAAATTAAATAAAATAATTAATAACTTCAGCAAAGTCACAGGATATAAAATAAACACAAATCATTAGTTTTTCTGCGTATTATCCACAATATCTAACAGGAAGAGATATAAAGGGGAAAAAATCCAATCAAAATCACTTCAAAATGTATAAAATATTAAGGAATACACCTACCAAGACATACACAGGAGCTATTTGAATTCAATTACAAAATGTGCTTCACAAAAATAAAGACACATCTAAGGAAGTAGAGAGATCATAATTGTTCATGGTTGGGTCCTGCAAGTATAATAATAATGATAATATTATGTAAATTAATTTACTTATTAAAGTCCATATCAATTAAACTAACAAGGGTTAATTAATAGACTTAGAAGAGCATTGTAAAATTCATCTAGAGTGAAAAATGTTATTTCTAAAAGAAATAATAAAAAAGTACAAAATATCAGAGCCTATCTATTTTCTCAAACTATATTACAAAGCTGGAAACATCTAAACCATTCCAAATTAGTTAAAAAATTGAAAAAGCTGGTAGGTAGGACAGATTATTTATATAGCAAATAAATATGATTTTTGATAAAGATATCAGCTCCTCAAATAAGGTTTCACTATTCAAGTATAAATGCTGGAAAAACTATAAAACAGCTTTCTAAATTAAGTTTAGATCAAGATCTCATACTATATACCAAAATAAGCTCTAAATGAGTACATGACATACATGTAAAAATATATCATGAAGTAATTAGAGGAGTAAGGAAGAAAATACTTTTTCCAGCTATAGCGAGGAGAAGAGTACATGAACAGATGAGTGAAAAAGATGATAATAAAAGATAAATTAGATAATTTCCTCCCTTTTTCATTAATACATATTTTATAGAATAAAACAAGCATTTACATAACATAGTAAAATTTTTTAAAAAAGACAGATGATTGCACATGAAACTGCAAATCTACTAAGCACAACTTGCTATTCCTTTCAAATTTTTAAAAAAATTATCATGTACATTAATTTTTTTCTACCCTCCACCTACCCCACCCTAGAGATGACTGCAATTAGACACAAATAGATGTGTGTATGTATATATGCATGAATGCATATGTATACATATATGTGTGTATGTGTGTATGCACATACATATATGCATGTAAAATTGTTCTATACATAGTTCTACTTATCAGTTCTTTCTCTGTGTGCAAATAGCATCTCTCTTCATATTTCCTCTATAGTTGATTTGGGTATTTATAACAGACTTCCTCCAATGACCTTTGACAAGACTCAGGAAACATTTATAGGATATGTAAATAAGTGATAACAATTTGTAAATTATAATTTTTGAGTAACATTCCAGAGTAGAAAAGAAACAAACCCATGGACCACTCACTTTGCTTTTTGAATGAACAATGCAACTTCTTCCCTGCCACAGATATCAATATCTTTTCTCAGAAAAGAATGTTGGATCATAGTGTTAATCAGCTCCAGGTAGGCTTGGAGGCAAGGAAGTGAACAAAAGTTACTCTTTGTTGAATAGTTGGATATTATGTTTAATAGTCAAAGGATATCAGCAGACTGATTTTAAAGGAAGAAAACCAAGCTGTCAATAGCTACATGGAAAACAATAGTCTAAATCACTAATAATTAGAAAAATGCAAATTAAAATAACCACAAAGTTTAACTGCAAACCTACCAGATTGATGAAAATGGATATTCTTAGATCTGCAGGAAAAGGCTTGCTATTGCATTGCTGGACCTGGGGAATTTCCCATTTTTTTCTGGAAAACAATTTAGAACTATATTTATATTTATATATAAATATAACTATATTATATTTATATCAGTCACTAAACTGAGTCATAAACTTTGACCCACTCATACAAGTATATCTGCCTAAGAAGTCGAAGAAAGAGGAAAAAGAATGAATATCTTTTAAAAATAGTAGTTTTTTTACTTATATCAAAGAATTGGAAAGAAATTATGACATGTATACAAATTAGTACGTGGTTGAATAAATTAGAATATATGCATATTATTACACTGTAAGAAATAAAGAAAGGAATAATTTCAGAAAAACCTAGGAAAACTTCTATGAATTGATGCAAAGTAAAGGGAACAGAATCAAGCGATCAATTTATTAAGTAACAGCAATATCCTCATAAAGAAAAAAATAACTTAGAAATACCTGAGCAACCAGCCAAAATCACAGAGTAGGGAAAAGTAGTAGAGCCCAACTTCCTCCAAAATAGAACAAAAACATGTATTCAAAAAGTACTCCAAACCAAGTAGTGATAGGGAAATCCAAATAGAAAGAAAAAGGGGAAATTTTTTTTCACCCCATAGGCAAGTGACCAGGGCACTGAAAACAGAGGGGAACAGAGATCAGTAAGCACCATGGAAAAATGCTTTTGATCACCATTAGAGAAAGGCAAATTAAAGTAACTCTAGAGTTTAACCTTAAAGCCATTTCATTGGTAAAGTTGACAAAAAAAGGAAATTATAAATAGTAAAGGGGCTATGGGAAAACATGGATAGTTGCAGAACTCTGAATAGGTATAGCCATTGTAGGTATTAGTTTGAAAATATGTCCCCAAACCAACCAAACTGTATATCCTTTAACCCAACCATACCCACTAGGGCTATAGATCAAAGAAAGAAAAGAAGGGCATATGTGTGCAAATATTTATAGCAAATAATTTTTTTAGAAACTTATGAAAAGTTTTCATAATAAGAACTGAAAACTAAGGAGTTTAAATTTAATTGGGGAATGGCTGAATAAGTTATGGCATAAAATGTAATGGAATATTTTTATTATATAAGAAATCGTGAAGGGGATGGTTTCAGAGAAACCTGGGAAGATTTATATGAACTAATGTGGAGAATCAAAACCATTTATAAAACAACACTATAAAAATAAACAACTTTAAAATCTGTGAGAGCCCTGTCAAAACGATGATCAACCAGGATTTCAGAGGACAATGAGTAAAGCTTGCTCCCTACCTCCTGCCAGAAATGTGATAGACTCAGGGTGCAGAATCAAACAAATTTCTTTGATATGACCAGAGTGAGCAATTGTTTTTTCTCAACTATGAACAATGTTTTAAATATTTTTTGTTTGTTTGTTTTTGTTTTCAGTGTTGGAGAGTGGTGGGAGAGAAAAAGAATGATTTTTGTATTTTGAAAAAAAAATTAATTAAAAAAAGATAATAACTCCAATTGATCCAGTCACCAATCATAATTCCAGAGGACTGGTGATGAAGTACAATCCCCATCTACTGGTAAAGGGATTTGTACTCAATGAGCAGAATGGGACAAACATTTTTGGGGATAGTTAATGTCTGCATTTGCTTTGCTTGATTATGCTTATTTGTTGAAGAAATTATCTTTTTTATTTTTATTTTTTTGCCTCTTTATCTTAAATTGTGATTGAGAGAAGAAGAAAACTAGCAAGAATGTTACCAAAAGGAAGAAAAAAAAACAGTAAATGAAAGAATAGAGTTCATGGAACCATTTTAAAAATATGCATAGAAGAGCTGGGCATTACCTGCCTATAATCCTTGCTACTTGGGAGGTGGAATCTGGTATAAAACTTGAGTTCTGAGCTGCAGTGAAATAAGCTAGCCTTGTGCCTTTGCAAAGTCAACACCAATATGATGAGTTAGATCCTGGAACCACCCTAAGGAGGAATAAAACAGAGCAGGTCAATGCTCCCTTGTCGATAAGTAGCACAATCTGACCCTTGAGCAGCCACTGAACTTCTAATCAGGGCAAGATAGGGACACCCAGCCTCAAAACAAACAAACAAACAAACAAAAAACAAAAGAAGAAAACCCAGAAGGACGCAGAAAAGCAGAATACCTTTAAAAATAACATGTTGAAGTTATATAATTTTTGAAGCAAGCTATACTTCTGGATAATTAGGTTTTTATATATAACAAGATTTTTTCATTTTGCTTTCTATACGGCGATATTAATTTTTGGGCGTATTTGTGCATTTCAGAATAAAAAATATGTTAAATTAGAGAATGAAATTCTTAAGACAATCTCAATTCTCAGATTTTCTAGTGGAGCTCTGTTGTCATTAATTTAGAAGTTCTGTCCATTGATGCATATCACAACAAAGAGGAGCAGACAAATGTGGGGTATACAGAGTTCCCATTAATATTATAATAACTGGCATTTATATAGCAGTTTAATATTTTAAAAGCACTTTGCAAATACTTTCTAATTTTAGCTTTACAATAACTGGGAAATAGGTGCTACTACTATCCCTATTTTTGAAATGAGGAAAGAAGTCTGAGGGAGGTGAAGTGACTTGTCCAAAGTTACAAAGCTAGTAAGTGTCTGAGGCTAGATTTGAACTCAGGAAGAGGAGTCTTCCTGACTCCAGACCTGGTATTCTACCCACTGTTGCCACCTAGCAAAACATAGACTGTAAGCTTGTTGCCAGTTGATGATGTGATATGAGTCAAAAAAAAAATTCCAATTGGGCTTGCACTAAGGGAGTAGAGTTAATAGGAATAAAGTAACTCTTTGTCCCGTTCGTACAATATCTGGTGTATTGCCTTCATTTCTGGCCTCCACATTTTAGAAAGGGCATTGATAAATTCTCCAGAGAACATCTAAAGGTGGGCAATCAGAGTGATGAAGGATGTTGAGTTTATGCCATGTGAGGTTATATTTAAGGCATTGAGGATGTAAATCATAGGGAAGAAGAGATTCCAAGGTGACATTATAGCTACCTTCAATCATATAAAGTGCTGTTATGTGGAGGAAGGAGTGGACTTGTTTTGTTTGGTCCCCCAAAAAAGGAAAATTTGGAGCAATGAATGGTGGAACTAATTCTTGGCCAAGTTTCAAACTCTCTGGGCTTCACTTTCCCTGTTGATACAATGAGCATATTGGACTAGATGGATTCTAATTTTTTGTCCATTTCTAAATCTATTAGTCTATGATGCTAGTTTGCAAAGAGCAAATTAAGCTTTGATGTTAAAAACAAAACAAAAATATTCTAATAATTAGGGCTACTATACCTTAAAAAGTACTAAGACTGGATTTCCCCAGGAGATCAAGGGGTCCCCCTCTCTGAAGGCCACCAAGCAGAAGTTGGATAATGGCCTCTCATGGATTTTTTTATTATGTAGTAGGGGATTCTCTCTCTCTTTCTCTCTCTCTCTCTGTGTCTTTCTCTCTCTCCTCCCTCTCTGAGTCTCTGTCTCTGTCTGTCCATCTGTCTCTTTCCCTCTCTCTCTCACACTGCACTACCTCTCAAGTCTATCAGTTGCACTAGGTATATTTCAGTAATCCAAAATCCAACTGGAGTGACTTGCAAAATTAGTCAAACTTTTCTCTACAAATTTATAACTAGTTCATGAATACCCAAGTATAAAATCATAAATGAAATAAAAAAAACCCATGTGAGAAACAAAGTTCTAACTATATTCTAATGACATCAATATCCTTTACAATGCTGTTTCTAGCACTTCAAAATAGTATCCAATTAATAATTCAATTAAAATCAGATGAAGTCCAGTAATGAGAGATGCAAGCTATTTAAATAGAACCAGGGGATGAACAAATGGAACATTTCTCACATAAACAAGTAATGAATTTCCCCAAAAGCTATCAACCAGTTTAATGGGTGTCACCTTTTCTTGAATATGGGGTTCTTACAATAATTTATAGCCTTTCCAGGAGGTGCAACCCATTGGACAAGGCCAATTCACCTGCCTTAATTGATGGAGGAAATCAGAAAGGGTCATATTTGACGGTGAAAGCCATTGGCTAATTGACAGACTTGATTGGACAGCTACATCCAGAGGACAAAAAGCATTTCCACAAACATCTTACTTTAGGTGGAGACAGTCTGTTGACAGACTGAATTTTCTCAAATGCCTATTGTCCTTTGGTCAACAACAGAAAAAAATAATTTTATTAAGCTCCTGGATTCTTTCTGAGAACAAAGTGTACTTTATCCTTCCTCTGTCAACATAATACTTAGGTCTTGTGACAACAGAAAGGAGTTATGTCACAGTATTTTGTTGCCAACATTCTTTTAGAGGTTTTATTCTTTCCTCATAATATGAATTAATTTCCTCCCCCAGGAAGCACAGAAAGCTTTCCCATGCTGTGAGTAAGTAGGTGGGTGGGACCATTTGGGGGCTGCCTAGGCAACACCTAAGGAATCCAGAAGTAGAATCCCAATTTACACAATGCCCCAGGTGGAGAGAATGCTCCACAGTAATTAGCAATAGCCAACTAAGTCTAACACTGAGTACTTTGCTTACAATCAAAGTTGGCAGTTTCTTGTACTGACCAATAATTGTAGCATACAACCTTCTCTGATTAAATCTCTACCTCTTTACCCCACCCACTTTCCTCCTCCTAACTGATTACCCTCAGGTATTTTAATTTTATTCTTTTTGCTTACTGAAATGTCATTTTCTGTAATTATTCGTGGTCCTTTTAGTAAATGGTTTCTTTTCATTCCAGCGACTATGTTTCTATCTTTTTGTTTCCCTTCACCGCAACAAGTATAGGGCTATGTATGCTGTAGATACTTAATAAATCCTTATTGACTGTTGACTTATGACCAGTGTAATCATTCTACAATGTAACCACATAAATAAATTATTATGACCATAAAATATGTTATATTATATATAGTGTTTGTATCTGTATGTATGTATGAATATGTACACATACATACATTTATGTATACACACACTTATGAGTATATCTGCAAAATGTTCACATACATACATACATGTATATGTATAGTTGAGTTGCATAATGGGTAGAGGTAGAAGTAGCCTGGGATTCAGAAAGATCCAGATCCAATTATTTCTAGCTTCTGAGAAATACTGGCTGTATAACCTTGGACAATTTATTTAAACTCTCAGTGCCTCAGGTAACTTTGTAGACTATTAATTGCAGAAGAATTGCTGATTTTCATTGGTTGAGATTTTCCGTCACCAATGAAATCAAAGGTCTATACCCCCTCACTTCATACATACACTTTTGGTTCACATACATATATGCAAGTAGGTACCAGGTACATGTATAAGAAAATACTACTAATTCAACAAGTAGGAACTGAACTAATCAATATTTAATCAACTCAAATGCTTCCTATGTGTCAGGCTCCCTGCTAAGATCTAGGGATACAAAGAAAAAGAAAAAAAAATCTCTGTCTTCAAGGAGATTACATTCTAATGGGGGAGATAACTTTTAGATAAATAAGTATACACAAGGTACATACAAAGTAGTTATGTAGTGACTTTAATCATGAAAAAGAAGGCCCTAGTAATTGGGGATGTGGGAGAGGGAAGAATTATAAAATGAATTCCTTCAGAAAGTGATGTTTGAGTTGTCTTCATTTGTTTAACACTGCAAAAAACTGAAGTTACAATAGGAAGTGATGAATTGTACAGATGGTTTTACTTCCATTCACTTCAAAAATAGTTGTTCAACTGATGTTGAGTGAAGTGAGCAGAACCAAGAGAACACTGTATACAGTAACAGCAACACTGTGGGATGATCAACTGTGATAGAGTTAGCTCTTCTTAGAAATACAGTGATACAAGACAATTCCAAAAGACTCATGATGGAACATACTATCCACATCCAGAGAAAGAACTATTGAGTCTGAATGCAGATTTGAATGCAGATATTTTCACTTTTCTTTTTTTTTTTAACTTTCTTGTGTTTTCCTCTTTTGTTCTGATTTTTATTTCACAACATGACTAATGTGGAAATATGGTTAATCTGATTGTACATATATAACCTATATAGGATTGCTTGCTATCTTGGGGAAGGGGGAGGAAAGGGAGGGAAGGAGAAAAATTTGGAACTCAAAATCTTATAAAAGTGAATGTAGAAAACTTTCTTTATGTGTAATTAGAAAAAATACTATTAAGTGGGAAAAATTATTGTTCAAAATAATTTTGTCCCCCACTTCTATAATAATAATAATAATAATAATAATAATAATAAAAGACAACAACAACAAATATATAGGACTTTAAGGTCTGCAAAGCACTTTGTATGCATTATGTCATTTGGCGCTCAAAATACCTCTGGGGGTAGGTGCTATTGTTATCTTCATTTAACAGATGGGGAACATAAGGCTAAGAGAAATCAAATAACTTGTCCAGAGTCATACAGCCAGTAAGTGTCTGAGAAAAGATTGAAACTCAGGTCTTTCTTGACTCCAAGTGCAGTACTATCCATTGTGCCACCTAGCTCTCTTTTATCTATATTCTCACTCTCTCGTAGACATTTACTATTAATACAATTTCAAATAGGCAAATGACTCTAAAATCTGTATCTTCAACCGCGACTTTTGAAATCTTAGTGTGTTATTTTCAGCCACATGCTGTACATCATCAGGTACCTCTAAATTGCAAGTGTCCAAAACAGAACTCTTCACTTACTGTGATGGGACCCTCTCTTCCTGACAATCATATTTCGGTGTGTAGGCTCTCTTTTTTTCTTGTTATAGAATATCAGGGTTTGAAGGGACCTCTAAGGAAATGAATCCAAACCATAAGTAACCTGTAGCTCCAAATCAAAGTTCTAGGTTTGCAGAGATTTATTTCATTATTGAAGACTTAAAAAATCATTCATGTTGCTTCCCCTGGCAATTCTCCCTTAAAAAATATAAATGTGACCTGTTTATATTTCTGCACAAAGGGTTGTTCTCATGCAAAGTGCGAGGAAGAACATTGACTATAAGACATTACTTCACACAACCAGAAATGTAAAATACAGAGGACTGACACCTGAGGCCTTAAAGAGTCAAAACAAATTTCTTTCTTTCACTAATGAGACTCCATCTTCTCTTGATCTTCTCTTACATTGAGCCCTAATCCCAAAGGGAAAACACTCCATATCAATAAATAGCTGACTCTTCTCCTTCTAGTAAGCCACAAATTTCTGAAGACATTTATAGTTACAGCCCACCTACAGAAGTGCAAAGTGCCAGTAGAGGCAGACATCTGGGTTTTTCTGAACTTGTCACAGCTCTGTTCCCTGCTAATCTTTGACTCTGGCTCCTACTCAGTCCAATGAGATTCTTCCTTTTCTCTCTAGAAAACTGACATCCTGGGACTCTTCAGGCATTTGACCACTGCTATTCCAAACTTGCTAATTATTATCTTGCATTCTTGTGGATGACGCTTTGGCCCAAAATCTGTATTCCACTCTGTTTATGCCTCTGATTGCTGCCATCTTTGGAGCCATGTGGGTCCTTTCCTCACATGGCCATATGGTTCCCTTAAAGGCTTCATGAAAAATAGCATGAATAGATAAAAGTATATCTGTATCTTTAAGTTGTACTTCTCTCCCTTTCAAAAATTGAAAACAAGGGCATTCCAAGGTGTAATCATGCCATTGTCTATCATGTTCAAATTTGTTAATAGGTATATTTGCACCTTGTATATGGAGACACCTATAAATATAAATAAATATAATACAAATACAAACATAAAGACCCAGACCTTCCATAATTGAACGTCCCTAGTATTTACAGTGACTTTCCCTTCAATACACAATTGTGTAATGCTCCTCTAGTTTTAAGTTCTCAAAGGCCTATCTAAACTTGATCACTGTTAGTGTAGGAAACCTAGCAACTGAAATACAAAATATCAATTTTAAAAAGCAAATAATTAAGTAAAATAAAAAAAGAAATGACAATTAAAAATAAGAAATAAAAGAAACAAAAATCCCCCACAATGGGATGTACCTTAATTGACCTCTTTGTATTGTCTACCTTTTGCCTCTAATTCTGTCCTCTGAAGATTAGATAAAATTAGAAAAATCATTTACTAAGCGCTTACAAATTCAGAAATCAAAAAGGCAAGTCTAATGCCTTTTTCACATGATTTTCTTTCAGATATTAGAAGGAAGCTATTCTATCTATTTCTATGATTTCTTAACATTACATGTCATAATGATATTTATCCTTTTCACATATCTTGCTATGGCTACTCTTCCCATTCCCATTCATTTGGTCTTTTTTTTTTTAATGTCTAGATCTGGTCATGTCAGAAATCTTTATTTCCCCTATTGCCTCCTGAGTCAAGTTCAAATTCCACTGCCTAGCAATCAAAGCTCTCCATGACCTAGTACCCCCTTAATTTATATTTCCAGCATTAATTTGCATCCTTCTCCTCCATGCATTCCATAGCCAAACTAGACACATTTCTATCCCTTGAGCACATAGTGAGTTCTTATAACTCCTTGTCTCTTCTCAGGCTCTTCCCTACAAATATTCTGGTGATTAATTCAATCACTAAGAAATCCCACAGTGTAGAACCACTCATTTGAGCAAAATCTTCTATTGTCTTCTGTTGTTTCCCACTCTGTGTTCTGGGCTCTCAATGAAATTATAAGCCCTGGAGGTATATGCTTTTTGCATCTGCAATAGTATCAAGCTTAGTATTGCATTCATAACAATTAATAAATAATCACTAATTGAACTCAATATTCTCCTCTTGTCTATAGAGCTATTCAGTGGTATATTCCTTGAATGGGAGTCTATCTGTAGATTCAGAAAGGTCTATGATTGTAAGCTTGAATGAGAGGTTACTTTGTATAGGCCCAAATCACCTAACATGGAGGCATTTTGCTTCTCTGAATTTCCCCAATATGTGGGTGGGACTAGTCCTTTTGTCTGTATAGCCAGAGCTAGCACTATCTTTAAGACTGCCAGACTGGGATAGTCTTATTCTCTCCTGAATTCTTTAACTAAAACAAGAAGGAAGAAACCTTCCCCTCTCTCTCATTTTAAGCCCTGTGTCATTGTGGTGTTTTTGTTTCTGTTTTATTTATTTTTTGTTTTATTTGTCCTCAATTTCAGGTTCATGCAGTAATCACAGCCAAGATTCCAGGTGGGGTGTTACAGCCAGTTAGACCAGCAAGGAAGCCCTGAGAACCAGGGTGCCTGAAATTTGAGCCCAAGAAGATATTTAGACTTCAACAGACTGTGCTATATAAGAATTAAGCCTAATGCCTTTCCTCTCCCCAGGTACTGATGTGGTGGTGTTAGAAATAAAGTGTCATTTTCATCTTTGAAGCAGATGTTTCTTTGTAAAAACTATTTGGAACTTTATTTGTGGGCACTGGAGCCAGCAATACAGCCTACACTCCCCCAAAACCCTTAAGGGTACTGGGATACTCTGGGGGGGAAGGGTAAAATATTACACACCTGGCTTTCAGGCAATGGAAGATCAGGGTAGTCAGTGTTATATAAGAAAAGGGAATGATACATAAAGCTATAATAACGATTAGAACAGCACTTCTGCTCTATGTAGCATGTATACTATAAGCAGTGTGGGATCACTGAGGACAAGTACTAGTTGTTTCAGAGCTGTCTCTCTCTTTGTTGGTGGAAAGCATAAAGGGAACCTGAGAGCGGGTATATCTCCCATTCATGATGGAACAAATTCCCTTTCTCTTCAAGAGCCATGAGTTGGATATGAGACTCAAACACTTTCACTATAAGTGAATAGTTAAACTTTCCAATTAGTTGTATCACTGTTACCATTATGAATTATGAGGCACAAGAGGAAGACACTGTCTTTATTTACATTTCCATTTCCATTCCTTCCTTTGATGGTTAGATAAATGTATATATATATATATATATATATATATATATTATATTATATTATATATATATATATATATACATATATATTAAAGAATGAGAGGATCATTGGAGTGGGAAAATAATGATAGCATAAAAATAAGAAAGGATATGGCACCCTGAATTTAGATCTGTGTTTATCCAGAGTACTTACCCTTCAATTCTCATGTAAATTAGATGGTTAAGAAACATTTATAATGTGCTTACTACATGCTAAGAACTATACTAAATGCTGGGGATACCAATAAAGGGGGGAAAGAACCTCCAAAATGGAAAAAAAATAAAGAACAGTTTATGTATCAATTAAACCACAAATGAAAAATTAGTATTAGATAAGCAATACAAACATATACATATGTGTGTATATGTATGCATACATATATCTATATATACACATATACAGATAGATATATTTACACATATATTCAATATTCTATAAGACTACATCATACATACACATACAGCTATGTTTCCATAAGTTGCCCTATTTAGCTAGTGTCAAGACTATGAGCTCTGATCTCCATCACCTTTGCCAAAGACAAATATACTTTAGGAACTGCTTAGGACACAAATTCAATTAGAATGAGATGTGGAATGAGTGACTAGGATTTGTCACTGAAAGAATTAAGTGTTTGACAATTCTAACTCAGTGCCTAATGAGAGTAAATTGAGAGTAAAATGCCTGCCGAACTCTACTCAGAGAATATTCTCTTGGGCAAGAAAAGTGATTAACACTATTGTTGAGAGCTAGATCAGATAGTATCCTTACATCCAATGACATCCAATGGTAGTTGGATGTGTGTGTGTGTGTGTGTGTGTGTGTGTGTGTGTGTGTGTGTGTGCATGTGTGTATTGACATTATGTCTGTAAGCAGAAACCATGGAGAAGGGAGTTACTTTATGAAAATGGCCAGCCCTGATTTGTACCTTATTGTTACAAATTGGCACTCTTTTCTTTAAGAGCTGTTATCAATGGACACATCAGGAAAGCTCCCTCTTCTACCAACAAGAGTGACCAAGAATTGTTTTGGCTTAAGCGATTTCTAACATTATAATTACAGTATTGCACTGCAATAATTTCTATTTCAAAAGGGGCATAATAATGTAATGATTCCCCTTCTCCAGATCAGTTCCCCTCAAAATTTTATAAAAAGAGAATAAAACTTCTTGATTTAAATATTATCTGTCTTTTAGAAAGGCTCAGTATATCCATTGATCTTCAAATACGGTATAGATCTTGAAGTGCAGAAAGTAAAATTTTTCCCTTGTGATAGAATCCTGATAAAGGGTAACAGTAGTCATATACCTATAGAAACATATTGAAAAGATTTTGGAGAAACTATGTACATTTTGGAAGGATATTATATGCAAGTCCTGTTACTCTATGGGAGATACCTGAGTTCTCACTATTCTGCATGTTGAATGTGGTGTTACAAATAAGTTTCCACTACTTGCATGCTACAGATGGAATCCTGTTAAAGTTCCCTTTATTTTATATGGTGCAAATGGCATTGTGTATAAATTTCTCTGATTATGCAAGTTTTTGTCATTTTTCAAGTTTTATTTTTAAATGCTGTAAGATAATGTAGTAGTTCTAACTATAATGAAAATATATTTGAACTGTATCTCCTTTGTGGTCCCAAGTGGATTACCTATATTCATGCATATATTCTGGAAACTCCAATTTTCCTATTTTCAATAAACTGTCTATAATTTTAAGGATTTTCTCTATAGGTTAATTTCAACATGACAATTTTGCATTGTAGGTAAGATTCTCATGAACTGGAGAAGCAGTTAGCAAACTTCCTGTGGGTATTTGGGACTACTTCCTAGCAAGTACAAGATGCTGACTTTCTAAAAAAAAAGTCTCCATGCTGGAACTCTGCTCATTGACCAGTGCTTTGGGGAGAAAAGATCTGTGAAAATTAGAGATTCTGAAATACAAATTGGAAAATGAGTTTCACAGACTCTAAAGAGATCCTGCTTGTGTCTCCACTGGCTAAAATAGGGGAGACCATAGGATGCCCAGTATATTCCTGGCAAGTGATCTTTCTCTCCCAAGAGGTCTATATATCTGTCATGACTGGGATCTTTTACTTGATTCACATGTTAATCTGATGGAAAGAGAGCTGCTATGTGATTTATGGATTACTGTATTATGTATTTGGAGGGGATGTTTTTCGAACTCCCTGGGGAAAAGGCATCTTATTTGGTGGCTATGCATTTTCTGGTTCAGGAGGGTAATACAGGAAAAATAGCAGTTTCACCCCATGCTGGGGAAGTACTCAAATTGAATGCAATTGATTCTGTATTTTGGGCCCACTCTACTAATGATACTGATTTGGTGAAAAGGTATTGATCAAGTTCTGAATAGTTATTATAGAGATAAGTCATGGCTATATATTAAGCAATTTTCTTCAACTGAAGCTCAAATTGAGGGAAGACAGCCAATAATAGAAGATTTAGAGAAACATGGAATTATAAAAAGGAACATTCCCCATGTAATAACCCAATCTTACTGGTAAGAAAAAAAAAGGAAAATTAGATAAATATAGTCAACCTGTGTATCAGTTTGTTCAAGGTTAAGAGTTGTAAATAAATTTGTTGTTTCTATGACACCTGTTGTTACTAACCCTGCTACTACCCTAACATGTACCTTTGGCCACAGTTCTTTTAAATGATCGATCTATGTTCAGTTTTTAAACCTCTTTTAGTGCTTAATAAACATCTTTTCTGTGAATGATTTAATAGAAATTAATTACTTTAAAATGGAAGCAAAGTCACCTAAAAGAAATTAGAATAGACTCTCCATTTACAAGCTGTTGATAAACCACGTTGTAAAAATTTTACATGACAGTATGGAAAACTACCTGTAAACCTTAAACTTTACACTTTGATCAGGGGAAAGTATAAATTTTATAGTTAATTGGTATTGTAGGACAAAACTTGTCAAAGGTCAATAGAAAAAATTTAAAAATAATGAAATAAATATTGCATAAAAATAAAGGTCTTATATCTGATTAGGTGAAGGGAATAGGAAGATTTGTATGCCTGTAAAATTATTATTTTATTTGGAGAAGTACTTTTCTTCCTCAGTTTCCTCCTCAAATAAAGTTAATTTTTAGATTTCTCATGCTCTCCAAACTTTACTTTTTAACAAGTTCATTATTCTCGTTTGCATGGAAAAGAACTTGGAATCATGTAACAATATTTATACTTGGGCAATTTAAGATTATGGTTTACATTGGGATTTGTTAAATTAATTAGGGAATATTACCATTTAGAGCATGATTGATCTGTGTTCTGAATGGTAACTGCTGGTGACATCTTTGTAACTATATGAACAATTTCATTTTATTTACTCTACACTGGTCTGTACTAGTATAGAATGCCAAGATTGATAAACAGATGAAATAATCTTCGATGTAAAGAAATTTGAAAATGCCAACATAATTGATGTTACTTGACTGGCAAAAAGTTTTGTTTCATGTTTCATGTTTTGAGTGCATAGTATATGTTATATGTTATTAAGCTTTTGTTTTTTTATTGTGATTTTGAGAAACTATCATAGAAGGAATACTATTGATTTGAAAAAAAGATACTTAGAATGTACTTCATTTCTATTATTAGGGGATTAACATCTTAAGGTCTGAATGGTGTGAAAAAAATTATGAATTTGAACTTTCATTTATTAGAACATTCTGTTGAGATTAACAAACTATCCTAAGTATTTAATTAGTTATATTTTACTTTAAAATGAATAATAAAGGCTGGGAAAGAGTAAAGATACCAGACTAAGAAATACATACATATATATATTTTTGCATTAGCTCCTAGAAAAGACACCAAGCTGATTTTGGTTTAGATATATTTCCACCTTGTGGACAAAAAATAAACTTCCCAACTTTGCTGGTCAATGTTCATGTGTTGTCCTAATTTTCTTTTAGCCTATGAAGGGCATGGCATGAGCTAGACTTGGGTTTCTTTTGCTGTTGTATCATCTTAAATATCACCTGTCACCCCCCCTAAGAGTACATATTGATTATTACATTGTCACAAAAGGAGCAACAAAGCTTATAGGGACTTAGAGCACACAATAGAAAACACTCTATGTGAGTTGCATACCAGTTAGTGAATGAAATGTTATCCATCATAAAGTGCCCAAATTAGTCTGTTTTCCTAGAGTTAAAGGACAGAAAGTGAATGTAACAAGAAATAAGAGTGTGACTAGCACAGTTTAATGTCATTTCACAGAATCACAACATAAGAATCTTGTAACTTTTGACTATAAGCATTTTCTGATTTCTCACACAGATATTCTAATGGATAAGGAAAATGCTTATACAGGATCCAAGCTTCTTTATTGATGTTCTTACACAGGTTCATCATAAACCAATCTCAATCTCCAATCTCCCTCTCTCTCTCTCCCTCCCTCCCTCTCCCTCTCCCTCTTCCTTTCCCTCTCCCTCCTTCCCTCCCTCCCTCCCTCTCTCTCTCTCTCTCTCTCTCTCTCTCTCTCTCTCTCTCTCTCTCTCTCTGTCTTCTGTTCTGTCTCTCTCTCTCTCTCTCTCTCTCTCTCTCTCTCTCTCTCACTTTGCACACACACACACACACACACACACATGCTTATTAGTAAATTTAACTCTACAAAGAAGTAAGGTTTGTGATGAATCATAAAGACCATTTTATTTTAAAGTACAGTTGGGCATAAGAATGGAACAAAGAAGAGATAAAAACATTGTTCAAGATGGATGGAGTGGATCATAATAGATAGTAGAAAGAAATCAGAACTATGAACTCCTTTTTGGTTCTTTTTCATTTTTTCCCCCACTGAGATATCTACAG
Organism: Phascolarctos cinereus; assembly: GCF_003287225.1. NCBI lineage: Eukaryota > Metazoa > Chordata > Mammalia > Diprotodontia > Phascolarctidae > Phascolarctos > Phascolarctos cinereus. The sequence goes on along the minus strand of NW_027555847.1, from coordinate 346,070,838 downwards.
ATTAGAAAGTAAAGAATGGAAATTATTAAAAGGGAATTGAAAGCAAGGATAAGTGTGAAGATTGTAAGAGAGCACCTGGTTGCCCTCAATGATTTCAAATCAGCAGATATGGAAAAATTGCCTCTCTGGCTGCTAAAAGAAGTAGTGTTCTGTGATTGATAAACTGTTGATGATAATCTTTGGCAAACTGTGGGAAATTGAAAAGGTGACACAGTACTGAAGATGCTGATTTTTTCAAATAAGGAAAATTTTGCTATTTTTAATAATAAAATTTTATTGATATCTATTGTTTTATCTCACTTAATTTTCCTCTGAATCACTCCTTTATAAACAGCTTATCAAACCTTTTGTAGAAGAGGCTGGAGGAATAGCAAAATATTTATCCTTTCATTCTTACAAGCTAGTAGATTGACAAGTACTCTAAGAAGTACCTCAGTGAATTTATAATTCCAGTTACATTACTGGAAACGATATCAGCAATGTCATTAAATATTTGTGAGAGTGGTGGTGGATTACAAGAGAATTATAGAATTATAGACTGTGTGGCCAAGAAAACTGAATTGACTTTCCCAAGTTCATGTTGAACTGAGGCAGCTCAAAGGAGCAGTGGATATAGTGCTAGACTTAGAATAATAAAGAACTGGAGTGCAAATCCAGCCTCAGGCACTTAATAGTTGTATGATCCTGGGCAAGTCACATAATTGCTGTTTGCCTCAGTATCTTCAGATGTAAAATGGGAACAATAATTAAATGAGATACTATATTTAACAGTATCTGGCACACAGTAAGCAGTGAATAAAAAATTCCTTGCTTCTTCCCAGAGTTATCAGCACAAAAATATTGGACTCTGATTTCGACTTGAATATTGTTTTCTCTATAGCTTTCTGCCTATAAATTTGACAGTTCTAGCAAATTCAACAGTCAGATTGTGATTTTCCTATTCTCAAATAATAATAATAAAATGTATGAAGTATCAAGCATATATAAATATGATTTTGCTTCCAGGCCCTAGTCATTCAATTCAATAATTGTCTTATGAATTTTACAAGATTATTGAATATCCTTGTTATTTAAAAGACAGTGTGGATAGAGTGAGCATAAGAGTAAAGGAGGCTTGAGTTCAAGTGCTACTTCTGAAACATAAAGACAGTGTGACTTTAGGTATGTCTTTAACCTCTCAATGTCTCCAGGACACATTGGGGTTTGTGAGTTGCTGAGAAGGCGCTGATCTGTATCTGTAGGTGAGCTCCTCATTTGGTGTTCCCTAATCAATTACAACTGAGATCAAATCTTTAAAAAAAAAAGGATTTAGTCATTCCAAGGAAATGAAAGGAAATGTAAAACCTGTACTACCATAAAATTATGATTACTAATTGCAGTGATGGTTCACTAATAGGCTCAATCAACAGACATTTATTAGGCACATTCTATGGCAGCTAAGTGGTGCAGTGGATAATGTGCTGAGCCTGGAGTCAGGAAGACTCATCCTTCTGAATTCCAATGTGACGTCAGATACTTCCAAGCTGCGTGACCTTGGGCAAGTCACTTAAACCAGTTTGCCTCAGTTTCCTCATCTGTAAAATAAGATGGACAAGAAAATGGCAAGCCATTCTAGTATCTTTAACAACAACAACAACAACAACAACAACAACAACAACAGCCAAAAACAAATGGGGTCAGGAAAAGTTGCACATGAATGAACAATAAAGGTACGGCCAATATGTTAGGCCCTAGAGATATAAAGACAAAAATGAAACAATTCCTATCCTCAAGAAGCTTACATTTTATAATGGGAAAACATATGCACACATATAAGCAGACAAAAAAAACTACACAAAATAAATATAAGATAATTAGTTAACTTACATGGAAAGAGTGTAGGGCTTTCAGTCCAATCTAGTATTGCAATCTAGCTTCTATCACTTCCTATCTTGGACATGTTATTTCCTTCCTCTGGAAGGAAATTTCTCCTTTTGTGAGAAATTGGACCAGAACCTGGTGCCATTTTAAGATTCTATGCGGTAATTTATCTAACAAATGAGTTATCGGTTTTTATTCATTCCCCTTTGGCAACAATAGCATTGTTTTTGTCATAGATTTTGATTATTTAGTTCCTAGACAGAACTCAATTTTTCTAGTAACTGCAGGGTAAGAAAATGACTCAGAATATTTATAAAATCTTAGCCTGAAGTACTATTATAATAGCAATTTATATTGACTTATTGTTTAAAGATTTTAAAATCAAGTATGAATGTTTCCTAACTTATAATCATTTTTCACACACACAAAATATACACACACATATGTGCACACATATATACATATGTATATATTTTTATATATGCATATTTATATACATATATTATAGCTTATGAGTGTATATTTTATATATACACATGTCAATCACAATATATCTATGTGTATATATAATTAATTAGGTAGATTTTTTATATGTACATTATTTATTAAAAGATTGCCTTTTTAGATCTCAGTGAAAAGGATATGAATTTTAGTGGTCATTTTAATTTATAGGTGCATCTATAATCAAAATAACATCAAATACCAATAACTGCCTCACTTGAGTAGGTATTGAGACCTCCTTTCCCACATACTCTCTACTTCCTAAGATACTACTTCCTCTTGACTCTACTTTTATTCATTAATTCATGTAATGATCACTCTATTTATTTTTGTTTAATTTTTGCCTTTTGTGCTTCTGTTTTTAATATAGGCAAACCTTGAAAAAAATACCCAATCATCCCATGGTACACTTTAGATTGCATACAGTCTGTTATCATATTGACCTTTTACATTCCTTTTCAGCTTTGCAATGTGGAAAGCTCCCTCCGTTTTCACATTTTTGTGAATGAGCTCTCTTTTCTTACTATTGATCAACTGCTCCTTTACTGGTTAATCTTCCTCCTCCTGTCACTGAAATATAACTGTTCCTGGTCCTGTTTGCCTCTGCATAATCTCTCCTTTGTTGTTCTCACTTGCTTCCTAGGCTTCAATTATCACCTGTCAGATGATTCCTCAAACTATTTATCCAACTCTAATGTCTCCTGATATGCTCAAGTCTTGTACATTTCAACCTTGATGACCTTCTAGCACTTCAACTTTAGCGTGTCAAAAATGGAACTAATCATCTTCCTCACTAAAACCAACTCCTGCTATCATCCTTGTCTCTGTACCTTTAACCACCATCCTCCTCCAATGGAGTGTTTCTTAATCTCTCTGCCACCTCACTCTAGATGTACAATCAATTATCAAGATTCATCAATTCTGTGTCTCTCCCATCTGCCACCTTTTCCCCATGCACACTGCCATCACCTTTCTTCAAGCACCCATCACTTTTTCCTTGGACTACAGTCATAAGCACTAGTCCATCCCCTGTGTGAGCAATCCTTCACAAATTGCCCAATCTTTCTAATGAAGGGACCTTACCAGATCACTTGTGTGCTAAACAAACAAAAAACTTCAGTGGTTTCACCTCTCTATAAATTCCTTAGCCTAATATTTAATCTCTTCTATAATTTGATTTTAATATACTTTTTCCTAGCATCATTTCCCAATCTTATCCATTTATGCAAACTATCATTCATTATTCCTGGAATAAGGTTTACCTGTTGAGAAACTGCTTTCTTTTCCTTCAAAAAGTCAATTACACTGTCTTCCATGAAGCTGTCCAAGATCCCTTCCTAGAATGCATTATCATTATATGCTGTAGCTTTTCTACACCCACCGTTTTCCTCTCCATTGCCCTTTGTGTGAGATGTGAGACTTATCTTTAGTTCTTTGGAGGCAGCAACGTTCTAAGTCTTGCTTGGGGAAAAGGTTTCCGTTATGCCGGGAAAATATTAATATTCAGAAGATGGGAGTTTGCTTTCATGATAAGTCTAGGAAAAAACAAACAATAACAACAATAATACCTAACACACAGATATGCATATATGTGTGTGTATGTATATATGTGCATATATATGTATATGTATGTATAGTATATGTAAAACACCTGCTTTGTGTCAGGTATTGTGCTAAGCGTTTTATGATTATTTTCTCATTTGATTCTCACAGTAACCCTGGGAGGAAGGTGCTATTATTATCCCATCTTCTTATTCAGATGAGGAAACTGAGGCAAACAGAAGTTATGTGATTTGCCCAGAATCACACAGCTACTAAGCTCCTGAGGCCAGATTTGAACTCAGGCCTTCTTGGCTCTGGGCCTGGCACTCCACTGTGTCATTTAGCTGCCTTTGATTGAGGAACTATAGTATAAGAAGAGAAAATGGATTATCATTTGGATATGGAAGGACTAAGGAATGGCAGATGAACAGCCAGTATTCCATTAATACCCCCATGATGTTGGGAAAAAGCACAGATAATTGGCACAGTGGATAGAGTGCTGACCCTGGAGTCAGGAGGACCTGAGGTAAAACCCAGCCTTAAGACACTTACTAGCTGTTAACCCTGGGCAAGCCATTCAACCCTGTTTGCCTTAGTTTCCTCATTTGTAAAATTATCTGGAGAGGGAAATGACAAATGACTCTAGTGTCTTTGCCAAGAAAACCCCAAACGGGGTCATGAAGAGTCAGACACGAATGAAAAATGACTGAGGTTAGGAGAAAACAAAGAAAACCCCTAGCGTGTTAGATGGACATCTGGGGTGAACTTTTGGAAGCAAATGAAATAGAGTCACACTGGATGGGCAAGACTAGAAATGTTATGATCTGCATCATTGGAAAGAACGCATAAATCAATATGTTTAGAGGCCAAATGAATAAGTATCTGTCTCTAGTTCTTATCATATCCTACCTTGAATCATACAAATTTGACCATGCATCACATTCCCCATTATAAGGCAGGTTTCCTGCTGCTGATTTTCACCATTGTTTCCCTAGTCTAGCACAGTGTTTTTCATATAGGAAGAATTTAATATTTGCTGAATTAAATTGAATTGAATTACAAGCTGTTTTCTCTCTTCTCCTTTTCATTAACTTGTAGGGAAAAAACCCTCATGGAGGAAGTATAAATAAAGTATTCTGGCCTAGAGAAATCAATTACCTGATTGATTCTTCCCTGCCTCACATTAGTCTGAGGGAGAAATAGAAAAACATATAAGACAATCAGGGAAAATTCCATAAAACATTCAAGTAGGAGTCATTCTTGTCAATGCTTAAGGGAAAAACAAAATATTCCAAAGTGTTTTCGGCTTCTTTAAATACCAGGGGTTCATCAATTAAGATACATCATAGTTTTCAAAGGTTTGAACTATTCTGTCTGTTCTAAGCATGCACCATTTCTTCTGTTTCATTTCCATTGTTGTCAGGACATTTAAAAGCATATTGCCCCTACTAAATGTCAACATAGAAGGAAAATTTTGCAGAGTGCATAGCATGTATTCAAGAAATGCATTTGGAATAATTGTTAAATGCATAAATTACTGTTTTTCAGATAGGTGCCCACCTGAGGAATAAAAAGGATAAAGATTTAAGATTAAAAAAATGGAGTCAAGACAGGCAACTTTTAGAGCTTTGGTTGGGGTAGACATTTTTTAAAAATTATTTTATTAACTTATTTATTTTTCATTTTCAACATTATCTTCCAGAAGATTTTGAGTTCTATATTTTCTCCCCATTTCATTCCTTTCCCCATCCCAAGAAGGCATGCATTCTGAAAATCTCTTCCCCTGATCTGCCCTCCCTTCTATCTCTCCCCCCTTCTCTTATCCCCTTCCTCTTCAATTTTCCTATAGGGCAGGATAGATTTCTATATCCTATTTCCTGTATATCTTATTTCACTTTTGCATGTGAAAACAATTTTTTTTAACACTTGTTTTTAACATTTGTTCCAAATTTTCTCCCTTTCTCCTTCCCCACCCACCCTAATTGAGAAGGCAAGCAACTTGATACAGGTTATACATGTGTAGTCATGCAAAACATTTCCATAGTAGTCATGTTGTAAAAGAAAAAGTATATTTCCCTTAATCCTATCCAGCCTCCCATTTATTCTATCCTCTCTTTTGACCCTGTCCCTCCCCAGAAGTGTTTGCTTCTGATTACCCCCTCCCCCAATCTTCCCTCCTCTCTATCATCCCCCTGCCCTCTTGCCCCCTCTCCCCCCATTATCCTGTAGGGTAAGACAGATTTCCATACCCAACTGAGTGTGTATGTTATACCCTCTTTAAGCCAGATCAGATGAGAATGAGATTCACTCATTCCTTCTCACATTCCCCTGTTTCCCCTCCACTATAAAAGTCTTTTTTTTTGGTCTGTTTTATGTGAGGTAATTTACCCCATTCAACCTCTCCCTTTCTCTTTCTCCAGCATAATCCTCTCTCACCCCTTAATTTTCTTAATTTTATTCTCCAGACATCACCCCTTCATCTTCAACTCACCCTGTGCCCTCTCTCTCTCTCTCTCTCTCTCTCTCTCTCTCTTCTCTCTCTCTCTCTCTCTCTCTCTGTATATATATATATATATATATATATAAATTTTTTTTCCTCCAACTACTCTAATACTGACGAAGATCTCATGAGTTACAAATATAATCTTTCCATGAAGGAATGTAAACAGTTCAACCTTAATAAGTCCCTTATGATTTCTCTTTCCTGTCTACCTCTTTATGTTTCTCTTGAGTCTTGAATTTGAAAGTCAAATTTTCATCTCTGGTCTTTTCATCAAGAATGCTTGAAAGTCCTCTGTTTCACTGAATACCCATTTTTCCCCCTGAAGTATTATACTCAGTTTTGCTGGGTAGGTGATTCTGGGTTGTAATCCTATCTCCTTTGACCTCTGGAATATTATATTCCAAGTCCTCTGGTCCCTTAATGTAAAAGCTTCTGGTAGAAATTTTGATATATAAGGATAATTAGCAATACAGAAAATTTTCAGTAACTTAAATGGATTTGAGTGGCAAAACCTCACTCTACAGGACTTCAGGTTAAACTGGATGAAACATTCCTAGGATTCATGGCGAGAACTAGAGCCTGGGTTCAAGTCTTTAGCACTGCCAATAACCAATACCTGAAGAAAAAAGTGATTCCTCCTCTCTCAAATTTCTCTTGGCATTTTTATTGAGACTCCTTTGCCCTTAACACTTTCTACCATGTATCATTCTTGTTTATGTTTATGTTACCTTCTACTTGGACCTCATTAGGCTGAAATCTTCTTCAAGGAAGGGTAGAGAAGCTCCTAATCTTTCTGAAGAATAACTATTTGTTTAGTTTAATGGAGAGATGAGAGAGTAGTGGAAAAATGGAATGATAAGGGATTTTCTGAGAAGAAAACAGAACTTGAATAATTTACTACAAAATTTTAGATCTAGAAGGAACCTTGAGGATCATATAGCTCCAGAATTCTGTGATTGTGTAGGAAAAATGGAAGGAGGGAGGAAAGAAGGAAGGAAGGAAGGAAGGAAGGAAGGAAGGAAGGAAGGAAGGAAGGAAGGAAGGAAGGAAGGCAGTGAGGAAGGAAGGAAGGAAAGTATGGGAAGGGAAAAAAAAGAAAAAAGAACTTGAGCTCTTGGCAGGACCTTTGCTGAGGAAATGACGAAAGGTTGGCTAGGGAACAGGGCAAGTAATAATATGGTTTCCAGAACCATACATTTTTATCCAGTAAAGCATGGTTGTGCTTTCACTTGAAGGAGAAAAGAGAATTCAACTTAATTGCAGGGGCATTCTAACTATGTTGCATTGGCAGTTCTGATACTGATAGGCTGTTTGAATGTATATGTAGAAAGTGAGTTCCTTGAGGACAAGGATTATTTATTTTTGTTTTTATAACCCTAAATTTAGCAAGATATCTTGCATATAGTATATATTTAATAAATATGTGTTGGTTCCAATTGAATTGAGTCTTATCTCTCCTTCAGCTACTCCTAATGTCCATCAGTCTCATCTCAACCACGTTGAGCCTCCAGAAGTAAAGATATAATGCCATTGTCCTGACATGATGTAGGAGTAGTCATCTGAAGAGAGGGCATCATTTGACCTGCGAGAGCTGATAGGTCACCAAAGGATAGATTGCAGAGAAAGGAGGGGAGGGGATGGGGGAAGAGGATAAGGAAGGGAAGAAGAGGTGAGGATAAGGGAGAGGAAGAAGGAAGAGGTAAAGGAAAGGGGAGCTGAAGGGAGGGGAGGAAGAGAAAGAGGAGGAGTGGAAGGCAGGGAAGGGACTAAAAGGGAGGGTAGGGAAAAGTAGAGGAGAATGGAGAATAGGAGAGGTGAAGGAAGGAGAGAGAAGGAGAAGAGAGGACAGGGGAGGAGAGGGAATGAAAAGAGAGGGATAGGAAGGAAAGGAGAGGAGAAAAAGGAGAAAGGAGAGAGGGCCTAGGACAGAGCTCTGAGGTATATCTATGAAAAAAGTATGAAACATGGATAATGATCTTGCCAAGGAGATTAATCTAGAATTCTCTAATTAAAGGGAGAATCCTGCTTCTAGTCTAGATCAAGAAGATAAGCAATAGGTTTCAGTTCCCTGGTTTGTAATATTAAGAGCTGGTACTCATTTACCTTTAAGGTCTCTTTTAGCTCAAAATCTACAATCCTATGACATAATAATCCAACTGTTATTTTTTTTTAACTTTGTAATAAGCCACACAAAGCAGAAGCAGAGGAAAAGACATCTTCCACAGATATTATCATGTTCATTATTATCACAACCCCAATATTTTAAGGAACTGTGATTTTAATAGTGTGGCTATTGCTTTATTATGTGAATCAAAACCCTTACATGACTTCAAGAATTGTTTGAACTTCTCAGTTACTATGATTAAAAAAAAAAATCTGCCAGCCTCTGGCCAATTGGATGATTAGTCCCTCCGAAATTTGTTAGGCTATCCCTTGATAATTTTCTATTATTGGGCCTGTATTCAAAGCTTTTCCAGCTTGGTACTACCTATTAGAACCTGTGCTTCATTTGTAGAGCCTCTAAGAAACCAGGGTCATCTTCAAGCCAAAAAGAGGCCTAGAGAAATCTTTCATCATCATCATCAACATCTTTGTCATCATCATGTACAATAATATCTTCATAGGGATTTTAACTTTTCGAGATATTTCCACAGGTTTGGGTTGGTTTTTTTTTTTGCCTTGGAAAATTGAATATTGTGAATAGCGCATCCCATTTCATGAATTTTTGACAAGAAACATGATTCTTCGTCTTAGGTGTCTCCACATCTGGAAAGACATCTTAATCACTCTGAAATTTTTGTTCTCATTGCAACTTGCTATAGTCAGGAAAAAGAAATGACACCCCACTCCAGTATCTTTGCCAAGAGAACCCCAGATAGAGTAATGAGACATCAGACACAACTGAATGTCAAATAACAATAAAATAGCCAGGAGGCCTGAGTTCTATTCTCACCTCTGTCACAAACCAACAATGGACTTAGGCCAAATCACCATTCGCGGTCATAGTTCAATTATGTATAAAATTAGGCATTAGATTAGATAATTCTGTAGTTACCTTTCAGTTTAAAATTTAATCCTGTTCCCCGATCCATAAAACTTGTTTCTCTCATTATTTTACCCTGTTTTAAATGTTGCTAACAATTTCTGCTGTATGCACTGTCCAAATGGAGAGATGAGCACAAAATTGGTCATGGAAACTTAATTTGGTTTTAACTTTGAAACACAAATTGGATTTTGAAGAATGTTTTCAATTTTTTTGTCTTCTGAGATTATTAGTAACACAGAATGCACCATATCTAATCTTTAAGGATTTATTAAGATGCATAATCATTATCTTAGCATTTCACCCTTACATTCAAAAAGGTTTTTCAAACAGTCATCTGAGATACAAAACCATGAGCAAATGAAGCTTATCTTTGTATAATGAGAATGAAAAGCAGTACCTATTACTGCCAATTGTACTTTCTCTGAACTCTACAGCCTATAATAAGTCTAATGCATTTTGCTCACTGATTTATGTCACAGTCATTGCCCTTTGGCCGGAAGTTGGTATATCGTGTTGTAAACTCTGGTTTCAATTTCATGTTTTAGGTATAAATCCTTAAAATGATGGTTTATGGTAGTAATGCTGATGGAACAAAACCTGTAGTAACATTTTATATAATGCCAGAAGGATATATGGACAGAAAAGAAAAAAACCACCAAAGATATGTGGCTTGTAACACAACAAAAGAGGTATAAAAAAGCTGATATTTATGGTTTGCATTTTTAAGAAATCATGATAAGTATGAAGGGAAAATTGGATATGGGATTTGTGGCTTTGGAGACTCATGCATGATAAAAGCAAAAATCTCTCAATTCTTTAAAAAATATTTTTGTAGTCATAGCGATCTTAAATACTACAGAATCTAAATATGCTTTGCATTTTTTTTCCTTTAGGGTAAAATAACAGCATATTGATATCTCCTCCATCATTCTGTCACCTTTTCTATAAGCCATGTCTAGATCATAATCGTAACTGTTATAAAGACAGATATCAAATCTGGAAGGAATCTTAGTGATCATATACAGTATTTCCTTCACATTGCATGTGAGGAAACCAAGACTCAGAAATGTCTATTTTCTAAAGATCACATGAGTTAGTGGTAAAGGAGGATTAGAACATAGTTGTCCTGATTTCTAACCTAACCAACCTGCCTATCACCAGGAATCCCTGGAATGTTGCCCAATATCTTGGCATGACAGCAATTTGCTCTGCTTTCACTGGCAAGGATTTCCAATACAGTTTACATTACCTATGTGGGATGAAGGAATTCAGTTCTTTACCTCACTTGTCTAATAAATAGTCTTATATAGAAAATATACATCAATGCACCTTTAGTAACGTCGGCAACATCAAGCAAATCCATTAGTAGGGGAAACCTTATAAAAATTTGCTTGATCAGAGGTTTCTTGGTCTGGAAGCTATAATGGATTTTCATCAGTTTCTCTTAGGCTTACAAATCTGCTAGGCCATTACCCTGTCAAGCAGCATTTACATGGACATGTCAATCTTCTACCTAAAAGACATCTTCTTCATTGGTAGTCCTCAGTGTATATATTGCTTATTCAGAAGAACACACATATACACACACACGTGCATACATATATATATACATATATATGTATATATATACGTATATATATATATATATGTATATATATATACATATATATGTATATATATACATATATATATATATGTGTGTGTGTGTGTGTGTGTGTGTGTGTGTCTACATATACAGTTATTTGACTTGCTTATGCCATCCAATTTAATATAATCCAAGAAGCACTTGTTAAATACCCACTATGGGTCAGGCTCTGTGCTAGGTGCTAAGGCTAAAAGAAGTTTCTGTCTTCAAGAAGCTCATAATCTACTGAAGGAGAAAGGATATAATAGAGAAGTATGTTTAAATACTATATGTATATGTGTATATGTATATACATATTTCTTAAATTATATATATATGCATATACATATAGAATTTCAGAAGGAAAAATGACTGGGGGATTTTTTTTTAAAAAAGCTTTTTTCTAAGAAGTAGAACTCAATTGGATCATTAAAGGAAATTAGGGATTATATAAAGCAGAGGTGAGGCAGTACATTCCAGTCTTGATCTCAAAGCACAGCCTGGACAAAAGCACAGAGGACAGAAATGGAGTACTAAATTTGGGGAAAAAGTAGACTGATGTGACTGGAACACAGAGCATGAAGTAAGGTCATAGAAAAATCAGTCTAGAAAGAAACTGTTACCAGATTGTGAATGATTTTAAATTAAAAACAAATTAAAAAGCTGAGGAATTAATATTTTATCCTTAAAGCAATTGAAGGTTCTTGAGTAGTGTAGTGACATAGTCAGACTCATATTTTACATGGATTATTTTGGCAACTATGTAGACAACTGACAGGAGAGACAAAGGAATAGAATCTGGGAGCTAAGTTAGGAGGCTGTTACAATAGTCCAGCAAGAGCTGATGACGGCCTGAAATAGAATGGAGCTCATGTTAGTGGAGGAAATGGGATGGATGCAAGATACATAGGGGAGAAAGAATCAATAAGATTTAACAACTGACGTGATTTGGGGGGATAGTGAGAGAGAGGAAGCTGTTGAGAATGACTCTGAGGTTAAGGATCTGGGTGACTAAAAGGATGGTAGTGCCTTCATTAAAGGCAGAGGAAGAAAGAGTTCATACAAAAAGATAATCTATTTCATTTTTCATGTGTTAAGTTTTGAAATTCTGACAGCTTATCCATTTGGAAATATTCACCAATTATTTACCAATGACACATTTAAATTATCAGAAGAGAATAAAGGACCATATTTGATATATATATATACATATATGTGCTGTGTGTGTGTGTGTGTGTGTGTGTGTGTGTGTATATATATATATATATATATATATATATATATATATGCCTATTAGTCATTTGCAAAGAGACAATGAGATAGTAATTGAGATCATTGGAACTTTCTTCATCAAAAGATGGAGAAACCCTGATTAATAACTAAAATTAAATTAATTTATTTAAATTAATAACTAAAATTAAGCAGCATCAAGAGGTAAGAGAACCAGAAGAGAGCAACATCACCAAAACCTTAAAAAGAGAAAGAGTAAACAAAATAATGAGGTAGCCAATAATATCAAAGGCAGAAAAGATATATAATACACACACACACACACGTATACATATGTGTATATATACGTATATGTGTGTGTGTGTGTGTATGTGTGTGTAGTGGATTTGGAGTCAAAAGGACATGTGTTCAAATTCTATATCAGATATTTACTAGCTGTTTAACTCAAGGCCAGTCACTTAACCTCTTTGCATCTCAAGATCTTCATCTACAGAATAAGGTATGTGGAAGATGGCTTTTAAAATCACTACCCATTCTATATCCTATAATACCTTCATATGTAAATTATATACATAATCCAAATGCATAATAAAATATGCATACAAATGTACACACGTGTGTGTGTGTGTGTGTGTGTGTGTGTGTGTGTGTGTGTGTGTGTGACAAAAATTAAAACATTTCTAGGACACTTAGGTAAATAGAGAGCCAGGCCTGGAGTCAGGAAGATCTGAGTTCAAATCCAGCCTCAAATACTTACTATCTCTGTGACCCTGCGAAAGTCACTTAACCCTGTTTGCTCAATTCTTCATTTATAAAATGAGCTGCAGAAGGAAATCTCAAATGACTCCAGTATCTGTGACAAGAAAACCCAAAGGGGTCACAAAGAGTTGGACATGACTGAAAAGAAGACTGACTGAAAAATATTCCTAATTGAAGATTTATGGCAATAGCAATGGAGATACTAGCATAAATGAATATTTAAAGTAAGTATCTAGAATGAGAAGCATATCAATATGGATTTCATGATAATTACTAAGTAATCATCTATTGCCACTTCAAAAGGTAGATTAACATGCCAGGTGGTTATGATGGGAGAAATTAACAAACAACCAAGTACCTATCCTTTGAATTTCTTCAGAGTTGATATTAGCCTTTCAGTTTTGACTAAAGAATTGCTGTTCTTTACCTACAAGATTGTGTGTGACTAGTGAGATACTACAAGTTTAGTTGCCTCCCTCATCCCAGCTAAGTTTTGGAATTCAGGCTATCAATATCCTGTGAACTTGTTTTAGAACGTCCAAGTGGGAGGACTCCCTTGTTTTCTGAGGGAGATGATTTTTCTTTTTACTTTCTTACCTTTGCAGATACCTACTAAGGGCAAGTCTCAAAGGGCTTACAGAGATCATTCTTTATTTTGATGGAAAATTGGCCTGTGTAATGAAAAATATTGACAAGTTTTTTAATAAAAACATTAAGGGATATATATATATATATATATGACACCCTTACAAGGTTTGGAGTTTCTAGTTTCAATAATAGAGTATTATCTTCTGCTAAGAGAATTGATAACAGAACTGTATGGCAGCAGAATTTATATTAGGCTGGATATTTATAAGCCCCTTCAAGGTTACTACTGTTTGAATTAAAGCAAGCTTTATGACCTATTCTCATGTTAGCTTTACCATCTTGGTGGAAAAAAAAAAGGCTGAGTAATGTTGTATCTGTGGATGAACCAAGGAAAAGAGACTCCTTTACTCTTTAAGAAATTTTAGCCTTTCAATAATACCTTAAGTGTTATGTAGATCAGATTGGCAGAAGGTCGGGGGTGGGGGTGGGTAAAGCATTTTGAATTAAAACAATCTTTTAACTTCTAAATATTCTGTACCTTTAGTAAACAAAGTGGACCAAGTTGTCTCTTAAAACAAAGAATGCACTTTCTAAAATAAGTCATTTTCAACAATGCAGTAAGCAGGGTTCCAGGATTCCTGGGAGCGCTAGGACTCTGGCAACAGGAACAGGCTAGAGGATAGGGATACTTAATGGAATGTCTTAATGGATCCTGACAAGCTAGAGAACACTAAGAGAGGGGAGGTCACTCGAGCACATCCCTTGGTAGTAGTAAACAGAACACCAATAGTAGCCAGATAAACTAATATGACGCAGTTGTTTCCCCTGGAATATCAGGATACTTTTCTTAGCTCCTAATCATTTATAGAAACTGAGATCAGTTGGAATAATAGCTATAAAAGCAAAACCCAGCTCCATTCCCCTCTATTGCCAAATAGTTTGGCCAAGGCCTGGATGCACAGATTTCTCTAAAGGGTAATTGGGCATGTCCCTAGTGGTATGTGGAGTAACATCTGTTTTGGCTAACATTTTTGTGCCACCATTGTATACTATCCTTGGAAATGTTGCCCAGTGTCTTGGTGCCATGAGGATTTCTTCTGCTTGAATTATGGATGTTTTCCAGCCCTATGTTTGAATTAGCAATGTAGAATGGAACAATTCAATTTTTTACCTTACTTCACTTACAAAGTCTTATGCAGAAAATATAAACTAATATATCTTTGGTAATATTAAGGGAGGGGAATTAAGCAAATTTTCTAATAAGAGAAGCCTGATAATAACCTCCTTAATGAGAAGTTTCATAGCCTGGAAGATACCATGGACTTTGAGCAATTCCCTTCAGAATTACAAATCTACTAAGTCCATCATACAATTGATCAAAATTCACAGGGTAGTTTTCAGTCCCTGGACATCAGGGATATTGATACTGGGCTGCCAAAAGTCCCTACAAGTCGTTTCTCTTCCAGCCTAGAGACAATCATTAGTTATCCCTGGGAAATGCTGTAATATCCCTCTTGACTATATAGTCAAGGTCACAGCAAATAGGTGCTATAGCTAAGAATAGAACTGCATAATTCTCTTTCTCAGCCTTTCAAACAAATGATAAAATCATGTGGCATCACTGAAATGGACAGATATATCTGAGTCTTGGAGACATCACAAACATCAGCTCTCTTGCAGTTTTGTCCAGAATTTTCTCAATAGAAAACACTATGAATGTGTAAGTTCATTCATTTTATAGAACACCAGAGTGGATTGTGCATAATTTCTCATTAGGCTATTTCTTTGGAGGTGAGATAAGAGCAAGACCCAAATTCCTTTGGCTATTTCTTTAAGCTGAGTGTTAAATTGCTTCTGCCCATAAGAGAAACTGACAGCTCCCTTAAAGAGATTCCTCTGCATAGAACACACATGGAGAAAAGCTCCTGAATCATCTGGGTGATGCTACTCCCTAAGTGCCCTCAGTGCCTCAACTTTTCTAGTATCTGACCTTACTTGGAAATTGGGCAATTTGGGTTTTCGGGGTCATACCATTCATCCCTGTTGCCTCTTGTTACCACATACAGAAGGGATGAGCCACATAATTATATACATAGGCAATGCAACTGATGGAGACAGTACAACTCTGGAGGGTCAGAAGGTCTGTGCACTATTTCTGTCTTTGCTTCTGACATGCAAGATCTCTAGCATGATTAATGAAATAATGTTGCAGTACCTTTTTAAACTCTTCAGCTGAACATAGCATACAGATAAGAAGTTTTATATTTATGAGAAAATATTCATGGATTGTGCAAAAATACATTTGAGACAGCACATGTTACTGAAGAGGGTTAAATTTTCCTATTTGGAAGGTAATTATAAATTATAACTGAAGCTCAAAATAATATCACATTTTCCCTTTTTTTTTTGGAGGGGGTGAGTGATTTTTCAGTCTGGAGGTCACTTTAGGGAAAAGATATACAATATTCCTGATGCAAAACATATACTTCAGGGTAGTAATGAAATTCCATAAGGTAGTTAACTTTTTAATTGTGTAAGCATTCCTTCCAGGTGTTATGATGAGATTCAAATGGTGGAACCCTAAAAGTCAAAATCCCTCTTGTTTTGATTGCATAAAAATATCAAAGAATAGCAGGATAAGACTAGGTGATACAGGGACTTGGAGTCAAGAAGACCTCCTGCCATTAATACGTAGTATCTTTGTGACACAGGAAAAGTCACTTAACCTCTCTTGGCCTCCCTTTACTTGGCTGTAAAATGGGAAGACTGGATTTGATTGACTCCAAGGTCTATTTCAGCTCTAAATCTATGATGCTTCACATTCTATCATCCTCGGACCTGTCCCAGGATCATTTCCATCTGAATTCTCCCAAACTCAAATGTGAACCAGAAAATGAAAATTTTAAAGATAACAGCAAAAATGAAAACAATAATAACCACTACCAAGCTGTTGTCCAGGATGGAGTGGAAGTGGAAGGAGTAAAGCAGGAAAATGACAGGATGCTCTACAGTTGTGTCTTCAGGTGTAGTCCTATTGAGAAATCTGAAATGCTTGTCTCTGTAGATATCCATGCCAATGTTAGAACCAGAGGTGTACTGGAAAATATTTGACTACCATCTCAAAAAATGTGTGCTTACTAATATGGAAATATGTTTTGCATAATTGTACACATAAAACCTATATTAAATTGCCTATCATTTTAGGAAGAGGGGAGGAGAGGAAGAGAGAAGAATTTAGAGCTCAAAATCTTGTAAAAATGAATGCTAAAAATTGTTTTGACACATGATTACAAAAATACTATTAAAAATAAAAATGTATGCTTGACACATTTTATAGTTTAATCTGCAATTATTAATATTTTCTCTACCATTTTCTTAAGTTTAGATTCTTGACAATAGACAAACAACAAATCAAGGTTTGTAAGGTTTGTTTGCAGATTTCTGAAGTATAAATGCTCACCCTAAACATTTATTAATTAGCCAATGCAAGCTGGCTCCATTTGACCACTGGTTAATGTGATACAACTGCTCCTAAAGAAATACATCTACCAGCATATGGCTACACGTTGGCCCTACTTGGAAAACCTAGTTCAAATATCACCTTCTGCAAGAGAACTTTCCCAGTACCCCCTGATGCTAGTGCCTTCCTTTATGGCAACCTTCCCTATATTCCATGTACATCTTGCATGGACATATATTTATAGTCATATCTCCCATTTGAACGAAAAATTCCTTGTGAGTAGAGACGATTTTTTTTTTGCTCTTTGTAGTCCTACAAATAAATGTAGCACTTAATTAATGAAATGTACTGAATTTACACATGCTTTCATTATACACCATTCAGTAACAGAAAAAAAAAAATGGGAACAGATCTTACCAGTTACAGGCAAGGGTTTCATAACTGCAGTTTGTCAACAGTACCCTCAATTCCAAGGCTCAGAACAACTTTTACTGCAGATGGATCTAGGGCAATGGTAAGAAATAGCATTATCCATCTGTTCAGATTTGATGAAGCAAGAACTGAAATCAAGGCATACTAAAATCGAAAAAGGGAAAAACTGAAGAGCCTGAAGACATTGAAAATCTTTATTTAATACAAACTCTAGAAAGTTTATCTCATGGTAAAGTGGATGACAAAATCAAAACAGTGTCTCAAACAATTGTGAAGAGCAGATGTCTTTAGACTAGAATTATGAAAAGCCCTTTTATCAATTGATAAACATTTATTGCATGTCTACTATATGCCAAGAACTGGCTTTGGAGTTTTATGGCATGAATCCAACAAGGGAACTGACTATACCAAAACAAAGTAATCTTAAAAAGCTGAAATTTGTTATCTAATGCTGGTAAAAGTTTAATAACTTGGTTTCTGGGAAGGGGCCAGCTTGAGGAGACATGTGCACATGAAATATATATTTGGTTTAATTTGCATTATTAACAAATTGTATTATTGTATCATTATTATATTGCATTATTAAAAATTATTAATTAAAATTAAAATTATAAATTAAAATGATTTCTATCATTTGCCGATTTCCAATGTGTAAATGCTCACACTGAAAAATCAGGTTTTAGAAGCCAATTTGAGTTAGCTCCAGCAAACCCATGGTTACAACCATCATGAAAGAATATATTCTCTCACAATATTTGATAGTAACTGCAAAGATGTTTCAGGATCTGTATACAACATAGTCTGTTATAGCTATTGTCACAGTAAGATGCAAAGGAAGAAAGGTGGAGCTATGCTATTGAAGGTAACATTAAATACCACACTGGCAGAAGAGACTTATGAAAGCTACTGAAAACCTTTGGGCAAGGATTGCAAGATTACATAAATATCTAGCTGCTGCTGGGAACTGGAACTCCATATTAACCAATTCAAGGGCAAGAAACGGGAATATGTGTGTGTGTGTGTGTGTGTGTGTGTGTGTGTGTGTGTGTATAATTTGTATATGCATGTATGTAAATATGTATGGATATGTATGGATTATATGTGTATTGTGTAATATGTATGTAACATGTAATAAACGTGCATGAAATATATGTATAAGTATGTGCATATATGTATGTACATTTTGTTTATACATGTACCTATAACTTGTATATGCACATATACATATGTGTGTGTATATATAAATATGTATGTATATGTATGGATTATATACGTATGTATGTAATATGTAATAAATGTGCATGAAATATATGTATATGTATGTGTGTATGTATATGTACATTTTATATATGTGTGTGTATATATGTGTGTGTGTATATACATGTGTGTGTATACACACACACACACACACATATGTATATGTATCTACATGCTTTCAAAAGATTTAAGCAATCCTGAGCATTGACATAGCACAAAGCTATAAGCATCCATATGTTCCCAAGGAATCTAACATAATGAAGAACCAAATTATATTGAAAACTTGTCTGCTATTAATATAACAAACAACAGAAAAGCTACATTGAGGAACATGACTAAATTCTAGCTGTTCTGCAAAACTGAAGAGCTGCAGGACAAGATAATGTCATGAATTATTTTGACTCAAACATTTCATAGAAGCACATGAATTCCTAGCAAAGCATGTTACTAGCTTTGTCCCAGATACAAAATTGATCTCAGCATAGGGGGCTTATAATTTAAGAAGGCATTATATAACTGCTCCCAAAAGATGAGACACCAGCAGCACTTTCAAATATGGTTCAATTCTGTGTTTATATACTTTTTACAAGGTATTTATAGCTTGTACCACTAAAAAAATCCATAAACAGAAGAAAATAATATTGGCTAAGGAGCAAAAATTGTATGTCAAAAGTCCAGGGGGGTATAAATAACAATTTAATATTGAATAAGTTTCTTAAAAGCACCATAACATTTACACTACATTTATTGATGATGACAAAGCCTTTGACTCAGTTGTGCATTCATGGCTTATTTTGGTACTAAAATATGTTGAAAAGAGAGACTTAAATATGTTGCAAATGCTAGAATATTTGAAATGCGCATGGAAAACTATTTTCTACTTCAACAATACCTTTAACAGAATAATACAAAAATATATTAAATGTGGCATCTTTTAAGGAGAGAGTTAAATCACCTTATGTCCCTCCCTCAGCATAAAATCCATTAACATTTCTCCTAAATAGAACCATGACTTCTAAGTTAATAAGTTTATTGGGCCTAAACATCATAATAATCACTTGTTATGTTTGGATGATATCAAGTTTTATTGCTTCTTAGAAAATTGCATTAAGCCATTTTTCAATCTTGCATAATCTTTCTCCAATAATATCAAAACATAATTTGAACTTGATAAATTCAAAACTCTTAATTTATATTAATGAAAGGTAGATGCTGATACTCGATCAAACTCTATTGACTCTGTTGTCTCCAGGATTAAAAACTAAGTGCTCCATTTGGCATTTGAAGCCCTTCATAGCCTAGTCCCCTCCTAACTTTACAGGGCTTTTGCACCTTCTTCCCTCACACGTACTCTTCAATCAGTGACACTGGCCTCTTGGCTGCTGCATATTCAAGACATTCCATCTCTCAGATTGGGACATTTTCTCTGGCTGTCCTCCATGCTTATAACACTATGCCTCCTCCTCTCTAACTACTGACCTCCCTGGCTCCCTTTAAGTCCCACCTAAAATCTTGTCTTTTACTACCAGCATTCCCAAACCCCTCTTAATTCTGGTGCCTTCACTCCAACAATTATTTCCTACTTATCCTATATCCAGCCTGCTTTGAATGTATTTGTCTGCATATGGTTTCCCCAATTAGACTATCAGCTCCCTGAGAAGGTGTATTGTCTTTTGTCTCTTCTTGTATCTCCAGCACTTAGTACAGAGCCAGGAATGTTAAATCCATGCTTCATCAATGTTCATTGGTTGATGGATTAGAGTTTGAAGATAGATGTCAAATTGAATTAACGGACAAAAGCAATACTTAGAAATACCTTGGTCTCCTCTAGATAAAAGATATCAATCAAGGTGCTGACCAGAAGGAAGCTGAGGCTAAGCTTGGTTAAAGACTAACTGGCATTTTGAAATCAATTATCAGTGAGAACAAACTGAAAGCAATTCATACCTACAGAAGCCTAGTTTTAAATATACTTTCAGAAGTGTAAAACAGAACATAACATATTAGAAAAGAATCCTAAAAAAATTATGGAATATTAACAAAACATAGCATATCACCCCAAGGCAGCTATGAACTCAGGAAAGATCATCACTTCCTCTTGTAAAAAGTACGAGGTGTAGAACAGGAGGATCTGCATTTAGATCATTGCTCTGTCACTTGCTACTTTTGTATGTTTTGGCAATTCACTTAATATCCCTAAGTTTCACATCCCTCATCTCTAAAACTAGAGGTTCATTTGAGTTCTGAACCTCTGATATTAAGAGGATTGAGAGACACTTCCAAAAATGCATTAGGGGATGGAGCCAAGATGGCACAGTGAAAGCAGTGGCTTCCTTGAGCTCTCCCCCAAAGCCCTCCAAATATCTGTAAAAATGGCTCTAAACGAATTCTAGAGCAACAGAACCCACACAAATACAGAGCGAAACAAATTTCCAGCCCAAGCAAACTGCATGGTTGATTGGAAGAGTCTATTGCACCAGGCTGGGAGAGGAACACAGTTCAGCATGGGCACGCAGGCAAAGACCATGCCTCAGTGAACCTGGAGCAGGTCTCAGAGGACTGAATCATGGGCACTTATGGTGGTTTCCTGACTTCTCAACCTACAAATGCCAAAGAAAACTTAGAAGGTCAGTAGGAAAGGTCTGTGACTGTGGTGAGAGGGAAGCTTGGTCCCAGCCCCAGCCCCAGTCCCAGTGCAACCCTTAGGTGGTGCTTCCTGAGCTCTCGGCCCACAGACTGAGGGAGAATCAAATTGCTGAACAGAGGGGGATTGCAGGGATCTCTTTGCTGGTGGAGGATTCTCCTGCTGTGCCCAGGCTTGGATCTGGGTCACAGTTCTGGGTGGCAGTCCTGGGTAAGGAACAGTGCTGGCATGGTGGAGCTTATAGTGGTGGGTGAAGAGGAAACCCTCCTCACATTTCCAAGGCAGAAAAGGGTACTTGTGGTCACTCATAGACCAGAGAACAGGCCAGGAAAGGATTAAACATCTTGCCTTTGATCATACCACCTTAGAAGAACTGAAAATTTACAGGTCCCTAGAAGTCTCTGAACAGCTACACAAAACCCCTGAAGCTTGGGACAGTACATTCTCCAGACTGGAAGCAGACCCCTACCTTAACAAAGAGTTTAAAACTCAAGTAATTGTCTGGGAACATGAACAAACTGTGCAAAAAAAGTCAGACAATAGAATCTTTCTTTGGTGACAAAGAAAATAAAAACACAACCAGAAGAAGACAATAAAATAATGTCAAAGCTCCTACATCCAAAGCCTCTGAGAAACATATGAATCAGTCCCAGGGAACGGAAGAGTTCAAAAAGGATTTTGAGAAGCAAGTAAGAGAAGTAGAGAAAAAACTGGGAAGAGAAATGAGAGTGATGCAAGAAAATCATGAAAAACAAGTCAACAACTTGCTAAAGGAGACCCCTCCCTCCCAAAGAAATACTGAAGAAAATAACACCTTAAAAATAGCCTAACTCAAATGGCAAAAGAGGTCCAAAAAGACAATGAGGAGAAGAATGCCTTAAAAAGCAGAATTGGCCAGCTGGAAAAGGAAGTCCAAAAACATACTGAAGAAAATACTTCCTTAAAAATTAGAGCAATTGAAAGCTAGTGATTTTATGAGAAATCAAGACATTGTAAAACAAAACCAAAAGAATGAAAAAAATTGAAGACAATGTGAAATATCTCAGTGGAAAAACAACTGACCTGGAAAATAGATCCAGGAGAGAAATTTAAAAATTATTGGACTATCTGAAAGGCATGATTGACAAAAGAGCCTAGACATCATCTTTCAAGAAATTATCAAGGAAAACTGCCCTGATATTCTAAAACAAGAGAGTAAAATAGAAATTGAAAGGATCCACCAATCACCTCCTGAAAGAGATCCCCAAAGGAAAACTCCTAGGAATATTGTAGTCAAATCCTAGAGTTCCCAGGTCAAGGAGAAAATATTGCAAGCAGCCAGAAAGAAACAATTCAATTAATGTGAAAACACAATCAGGCTAACACAAGATTTATTAGCTTCTACATTAAGGGGCCAGAGAACTTGGAATATAATATTCTGGAAGACAAAGGAGATAGGATTACAACCAAGAATCACCTTAACAGTAAAACTGAGTATAATCCTTCAGGAGAAAAAAATGGATATTCAGTGAAATAGAGGACTTTCAAGCATTCTTAATGAAAAGACCAGAGCAGAATAGAAAATTTGACTTTCAAATACAAGACTCAAGAGAAGCATGAAGAGGCAAACAAGAAAGAGAAATAATGAGGGACTTATTAAGGTTGAATTATTTACATTCCTGCACAAAAGATAATATTTGCAACTCATGAGACCTTTGTCAGTATTAGGGTAGGTAGAGGGGAAAAAATTATATGTAGATAGATAGATAGATAGATAGATGGATGGATGGATGGATAGACAGCACAGGGTGAGTTGTAGGTGAAGTAGTGAGGTCTGCAGAATAAAATTAAGGGGTGAGAGAGGATAATACTAGGAGAAGGAGAAAGGGGAAGATAGAATGGGGTAAATTGTTACCCATAAAATAGACAATAAAAGGCTTTTACAGTGGACAGTAAGTGGGGGAAGGGAAGAAGGAATGAGTGAATCTTATTCTCATCAGATTTGGCTTAGGGAGGGAGAAACATACACACTCAATTGGGTGTGGAAATCTATTTAGCTCTACAGGAAAACAGGTGGGAAGGGGATAAGAGAGCGAGGGGATGGGGGGATGATAAAGGGGAGGGCAGATTTGGGGAGGGGGTAATCAGAAGCAAGCACTTCTGAGGAGGGACAAGGTCAAAAGACAGCATAGAATAAATGGCGGGCAGGTTAAGATGAAGGGAAATATAGTTAGTTTTCCACAACCTGACTGCTATGGAAGTATTTTGCATGACTGCACATGTACTACCTTTATCGAGTTGCTTGCCTTCTCGATGAGAGTGGGTAGAGAGGGAGGAAGGGAGAGAATTTGGAACCCAAATTTTAAAAACAAATGTTAAGGCTCAGCTAGGTTGTGCAGTGGATACAGCACTGGCTCTGAAGTCAGGAGGACCTCAGTTCAAATCCGGACTCAGACCAAACACTTGACACTTACTAGCTGTGTGACCCTGGGCAAGTCACTTAACCCCAACTGCCTAAAAAAACAAAACAAAACAAAAACATAAGATATTGTTTTCACATGCAACTGGAAAATGAGATATACGGGCAATAGGATATAGAAATCTATCCTACTCTACAAGAAAATAGAATGGGAAGAGGATAAGAGGAGGAGAGATAGAAGGGAGGACAGATTAGGGGGAAGAGGTATTCAGAATGCACTCTGTCTTAGAGTGGGGGAGGGATGAGATGGAGAGAAAATTTGGAACTCAAAATCTTGTGGAAGTGAATGTTGAAAGCTAAAAGAAATAAATATTTTTTGAATGCATTAGGAATCAAATAGAAATCTTTGGGGCCCCAAGTAGTGGTAACAGCTGACAAACAGGTACATGGCACTGCATTTATCACAGTTAAATAAAATATTTTACTTCCTAATGAAACATATGAAATGGCTAAGATTCAAGAATGGAATTTAAAAACTTCAATTTGTAATAATCACTTGAATTCAACATGCAATACATTGACAAAAAGTATTGAACAAAGGTCTGAGTCATTTACATTTAGAGAAAGGAAGGGTTTAGAGAAATGGAAGGATTATATGAGGGCAGCTGCATCATAGACATGAATAACTACAGGTGGTTTATCCTTAAGAAGCTTAGAAATTGGGCCAACTAGGTGTAGTGAATAGAGTACCAATCCTGAAGTCAAGAGGACCTGAGTTCAAATCCTGCCTCAGACATATACCACACACTTGCTGTGTGACTCTGGGCAAATCCTTAACCTTAACTGACTCACCAAAAAAAAAAAAAGCCTGGAAATAAGCAAAGTAGGGAAGTAAATATTGGAAACTATACAATATTTCACTGCAGGCTGAAAAAATTCAATAGCTATGAAATACCTAAGAAGATATTGGCTATTTGTAAAAATTATGTATTTGAAACTTGCTGTCATTCATAAACTAATAGATAACAAATTTACATATTGCAAGTATAGATGTTTGAGAATTTAACCAATGAATAGTACTGGAACCAGACCATTATCAGAGGTGGAACTGATGTCCACAATCATCTGAATATAAAGTTGCTCCATACAAATATAAGAACAATCTCTTCAATAAATGTTGTCATACCAAAATTTACAATTTTAAACTCTATGTAATGAAAAAATTTTCAAAATATAGTGGACTAACTGAAGGAATCAAAGTCACATAGCAATATGGATGAAGATAAGATACATATCATTCCCATCATCCCATTCACTACTAAATTTTTCTCAAAGATGTTTACAATAAGCCTACAAAATATAAGCTAACATCCCAATAGTTTTATTCAATTAAAAAAGTAGTTATTTTGTCAACTTGTGAAATAGTATGCAAATCATTAAATATATTTAGCACTATTTCTATCTGAAGTACATTGAAAAAGATTAGAACTGTGACATAAATAGCAATCATCTCCAACACTTATCTTTATGATGAGGTACAGGAAATTCAACTAGAGGAAATGTTAAAATCTGCTGACTATCCACATTTACACATTTTCCTTTATGGTATAAAATTTAAAGCACGGATGTTTAGAGTGCAAAGCTATCTGCAGGTCTGAGAAAGTAATGACTTACCCAGAACTCCTATCCTAATCCCCTCATTAAACAAACAAACAAACAAAAAACCCTTGGCATTCCTTCTTGATTTTTTCTCTTCTTTGCCTTCATAATTTAACAAGCTCATTTTGAACTTCTGGAATTCTTAAGAGGCCCCAGAGAATGTCTTGAGGGGGGAAAATTGGGTGAAGAATGATGAGGTATCTATGATCTGGTTATTTCAAGGCAAGAAGATATTTGGCCTAAGAAAAGATATAGAGGGGACAAAATCACTGCTTTTGCGTATTTAAAAGATAATCACGTGAAAGATCAATTAACCTTATTGTACAGCATTCTAGAGGGGGAGAAGTATTATCATGGGGTAGAAGTTACAAGCTGTCAGTTTTTGGCTCAAAATAAAGAATTTTCTAACAATTAGAACTGTAAAAAAAAAAAAGAATGAACTGCTTTTGGAGTGATGAATGTCCCATTATTGGAGGTGTTTCAGAGGCTAGACAAGCATATATTAAGGTATCTTTTGAACTTTCAGAATCAAAGATCCATTTTTTCCTATTTGTCTCCTCACAAATTTAATGGATTCTGTCTGTGTCACATCTTCTCCAATTTTCCCTTAAACTTTTCTAATCCTGTTTTCTAGATCTCCTTGATTTTTATAGCAATTAATGATTTACTTTTTTTTTCCTCTGCAGTCTGCTTTTCACCCTCCAGTCTATCAAATACTATCTCCTTCTTCCATTTTGTACAACCCTTCTCATCTTTTATTACAGAAAATGAGAGTTTAGGAATGAATAATAATTTAAGTACACCCGTGGACCAATCTGAAAATATCTGTGTCTGTAGCCACGTTTATTGCATAACCAGAATAAAAATTGCATAATGGAAAATTAAAAAAAAAGTGGTTATCACCTTTCCAGTAACAGTGTTAATGGATTCCAATACTAATGCTGCAAGATATTTTCTGTTATAAAGTACAATTTGTCTAATATATACAAAATTCAGTGTGATAGTTTCATGAAAATTTTTGCTTTGTGTCATTCCCAGCATGTAATGCAGCAACAAATTATATAGAAGTGAATAGAACCCTTGAGAAGTACTTTCATCTACTTCCCTCCAGGCAAGGTTATAAGACTTCCAGGGAAGGAATTCTTATTACCTCTCTTAGCAATCAAATCTAATGTTTAATGCTTCCCACCTACAATGTAAGAGACTAACTAGGTGAAAAAGATGTCACATGTAATGTGTTATAATGGTAACCAAAATAAGTACAGAAATAGCTGGATATGAGGGAATCACATTACTCGGAAATTTTCACAGAAATATCTCCAGGTATTATTATTTTTCCCTTCACTTAAAGGAACCTAAAGACCAATAAATATCAAATGTTAATTGTGTTCTCTGAAGATTTTTGCTCTTTCATGTAAGTTCTATCTCATTAATGGGTCTGTTTTTTTCTTGAAGAGTACAGTGAAAATAGATATGAAAATGGCCAACGTTTCTAGGCTTACAAGAAAGAAGAAAAATCAAGTGTATTGTACTTTCAATCAATCACCAAGCATCTGTTAAGCCCCTACTGTGTGCCTGTCATAATGCCAAACAGAAAGAATGCAAATTCAAGGAATGACACAGTCTCCATTCTTAGGGAGCTCACATTCTAAAAAATATACCGAATGATTCCTTAAAATATCAAGTATATTTCCATCATTGGGCAGCTTACTATTCATATTCATATTCCTTTATCCAATCTGACTTGTATGCATGACCTACCATCAAATGAGCATAAATTTCCACTCATAATACTTGAGCTTCCTTGAGGTGTGTCAAAAAACTAAAAAGATCCATTTCTCCCTTTCCAGACTGTTTACAAAATAGGTGGCATCCATCAAAAGGTTGATGCTATTTGGCACCTAGGCTAGTATGGTTGGTGCGTATGCAATTTGAAAATGTCATTCCAAACTTATGATGAATATGACCTTAGATGAACTGCTAAGTATCAAACTGAGCTAGTTCTCAATACAACTGCCAGACTGAGTAGCTCAAGAGACCTAGAATTATCTAATAACAATCAATGAAAAAGCTGGAGGTGAGTCAGTGATCTCTATGTTGTCCTTGTATCATCAATGTATTATTATTATTATTATTATTAAGTTTTTTAGGAGAAGTCAATCAGATACAAGGTATAAAGCTAGTATCTTGTTTGTTCCAAAATTTTTCTTGAATTGATTTCTCTGAATCTATTTGCCTTTCTTCTTCCAAATACTCATTTTCTATCATCCCTGTATTGCTATTCAGATAAATGATGATAATGAATTCATTATTTTAATTAAGAGCTCTGGCCAAACATTTACCCCAAAGTCTATCTCTTACTTAGTAAATAAGACTTGGGGACTCATGCCAAGCACAAATTAAATGACTTGTCTAGTGTCACAGGCACAAGCTGAACTTCTACTTTGCTAACTGTAAAGCTAGTACACTAACCATTATGCATACTACCTTGGAACATTACTAGTGACATAATAATTATTTAAATCTAAACACATTGGAGTTTGTTAGCTGTATCTCTTCTATTTATTCCAAATTGTTTCACTGTAGTTTAATTATGGAATATACCTGTTTTTTTTTTTTGTTCACCACTAAATGAAAAAGCTTGAGGTCTTTTAACATGTCAATTTCTCCCTCCTTCCTTCCTTCCTTCCTTCCTCCTTCCTTCCTTCCTTCCTTCCTTCCTTCCTTCCTTTCTTTCTTTCTCTCTTTCTTTCTTTCTCTCTTTCTTTCTCTCTTTCTTTCTTTCTTTCTTTCTTTCTTTCTTTCTTTCTTTCTTTCTTTCTTTCTTTCTTTCTTTCTTTCTTTCTCTCTTTCTTTCTTTCTTTCTTTCTTTCTTCCTGTTGCTATTATTGCTGTTTAGGGAGAGGGAGTTGGGACTTATGGTTTTATTTGTACTGGGGACTCCCAGGGAAGAAACTCCCTCTAACATTGTGTGCATCTGTTCTGCAACTCATAGTCTTAAAGAGCTAACTGCGACCCTGAGTAGTTAAGTAACTCTACCATGGTCAGCCACCAAATACATGTCAGTCAGGACTTGAACCTATGTCTTCTTAATTCTGAGAAGGGCTCTATATTACTAGATCAAGCTTCCTTTCATATGTCAAATTAGGAGATCTGATTTTCACAGCAAGAGAGAGTGGACAATCAAAGCAAATAATGTGTCACCTGAAAAAAAAGCCTTTTTCTGACAAAAAAAAATGTGCATATTGGGAGATGTGCTGGCTCATTTTTAAATTAACTTGCTTTCATCAACACCATAACATGTCTGAGTCACCTGTAGCACTGCCACAATTTGTAGAGGAAATGTGATTTATTTCTGCCAAAAGTATTTTAGATATGGGCAGAGCCAAGATGCTGGAGTGAAAGCAGAGGCTTGCCTGAGCTCTCTCCAAAATCTCTTCAAATACCTCTAAAAAAGGGACTCTGAACAAACTTTTGAGTGGCAGAACCCACAAAGACAGAGTGAGGAAGATTTGCAGCCCAAGACAATCTGAAAGGTCTACAGAGAAGTTCTATTATACCCTGAAAGTGTAGCATCTAGTGCACAGGATGCAGCCTGGACCCTGACTGAGCAAAGTCAGACTAGGCTTTGGGGGACCTTAATCACCAGCAATAGTGGTGCCTTCCAGTCTTTTCAACTCACAGACACCAGAGACAACTTAGAAGCAGTTCAGCACAGGACTGCAGGGAGCAAAATACAGCCCAGGTACCAGTAAACCACTAACAGGCTCGTGGAGTGACTGAATCAACAGCAATAGCAGCAGCAACAGTGACAGTGGCAGCAGTGGCAGCAGTGGCAGCAGCAGCAGCTGCTTCTGGAGTTATTAGCCCACAAACTGAATGTTTGAAAGTCGCTTATTTCAACTTCCAGGAGCCAAGATGGCAGAGTAAGCAATAAGTAGCTCCCACCCTCCCTTACTGACCTTGAAAAACCAAGAAAATACTGCCCCAGGAAAAATCCTGAAATAGTAGAGTCATCATAAACATTAGATATGCAGTCTTTTAGCTCCTGAGGCTAGGGGGATTAACAGGAAAGGTCCTTCTTGTTGTGGCTGAAGGGGACCAGTACAGGAAGGGAAGGATCTCAGTAAGCCAGTGGCAAACCCCGCCTCAGGAATGCAGTAACCAGGCCTCTAGTCCCCAAGAAGCCTGGGACAGTGCCCCCTGTGTCCCAGAATCAGAGACCAATTTTAAAAGCCAGAAAAAAGGCAAACAACACGAGCAAGAAGCAACATAGAAAAACAATGACCATAGAAAAGTATCCTGGAGACAGGGAAGATCAAAACACAAATTCAGGAGAAGATAACATTGTCAATATACCCACATCTGAAACCTCAGAAAGGAATATGAACTGTTCTCAAACCCAAAAAAAACTTCTTGGAGGAGCTCAAGAAGGATTTTAAAAAACAAATACGAGAGATAGAAGAAAAACTGGGAAAAGAAATAGGAAGTACACAAGAGAGAGTCAATAGCTTGGAAAAGGAAGGACAAAAATTAACAGTAGAAAACAAATCCTTAAAAAGTAAAATTGGCCAAACGGAAAAGGAGGTACAAAAGCTAACTGAAGAAAACAACCCATTGAAAATTAGAATTGGGCAATTGGAAGCTAATGCGTCTAAGAGACATCAAGAATCAGTCCAACAAAATTAAAAGAATAAAAAAATTAAAGAAATGTAAAATACTTCATTGGAAAAACAACTGACCTGGAAAGTAGATCCAGGAGACATGACTTAAGAATTACTGGTCTACCTGAAAGCCATGATGCAAAAAAGAGCCTGGACACCATCTTTCAGGAGATCTTCAAGGAAAAGGGCCCGGAGATCCTAGAACCAGACAGAGAAATGGTCATTGAAAGAATGTACCAATCACTTCGTGAAAGATATCTCAAATTGAAAAGGTCAAACAATATTGTAGCCAAATTCCAGAATTATGAGCTCAAGGAGAAAATTCTGCAAGCATCCAGGAAGAAACAACCCAAATGTCATGGAACCACAGTCAGGATTACGTAGGACCTTGCAGCTTGTACATTAAAAGATCAAAGGGCCTGGAATATGATGTTCCGTAAGGCAAAGGAACTGGATAACAACCAAGGATCAGCTACTCAGTGAAAATGAGCATAATCTTTCAGGGGAGGAGGTGGACATTTAATGAAAAAGGGGACTTCCAAACTTTCCTGACAAAAAGACCAGAACTCAATGGAAAATTTGATCTTCAAATACAAGCCTCAAAAGACGCATAAAAAGGTAAATAGGCTATTTAATAAGGTTAAGCTGTTTACATTCCCACATGGGAAGATGATACTTATAACTCTTGAAGAAATGTATCTTTATTACAACACTTAGAAGGCATATACATGGACAGAGGGGCTGTGATAAAGTTGACTTTCATGTCAAGATAAAAAACCTAATGAAGTGGTGAAAAGGAATTGTAACGTGAGAAGAGGAAAGGAGGAAGCAGAAAAAGGTAAATTACGTCACATGAAGAAGCACAAAGACATATTGCAGTAGAGGGAAAGAAGAGAGGGAAATGAGCATTGTTTGAACTTTAGTCTCCTCAGATTTGTCTCAAAGAGGAAATAACATACTGAGCTAGGTATAGAATTCTAACTTTGACATAGGCAGTAGGAGAGGAAAGGGGAAAGAACAGGGAAGAGGGGATTAAAGGGAGGGAAGAAGTAGTAAGGGAAAAGAGAAAGAAAAGGGAAGGGGCTGTTAGAAGGGAGGACAGATTGAGAGAGGCAGTGATCAAAAGCAAAATTCTAGTGAGGAGGGGAAGTGAGAAAAGGAGAAAGAAAAGCATAAACAGGGGAGAGGAGAATAGGATGGGGAGAAAGACACAGATAGTAATCATAACTGTGAATGTGAATGGGATGAACTCTCCCAAAAAGTGGAAACCAATAGCAGAATGGATTAGGAACCATAATCCTGCAATACGTTGTTTACAAGAGACACATTTGAAATAGAGGATACACACAGGGTAAAGATAAAAGGCTGAAGTAGAATATATTATGCTTCAGCTGAAGTTCAAAAAAAAAAGGAGGGGTAGCAATCCTGATCTCAGACAAAGCAAAAGCAAAAATAGATGTTATTAAAAGAGATAAAGAAGGAAACTACATCCTATTAAAAGCCACCATAGACAATGAAGTAATATCATTATTAAACATATATGCACCAAGTGGTATAGCATCCAAATCCTTAGAGAGGTTCAGAGAGTTACAGGAAGAAATAGACAGCAAAACTATACTAGTGGGGGACCTCAACCTCCCCTTCTCTGAACTAGATAAATGTAACCACAAAATAAATGAGAAAGAAGTTAAAGAGGCAAATAGAAGTTTAGAAAAATTAGATATGATAGACCTCTGGAGAAAATTAAATGGTAATAGAAAGGAATATACTTTCTTCTCAGTGGTACATGACACTTACAAAAAATTGACCATGTACTAGGGCATAAAAACTTCACATTCCAATGCAGAAAAGCAGAAATATTAAATGCATCCTTTTCAGATCATGATGCAATAAAAATCATATGTAATAAAGGGCCATGGAAAGATAGACTAAATATTAATTGGAAACTAAATAATCTAATCCTAAAGAATGAATGGGTCGAATAACAAATCATAGAAACAATCAATAACTTCATCCAAGAGAATGACAATGATGAGACAACATACAAAAACTAAGGGGATGCAGCAAAAGCAGTTCTTAGGGAAGTTATATCTCTAAATGCCTACATGAATAAAATAGAGAAAGAGGAGGTGAATGAATTGGGCATGCAACTAGAAAAACTAGGGAAAAAAATTAGAAATAAGTACCAAATTTGAAACACTGAAAACCAAAGGAGAGAGTAATAAAACTGAAATTAAGAAAATCACTGAACTAATAAATAAAACTAAGCCGGTTTTATGAAAAATCAATAAAATAGATAAGCATTTGGTTAATTTGCTTAAAAAAAAGAAAGAAGATAACCAAATTACCAATGTCAAAAACGAAAAGGGTAAATTCACCACTAATGAAGAGGAAATTAAAACTACAATTAGGAACTATTTTGCCCAACTGTATACCAATTAATTTGACACTCTTAGTGAACTGAATGAATATTTACAGAAATATAAATTGCCCAGATTAACAGAAGAGGAAGCAAAATTCTTAAATAACCCCATTGCAGAAAAAAAGAAATTGAATAAGCCATCAATGAACTCCCTAGGAAAAAATCTCCAGGTCCAGAAGGATTTACAAGTGAATTCTGTCAAATATTTAAAGAACAACTAATTCCAATATTATATAAACTGTTTGGGAAAATAGGTGAAGAAAGAATCTTACCAAATTCTGTTTATGATACAAATATGGTGCTGATACCTAAACCAAGAAGAGTCAAAACAGAGAAAGAAAATTATAGACCAATTTCCCTAGTGAATATAGATGCAAAAATTTTAAATAAAATATTAGCAAAAGGAGTACAGCAACTTATCATGAGAATAATACACTCTGACCAGGTAGTATTTGTACCAGGAATGCAGGGCTGGCTCAATGTTAGGAAAACTATCAGCATAATTGATCATCAACAACAAAACTAACAGAAACCATCTCAATACATGAAGAAAAAGCTTTTTGACAATATGCAACATCCATTCCTATTAAAAACACTAGCAAGCATAGGAATAAATAAAGTCTTCCTTTAAATAATAAATAACATCTGCCTAAAACCTTTGGCAAGCATCATATGTAATGGGGACAAGCTAGAATTATTTGCAATAAGATTGGGGGTGATACAAGGATGTCTATTATCCCCACTGTTGTTCAATGTCATATTGGAAACATAAGCATTAGCAATAAGAGAAGAAAAAGAAATTGAAGGTATTAGAATAGGTAAAGAAGAAACAAAGCTATCACCTTTTGCAGATGATATAATGACATACTTAGAGAAACCAAGAGAATCAAGTAAGAAAACTACTTGAAATAATAAATAACTTTAGCAAAGTTGCGAGCTATAAAATAAACATAAATAATTGACATTTCTATATATTACCAACAAAACCCAACAGCAAAGATAGAGAAATTCCATTTAACGTTACTGTAGACATTTTGAAATATTTAGGAGTCTGCCTGCTGAAACAAACCCAGGAACAACACGAACATAATTACCAACCACTTTTTACTCAAATAAAATCAGATCTAAATAATTGGAAAAACATCATTAGCTTATGGGTAGGCAGAGCTAATACAACAAAATGACAATTCTACCTAAGCTAATTTACTTATTCAGTGCCATGCCAATCAAACTACCAAAAAAATTATTTTAGAGAGCTAGAAAATATAATAAAAGATTCATTTGGAATAACAAAAGGTCCAGAATATCAAGGGGATTAATGAAACGAAATGCAGAGAAAGGTAGTCTCGCCATTCCAGATCACAAATTTTATTTTAAAGAAGGAATAATCAAAACTTCTTGGTACTGGCTAAGAAATAGAGTGGTGGATCAGTGGAATAGGTTAGGTATGCAAGACACAGTAGTTAATGAATTTAGTAATCTACTGTTTGATAAACCCAAAGCCCTCAGCTTCTGGGATAAGAACTTAGGATTTCACAAAAATTGCTGGGAAAACTGGAAAAGAGTATAGCAGAAACTAGGCATAGACCAACATCTTTTTTATTTGTTTGTTTGTTTTTTTTGTTTAATTTTTTAAAAATTATATTAATTTATTTTGATTTATCAACAATCACTTCCATATGCTTTTGAGTTGAAAATTTTTCTCCATCTTCCTCGTCCCCACCCTCCCCAAGACAGCCCACAATCTGATATAGACTTTACATTTACATACCCATTAAACATATTTTCACATTAGTGAAGTTGTAAGTAAAAATTAAAACCAAAAGGAGGAACCATCAGAAAGATGAAACAAAACTCAACAGAAGGTAAAAATAAGTGATAGCGATTCGACTTCCAAAGTTTTTTCTTTGGATGTGGACAGCATTTTCCATCACAAGGCCTCTGGAGATGTCTTAGATCCTCATAATGCTGAGAAGGGTTCAGTTTAACAATATTAGTCATTGCATAATGTGGCTGTTATTGTGTACAAAGTCCTCTTTGTTCTTTTCACTTCACTCAGCATCAGACCACATAAGTTTTTCCAGGTTTTTCTGAAGTCAGCCTATTCATCATTTCTTATAGCACAATAGTATTCCATTACATTCATGTACCACAACTTGCTCAGCCATTCCCCAATTGATGGGCATCCTCTCAATTTCCAATTCTTTGCCACCACAAAAAAGCTGCTATGAATATTTTTGTACATGTGGGTCCTTTTCCCATTTGTTTGATCTCTTTGGGATATAGCCCTAGAAGTGCTATTGCTGGATCAAAGGGTATGCACATTTTTGTAGCCCTTTGGGCATAGTTCCAAATTGTTCTCCAAAATGGTTGGATCATTTCACAACTCCACCAACAATGTATTAGTGTTCCAATTTTCCCACATCTCTCCAACATTTATCATTTTCCTGTTTTGTCATGTTGGCCAATCTGATAGGTGTGATGTGGTACCTCAGAGTTGTTTTGATTTGCATTTCTCTAATCAATAATGATTTAGAGCATTTTTTCATATGACTATAGATGGCTTTAATTTCTTCATCTGAGAACTGTCTGTTCATATCCTTTGACCATTTATCAATTGGGGAATGGCTTGTGTTCTTATAAATTTGTCTTAATTCTCTATATATTTTAGAAATGAGGCCTTTATCAGAGAGACTGGTTGTAAAAATTCTTTCCCAATTTTCTACCTTCCTTCTAATCTTAGTTGCATTGGCTTTGTTTGTGCAAAAACTTTTCAATTTAATGTAATCAAAATTATCCATTTTGCTTTTCATAATGTTCTCTATCTCCTGTTTGGTCATGAATTCTTCTGTTCTCCATAGATCTGATGGGTAAACTATTCCTTGTTCTCCCAGTTTACTTATGGTATCAGCCTTTATATCTAAGTCCTGAACCCATTTTGACTTTATTTTGGTATATGGTGTGAGATTTGGGTCTATGCCTAGTTTCTGCCATACTCTTTTCCAGTTTTCCCAGCAGTTTTTTTCAAAGAGTGGGTTCTTATCCCAGAAGCTGGGGTCTTTGGGTTTATCAAATAATAGATTACTATAGTCATTGACTACTGTGTCTTGCATATTTAACCTATTCCACTGATCCACCTCCCTATTTCTTAGCCAGTACCAAGCAGTTTTGATGATTGCTGCTTTATAATACAATTTAAGATCTGGAATTGCTAGGCCACCTTCCCCTGCATTTCTTTTCATTAGTTCCTTTGACCTTTTGTTTTTCCAAATGAATCTTGTTAGTATTTTTTCTAACTCTATAAAATAATTTTTTGGTAGTTTGATTGGTATGGCACTGAATAAGTAAATTAGCTTAGGTAGGATTGTCATTTTTATTATATTAGCTCGGCCTACCCATGAGCAACTGATGTTTTTCCAATTATTTAGATCTGATTTTATTTGTGTGAAAAGTGTTTTGTAATTGTGTTTATATACTTCCTGGGTTTGTTTCGGGGTAGACTCCTAAATATTTTACAATGTCTACAGTAAGTTTAAATGGGATTTCTCTTTCTATCTCTTGCTGTTGGGCTTTGTTGGTAATATATAGAAATGCTGATGATTTATGTGGGTT
The DNA here is from genome assembly GCF_003287225.1 of Phascolarctos cinereus. Lineage (NCBI taxonomy): Eukaryota > Metazoa > Chordata > Mammalia > Diprotodontia > Phascolarctidae > Phascolarctos > Phascolarctos cinereus. Next base: position 346,034,637 of record NW_027555847.1, on the reverse strand, counting down.
TATTTTATAGCCTGCAACTTTGCTAAAGTTGTTTATTATTTCAAGTAGTTTTTTACTTGATTCTCTAGGATTCTCTAAGTATATCATCATGTCATCTGCAAAGAGTGATAGCTTTGTTTCTTCTTTGCCTATTCTAATGCCTTCAATTTCTTTTTCTTCTCTTATTGCTAAAGCTAAGGTTTCCAGTACAATATTGAATAACAGTGGTGATAATGGACATCCTTGTTTCACCCCGATCTTATTGGAAATGCTTCTAGCCTGTCCCCATTACATATAATGCTTGCTGAAGGTTTTAGATAATGCTATTTATTATTTTAAGGAAGACTCCATTTATACCTATGCTTTCTAGTGTTTTTAATAGGAATGGGTGTTGTATTTTATCAAAAGCTTTTTCTGCATCTATTGAGATGATCATGTGGTTTCTGTTGGTTTTGTTGTTGATATGCTCAATGATGCTGATAGTTTTCCTAATATTGAACCAACCCTGCATTCCTGGTATAAATCCTACCTGGTCATAGTGTATTATTCTTGTGATAAGTTGCTGCAATCTATTTGCTAGTATTTTGTTTAAAATTTTTGCATCTATATTCATTAGAGAAATTGGTCTATAATTTTCTTTCTCTATTTTGACTCTTCCTGGTTTAGGTATCAACACCATATTTGTATCATAAAAAGAATTTGGTAAGACTCCTTCTTCACCTATTTTCCCAAATAGTCTATATAGTATTGGAATTAATTGTTCTTTAAATGTTTGATAGAATTCACATGTAAATCCATCTGGCCCTGGAGATTTTTTCCTAGGGAGTTCATCAATGGCTTGTTCAATTTCTTTTTCTGAGATGGGGTTATTTAAGTATTTTACTTCCTCTTCGTTAATCTGGGCAATTTATATTTTTGTAAATATGTATCCATTTCACTAAGATTGTCAAATTTGTTGGCATATAGTTGGGCAAAATAATTCCTAATTATTGTTTTAATTTCCTCTTCCTTGGTGGTAGCTTCACCTTTTCATTCTTGATACTAGTAATTTGGTTTTCTTCTTTTTTTTTAATTAAATTAACCAAAGGTTATCTATTTTATTGGTTTTTTCATAAAACCAGCTCTTAGTTTTATTTATTAGTTCAATAGTTTTTTAATTTCAATTTTATTAATTTTTCCTTTGGTTTTCAATATTTCTAATTTGGTGTTTAGTTGAGGATTTTTAATTTGTTCTTTTTCTAGTTTTTTTAGTTGTATGCCCAATTCATTAATCTCCTCTTTTTCTATTTTATTTATGTAAGCATTTAGAGATATAAAACTTCCCCTAAGAACTGCTTTTTGGTATGTTGTCTCATTATTGTCATTCTGTTGAATATAATTATTGATTGTTTCTATGATTTGTTGTTTGACCCAATCATTTTTTAGGATTAGATTATTTAGTTTCCAATTATTTTTTAGTCTATCTTTCCATGGCCCTTTATTACATATAATTTTTATTGTGTCATGATCTGAAAAGGATGCATTTAATATTTCTGCCTTTCTGCATTGGATTGTGAGGTTTTTATGCCCTAGTACATGGTCAATTTTTGTGTATGTGCCATGTACTGCCAAGAAAAAAGTGTACTCCTTTCTAGCCCCATTCAGTTTTCTCCAGAGGTCTGACATACCTAATTATTCTAATGTTCTATTCACCTCCTTAACTTCTTTCTTGTTTATTTTGTGGTTATATAGACCAATATCTTACACTATATACCAATGTAAAGTCAAAATGGATACACAATTTAGATATAAAAGTCGATACTGTAAGTAAACTGGGAGAGCATGGAATAGTTTAATTGTCAGATTTATGGGGAACAGAAGAATTTATGACCAAATAAGAGTTAGAAAACATTATGAAATGCAAAATGGATAATTTTGATTTCATTAAATTGAAAAGTTTTTGCACAAAGAAAATGCAACCAAAATTAGGAGGGAAGCAGAAAACTGGGAAAGAATGTTTACAACCAATGTCTCTAATAAGGGCCTCATTTCTAAAATATATAGGGAATTAAGTCCATTTTATGAGAGTACATGTCATTCCTCAATTGATAAATGGTCAAAGAATATGAACAGGTAGTTCTCAAATGCAGAAATTAAAGCCATCTATAGTCATATGAAAAAACGCTCTAAATTAATATTGATTAGAGAAATGCAAATGGAAACAACTCTGAGGTACCACATCACACATATCAGATTGGCCAACATAACAAAACAGGAAAATGATAAACGTTGAAGAAGATGTGGAAAAATTGGAGCATTAATGCATTGTTGGTGAAGTTGTGAACTGATCCAACCATTTTTGAGAGCAATTTAGAACTATGCCTAAAGGGCTATATAGATGTGCATAATTTTTGACCCAGCAATAGCACTCTTAGGGCTGTATTCCTAAAGAGACCATAAAAGTGGGAAAGGGACCCACATGTACAAAACTATTTATAGCAGCTCTTTCTGTGGTTGCAAAGAATTGGAAATTGAGGGGATGCCATTAATTGGGGAATGGTTGAACAAGTTGTGGCATATGAATGTAATGGAATACTATTGTGCTATAAGAAATGATGAGCAGGTGGACTTCAGGAAAACCTGGAAAGACTTGTATGGACTGATGCTGAGTGAAGTGAGCAGCACTGTAACAGCCACATTGTGTGATGTCTAATGTTGATAGTCTTAGCCCTTCTCAGCAATGCAAGGATATAAGACATCTCCAAAAGACTCATGATGGAAAATGCTATCCTCATCCAGAGAAATAACTATGGAGTTTGAATGCTGATCGAAGCATATTATTTGCTGTTTTTTTTCTTCTGTTTTGTTTTGTTTTTTTCTTTCTTGTGGTGTCTCTTATGGGTTCTAATTTTTCTCTACAATATGACTAATATGAAAAATATGTTTAATAGGAATGTATATGTAGAGCTTATATCAGATTTCACACCATCATGGGGAGGGAGGTGGGGAGAAAATTTAAAACTCAAAAGCTTTTGGAAGTGATTGTTGAAAACTAAAAGTAAATAAATTAATTAAAATATTTTAAAAGCACCTCTATAGAAGTCAAATATGAAACTTCTAAGTATTCAGTAGTCAATATTTTGTAATTGCTCATTCATACAGGTACCTAAAAATCACAATATCCAGGGTATCTTTTGACTCTATGAGTAAGCACAAATTGACCATAATGTATCTAAGGCCCTTCATCAACCACTCCCACTTTGGATATAAACATCTGCACTCCCTCACGGCAAAGAATCCCTGCTCTAATCAAAGAGGGACACTCTCCATAGCCCACATTTGTAATATTAACTCTCCCTTTGGTCAGAGCCTTTCCATGTCTTATTCAGTATTCTCAGAAAGGGTCATTCCATCATTGCATTCAAAATTCAGCAACTACTTCCTATGGCTAAATCAGTGAAGTGCACATTCTTTTCCTGGTATTTAAAATCTTCCACAACTAGGTACTTGCCTACCTTTCTTGCTTTGGATTATTATACTACTCCATATCATATCCCAAATTCTAGACAAACTGAATTGCTAATCATCCTCTATACATATCTCAGTGTCCTAGCTTTATGCAGGGTAATAGTTGAGAACCTATGGGAAGACAGCGAAAAGATTTGGAACGAATTCTAGGAATGGAAGGGTTTTGCCTCTTACCAGTGAAGGAAGTACTTATGTCCATGAGATTACAGACTCTTTGGAGTAATGAAATATTTTTTAAATAAGTTTTTGGTCCCTAAATAGATTATTAACATCATCAATAAATGATTAAGAAGATTGTCTCCTTCTGAATAATATGTAAATATGCATGTACATATATTTATATGTGCACATGTGTGTATATGTACCTATATAAATACAATGTGTACATACGTGAGCATACATATATAAACCTAGGTGACACAATAATAGAATGTTAGTTTTGGAATCAGGAAGACCTAAGTTCAAATCCTGCCTCAACAGACTCCTAATTATATGACCTTGGAGAAATTAATTAACTTCTGCCTGATTCAGTTTTCTCATGCATAAAATGGAGAAAGTAATAACATCTGCCTCTTATGGTAATTTTAAGAATCAAATGAATTAATATTTTTATAAAGTGCTTTTCAAATCTTAAACTACTATTTAATGTTAGCTAGGAGTCAGGAGGCAGCTGGTGGCTCAGTGGATAGAGCTTTTGGCCTGGAGTCAGGAAGATCTGAGTTCAAATCCACCCCCTCAGATACTTCCTAGCTCTGTGACCCTGGGCAAGTCACTTAACCTCTGCTTGCTTGAGAAAAGGGATCCACTGGAGAAAAAAAAGGCAAACTACTCCAGTATCTCTCCCAAGATAATTCTAAATGGGGTCACAAAGGGTCAGGCATGCATGAAAAATGACTGAATAACAATAATTAGATACGTATATATGTGTATATATACACACCTATGTATGTGCTTCTTTTGACCTTTCCCATGATCAAACGTGACTAGAAAAATTACATATGCAGCTGAAAATCAGCTGGTTCCTTACTAGCCGGAGACATAAGTATAACTTACCTGTTAGACCTAACAAGAGGCTAGAAAGGAGGTTGTTTCTGGTAGGAAATTGGTTGGGATGGAATGTAATATATATCTATAACCATCTACATCCTTTTAGAAGCTTCCTGCATACTCCTGCCAACTATTGATTTCTGGTATTAGTTGAATACTTAGTAGCCATCCATTTCCTTCAAGTAATTTTCTCATTCTTCACCCCAGTGTTGAATGAATGAGATGGAAAAAATACTAAAAAGAAAGGTAGGATTCACATCAACATCTCTGAGAGTAAATTATAAAAGAGCAAAAATCCAGGATCCTATAAAAAGGATGAAATTCATAGAGCTGTAACTCTACAAAATCTGATTAAATGCATACCCTACATTTAGTTAGGATGGAGTATAAGGAATTTAACTCCAAGTAATTGTCTTTCTGCAGAATGCCTGATGAGTTTGTAAACTAATAAATTGGCTTATTTTAATCCCCAAAAGAGTTTATCCTTCACTGGGCCTTTTCAAATAACACAAAATATGAACAATAGCCAGATTCACTTTGTTATTTTCCCATATTATACTGCTCTGATATTATTTTGATATTCCAATTTTCTATGGAGTTCTATGCATTTAAACACAATACTAAATATTACATATTGATGGCTAAGCTATCCTTTGATACAATAGATTTCTTGCTTGTTGCAAGAGATCTTAAAACTCTGTATGTTTTATATCTTCTTTTAATCTTTTAATCAATCATTGCAAAAATACTTTTGGATATATAATTAGAGATTCTAGGGTGCTAAGTTACTCCTTGAAGCTAAATTATCTTTTAAAAATTTTTTCAGCAATAATAGCTTATATTTGCATAGCACTTTTCTGTTTACAAAGCACTTTCCTTACAATAACTTAAGAACCTTATTCAGTCAATGGGTACAAATAGTTTTTGTTTCTTTTCATTTTTTATGATGAACAAACATGCATATTTCAATTTATAAGAACAAAATTAGAGTTAAGTTGTCAAGTACTCTTAGTTTTACCTCTTTGATATTTCTCTCTTATACCCCATCTCCTCTGTTGATATAACCACCTTCGTGTAGGTCCTCATCACTTCATGCCTAAACTAACACAGTATCCTATCACAGTATCCTAAACCAGGGGTGAGGAACCTGTAGCCTTCAGGCCACATGGGGCATTCTAGGTCCTTGGATGCAGCCTTTTGACTGAGACCAAGTTTTACAGAACAAATTATTTTATTAAGGAGATTTGTTCTGTGAAGTTTGGTTTCAGTCAAAAGGCCAAACTTGAAGACCTAGAGTGTCACATGCGGCCTCGAGGCTGAAGGTTTCCCACTCCTGAAGCTATCACAATTGATTGGTCTCCCTATCTCAGGATTCTCCCCACTCCTTTGTATCCTCCTCTCTGCTGTCAAACTGATCTTTTGATCTTCCATACAGCACAAGTCTGACCATGTCACTCCACTATTCAGGTACCTGTAAGTGGCTCATTATTGACTTCAAGATCCCAATATAAAGTCTTCTTTTTGGTTTATAAAGCCCTCCATAATCTGCTACCTTCCTACTCTTCTTAGACTTTGCAATTCCTTGTGCCAACACCCCACAAACCAAACCTTTATCAATCAATCCAATGACATTAGCCTTCTTGCTGTTCTTTACACAAAACACTCCAAAACCAGACTCTGGCCATTTTTACTTGCTGTTCTCAAAGTCTCAAAATCTTTCCCTCTTCATCTCTACCTCATGACTTCCTTGACTTCCTTCGAAATTCAGCTAAACTCTTACCTTCTGTAAGACTTTTCAGATTCCTACCTGATGCTACTGCCTTCCTTCTGTTGATCTCCAATTTATCCTATCTATATCTTATTTGTTCATAGTTTTTTGTATTCTGTCTCTCTCTTTAAACTCTTCCCTAAGAACAGATACTGTCTTTTGCTTTTCTTTGTATCTGTAGCACTTAGCACAGTTCCTGGCACATAGTAAATGGTTAATAAATCCTAGTTGACTGAGTTGATTGAAGTGTATATTAAGTTTAATATGATAGTTAAAAATGCCTTTCTTGTTATTGTTCCTTTCTGAATGTGGTGCTTTTTTGCATTTTTAAATATTTCATTTATGAGGTTTTCTTTTTTTTTTTTTGCATCACTCTCACTTTCCACTTCTCTGTCAGCTCTTATTCCATCTTTCAGATAATGCTGAGGGAAGATGAAGGTTTTAAAGCAAACATTTGAAGTCAGCTAGCTCCACATTCAATTCAACAAAACAAATTCAGTTCCATATTTATTAAGTGCTTGCTATGACCAGCCTTATGCAAGGCACTAGGGGAGATAAAAAGTTTATGTAAGGTATCTTCCCAGAAAGGGCTTTTAAAGCTTTTCTGAATCCCTCTTCCATCTCCTTAATGAAGAATAAAGACTTTGATTGGGTGAACACTTTAATAAGGTGTCCACCTGGACCTTGGTACTACCTTTGTTCTTTAACACTATATTGGGGATTGTTAATTCACTGTTTCAGCTGACCAAGGGACACCAGGAGAAGCAAATGGAGGCAGTGACAAAATAACAGAAGAATCCGTACACCAAGTCTCCTGAGCCTTGTAGAGTTACTCTTAGATTATGTCATGCTGTTACATACATACATACATACATCTATCTATCTATCTATCTATCTATCTATCTATCTATCTATCTATCTATCTATATCTATCTATATCTATCTATCTATCTATCTATCTATCTATCTATCTATCTATCTATCTATATCTATATATCAATTAACTAAGAAACATGTATTAAATCTTTACTTATTCCAGGCACTGTGCCAAGCCCTAGAGGCACAAGGAAAACAAACAAACAAACAAACAAAGAGTCTTTGACCTTTAGGAGCTTTCGGTTTGAAGGAAAAAAAATATACATAAACATCAGTGCCATAGAAGGTCACTTTGTGTGGGAAAGCACTAGCATCTGGGAGCCAGCACAGTGGAAAGCCCTCCTGGGCCCAGTGGTAGTAGTTGTTTGCTACATGTGTAAACCCCAATCTTAGGCCAAGTTACACACACCTACTATGAACTGCACATAGGAAATCTAAGATAAATACGGAATAACAAGAAAGATGTAACTGGATTTTTTCTTTTGTTGTTGTTTTTCTAATTCTGAAATTTGTTGGATCAGTCCTGGATATTCCTGGCATATTAAATATTGTTCCTAATAATAATAATAATAATAATAATAATAATAAATAAATTGCTCATTTAGCCATTTTTTTCAGTTACGTTCAGAAGTGTTGTTGTTATTGTTCAGTTGTTTCAGACATATTGGACTCTTTGTGACCCCATTTGGGTTTTCGTGATAGAGATACTGGAGTGTTTTGCCATTTTCTTCTCCAGTCATTTTACAGGTGAGGAAATTGAAGAAAACAGAGTTAAGTGACATGTCCAGGGTCACACAGTTAATAAGTTTCTATTGAAGCCTTTTGGAACCCCCTGTGTTACAGCTTTCTAGTTTACAAAACACTTTGCATGCTTTCTTCACCTTATAATTACAACAACCTTGCAAAGTTCAAAGCACTATTTTTATTGTCTTTGACTTAAAGATGAGGAATTTAAGGCTTATAGACTTAAATATTTAAGAACAGGCACACAGCTGTATCAATTTTCCTGATTTGAATCAAGAAGAAAAACAAACAAACAAACATGCAAATATGATTCCCCTTTCCCTTGTAAATTCAAATCCTTGAACTGTTCTGGTCTTAAACCCTCCCCATATCTATGCTCATGAAAATATTTAATCCTGCATACAACAGACCCAAATTTATGGAAGATAAGTTAGTGTTTGCTCAACGTTACCAATTCCATCCATATGAAATGCAGCTAGTTCTGAAATTCATTGATTTCTTCCCCCTGATTCATTAAAATAGCTTAATAGAAGTGAGATGAACAATTTTTATTACTTAGAGCAGTGTCTCAAATCTATTTTTTTTGGAAATAAGAAAACTCCATTATAGTTGGTTTATTGTTACAGAAGTTTGATATGTTAGAAATGACATCATGCCACTGAAATCTACCTCCACACTCAATGGAGAAGAAGCTCAATAGAGAATGGTTATTAAAGCATATTTGCTAGTCCTCCCCCCATATCTGTTGTCCCATTTTATTAAAAGTGGGGGAGACATGAGTTCACACCCTGAGTCATTCTTGGTTCTTCCTGCCCCCCCCACATGCTATGTCCAATCAATTGTTAAGTTTTATTGATAATTCTCCCACCTCTCTAGTCTGTCCACTCCTCCATACTCACTTGACCGACCACCCCTCTGATTCTGGCTTTCTTACCTTTCACTCAGATAATTTCAAACTTCCTAATTGATCTTCCTGCATCAATCCAATCATGTCTCCACTCTCTACCATCCATTGTCCACACAGGCACTAAAATAATCTTCCCATACAGGTTTGATTGTGCCACTCATTCCTCTGCTCAAGACTCATCAAAGGTTACCTATTGCCTATAAGACAAATAATACTAGCCTTTTAAAGTAGGCGTGATTATTATTCCCATTCTACATATGCATAAACTGAGACTCAGAGAGGTTATTAAATGACTTACTCAGGGTCACACATGCAGAGAATATCTGAGTCAGAATTTGAACTCAGGTCTTCCTGACTCAAAGTTGAACATCTCATCACTGCCATGTCTAGCTGCCTAACTGATAAAATTACAACTCCTATTTAGCAGTTAAAGCCTTTCACAATCTAACTCCAAGCCATCTTTATGGCCCAATTTCATTTCATATCATTCTCTCCTGTAGAAGCAATGTTCCTTCCAAACTCTGGCTTACTCACTGATTCTTAAGTGGGCCATTCTATCTTTTATTTTTTTTTTTTGTCTTTTCACTGGCTGTCCTAGAATGCGCTCATTCTTCATTCCCATCTCTTGGAATCCCTAACATCCCTCAAAACTCGGTTCAAGTACAGCCTCATATATAAAACATTTCCCAATCTCCCACTTGTAAGGAACTTATCCCTATGTATTTGGTATATACTTTGTATTTACTTATCAGAGTGTATGTTGATCCCCTCTCCTCAGGAAAATGTAGGGTCCTTGAGGGCAAAAGCTTTTTTTTTCCTTTCTTTTTATCTCTAATGCCTAGCACAGTGGTATACATATAGTAAATGCTTAATACATGCTTTTAAAATTCAATTTAAGATCTTAGCAAAGTATGAAAACAAAAGGCACAACCCCAGAAATTAAGTGTAATAGAAATAGACTGAATAAAGTTTTCACTTTTAAAACAGTAGTCAGTATTGGATTATTTACCAAGTTATGGGTGATGGTCTGTCAGTTGATTTGTTTCCTACTTATGAGGCTCTGGTTGATCCATACCTGCCTCCTTTGGGGTGCCTAGGAGCATTGTATCTACCCTATGATTCTTCCTTTCAGCCAGGTTTAGGCAAGTTGATATGGGTGGGGAGCAGCCTATGCACTTAAACACAAATTGCTAAGAAAACAGAAAAGGTATGCTATGTACATATACTTTTCTTGTCTTCCTTCCATTCCTTCACTCCACTGCCCCTTTCTTCCTTCTGTATTCTCACCATTCCCCTTCCCCCAATTCCAGAATGATTAGGAGTGCTGTGATTGGGTGCAAAATAATTACCCTTCCTTAACTATCCTTATGCTTTTCATCTCTTCGGTGAGACTCTAATCACAATCTTCAGTTCCAGTGACATTTGAGAACTTATTAAAATTCTAAAACTGTGTTCTGGAATGGTGAGGGAGGCAAACATTTTTGTGAGATGTCACACAGTCTCACGCCCACCAACATTGGCAGCGAATTCAGTAAAATACTGTCCTCAGCAAAGCAGCCTCCCATGGGTTCACTGGTTGAGTACAAAGTGAGTTGGAGTAGGGACCTGGAGGGAATACCATTTGCCTTTCTGATTTCACCCTAAATCTCTTCTCTGTTCATCTCCCATAATGCTGAGTAATTTGTGCACAAAGTAGGCTAAGGGAGATTTCATCTGAATAATTGCAGCTCTTTGGGAACTAGCAGAATTGGTGTTTGCAAATGGAAGGAACACAAATTGACAGGTCAAATCTTTCATCATTTTTCTTGATGTACGCACTGGATGAAGATGTAGGTGCAGTATTTTGCAATCATTAAGGCATGAAAGAAAAAATAATAAATAGATACAACTTAAAGTGTAAAATGTCAACCCCAAGCATGCTGTGCAGGAGTGCATCAGAGTATTTCTTTTCCCTTACATCAACCATATCACCCTCATTATGTTTATTTTGTTTTGTTTTCTTCTATGTATTATGTTGTGAGGCACTTGGGCCCCTTCCCCAGCCTGGTTTCTGAATATTGCTCTAGATCCTGTTCAAAAAGAAGGTGTTGAATCTGAGCATGTTTGTGTGACTAAACAAACACACAGAGATACAGTCTTTCCCCCTAGGGACTCAGTAACAAAAACCCAGGCCTCTCAGAAGTACTTTGACTGCTTTGTGTTTCACTGGTTGTAAATGTTCATTAACTTAAACCTTTTATTTCAAGATATGTATCATTTTGGGATGATGAAGGTTGGAAAAAGCAATGCGAAGTCCAGGGAAGTGATCTAGATAACACTGTATTCAATGTGTACTCATTCCTTAATCTTTTCAACATTCCATATCCATTTTTAAGAATTTATTATAAGCAAAATACTATACTAGGAGGTTGTAGAAAGAGAAAGTTAATGAAGATTTAGTGTGCAACCACACAAGACTCTAACTCTAGCAACGAGCTCTTTCTCTTCCTCTCCTTTCTTCCTTCTCTGTCTCCCTTCTTCTCTCTCTCTCTCTCTCTCTCTCTCTCTCTCTCTCTCTCTCTCTCTCTCTCTCTCTTTCTCTTTCCTCTCTCTCTTTCTGTCTCTGTCTCTCTCACACACAAATACACACATACAATGATAATAAAATCACTGAAGAATAGTTATAATTCAGAATAGAATATGATAAGAGCAGAAGAGGTTTAAAATGCTACATAAAGTTGCAAGAAGGTAAGAATTTCTGATGAATGGAATAAAGAAGGCTTTATGAAAGCATTTCAGTACAGACTTGAAGAGCAGTTAGGGTTATAATAGTTGGAGATGTACAGATGTTAGAAGAAGGAAGAATTGAGAAAGAATTTCAGGTATAGGGAATGGTGTGCACAAAACCATGAAGGTGGGTAAATACTAGATGGGTTCAAGTAATGGTGAAGAATATAGCTTGAACGGAAGGGAGGAGAATCTGATGAATGCCATCAATGGTCCTATAGATTAAATATTGGTATTTTCAAGACTGCTTTTTGTTGGCACCCTCTTTACTTGCATGTGTGTAACACTATAGTGAAATTACTGTCTTTTTAAAATGGTGACAATGTATATCTTAGCAGACTGAACCCAACATCTCATATGCACACAAGCATTTCCTTAAAAGAATGTGCATTATCTTTGATATAGAATCAAGCTATGTGGTGGTCACTTTGGGGTAAATTTCTGTAGGGTAAATTTCAGCTCAATGACATATATGTAAATCATTATGCATCAAAATTGTAAATTTTTATTTTCAATTCAATCCCACATGAGAAAGTGAAGAAGAAAATAAGGCTCAGAAACTTTTATAGATTTACCCAAGGTCAGATAGCTATAGAGCTGTAATTCAAGCCTAGGTCTTCTGACTCTGAAACCAGGGCTTAGTCTGCTATGTGAGAAGTAACATGGTACAGTGCATAAGCGTGATGTATTTAGAGCTGGAAGTCAGCCAGTCAACTAGCATTTGTTAAGCATCTACTATTTGTCAGGCACTTTGGTAAGTACTGTGTTCAAACATCTTCACTGGGTATGAACTACATGACCAAGGGCAAAATAGGTAATGGATAATGAGTGATAGGTTACACTTGGATTTGGACATCTTTAAATGAATATCCCATTTAAGGCATGTACTAACTTCAAGACTCTGGGCAAATCATTTAATCGTTCTAAGCATTATTTTTCCTCATCTACACACTAGAACACGCCCAGCCTTTTGACTATTTAAAGGTTTATCTTCCCAGATCTCCTAAACCGGTGAAATAGTATAGAAAGAAAAGCTGCAATAGAATATTTCCTCCATAAAGTTGGAGTACACCCTCCCACAAATACACAATAAGTGGGAAGAGGGAGTACAACTAGGGAGCTTTTGAAACCAGAGAACACTAAATGGAGAGCCCACATGTAGCGCTCCACATGTGTGGTCAGGACAGCAACATACATGAAGGGGCACACATCTCTTATGCTGTAGGGCCACTGGTGTTTTCTGGTAAGGTCATCGCACTTCCTCTGGGGTTGCCTATTGTCCCTAGCATCTACCTAGCAGGATTGCTGTGGCAATCAAATGAAATCATACATGAACGGAACTTTGAAAACTTTTGAAATACTTTATGCCTATTATTAATGATACAAAGCACAGAGGGGCACATAGATATTTATGGAGTAGCAAAGACGAGGAATACCAAGGATCAAGTCACATGAGTACAGAAGATAAATGTATTCCTTACCAAGATGGTATAAGAAGACAATTCCATAAATATTTGCCACTTAGCTTCCAGTGAATTATAAGACATTAATTATAAGACATTAAATTATAAGACATTAATCCAGGGAAATTAAGTCTGTTTATGTTGAATCCATCAGTGCAACAATTTGTTTTTTGAAATTTATAATGATATGATACCTGAATCTGCTAAGATCATTGAAGCAGAAGTTTAAGTTGCTTGAATTATGCAGACAATTATAGTTAATTAGGCTATAACACTTGTTTTGAAAATGCAAATTTGTTACAATGCAAGTGATATGTAGGTGCTTTAATCCACTTCACATTGCACATGTAGGTATAGTAAGAGAAAGTGGATCAGAAGAGAAAGATTATGTCTTGCAAGTATTATTTTGAAGTAATACATATCCCTGTGCTGTCTGTATTAAATAAATAGGGACAAAATGCAAATCAAACATATTAAAAATCTAGAAAGAAAGTCTGGTCATCTGTCAAGTTATCCTAGAGCAAAGATATCTATAGGACATGGATTCTCTTTTTTTTTTTTATCATTACTGCCTCTTTGTACTTAATGTTCAGACACTTCACATGATGGGAATCCTCAGGAAGTATAAAGAGAAAATCCCAATAACCCACCATTGACTGTACTTTAAATAACTTCTAGTAATAACTGCAGGTTGGGCTCACTGAGATTACAAGTGTCATGCTGAAGAAAGGGATGGACTCCCTGAGGTTGACTGACAGGAAGCAAGCTACCCAAACAGTTATGAATCATTTTAAAAGTCGCCACTGCTTTTGGAAGATGAAAGAAACCTACCAGCCTCTCAGTCATGCGGGGAAAAGGCTCAGCGGGATAATAAGAGGTTTGACTAGTGAATGAAAGTCGGGATTATTAAAATAAAAAATAAAAAGTGTTCAAAGAGGTGGCAAACCCAACTGTCAAGTTGAATGGAAAAGGAAGGGGGAGTTTAAATTAAAACCGTCTTGGTAAGAGAAAAAATAATGTGATGTCAGATTGAAAAAGTCACCAACTAAGTAACTGACTCTTTTCTAGTCCAGGATTAAAGTTGGTAGGGGAGAAGATGAAAAGGACTGACTGGGTATGATTGTGTATTTATTTAGGAAAGGTCTGGAAGGAAAGACCTTTCCTCTAGGAGAATTTATATGTTATCTTTAATTATTACCATTTTTTAGCATTTCAAAATTTTTTGAATTCCAAATTCTCTCCCTCCCTGCAGTCCTTCCCTCATCCACTGAGAAGGTAAGCAATATGATATCCATTATACATGTAAAATGTATAAACATATTTTCATATTAGCCATACTACACAAAAAGCGAGAAAAATAAAGAAAATGAGAAAAAGATATACTTCAATTTGTACTTAGAGCTCATCAGTTCTCTCTCTAGAGGTGGATAGCAATTTTCCCATGAGCCCTTTTGAATTATCTTGAATCATTGCATTGAGTAACCAAGTCTTTCACAATCAATCATCATCACAATATTGCTGTTATTGTGTACAACGTTCTCTTGCTTCTACTTTACATTAGTTCAAATAGATTTTCCCATGGTTTTGTGAAACCATCTCCCTCATCATTTTTTATAGCATAATAGTATTCCAGTATTCCATCGCAATCATATACCACAACTTGTCCAGCCACTCCCCAATTGATGGGTATGCTCTCAATTTCTAATTGTTTGCTATCACAAAAAGAATTGATATGCATATGTGTGTGTGTGTGTGTATTTCTCAGATAAATTATATTTTTCTTCAGAGAAGATATATCAGAGAAATATAGAAAAAGGCTGGTAATGATTTTGAAAATGTGCATATGCAACACTATTAGTTCTAAGACCTATGCCTTCTGATGGCAGAGAGGAGAGGAGCTTAGGGGAAAAAAATATTTTCTTTCTCCCTCCAGTGTTCTCTCCTAGAGGCCTGTCTGTGGTGAACCTCAGGGGAAGAGTAACTGTTCTGTGTCTGAGAGCCTATTCAGCTGTCAGCTCTCACACTTTCTAGCATCTCTAAAAGTCACATAGGAAAATGACAGAGCAAGTCCTCACAGATGATCACTCATCCACTAGAAAAGTACCAATGGTGGGAGAAATGTGGCAAGGGACTCAGTAGCCATGTTTAAATTCATGCATTTTCCCTCTAACCCACCATAACCTCATCTGAGAAGGCTTGACTCCACCGGTTCAGTGGACAGCAAGGTTTTATTCAGAGACTGAAATGGAAAAATTGAAACTTTTTCAAATGGAAAATAGCAGCAGCTTGGCAGAAAAAATAAGTGATTTATCAACATACGTATATAGATGAATTTTTAAACATTTCATGTGATAATCTCAATGTGATGATGACTACTGATAAACTTGGTTTTTTTTGGTTGTGCCCTTTAGCAAGTTTTAAGAATTGTTTTTAAATGATTTTTCTAAATATAGTTCCAAGATGAAAAAAAAACACACTCACAATTTATACTTAACACCAGTTTCCTGTGCATAGAGAACTCAATTATCGTCTTGAATAGAAGTCTTTATTTCAAATAGTACTGTGGAGATGAACAGAATAAGGCAGAAGTTGGATTCTGATTGAAAGTGATGACATACTGCTATTGATCAGCTTTTATTCTTAGCATTAGACTATATAATTGTTTTGGGACATTGTTGTTGTTATTGCCCTTGGATTAAAAGTGATATATAAAAGCCAAGTTATTTTTTTTCAGAAATATTAAATAAAGTCAAGACCATGCAAATACCATCTTGTTTCATCTCTTCTTCCAAAAAAGCAGATCACTTTCTATCTTTTATCAACCTTTAACCTACCTATCTAGGAAATTTTATACTGGGGGAAAAAAAAGGTACATGTGGTGGTGGGGAGAACAACATTAACCTTTAAGATGACCTTTTTTGGTCTGGAATGGTTTCCTTGCTGGCGTACTTGAGGAGTGGGCTTAAAGAAATACAAGGAAATTGAAAGAATCCATTCAAAAGGAAAACTTGGCAGTGTGATTTATGGTACAATAATCAAGCCAAGAATTCTGACTAAGCTGAATACAGTTGCTTTGTAATGTCTGGCTGAGACCTATGTTTCTCAGAAAGGCCTTAGGAGAATATAGTGGCAAGGGGGAAACAAATTATTCAATTAATTTGGATGTTTTGAACATCTTGATAATCTGGGGATGGGGAACAACGAAATAATGAATTTTCCTTTTTTGCCATCACACTTGGTATACACACACACACACACACACACACACACACACACACACATATATATATGTATGTAATACTGATAATGATTTTTTTTTCTATTTGCTTTATCTAGGCAAAAGATAACAGGCAAAAATTAGGCTGGTCCAATTTACACATCTTTGGGACCCGTGTCTTCATTTGTGCGATCTAATACAACTGGCAAAGGAAGCTGTGCTTTCATCTTTCTTGTTTAGAATATTCCTGCGGTGCTTTGGATAAATGTTGAAGTATCAAGGACTGTCTGCCTATAATCATCTAAAAACACCCTATAAAGAACTGCTGGAAGCACTGAATAGCAGGATGTCAGAAATTAGGTTTAGATCAGTATTTCGTATCTTATACCAATATAGGCTCCAAATACATAATGTGACCTAAATATAAAATGTCATATCACAAACCAATTAGAGAAATGAGAGAAATTACATATAAAATCTATAGGTGGGGGAAAATTCATGACTAAAAAAGGGATAGGGAGCACAGAAAACAAAATAGATAATTTTGATTACAGAAAGATAAAAAGTTATTGCACAAATACAGCAAAGATGAGAAATGAAATGATTAGCTACGAAAAAAATCTTTTCAGTAATTTTTTTCTGATAAAGGTCTTATTTCCAAGATATATAAGGAACTGATTCAAATTTATAATGAGACATTCCTTAATTCATAAATGGCCTAAGTATGTGAACAAGGAGGTTCTCAAGAGAAGAAAGCCAGACTATATATAGTCACATGAAAAAAAAACACTTCAAATCACTGATTATCAGAGAAATATTAATTTAAAGAAATTCTGAGGTTCTATCTTATGTCCTTCAGATTGTCAGAGATGGCAAAAAAAAAAAAGGACAAATGTTTGGGCAGTGGAGATTGCAGGAAAACAGACACATTTATGCTCAGTTGTTGTAGCTATGAATGGTTCTGAACATTTGGGAAAGTAAGTTGAAATTATGTACAAAAAGTTGCCAAACAGCGCATGCCATTTGGCATATCTGTACCATTGCTAGGCTTATCCCTCAAAGATACCTAAGAAAGAAGAAAAAGTCCTATATGTATAAAAAATATTTATAGCAGTTCTTTTTGTTCTGGTAAAAGCTGGTAATCAAAGGAATACTTATGAATTGGGGAACAGTTGGACAAACAATGAAATATTATTGTGCTGAAAGAAATAAAGGGAGGGGGAAGAAAATGGTTTCATCAAAGAGACCTGGGAAGATTCATATAAACTGATGCAAAGTAAAGTGAATGGGACCAGAAGAACAATTTCTACTATAGTGCCAATATATAAGACCAAAGAATTTTGAAAGATTTAAAAATCCTGACAACTAAGTTACCAACTCCAAAAGGTGAATGAAAAAGAACACTGCCCATTCCATTACAAAGGGATGATGGATTATAAGGAATAAGGGATGTATTTTTGGATGTGAAAAAATGTAGGAATATGTTTTGTTTAACTATACTTATGGTATATAGGAGTTCTTGATAATTGAAAAAAAAACAATTAAGGGAACATGCCCAGCCAGCATATGATTTTTTGCTCTTAAAAAAGAAAAGCTGCTGTAGTGTCTACATAGATATCACTACCCAATTACCTCTCTACCTTCTCTATGGTCATCCTCAACTAACTATTCTACTGATATATTTGTTTTGGCTAACTCAACTCTATTTCCATTTCTACTCATCCAATTATTTTTTTTTCTACCCAGTAACTTTAATTCAAAAAATCTTTCCAACATCATAATCCCCAAGTCCTATTTTAGCTTTCTGTTACCTATCTCAGTCCATACCTTTCTACCCTCTCTGTCCATTGCTAAGAGTAATTATCAACATCCACATAATTTTCCCCAAACTCTATTGCTTGGTAGAAGCTTGCAAAGCACTTTACATCTGTGACTACCATGAGGGATGTTTGACTGAGGTCAGGAACACTACAGCTTCCAATGACAGCTTTCATCCTGAGAGCTTCCTTAGGCTGACGCTTGAGCAGACCAGTGGCAGGCATGAAGATGTGACTTCCACATCTTTTGTCAGACTCTTCTTTCAAGTAGTTGGGAGTGGGGGGAGGAGATTTGTATGGCAGGAAACTCACATGCCTTTTCTTAGCTCACATTCTAGAGACATTTGATGGTCTTGAATATGCATGTGTATCATCTCACTCTCCCCCCCCTTAATTCTTCCATTAAGGTTAATATAATAATTTATATAACAAAACATGGATTTAAAAAAAAAAGAATGAAACTGAAGCTCTTCCATCTATTCACTGCTTTGTCTAGCAGCTGAGGAGGCAAAAATGAAAAAGCAAGTATTTGGGAGCAAAGGGGAGGTCTAGGGTGAGGAAAAATAATTGACCATTTCTCCCTGAATAAGCAGAGGAGGGGCAGGATCAGTATGACACCTGAGATCCCCTTTAACTCAGGGGCTGTATATCAACTGAGCTACTCTTCCGTTTTATTCCTAGTTGCTAATACAGATCCAATTCCATCCTTAACTCATGATCTGGATGTCTTTATGGGTCTCTGATCTGACCGCTCCAACTGCTCCATACTCTGCCATGACTCTGTCATGACATGTCAGCTCCATATGGGCATTCACCTGGAATTGCCCATTATGGCTTCCTCTTTTTTTCCTAGAAGCCGATCCATGATCAGATGGGAAGGGGAGGGAGGGGTACCACCAGAACTTCAGTAATTCTGGATTGTCTTCCTAACCAATAGGCAGTTTCCTTTTTCCCTCATTTCATAGCAAATTTCCATGGGTCAGGACAACATGAGTTAATGCACATTATCCTATTTGAGTTACAAAATAGTGTAGTAAAGTATATAATACAGGTATTATTGTCTATTTTACAAATGAGGAAACTGAGGCTCAAAGAGGTTGTGACTTGTT
The DNA here is from genome assembly GCF_003287225.1 of Phascolarctos cinereus. Taxonomy (NCBI): domain Eukaryota; kingdom Metazoa; phylum Chordata; class Mammalia; order Diprotodontia; family Phascolarctidae; genus Phascolarctos; species Phascolarctos cinereus. The sequence goes on along the minus strand of NW_027555847.1, from coordinate 346,015,437 downwards.
CATTGGATTCACAGCTGTAAGTATGAGGCAGAATCAGAATACAGATTTTCCTTTATTCTAAGCCCAACAGTATTATGCCAGGCTCCTTGGCCCATGAGCAAGCCAGGCCATACCCTTTTCTAGCACAGCAATTAAAGCCTGGGTATTGAAATCCTACCTCTAATTAAGTGGTGGGAAGCACTAGGGGGAAGCATTACTCACTTGAACTGTTCTTTAAATTTCTCTCCTGAGAATGCGAAAGGAAAGGAGGTTGGACTCAATGATTTCTAAAATCCCTTCTGACCATTGTGATTCTAAATGCAAATTAGCTCAAATCGGGGGAATCTTGGTGCTAGTTACACATACAAAATGAAGGTAGCAATTTGGAACAAAGAACTCAACCATGTTCCACTTGGATTTTTTTTTTTATGTTTGTTTCTGATACTTCCCCTCCCATTCATTCACATGAGAGATCCAGAGACTCTTAGACTCAAGCAAAATCAAAGTGCCACAGACTTACATAGGTCTTCTGATTTTTTTTTTGCATAGCCCCTCGCCCCCCCAAAAAAGAGGGGGCTGAAGGCATAGGATTCCAATAAAGAATTAAGTAGTGGTTACTAGTAATTTATAACTCTAAATCAGATAAGTATCTGGGACAAGGGACTGGAAATCAGACACAAGAGGGTTCATAGACAGATTAAATACTTGAGGCTTTAGCTTACTGACTCTTCTTCTTACTAACCTGCAAAGTAATTTGGACCTGGGATGGTGAGGGGCAGGAAAGATGTCTTTTCTCTGTCCTTGGAGAGAGAAAAAGAAGAAAAAACTTACACAGCCAAAAATCTGAGAACTGACTTACCCCTTCACTTAAAGAAAACAGATAAAGCCTCTTGATCCCCCAGCATGAAGTTTGCATACTGAAGGGCCTATCTCTCTCATTAAAAGAGCTAAAACTTAAGGCTTCAAGATCTATGTTAAAAGATAAAGAATAGAACCTACTCCTCTGCTGATGAAGAATAGGTTATACATACTTCAGCTAAGAAGATCTAGAACCAAAAGGTAGAAACAGAGAGAAGCTCCTCAACCATATGTCCAGCAGTCATTACCTGGTAGCCACAAGATAAGTTGGAGGACCACTCAATAGAGACTGCATTCTTGGCAGAGATTACAGACCATGTGAGACCATAAGGGAGCAGGTACAGAAGGAGCAATGCACTAACAGCATCATAAAACATCAGTGACTCTATGGTATCAGATGCATGAGTGACCCCTTCATATGCCAGTTGTACAGATTCCCTTCATGTGTGTCTTCCACAAGTCTTATCTGGTCACATATGCTCCCTCTTTATGTGCCCAACCACGTACTTCATTCTTCTAACTACTAGTGTATTTGTAGGAAAGTGTACTGCAGGTTTTTTTTTTTTTTGGGGGGGGAATGTTCTATTGCAACTTTCCTAATTATATTTTGTGAAATACATTTGCTTTCCACCAAATATCTTCTGGCTGACTAGTAAAAGTAAACAGAACAGTAGGTACTCGTGAATTTTATTTGTTGTTTTTTTCAATGAATATAACAACTAAGCTGAGGATCTAGTCATTAATTGAGAGTCTATTCCTGCCTGCAGCCCAGATGATAGAGTATTGTGGGTAGGCTTCTATCCATAAGCTCTTTAGAAAACCATCTCTTCCAGCATTTGGCCTATGGTCAACGAAGCCTGTCATGGTGGCCTGAGAAATGTCCTGTCTAAGCCCCCTCAGGTCAGTGGTGTTTGCCTCTTGTATTTTTGTCCACTCCCTGATTTATACCTAGTGCCTGGAGAGACAGGACAATTTTCAGGGTAATGGAAAATCCTGTCTTGCCGTCTCCCCTTGCTTCTGTTGCTGTGGCGTACATGGCACAGAAATCACTCCACCTTGTTAAATTGCTGCTGAACGGGGTGTAAATCTCACACTAGTTTCCTTTCCTGTTTTCAAACTTTTGGCACTTTTTTCTTGGCTATTCCATCTCTGTGCCTGCTTTCCATTTGAAATATTCAAGTAGTGATATAGTTCCTTACATCTACATGCTGAGGCTTTTAAAGCCCAATGAGTGATTTAATAAATCAAATAACTGAAGATATAGGTGAAGACGTTTCGGATCTGTTCCCTGCCATTACTCCACTTGCTCATGAACTGATTAATTTTTTTTCACTTTTCTCTCACTTTAGTTGGGATCACACTGTAAATGTGGAAGTGATTTCTCTACACTCACTGAAGAGGATCTGTTACTTGGGATGGTGGAGAAAGCACTGGAATCTCACAATCCTATGATCCTGTGTGTCAGTGCCAGATCTTTTTTTATTTTAATTGATCACAAATAATTCATGAAAGGTGACTTGAATTTCTTAGAAGAAACATTCTTCCTAATCCTCAAATATAATTTTCTTATTTATTTTGGATCAGACTTGTGACTTTATTGATGTGATGAGTTTACAGTGAGGAACCTCCTTCTACCAATGAAGATTGGCAACTGCTCTGTAATGTATAGTCTTAGAGATTTTCCCAGGATACTGAGAGGAGGTTAAGTAACTTGACCATAGTCACAAGTCAGTATGTGTTGGAGATGGGACTCAAGATCGAATCTTTGTAGCTCAAAGCTGGCTTTTTCTACTCAACCACATTACTTCTGAAGGAGAACCAACTGTTAAATTCTTAGTGTGAGCATATACATCTCGGAAATAAGCAAGGGTTAAAAGTTAGGGCTTGATTTATTGTTTTATTTATTGTCTAGATTTGAGAAAGTGCTGGAGAAAATGTTAATAATGCAGATGAAACTTAGAAATGAATCATGCCCACTTTTTTTTATCTCCAAGAAAGCCAGTTGCTAAACATTCATCAGCATGCCACTGCTATTACCATTATAAGAACAACATTCATCAAAGCAATGCAAAATTTTTTTACTTTGTCTACAAATCTATGCAATATTAAAAAAAAAAAGTTCTTCTTGCGTTCCCAATATTTGAGTAGGACCAATAGTACTAACACCCAAACATTTTGCTTTCAGTAAGGAACTCACATAAATGTCATTACAATCCTGTTATTAAAGCTACCCTTTTGAAATTTCCCAAGTCACCAAGGCTGACCTACCTTCTACAAACTATGCCCTGGCCACGGCATATATTCAATCTTATATCTACTTCTAGGCATCATGTTTTAGGAAGGGTATTGACAAGGTAGATCACACATATCAGCATGAGCTCATAATAAAAGAACTTCAAACTACCCTAAGAAGACTGGATAAAGAAAATGAGGGTGTTTAGTCTGGAGCTAGGAGGACTGATGAGAAATTTTACCATTTTTCTTCAAATACTTGAAGGCAACTACCATGTTTAAAAAAGAGACCTCTTTTTGCTTAACTCTTAGAGCTTTCCATGCTGCACAGTGATTCCTCTAGAGTAGCAAATACTTACTTTTTCCTTGTTTGCTTTCTCTTAGTAGAATAGACCCTGCAAAAATCCATCTTCTAATTTGCTATCATCTTGTACATTCTGAGCTCTGCCATGGAGAGGTATCTAGATCTACAAAGTCAATTCTTCCGAATATCAGTTTTGATTCTGCTTAGCTGAGCTTTGTTTTCATTTTGTATCTAAAAGGTGTCAACTTCTATGAAGAAAATGCCTCTACTCGTAGGCGGAGGGTTGGCATAGGAAGGAATAGCAAATGTGAGTAATCCAGACAACTCAATAGGCTTTGTTCATTCTTTCCTGACCATGTAACATTTACACCTCAGTACCAAGCATAAGCTTTCTGTACTAACATGCTAAAACTGACAGTCTAAGAGGCAACAGCATTTCTATTTACTCCAGACAGGTAGTGGAGTTGAATAATAATTGACTATTACTATTCTATTATTTTCCTACAAGAATTTTTGATACATGACATCCATTTATATACATATATACATATGTATATATATATATATATATATATATATATATATATACACATGTATGTATGTGTATATATACTGTATGACATTTTAAAAAACTTAAAATTTTGAGAAACTGATGTGGACATTTTACTACTATTCATGAAAAAAAAAATTAATTTTCTTAACATCATTTTCCCACCCCTGCCTATCTGACTGTTTACTATGCACAAACTCTTATTATTGTTGTTTTTGTGTAAACTAGTTTATATAACTGAAAGATCTTGGCATCCCTTTTCCTATAGACCTATATAACATAAATAGGTTTTACCTATAAAGCAATTACTTCATTTGAAAGTTCACCCACCTGATTGTCTTTAACCCTATCCTTGGGGTTTCCCGTAAAAGAGGGTCCAGAAACTACAAAAAAATAACAGCATGAAATGTTCTATGACTTGATCTTTGGGGCAGCTAGGTGATGCAGTAGATAGAAAGCTAGGCCAGGAGTCAGAAAGACATGAGTTCAAATCCAGCTGCAGACACTTACTAGCCCTGTGACTTTAAGAAAGTCACTTTACCTCAGTTTACTCAACTGTGAAATGAGTACATCAATATCAAAGTGGTTGTCAGGATAAGATAAATATAAAAGGTTTAGGAAAGTGCATGACTCTTAGTAGGTGTTATATAAATTTTTACTATTATTCTTATTTATTATATAAGGAAAAGAGTTTATAAATGCTTTGTTATGTAGAAGAACTTCTAAATCTGAAAGGAAAAAAAATCATCTATTCCAACCCCCCTCATTATAGAGATAAAGAATTTGAAGTCCAAGTGGGTAAAGTTAATTACCTCAGGCTACACAACATAAATCAAGCTGGAATTAGACTTTAGTTTCCCTTACCCCTATTCGAATAGTCGGTCCATTATACCACATGTATATAAATGTAATGGAGAAAACAAAGGCATACTTTAGGCTAGGACTATTTGAATTTGCCCAGACCTAAGCAGGGACTAATTTGATTAATTAATCCATATACCTGAGCTAATATTGTCCTTTAGGAAAAGTAATTAGATCTTTTTATATTTAAAGCCTGTCACATCTATGTTGCCCGCCATGTCATGAAAGGTAAGAACTGCTCATTTTTTTCATAACCGCCCAGTGGTCTCTGTGAAGGTCTTTGCACTTTCATTCTAATGCAAAGAAAATTAGGCAAATACCAATAGCACAAGCACAGAATTCCATTAGGTCCTGAACCCTTTTGCAGCAGGAGGAGAGGGCTGTCTGCACATTAACAATCAGGGTACAGCCTGCAATCTTATTCAGAGTCATGCTTGTGATACTAAAAAATCTAATGGGATTCCACAGGCCAGTTTCCTTCAAAAACCATATTGTTTTATAATAGTTTCTCATATTTATATAACACGTTCACACACTATCTCATCCTGCTTCCTTAGAGTTTTCCATTTTTTAAAATTCTAAGGGGCATCTCTACAGACACTAAATAAACAAATGAATAAATAAATATCAACAACATATGCTTATATATAGATATTATGTCTTGGCCTGTGGCTTTATATTCATGGAAATATTTATTTTCTTTTCTCTAGATTTCTGATTATTTGCTAGAGCATGATGGTGCCATCTATTCTGGTACTGGGCTGTAGAGCCACTTCAACTCTGAAAATTATGTATATGTAGACAAAGTATTTACCTTGTCTAAGGACAACAAGCCATCTGAAAAAATAGTACCAAATAGACCTCTAAAATAATTCCTTATTCTTCCATAGCTGACTATTACATTACCCACAATTCCAAGCTTTCTCTTCTTTCCTGAAGTGTTTTGTAATTCTTCTTCCCTTCTATGTCTCAGCAAGAAAACAGGAGCTTCTCACCAACTACATGCTTAATGCTACTTCCACATTATTGTCATTTATTCTTCCTTTTTCTCCATTCTTTGAGGAAGAATTGGGGTCCTCCTCTTTGTCAAGGAAGAAAACTTTATGATGTGTGCTTTTGACCCTCTCTTTTCATCTCTCTTCAGCAAATTGCCCCTCGATCATGTTTCTCTCTCTCTCTCTCCCTTTTTTTCTCCCTCCTTTCCCCGTTACCCTTCCTTCTTCTATCACCAACAACTGTACCTTGTCCTTAACATACTTCATTGAGTTCACAGGATCATAGATTTAAAGCTACAAGACACTTCAAAAACTACCTGGTGCCAGCCCCTCATTTTACAGATGAAAAAATGAAGGCCAGAGGTTGTGCCCGAGGTCACAGATGAACAGTCAGAATTTGAACCCATGTCGTCTTACTGAAACTCCATCATGTTTTCCCCTATACCCCTCTGCTTTATTTTACTGGTTTCATCTCAGGACTTATGCTTCTTGAACTTTCTGCAGCATTTGACCCTGCTGGTCACTCTCTCTACTCCCACCCCCTTCCTGGATATGCTTTCCTCACTGAGTTTTCCAAACGGCTCTTTTTCATTTTGCTTTGATGGATTCTCACCTACATTCTGTCCAGTCCAGTGGCCATGGTCTAGGACTCCTACACAGGTGATATGATTACAAAACTGAGCATTTTGACCAGAGAAAGATTTCTTGGGCAGTTCCAGGCTTGTCAGTTGCCCCAAGAGCTCAAGAATTGGACCTACTAAAACAGAGTGGGATTTTCTGAGCATTGGGCTTCATAAAGACAGAAGAAAACCCATGACTTCTACAGCTCTAGGACAAAAACCCAACCTGGAGGAAGGACAAGAGTTTTATTCCTTGTCACCTATCCCTTCCTCACTCATAGAGTGAATTATTATGAAGGGTGTAGCTTCAGTGGGGCAAAAGTTGTCTGTCTAGCAGCTCCAAAGTCTTTTGGTTTTGTTGGGTGGAGGGGGAGGATGGATAGTCCAGGGACACTATATGTATGAGAAAGAAGTCTGTGGGAGATCTGGCATTTCACCAAAATGGGAACATTACCCCATTTTCAAATCCAAATTCCTTTCTTTTTGAGGAAAATTACTTTGGATACATAATGTGTTTTCCACATCTGTTGATGGGTTCATGTGAATCTTTTCCATCATATTTCTTCTCTGTGGTAAGTATAGACAATTTTGTATTTTACAAGAATTTGTTACACTGAGTGCTTGTTTGGAAACTAGGGGCCCTGTTAGCCACAGTCATGGAAGTTTAGAATTAAACTATATTTGGAAATTTTCCCAGAGCAAACTTTATGTGAGGACAACAAACCAGAGAGAAAAAACAAACAAATAAACAAACAAACAAATGAAAAAATGTTTTTGTGGTTGCTCTCAGGACTGGATCTGGTCTTTTTGAGCTTAGAGCTTTATTTTTTTGTGGGGAAATGGGAACAGCTTTATTGGAATATAATTTTTTGGACAAATGGTTATTGAATTGAATTTCACCTAGTCACCCTCTCAATCTATCACCCAAGTTATTATTCAAGCTTCATCTTTTTATAATCAAATTCATAGAGTCATATGCACTCACTGACCATACCTCCTCATGTCTCCATTACCTCATGGTACCTTGACTTCTACTATACTTCTGAAAGAACTTTCTCCATGGTCACCAACAATCTCTTAGCTGCTAAATGGTAATTTCTCCCCTAAAGTTGTCATTCTACTTGACCGTTCTACTTTTTTTTTTTAATGCCATGATTCCCCTTCTACTTGTTAATCTTTATTTCCTTCAAATGCCATGATATGCTTCTTGGCAGTATTGTTTGTAGGTTCACAACCCATCTCCTACCCACTGATCATAGATGTCCTACAAGGCTCTTTGGTAGGCCCCATTCTCTGTCTCTCTGTGACTCTGTTTCTCTTTCTGTCTCTTTCCCTCTGTCTCTGTGTCTGTCTGTCTGCCTGTCTCTCTCTCTGAATCATCACTTACCATGTATTCAGCTAATATCTCTGTGTAGATAACTCCTAAATAGTATTCACCCTTACTTCTATTCCTACAAGACATTTCTACACCTCCAACTGCTTGCTAGATATTTCCATCTGGATATTCCATAAGTATCTTAAATTTAATATGTAAAAAATGTGACTCATTATATGCTTCCCTAAACCTCTCCTTCCTTCAAATTTCCCTATTTCTATTGAGGGCACTACCTTCTTTCTTAATCACCCAGATTTGTAACCTAAAAGTCATATTTGCTTTTCTATTCTCCTTCTTCTTGAAATCTATTTCAAGAGAACTGTCCATTTTATTGCTAAAATATCTCATATCAGTATCCTTCTCTCTGATACAATCTAATACAAAAAACATTTATTATGATGTTCTATATACTATTTTAGGCACCAGGAATACAAAGAAAAAATGTAAAATACTTTACTCTTATGAAAGCTACCCAGACTCAGTTCCTGATTCTCTTTCACCTAGACTCTTTCAAAAGCCTTCTGCCTGGTCTCCCTGATACCAGTCTCTGCATTCTATAGCCTACTCTGCACCCAACTGCTATAATCTTATTCCTAAAACACAGATCTAACTATGCTAATCCTTTCTTCCAAAGTCCTCAGCAGCTCCCTATTGCCTGCAGAAAAAAAAAAATCCTAAGCCTGACATTTAAAACCCTCTGAAATTTGGCTTGAACCTTCCTTTCCATACCCATTTTCATATTACTCACAATGACACATTCTATATTCCAGTCAAAATGAACTGTTGCCTGAACTAGGCATTCTAGCTTCTAGCTTCTCTATGCTCTTGCACAGGCTGTCATCAATGCCAAACACACACTCCCTGTTTATTTCTACCTTTCGTATTTCAAATATTTTTTCAGGGCTCCAGGCAAGCTCCATGAAGATTTCTCTGATCCCTTCAGTTATTAGTGTGTTCTCCCTCCTGAAATTACTTATCTATGTGCTGCATCTCCATTGTCTTCAGGAGAATTACAGTTTTTTAAGAGCACCCTCAAGGTAGCCTGCTACAATGGAAAGAAGATTGGCCCCAATAGCAGAGGATCTGCATTCAAATCTACCCTCTGATGCATGCTAAGCTCTGTGACCTTTAGGAAGTCACTAACTTGTTTCCACATATGTAACATGAGGGGACTGGTAAAGTAGGAATTTGTTTTAGGAAGCTTGGTGAAACAGTAAATAGAGCACTGAGTCAGAATGACCCAAGTTCAAATCTGACTTCAGACTGTATTTTTGTATCATCCTAGGCAAATCATTTAATCTGTTTGCCCCAGTTTCTCCAACTATAAAATAAGGGTAATAACAGCACCTACTTCACAGAGTTTTTTAAGGATCAAATGTTAAAATAATTATAAAGTTAATATTTGTAAATATTTATAAATAACAAATAATAGTTGTAAAAAACAGTGCCTGAAACATACTGATGCTATATAAATGCTTATTGTCTTGGCCTTCACCCTTGAGAGCAAGAACTATTGTTGTTTTTTTTTTAATCTTTGTATCTACAGTACCTGGTACAGTTTTTTATATTAATAAGTGTTTAGTAAAGGTTTGTGAAATTGAAATGGCTTTCACATTTCACATTGCCACTAGAGCAGGATGAGATATATTTAGGGCTCCAATTTACAGATAGGGTAAAAATTTCAAGAAGTAAATTGACATATTATATCAAATTAGTGACTAAAATGACACTGAAAATACAAGATATTTATTGCAAATTCAAATTGATTATTTCTTTGCCATAGTTCAGCCGAACCAATGGACTTGTTTATTACCATAACCTCTCTTGGAGAAAAAATTGGTTTGGTGTATATGAATAAGATGGAAATCCTCATGCCATTTTTAATTGTCATCACAAAATAAGAGATGGCACGGTTTTACAGATTCTTCAACCATTACAATTCCCAGGATTATTTTTGCCTTTATTTGACTATCTGTAATTTTCAACATTGGAGTGATTATTGCCTGTTTTTCTAGTATACTCACATTCCAAACTACATGTTCTGTAAGAGGAGAGGACGGTTCCATATTTCATTATTTCATTGAAATGTACAGATCTATGGAGCTAACACAGTGGAAATGACACTGCAGCATAGAGGAAATAGAGAGAAGGGAGGAAAAGAACAAATTGAGATGAAGATGGCTCAGGCTCCATCAGAGATCTGTTGAATCTATACCAGAATATACCCCCAATTTATCTTGACTCAGGGAAACCAGGTAATTGACAATACAACATTTGAATAAATCATGCTTTAGCAAATCACACACACTAATATATCTCCTTGAAGATAAGGGGAATACAAATTGATCTTTCTAGGGGAAATTTAGCTCAAAAAGAAATATGCTGATCTATTAATGTAACTTCTATCCATGTTGAATTTGATTCTAATATAGACATCCTCCAATCCCATTCATATACAACGTCTAATAGAAAACATGCTTGCAGATCATATACCTCTCCTTAGTCCCAAGGAATGGATATTAGGTCCAGTGGCTAATCTCTGAAGATCCAAGTCATGAGACTAAAGTGGAGAGGGGTGGGGGATAAAGTCAGAATTGGGAATTCTGACTTGGGAATAAAGAACTTCAGATAAAATACTAGAAAAAGATAACATGAGATCTAAACCCAGAAAGGACAGAAGGAGGAGAAGAAGAAGAAGAGGAGAAGGAAGAGGAGGAGGAGGAGGAAGAGGAGAAGGAGAGAGAGGGAGAGAGAGCAATGTCTAAAAAAGGAAAACTTTATCCCCATCTATATCAAAGGATGTATTCTATATCAAAGGTCACATTCACTGTGGAAGGTCACATTTCATATCACCAAAGGTTACTTTTTGTTTTAAATGTCATGCTCTTCCCTGCCAGCTCCTAGCCCCTCTCTTCCAGTGCTGAGATGTGGGATGATACTAGGAAGGCTATTGTACTCCTCCAAAATCCATGTTAGGCTTTTGGTTATTAGCATCTGTAGATGTTATTCACCCCCTCATTTGCTTCAGGGAGCAAGGGCTAGATAGTTACTATATAACTCAAGGAGAGCTGATTTTCTCCTCCAGTCTTACTGGGCTTCGGCTTTGGCTTAGCTTATTTTGATGGTTAGCTCACTACAAATAAATGCTTATTTATCACTTTAAAGTTTGCAAAGCACTTAGCACACATTATCCTATTGGCTTAACAAAACAACCATGTGTGGTAAGTACTATAGGAATTATTATCCTCATTTTGCTGATGGTGGTGGGGGGACAAAAAACTTTGGCTCGGTGTTGCAAGTGCCTTCCCCATGATAACAAACCTGACAAGTATCAAAGGCAGGATTTAAACCCAGGTCCTCCTAACTCCAAGTCTGGTCCTCTCTCCACTATGACAAGTTCCCTCTCAGAATCTCAGAATCTTGAAGCTAGGAAAAAAAAGAAATGAATGTTTAACTCTTCCAATGCTCTTGATGACAAATTAGTAATTTGAGATAAGAGGAATAAAGTCATTTGTATAACATCACAGAGTTAATAAATAAATAGTAGACCCAGGTCTTCTGACTTCAAGTCATTTTCTCTTCCCCCTATATCAGGGTGTTTGAGATCTAATCAGATATGAAGTAGCTAGTAACTAGCTACCTCAGGGACAAGTTGTCTGTACGAGTGAATAAATTTTCCTAGAGCAAACAGTATAGGGTATTATATGACTCATGGATCTCTGCTCCCAGACTTTAAGCTCCCTTAGGGGATATGCAATGGACAGTACTCTATCTATAAAATGAGTTTTCAGCAACTGGCCACATGGTACTGTCAGAAGCCCTGCATGTGGTCATTCTAGATTTCTCTTGGCTATGCACATAGCACAATGTCAACTGGGAATTTTGATCTGGTTTAATATTGCTCTGGGCCAATGGGAAAGCCTACAAATTGTGGGATCTTTTATGGACAGTTTTCTTTGCTGTTTCTATAACTTTGGACTTCATCACTGATCTGTTATCATTTACAGGGGTGTCAATTAACAATAATATGGCATATATACAGGGCGTCAAGACTTACAAAGCTCTGTCTATCTATCTGGTGTTATTGCTGTTGTTGAATTAGTCATGTCCGACTTTTCATTGACCCTATTTGTGGTTTGCAAACAGGGTTGAGCAACTTACCAAGGTTCACCTAGCTGGTAAGTATCTGAAGCCAGGCCTGGGCACTACTATAATATTTATTCATTTATTTATTTATTCATTCATTCATTATTTATTTATTTATTTGCTTTTTATAACAACCAAGTCTGAAAGAGTCAAAGTGATTTTTCTAGGGTCACACAGTTAGTAAATCCTGAGATAGAATTTGAACTCAGGTCTTCCTGGACCTCTTGGTGAAATAAGACAAGTATCACTGAAGTGCAAAAGCGAATGTGTTTAAAATAATAAAATAAATAATAAGATAATAAACAATAAAATAAAATAAAAATAAACAATACCAAGAATTGATAATTGATGGCTTCAAAATTTAATAACCGGTGCTCAGAAAAATAATCAAAGACCTGCAGAGAGATCACTCAGATAGAGGGAGCATTACTGATTACTCTACAGTCTGGCATGAGCTTCTTGAAATTGGAAAAACTGTGAGAAAACCAGTATAAAACAGTACTATGAATCAAATTATTCTTAAGTAACCATTAAAGTAAATTTGAAAAAAAAAAAAGAAACAGTTGTTCTGGCCAAGACAGAGAGGCAATATGTTGTAGTGGATAGATAACTGGTAATGAAACCGCAAAGACCTGGGTTCAAATCTTGCCTCAGACATGTTATGTGACCCCTGGAAAGTCATTTAATCTGTCAGTGTGCTAGAAATCTTGCTGATATTATAAATTGCAAAGAAAATGTTGACCTGTAGTTGGTAGAAGCAGTTTCCATATATAGCAGTTGTCAATACTAATTAAATCATGGGTCTCGTCCCTATCCATATGTTCAAGACATTACAAGGACAGGAAAAACGGAGATTGGAAAGAGGTGATTTTTTTTTATTATTTAAATTTACTTTTTCATCTGGGCTACACAAAAAGTACAAATGAGCCTATGTAATCTGGTTATCTTTTTGTTGTTCAGTCATTCCAGTTGTGTCTGATTCTTTGTGACTCCATTTTGGATTTTCTTGACAAAAATACTAGAGCAGTTTGCCATTTCCTCCTCTATCTCAACTTATAGATGGGCTAGCTACCTTTATCAGACTGTAAAATATTCAACCAAACATGTTTAAGAGATTTTCTTTTACTTTAAGTGTGCTTGGATATCTTGTCGTCACTGAGGAAATGCCAAACTCTGATAAATATATTGATATGCTGAAAAGCAGAATAGTTCCAGAATTACAGAACTTCCCAAATGAATATCTAATACTGCAACAGAACCTTACACCAATGCTATGTATTATGAAAGGTTAAGACATTTATCCAAGAGATGGGGATAAGCATGCTCAATTACTTTGGAACTCACCTAATTTCAACACCTTTTGAACTCTTTGAAGTATAGGCAGCTTTAGAAAAATGAACTGTTTGCCAAAGGTATGCTTACAATCATGTGAGTAACAAGGTGGAGGACTAGATATTTTCTCTGATCCCCATTACCTCTCAAACTCACCAAAACAGAAATTATACACCAAAGATAAAGTAATTTAACTATATCCAGTCTAGGACACCCAGAATCCAAAAGAAGGCATGAACAAAACAAATCATGAACTGATGCTCACTGACGCTGAGCTTCACCTCCCATATTACTGACAGTGAGTTTACACTAGCAAACCCAAGGACTTGAGACACTAGCTTACAACAATACCCTGCTTTACAGCCTGTCACATCCCACCCCCTCCACCACCTTCTTCTAGTGCCCTGTTTACCCAAGCTCTAGGCTGCAGAATTTCGTTCAGGCCCTGACAGACAACGAGCACATTGGCAGCCTTTCAGGAGCTAAAACCTTTTGGGGTCCATGACAGACAGCTGGTGCCATGGCAGCAACTAACAACAATGCTTCAAAGCTCTGAACTACTAGTGTCAGAGAAGATTCTGCCCATGATAGGTTCATCTGGTTCAAATGATTGGATATGGGGGTGGGTTGGTGAGGGAGAGGGAAGAGTTAAGTATGAGACTTGGTTTAAGAATACGGATGCCTAGAAAGATGGTGGTGCCCTCAAAAGAAAAAGGGAATTTGGAAGATGGGTGGGCTATTGGGGCATCATCTTACCCATCTTACAAATAACAGACCTTCAAATATTTATGACAGCTATTATCTCCCTCCCATCATTAACTCTTCCTTTCCCCAGGTTAAATATTTCCAGTTGCTTCTAATGACCATCATATAGTATGACTTTCAGGCCTTTCACCAACCTCGCTGTTCTCCTTCAGATGCTCTGCAGCTCACAAATGTCTTTCCTAAAATATGGCACCCATAACTGAACATAATACTACAGATGTGGTCTGAGTAGGAAAGAGTACAGCCTGGATTATCATCTTCGTCTTTATGAACACCATACATCTCTATACTGCCTAAAGTCAGATAAGCTGTTGGAAGGAAGGGAGTTGTCTTTTTCATTATTGATTTGAATTAACATTGTAGTTTACTGAAACCCCCACATATTTTTTTTTCACAGCAGCTGCTGTCTAAACATACCTCTCTCAATTCAAACTTGTGAATTTGATGTTTAAACTCATGAATAGAACTTTATATTCATTCCTATTAAATTTAGTCCATCATTCTAACCTGTTCCTATTTTGGGGGAAGGAGGGAAACAATAATATATTAAGCACCTACTATATACCAAGCACTATGCTAAGCACATAACAAATATGACTACATTTAATCTTCATTAACTACCCTGGGAGGTAGGACCTATAATTATTCCTATTTTACAGTTGAGGAAAGTGAGGCAAACAGAGAATAACTAACTTGCTTAGGATAGCACGGCTAGTGACTGAGGCAGGATTTCAACCCTGGTTTTCTTGATTCCAGGCCCTGCTCTCTACATACTGCTGCAGCTAGGTGCCTTTTTTACATCTTGACTTAATATTCATTGACTTGGATAGAGACCTGGATGCAAAGCTTATTAAATTTGGATGATACAAAACCAGAAATGATAGCTAACATGTTGAAAGATTAAGTTTAACTGCACCTCACTACAGACTTCTCCTTATTCAAGTTGTCAGTGAGCTATTAATTATTAATTTCTCAATTTGGTCATTTGACCAGTTCCAATTGCACCTCACTTTATGAAGTATACATCCTTCCAATTTTTCTATAGGAAAGTACTAAATAAATTTTCAGTTCTTGGTAAAATCCAGGCAAACTTTGACTACAATTTGTCCTCAGTATGCATGTCCTGAGTCTTGCAAAAGCAGTCCACCAGGAATGTCCTAACAAACATCCTAAGAAGAATGTTGATGTATGAGCCCCAAAATGTGCAACTATATTTAACTGCATGAGCATATATCCCTGGCATAAAAGATTGCTTCACTAATGCAATATATTTCATAAATGTTTATTGACTGACTGGTGGAGCTATAGGAATTATCACTTTAATTTTACAAATGAAGCTCTGAGATGGGGTTTAAAACCAAATATTCTTGAATTCTCTAAGGGATTGTGTGTGTGCACGTGAGTGTGCATGTGTGCATGGATATGGAGTGTGATCTAGGATTCAGATAATGGGGAAAAATACCAGGACCCATTTATTGAAACTGGGTTTCAAGCTAAGATTTTAGTCATGAGTAACAATAGTCTAGCTAAGATAATCAGTGTTCAGGACCAGAGAATAATAAGCAATAAGACTGACTTGGTATTGAGTCCATAAGAATTATCCATACACGTATATAATTTTTTTTTCTGGCTAGTAGACACATATATCTCAAAGAACATGGCAGAAATTAAGCCTGAGGTTTTAGTAACTCAGTTGTGAAGATTGGAGAGATACAGGAATCACGGAATCTCAGAATTGGAGAGGATATCACAGGCTATTGTGTACTAATAAGGTCCTGTAATCATATAATGGCTGATGTCTTCTCTCTCAAATTAGATGTTGGGTTCTTTGAAGAAGGAGTCAAGAAATGTCATACTTTGTAGCTGGGTATGGTGGTGTATGCCTGTATCCTGGCTACCTGGAAGGATAAGGCTGGCAGATCTTTGGAAATTAGAAGTTATGAGATGCAGTACAGTAAGGAACCAATTTTCATACTAAGTCTATCATCAATATGGTGAGGCCTCGCAGGAGCAAAGACTACCAGGTTGCCTAAGAAGGTATGAACCAGCCCAGAGCAGGAACAAATAAAGTCAAAACTCCCATGCTGATCAATAGTGGGATTGGGCTCCTGAGTACCCTGTACTTCAAGCCTGGGCCAGATAGTGACAGCCAGTGTTAATAAACAAAAACAAGACTTAACTTTGTCCCAAATGCACTTAGCATAGTGCTAATCACCTAAGAGCAGAACAATAAATATTTTTCAGATAACTGAACAAGTCAATGAATGAACACCCCAAGTGCTTATAGTCCCCAAGCAGAATTTCAGACACCAATATAATGTAACTTTCCAAAAGCATGTTTAAAAGAAAATCAGACATTTTACCCTCCCTAACATTTTCAGTTCTATAGCTTTACTTCAAATCTTCTGTGCATGTATACATGCATATATGTGCCATGTGCATTGAACATGAAGCCAGGGTTCTTTTGGAAGGATTAATATTTTGAGCATAGCTCTCAGGCTAGAATTGGTGTAGAACTATTCTTTTTGACAATCTAAATTTAAATAATATCTATTTTTCTAAAAAAGAAAATAAAACCAGACCAGTCTCTGCATTATGAAAATTATTTATCCTCATAACCATAGCCATCTCTGTAAGTATTTTAAAGTAAATAAACAATTTTAAAAATGTTCTTATTTTCCTTAAGCATCAATAATTGTCAGAAATCCTTACTGTACCCTAATTTTCTGCTTAGTAAGGATCATTGGGCTCTCTCCTCAACTTTTCATTGAGGGAGGGGTGGAAGCTTGAATTATATTTCCATTTTTTAAAATCTTGTTACTCTACTGCTTGTTCAAAACAAGTAATGATGAAATGAATGAATGGAATAAATTCAGGAAATGGAAGTCATTGTCCAGAAGGAAATAGATCCAAGGCTTCAGTTGAGGAATATATCTGAGCTACAAATAATGTTCTAAGTAATGAGATAGTCCGGTGCTCTCCGGAGAAATGGCTATTTTTACTTTACTTGAATATGGAGTGACAAAAGGTGATAGTGATACGATTCAACATGCCCAACTCAACATTAGGTAAGCATTCAAAATGAATTATAACAAAGGTCACATTCTGTACTTCAAGAATAATTAAAAAGAAAAGAGGAACTAACTAAAGTGCATCCTATAACATTGATGGTTTTCATTTCTGAGGGAAAATACAAATAAACGTGTACGCACAAATCTACCTATAAGTGTGTATACACATCATTGTGCATTTGAGAAAAAGGGTATTGAAAGGATGCATGAAGTAGGTTGGGTAGCAGTCGTGGAATCTCAGATTTGGAAGGGGTCTTGGAGGGCAGTTAGTACAACTAAACCAAGAATTCCCCTCATCTCTCTCTCTCTCTCTCTCTCTCTCTCTCTGTATATATCTATGTATATCTATCTATCTATCTATCTATCTATCTATCTATCTATCTATCTATCTATCTATCTACCTATCTATCTATTTATTTATTTATGCATTTATAATAGGAGTTCTTAACCTTGGAGGGTCCATAAACGATCTATCTGTATAAATATGTATATATGTATGTATATATGTGCATAAATGCACACATGTATGTGTGTACACGTGTGCTATATGCCTGTAGGTGTATATGGATTGTGCTGTGCATATACATACATATATACATGTGTGTTTGTGTGTAGATTCACACATGTGTGTATATACACATCTGTGCATGCACATTCATTCACGCATTTAAAAACCTGATTCTGATAAGGGATAGATAGGCTTAACCAGAAGGTCAAAGGGTGCATGACACAACTAAAGTTAAGAATTCATCTTCTGTAGCATCCACAAGAGGTGGCCAATCAAGTTTACTTGAAGACCTTGAATAATAGGGAGACAGCTTCCTATTGTAGCTACAATAATTAGGAAGTCTTTCCTTACATCAAACTTAATTTTGATTCTTTGCAACTTCTACCCATTGTCTTTTGCCCTCATTTTTGAACCAAGAAGAAGTCAAGGTACACATGGAAGCCTTTCTAATAATTACCTATAACAGTCATGTTCCCTCACCTCCATTCTTCTGAGCCTTCTTTTTTATAGGCTCTGATTCCTTCATCTGATCCTCATACATTGTGTTCTAAAGCTTTTCACCATACTGTTCACTTTCCTTTGTATGATTCTCCAGCTTATTACATTTTTCTTCAAACTGTGGCTATCAGAAATGAACATCATAAGTGCTGTGGCTTGAGAACAGTAGAGCAAAACTGTCATCTCCTATATAATGGCCACTGTGCTTTTCCTAATGGTAGCCAGAGACCACTTTAGCTTTTTTGCCCACTATGTCCTAATGCTGAATCATACTGAGTTTTTAATACACAATAAAATAACTCTATCTTGATGGTACAGTTTGAAACTCCTCCACTAAATGGCATTTCTTTATTCAAAAGCCCTCATCTCCCTTTATTTTTCAGGTTATATTCCGTATCCCAGCTATCCAAAGACAAACATCCCCATGTGGAAAATTGAATGATCATGAGATCATAGATTCATAGCTAGAAGGGACTTGAAGACTGAAGTCAACATTTTAGAGATGAGAAAACTGAGGCTCTGAGAAGCCTAAAGTGACTTGCTTAAAATCAAACTCAGGTCTTTCTGATTCCAAATCCAACACTATTCAATGTTCCAAGATGTCTCTCCTGGCTCATCCACTGTCTCAAGAACACAAAAGATACAATCACCTCTATTGAGGCTAAGTTTAAATACAACATAGGAGAGAGAGAGACTTACGACAGGAGAAAAAAGAGTTCAATCACCAAATGAAAGGCAGCCAGAGTTGCAGCTACTCTGCTGGGGCGGGGGGGGGGGGGCGGGGAATTCTTTACAAAGCAGTATGAAAATAAATCCAACTAAAGAGCTAAGCTTATTACTGGGTCTTTAGAGAGAGGTGGCACAGGGTCATTACTTGAAAGGGAAGGCTCTATCTGTAGCCAGTCAAGGAGAGCTGCCAAAGGTAAGTCCATGTGTGCCGCTATGAGCCAGGTATGATTTTCACCCTTTAAACATTAACGCAACCTGACTAGAGACAGTTGTGGGGCCACAGACAGTTCTATTTGTGGTTACTCTTTTCCACCATTAACACTTCATTTTATTTTCTGAAGTCTTCTGGTCTTCTTGAGTTACTTTTTAAAATACAATCACCTAAAAGAAGTGTTAAGAGCTCTAAGTCATTAATTTCCCCCACCCTCCAAATAGCACTACATCTATGTCAATTAACAGATGAGATCCTGTAGTTATGGGACCTAAAATAAATGCCTAGAGGCAGGAAAGACACTAATTGGAAAGACCTGGGGCCTTTTGGGGGTATTAGAAGGCTGCTAAAGAGAAATTTTGCCTCATTCTCCATTTTGCCTCTAGATGGCCCTGAGTCCATTTTATAATACCTTCAAAATCTCCAACTGCTAAGGCAAGGTTAGATTAAAGAAGGGTGAGGATATCTGAGATAAAGTTAAAGCTAAAATAGATTTAATCAAAAGAGAAAAACAGGGAAACTACACTGTATGTCAGCCATATTAATCAATATTGTTTTAGACTATTTAAAATAACTGGAAAGTATAAGGAAATGATGAGTTGGTGGACTTAGAAAAATATGGAAAGACTTGGACTTATGAAGGAAGATGTCATTCATCCTCAGAGAAACAGAAGACAAACAACTATAGTACAGTCTTACTTAGATGCATATAAATGTATATATCTATGTCTGAGTATGATTATAGGTATCTAAGTATATGTATATGAATGCAAATGTATATGTTTCTGCGAATATGTGTATATATGTATATATACACACATATACACATACACATATACATATATATGTGCATATGTGTGCATATATGTGTGTGTATAGATATAGATATAGATAGATAAAGATATAGATATAGACATAGATATAGATCTCCATGCTTCATTGTAGCCTTCTTGGGGGAGAAGGGGAAAAAGAGAACAAAGTAAAAAGTGCAAAGCTGAGAACAAAAGAAAATTTACCAGGAAGCAAAGATGGACAGCTCTGAATACAACGTGTAGCATTTATTATATAAGCTTTCTTGTAATGGAAATTATTGCTATATATTTTGAATCCTCTCTTAAGTTCTGCTGTGAACATGGCAATGCTTTTTTTTCTTTTCTTACTTTATATTTGTTTATAATATGTTTTGCTTTTCTAATTGTGTATTTAAGTTTAAAATAAATTAATAAAAAAGGAAAAAAATAGAATAAAATATAAAAAGACAAAAAAGGGAAAGGATACAAATGATTTCATAGAGACTATTAATGACTCAAGTAAATAATTTACTTTTGAGATAAGAAATATAGAAAAAAATTATGGAGAGCTAGAGAAAGGCATTGGGAATGGAAGAAAATGAGAAAGAGAGAAATTATATGACAGAAAATGAATTGTTTATCATGGGAAATTATTTTTAAAGGAATCTTTTTTTATAAAGAGTTCTCCATTTTTATTGCAGTTAGACCTAGAAAAAATATGTTAAAAATCCTGAACAGACATTAGGAAAATATTCAT
Source organism: Phascolarctos cinereus (assembly GCF_003287225.1). NCBI lineage: Eukaryota > Metazoa > Chordata > Mammalia > Diprotodontia > Phascolarctidae > Phascolarctos > Phascolarctos cinereus. Next base: position 345,994,855 of record NW_027555847.1, on the reverse strand, counting down.
GCTATCTGGAATGGTTTTAGAAAAAAATTACCATTTAAGTTTGTGGATCAGTTTAAAGGATGAGATGTGAAGTGATCTGTTTTGACATAGTTTAGAGACAGTGTTCTCCAAATATAAGAGAATGGATCACATGGCATCATGAAATGCCTTGTAAGCATATGTCTTTATAGTTTTAGAAAACTTGATTTTAATAATAAATGAGAACTAAGGGACAGTTTGATATTTTGGAAAGTGTACCAAAGTAGAATTATATCTAACTCAACAGACAAACAGCAAAGAAAGGAAAGAAGGGAGAGGAAGAATTAGAGGAATGGTAAATTAAGGGAGGAATTAGTTCTTTTTTTTTTTTGGCTTTCAGGCAGTTGGGGTTAAGTGACTTGCCCAAAGTCACACAGCTAGTAAGTGTCAAGTGTTGGGTCTGAGGCTGGATGTGAACTCAGGTCCTCCTGACTTCAGGGCCAGTGCTCTATCCACTGTGCCACCTAGCTGCCCCAGGAGGAATTAGTTCTAAGCAAAACAAAAGAACAAAAACAAAAACAAAATACCCTGAAGATGGACAAAAATATTTATAGCCCCATTTGTGGTGAGAAAGAACTGGAAACTGAGGGAGTGCCCATTAATTACTAAATGGTTAAGCAATTTATGTTATATAAATGTGATGGAATAGCATTGTGTTATAAGAAATGAAGAAGAGGATGGTTTTAGAGAAACCTGGAAAGACTTGTATGCATTTATGCAGTGTAGTGAGCAGAACCAGGAGAGCAATTTATACAATAACAATAATGTCATAAAGACCAACCACAGTTCCAGAGAATTAATGATAAGACATACTACTACCTACCTCCTTATATCCTCATATCTATCTATCATCTATCTATCTACACACACAACCAATGCAGACATTTGTTTTACTTAAATATATAATATATATGCATATATGTACATATGTGTGTATATGCGTGTGTGTGTATGTGTGTGTGTATCACTTGTTTTTATTTCTTTGTCATTGGGCTGTGGGTGTAAGAAAACGGAAAAATGGACTTTTTTTTTAAGAAAGAAAGAACATAAGAGTTATGAGAATGGCTGTAGCTCAATTTTCCTACTAACTAGATAAATAGCCATACACAAGCATTGCTTACCATCTTTTCTTCACTTCCCCATCCCTTAACAAAACATGTTCTCTAATAGTTGTCTCAGTGTAAATACTCAAATGAATCTGTGATGCCAGGTATGTATTTTCTCCATTATGCAGCTTGTACCATAGCCAGGTCTGAGCATCCTGAGCAACCCTTAAATCCACATTGTTTTTTTCTCTTGATACCATTAGGTTATGAATAGAGTACATGGGTTGCCCATCGATACTTTATTCTCTGTTCACATGACCTGCTTTTCATTTTTGTTCAAACTTTTCTTTGATAATGAAGTTTACTGTTTTTCTCCTTGGTAAATTCCTTATGCTTATGCTCACCATGAGCTTTCCCATTTCCATTAAGATGATATTCAATTTTAATTCTTCAGATAGTGTTTGTGTAGTGTTTTGTGACTTCAGCTATATATTACCACCAAGAGAATATTGACAACAATTTTTAAAAATGACTTTTTGTTTCAGGGAGTAACGAGGTCGGGAAAGGAACTTTGCAATTTCCCAAAGGCAATTTATTATACTGACTTCTTTCCAGTCAATCCTGGGCCCAACAAATTGTTTATTAGTGGTGTCTATCTAAGACACTAGCCCATCTAGACTATTTTCATCCATTTTTTTCTCTGTAAATAGATCAAACTTCATGTCACTACGTACCTTTTCAAATGTTTTCTTCCCTCAGTAGAAGATAAGCTTCTTGTGGGTAGGGAGTCTATTTTTGTTTACATTTCTATTCCTAGCATTTAGTAAAATGCTTTCCACATTTTTGTTGTTGTTGTTCCATTGTTTCAGTCATTGTTCCAACTCTTTGTGATCCCATTTGGGGGTTTCTTGACAAAGATAATGAAGTGGTTTGCTATTTCCTTCTCCAGACTTTGCACATAGTATGTGCTTAACAAATACTTGTTGGTATTATTTGTCTTGACTTTAGAATGAGTATGAGTCTCGTTTAAGAACCTCTGCAATCAATACAATGTCACCTCAAAAAAGGAGAACATGCAAGACCTCATTACTAATAAGGAATTTTGCTTCAACTTGAGCTCCACACTAGATGTCCTTCAGGACAGTAGTAAGTACCCTTCAAGTGAATACATTTCTCTTTGTCAAGCTTCACTTTATATTATTGTCAATAAGGTTATCTCCATTGTAAAATCTTTCAAGGACTCTTGCATAATATTGACATACGCATGAGAGATGCCATGTTGAAGCAGATCCTGTAAGATATTTGTTTGTTTTTTCTGTATCAAATTGAAAATTTTTCTTGTATTCTGTAGACAATGGGATCTTTTGCTCCCTACGCTTTTAAGCTAAACCTAAAATATCAGACCTGTGGTCTACTGTAGAACACCATATATGAAAGCCATCCCATTCCCTTCTAATATCATAAACAAAAATAGCCTCTCTATATATATATATCAGTTAGTTTTATCAAAATATTGTAGAAATGGGAAAAATGGTCATATAGGTAAATAATTAATAATATTCTCTTGGATTCCTTTTAGGAAATTAGTACTTCAGCACATTTTCCATGACTTCACTATCTTCACCTCCTGTAGTTATTTTGATGATCAATCCCTTATTGCACTAAAAATCATGATGTCTCCACTTCATACTTTCTCTTTGAATAAGGCTTTTTAAGGGACTTCTGAGCAAATGTTAAATGGTATAGAGGAGGTTAGTGAGTTATACTTTCTCCTCCACATTACTTTTAAAAAATTTAGTTATTTTGTAATAAAGCTTCACTCATGGAGGGGTGCTGTCTATTTGTTGCCTTTCTTTTTGGAGGGTGTGATTCATTCCTCTTTTCTATGTGTACTATGGTCTTGCACATAGTGGGAGTCTCACCAATATGTGTAATAAATGATTTACTAAAAATTTTGTGTTAAAGCCACCTTTAAAACAAGTTTAAGTATGTCATTCATAGACTTCTAGGCCTACAAGTCATGTGATAAGCTCCGTTTTCTATGTTTCCAAAGACAGATTACTGGCATCATACTAGTCGGACAAGGGAGAGAATAAAGATATAATGATTGGATTGGGATATAGAGTAGGGATATAAGATTGGATAATACTCTACTTGTATTAATTTTTCTTTTAGTTGGCAAAATCCCCACAGATATAATATAACCAAAAACATAAGCTTTTTGCATCCAGATAGAACTAACCTTGGTTTTCACCTTGGTCACATGGCATCAGAGGAAGGATTTGAATCCAGATCTTTCTTTACTCTAAGTCCCACCATCTTTCCATGGCTGATTATCTGCCATTAGCCAATGTTCATCTTTATATCGGTGAGAGACAGTGAGAGTCACAGAGAGAAACAGAAAGTATTAATGGACTGAGAATCAAATACATCATTGCACAAATTAAACATTTATCTGACTGTTAGTCTCCACATTTATTGATGGCGGTGATGAGGAAGATGGCCATCCTTTCTACCATGATTTCTCCCTTTAATGATGGTTATTGGGGCTGGGCTGCATATATATCTGGTGATTTGAGAGCACTGCTATCCCCAGTTGGGTTCAGGAGATAGAGATGATGGGTAAGGTAATACTCATAGTTTGACTTGTCTGGTATGTGCTGACTCTTCTCTGTGCCTCTATTGAGTTTTGTTTACAGTGTTAGGTACATCTAGGATTTCAAGGAAGAGAGAAAAAGTTTCACATTTAGTTAACTATGGGATGAACTGATTTTAATGGACATATTCACTAGTACAACTAGGGTACAAGATATGTTCTTCACTCCCATTCTGTATAAATTCTTTGGCCTAGTTAGAGGGAAATAAAGTCACACATGTAAGTACAGTCCAGACAGCTGGATCTATCCAGGCAATAGGCTGGTTCTATATGACTCATAAATGTTAGGAATTACATGGTTTTAAAGCTGAGATAAACAAAAGGATGAGGTCAAGCCTCTTAGAAATGCATAAATATAAAGCAGACTTCAGGGATCTCTTTATATACCTATTATGCAATGTTAACCATCAAAACTGAGAGACTCCTATGGAGTCTTGGGTTGCACTCATCTATTAGTCACTCTAATTATCTAGATGTTTTTCTACACCACCACATCTTCTTTTAGGGGCCTATTCTAAAGAGGCATTATCACATAGAGAAGAGAGAAGGAAATTCTAGAGCACACTGAAAGTAAGATAGATGAGTTAAAAGAGATAACATATAGGAAGGACAAAAGGATGGGTCAGGGAAGTGAGAAAAAAAGGATTGTGTTTACCTTAATTTCAAGGAAAATCATAAAAAGCTAAAAGGCTTTTTTGTAAAGGCATAGTCCCCCATACTCAATCAAGCAATATTTATTTTGTTAATATCTTTCAGTTTCTAGATAGATAGATGTAGATAGATGTATCCACATATATGTCTATAGATCTAGTTATAGATATAGATAAATCCATCTATAGATACAGATGGATGGAGAAGAGAGAGGATGAACTGAGCTGTCCAACTGAAACTAGCCAGTTGGGTCCCCATTCAGGCAGCTCAGACTACTCAAATGTTGTGGTTTGTCCTTCATTCTCAAAGAGGACCATGACATCAGGGAGATGATGACATGACTTTCAATTGACTTTGATTTGAGTAAGGGAAGACTGTGCAAAGTCACTAGCCTCACTTTCTCCTCTGGAGCCATGTGGTTCCAGTGGCCAAATATCAATAAGGAGGATTGGAAAAGGCCCAGGATGCAGTGGGAGACCTTTTAAACTAAGGTCTTCACTTTGAGTGAGGCAATGCCCATTCAGAGAATAGGCCTTTTTAAAAAAGAGTCAAGGGATGACCTCTTTAACAAAAAACAAAAAACAAACAAACAAACAAAAACTGGAAGGGCAAGACCCTCAGGGTTGTTGGCCAAAAAAAAAATTAAGTATTTACATTCACTTTGAGCCTGGAGGGCCCAAAAAAGAACCATTGTGTGGTTGCTTGGGATCTATTGTCCAATCCTTGAGATCCTGAGTGAATTAGGTTTAAGGCTTGGTCTTTGAGAAGGAAATCTAGCCAGTAAACCCTAAATTAACTTAGTAGCTCAGCCATGAAAATTTACCTTCCTTTGGGGAAAACACTCTCAGATAAGAGGAGGGAAAGGAGGGGAGGGGAGGGGAGAGAATAGGGACCAGACAGGACAGGATAGGATGAGATGAGGTTGCCCAACTGAAACTAGCCAGCTGGGTCCCCATTCAGGCAGCTTGTACTACTCACAGGTTGTGGTTTGTCCTTAGTTCTTGAAGAGGACAATGACATCAGAGAGATGCTGACATGACTGGCAATTGACTTTGATTTGAGGGAGGGAGGGCTGTGCAAAGTCACCAGCCTCACTTTCTCCTCCAGAGTCATCTGGGTCCAGCGGCCAGATATTAATCAAGAGTACTAGTGACAGTCCAGGATGCAGCTGGAGATTTTTCAGCTAAGGTCTTAAAAGGTTCTCTCTTTGAAAACTCTCTTCCTTTCCTCTCATCTTCTCTGTGTTCTGCTCAAAGGAAGGTGAATTTTCATGACTGAAAGCTAGTTAACAACTTCGGGTTTACTGGCTAAATTTCTTTCTCAAAGACCAAGCCTTAAATCCAATTCACTCTGTATCTCATAGACTGGACAATAGATCTCTGCCCAAGCACCACATAATAGTTATTTTTTGAGCCCTTCTGGCTCTGAATGAATGTAAATAGTAACTGTTTCTCTTTTGGCCAGCAACCCTGAGGATCTTCCTTTCCCAGTTTTTTTTGTTTTGTTTTGTTTTGTTTTGCTTTGTTTTGTTTTTATTAAAGGGGCCATTCCTTGACTCACTTCTTAAAGAGGCCTATTCCCTGAATGGTCATTGCCTCACTTGAAGTAAGAACCTGGAAAGCCTTTAGCTTAAAAGGGCCTAGGTCTCCCACTGCATTCTGTGCCATCTCCAGTCACCATGATCGATAACTGGCTTCTGGACCCAGATGACTCTGGAGGAGAAAGTGAGGCTGGTGACTTTGCACAGCCCTCCCTCACTCAAATCAAACTCAATTGCAAGTCTTGTCATCATCTCCCTGATGTCATTGTCCTTTACAAAAAAGGACAAATCGCATACAACAGATGGATATAATTATGTCTATAGCTAGATCTATAGACCTACATCTATCTATTTCTCTATCTAACTATCTAGACTTGTAATTTCTATATCAGTTGATGCCTACTCAACAACTTAATGATCTCAGAATTGAGACTTGAAGCCCAGTCTTTCCTGACTCTGGGGCTGTCTATCTCTTGAGTATGTGACGTTGTCTATCACCCTATACTTTCTTGTACTAAATCCCTAGGAAACTTTGAAAATGTATAACTACTTAGGGACATGAGGGGAAGGAAAAAAAAATATTGGGCTATAGGACAAAATAGCCCCTGCCTGGCTGAACAGATGATGACAGTAACAAGGGGAGCAGCCAGGTTAATCATTGATGCCCACAGAAATTGCAAGGGAATCATTTTGATTCCCTTTGAAGTGATGCAAGTTGAAGATACAGTAACAAGAAGATCCTTGACAAAAGATGTTTCATCTCTATAGCATAAATGCCCTACTATGAGATCTTGTAAACATTTGTCTTCTCCATCCTCATCTGTAGTTTAGCTTTGCTCTCTCAATAATACTGTTCAAAGATATTAATTATGAATACCATGAAAGTTTTGTTTTTCTTCTTTATTCAGCCTCTTTTTTAATGCCTCAGTACAATGAATTGGATGAGTTATATCATCCTGTTCTTTCTTTGAGTTGTTTTCATGGTCAATATGGTAAATCAAAAATATGGGATGAAAGAAAATGTGTAAATTGTGAGTTTTTGATCCCTATATGAAGAATTCCAACAGAAATCAACACAAGACTTTCTGGAGTGGGAGAAGGAATGAGCAGGAGAGTGGGGTGGTGGCAGGAAGATGAAAGATAATGACAGTGCATTTGTTTTGTTTCATAGGTGGGAACTAAAATAGAATGTAGTGAGGAAGGCTAGACGCAAGTCTGATTCATGTCGTTTACTGATTCATGTTGTTTACTTTAGTGCCTCCAACTCCCTCTTAATTTTCACTTTTTCTTAAAGATTCCAAGCTTCATTTTTCATCTTGGAAGATATGTCACCTCTTCATTTTCTCCCTTGCTTGCAACTATTAATTCTTAGAGGATTACCAGTGACCAGGAATAAAGCTAGGCCCCTTATTCCTCAACTCTATGCAATTTCTGCCTTGTCAGCCCACCTACATCCAGTGCCCACAGCCATTCTGATAGTTTCTATTTGTCCAGAGAAACACAGTGCTTCTCAGCAGGAGTCTGAGTCCTTTTTGCCTCCTATAGACTCCTCAAAACCTGTTTCCTTTGAGACCTTGCTTGGCTTAAAAAGGTGTTAATTGGGTAAAAGGTACTAATAGCAGATAGTGGTTTAATGCCTACCTCTCACAGATAATTTATATTTCTAACAAGGCTTCAGTGCCTTAAACAAAAGTCATGACTTAATGTAGGGATTTCAGGGATTATAGCATGATCAACAGGGGTGACATTTTTGAGTCCATTGGGCCTTTCCTTGCTCCTCAACTGACTAATGAGGCCAAACCCCAAACTAACAGAGGTAAGTTTGCCTTCTAGCTATGAGCTGGTTCTGAATCTCTGGTGATCACCTGTTATAGTCTTCTTTTCTCTCTTAGACAAACTCAACAATCCTGAAAGGATCCAATAAATACTTCCATTCTTTGAAAGCAAAAGGACCAGTTCATATGTCAAAATCTTCTTTTTCCTATCCTGAGCTAGCCTATCCTGTTCAGATTCGATTTTTGTTGAAACCCTCGTCCTTCTCATGTATACACCAGTGTAAAATGGATAGACATAAGACCCAAACCTAGCAAGTTGAGAAATAGTCCAGTATCCACTAGGAAGTTGTGCATAGCTATACTGCATTTGCTTCTATATGTGTCTCCCATGCTTGTTTCAAATCTCTAAAATATGATTTGAGGTTCATTTCTTTGATTTACATCTTTGTTTCAATTCAGGTGTAGTATAGGAGGGGTAATAATTACGCCATACTGTTCATACTTTAGTGCGATTCTGTCCATAATGACAAGAGGGAGGAAGAAAGGGAGGAGGATAGGAGACGAGTTCACTATTCTTATTATGCATAGGAGGGTAGAAAGGGGAGAAGGATGAAGGAATTGATGAAAGTATATCTTAAATAAAATAATTATACTCAGAGGTATTAAATGAACTTGTTTTATTTAGTCAATTCTACTCACATTTACATATTTCTCTAATCTCATTGTCATTACCCTACAAGTACAGGCCCTTATTGATACCTATATGGGCTATTACAACAAGATTTAAAGATTTAGAGCTACAGGCATCCTTAGAAGGTATCAAGTCCAATTCCCTAATTTTACAGATGAGGAATCTGAGTCACAGAATGAAGTGATTTGTCCGGGGTCATACAGCAAGTGAGTTTCTGAGATGACTTTGGAACTCAGCGCTTCCTGATTCTAGTCCAATGCTTTATCTACTATACTCCTCTGCCTCTATTTGTTCTGAAATGATCCATATCTGTGACAAGTACTATAATGTGACCACTTGCTTTGAAATGTATTATCCTGCTGTTACAGAAGGGCTCTTTTAAAATAAATTAATAAGCTTTTACTTAGTACCTGCTATTACTGGATTTGGAGTGACCATTTCATATCACAACCCTAGTTCACATCTTAACTTTACCCCTTGTCACTTACATGATCTTGAGCAATTAACTTAAATTCTTTGGGCTTTAATTTTCTTCATTTCCTCATCTACAAAATGAGAGGATTGGACTAGATGAGTGGTGTCAAACTCAAATAAAAACAGATCCCTGTCTGTCACATATTGACTTAGAAAACCACAAATTAGCATTACATATGTTGTACTAAATTTTTAAATTTTATTTTGTTAAAGATTTCCCAATTATATGTTAATATGGTTTCTGCTACAAATATTTCTTCTACAAATAAGTTCTTTTTCTTCCTATTTGAGATACAGACATAGCAGTGATATTTGCTGTATGAAAGGATATGCACGGTTTTATAGGCCTTTGGGAACAGTTCTAATTTGCTTTCCAGAATTGTTGGATCAGTTCACGACTCTACCAACAATGCATCAGTGTCCCAGTTTTCTCATATCCTCTTCAACATTTGTCATTTTTTATCTTTTTGTTTTGTTTTTTTTGGTCATACTAGCCAATCTGGTAATTGTAAGGTAGTACCTAGAGTTGTTTTAATTTGCATTTCTCTAATCAATAGTGGTTTAGAGCATCTTTTTCATATGACTATAGATAGCTTTAATTTCTTTGTCTGAAAGACAAGGGCATCTTAAAGAGATAACACATAACTGGAATTAGAAGTTCCAAAGAGAGAGGTGAGAAGAGAAAGCATTCCAGGCATGAGAGGCAGCAAAGGCAAGGAGATGGAAGATTAAATGTCATTGATAGGGAACAGCTAGTAGCTCAGATTAATTTATAGCATGCATTCAAATTAGTAAGATGTAATTAGCCTAGAAAGTTAGGCAGGAACCAGACTATAAAAGGGGAAAGGCGGCATGGCTGGGTGGATCACTCCAGATTTTGGGTTCCTACCAGTTAGTCTATGTTCTAAGGTCTAAGGTCTAAGGTCTGGGATCCTAGGGTGTGACTGCTCCCAAGAAAGGCAACATCCACAAGTAAACGCCTTTGAGTTACATGAAACTTACACTCACAAGTTGTATCTCTTAGAGGATGACTTCCCCACCCCTTCCCAGGTGCAAGATGCTTTTTAAGTCCTCAGCTCTAAGAGGAAGGAAAAAGAAAATAATGAAGTATCTTCTGTGTTGCAGACACCATACTAACCTTTTTACAAATGTTATTTTATTGAAACACATAATAACCCTTTAAGGTAGGTGCTATTCCAATCCCTTTGCAATTGAGGAAATTGATGAAGGTAGACTTTAAGGGACTTAACCAGAATCATGCAGATTCTAGGTGTCTGAAACTGGATTTGAACTCTGGTCATCCTGTCTTCAGGCTAAGTTATTTAGCTAGCTAGCTGCCTCTAACCCTAAAGCTTTAACTCAGGAGCCCCACCAATATATTTATCTTTCAGTAGATAGCCAGAAAGCATAATTAACTTAGAGCAAAATAATTTTCCAGAGTAGCCTAGTTAGTAGATTTAGATTAGGGGTTCTCAACTATTTTTGTCATGGACCCCACTGTCAGTCTGGTGAAGGTTATGGATCACTTCTCAGAATTATGTTATTAAATGAATACAGTAACATACATCAGATTACAAAGAAAACTAATTATCCTGAACTATAGTTATCGATTTCAAAACTCCCCAAATACCTGATATAGAGTTTTCCATTCAAAATTTAGGGACTATTTTCTGCCAAGAATACATATGGTCAATGGGAGAGTGAAAACCTATGCAGATTGAGAATGAGGACTCTTTCGTTTGGAGAATGCAGTTTCTACTTTTAGTGCTGACAGCTTTTCCTGATGTTTTCACTTGGGCCAGTCAAATTCATAGTTCTACTTCTTTGACATAATTTCCACACTTTTTAATTCTAGTGCATTCCCTTTGTTGATTACTTCCCATTTATCCTGTATGTAGGTGTTTGCATGTTGTCTCTGTAATTATATCATGAGCTTCTCAAGTTCAGGGACAATTTTTTTTGGTCTGATTTCCCACCTCTTAGCACATTGCCTCATACAAAATAGTCTCTTAATAAAATCTTATTGACTGACTGACTGACTGAGTGATTCAACTGAATTTCTCTGCCAGGACAATTCCAGGCTCATTAAGAGAGAACCAGAACGCTTCCCCTAGGATCATCAGGAATCCTTCCCAAAATCTGCTCACTTGAAGCTTTTGGAGCTGCCTAAAGCCACCACTAGAGCCACAAGCCAAGGTCATTCCAGTTTTTTGTTTTTAATTTTTCCAGAGCCACTCACACCTGGAGCATACTTTGTCCCATCAGTCCTTGCCCTTTTGTATACAAATGTTATACTGAAAGTATCACACCTTACTTTCCTTTGAAAGTCCCAGAGACCTATACATATCACTTCTCTGACTTTGATGAATGTCATTTTGTTTTGTTTTGTTCATTATTGTTCTTTGTTTGTTAATTTTTTGGGGAAGAACAGAGGGAATGAGGAGAGTAATGCCCCTCTTTTTTGTCAGGTAGACTCTGGAGCTCCCCAACTCCCTTTTCCTTCAGAATCTATCCTGAAAAGCAGCCTGAAAGCAAGTGTCTAGGGGCAAAGAAATGAAAGCTAAAGGAGTCCGTGAAGCCTCAAGCTTATGCTCCTAACAATGACAGAGGGTGGCAGCAGGAAAGAGATGTAAACACATGACACCTACATGGCCAGGCTTCTCACTGAGATGGTACCCCTCCAGATAAATTTAATTCTCTCTGGGGCATCTAGCTGCCATCCTGAAGGATAGCAATTTCAGGGCACATAGTGAGGGTGCTCTGTGAGCAAACCAGTCTCAGCCCCTGGGCACAGGAAAGTCTCCTTTCCTTTGGCAGACGTGTACTGCTTTCATGCATCATCCTATTACACTTAACCAGCAGGGTGGAGGCAGTTCCTAAAATACCACCTGGGGGCTGTTTTACTTTGTTCGGTAGGTAAGAAAGCCCCTTCCATTCTGACGCACTTGGCTGTGTCCCTTGCCATAATGAAGTGCTGCCCTGCATAAAGTATGAGCTTAGTCATCCATCCCTTTGCAGCTCTTAGCCTTGTGCTGTCACCCGAGGGGACCCTGAATGAGGCAACTATCTCTGAAAATACACAACTGCAAAAGAAACTCCAAGGCCTCCATGATGGTGATTAAAATAGAGGAGTCAGTGACGTTCTGTAGTGCTCAGCAACTTTTCTGAGCAATCCAGCAGGCATCATCATTGTGTGAATCCAGAGTCTCCCACCCTTCCCAGGCAGTATTCACTGGAGTAAATCCAGCTGACCTTGCTTTCCCCGGGGAGGGCTAGAGCTTCCTGCTTTCCTCTGGAGTTAGGTGTTTCACCTGCTCTTCTGAGGTTGGAAATCCTAGGCTGTCTGCCTGCTTCAGGTGCTGAAGGGCCAAATGACCTTCACCCTTTAACAGGACCTGCTGGTTGTTTGTCTCTGAGATTACCCTGAGGAGGACTTTGAAGAGGCATTTCCATCAGAATCTGTTTGCTGTTACCCAGGGCATGCTAAACATCATCCTCAAACCCATGCACAGCTTGGAGCTGGAACCTGCAGGTGTTTAGCAAAGCAACAGGAGAACGTGGAGTTAAGTGGGGCAACCACAAGCCATATGGACAAAGGAATTACTACAAGGGAGTTCTGAAGCACAGATTAAAGACATTTGGTTGCAAGAAAGCAGCCAGTCTAGCCTGGTGTTCAACCATAAGGCAGAGGGGAAAAGAGTGGAGGAGCAGGAAGAATGTACTCAGAGTGAAGCGGCCATTGCCTAAGATTAGGCTGGAGTGGAAAAGTCCCTGTGCATTTGGGTTTTGAGAGAAAAGCTAGTCTGCTCCCAAAATACAATTCTCCTATAGCCCTGTGGCAGTTTTGGTTTGACTTTGACCTAGTTGATTCTTGCTGCATGGGCTCAGGAAGGAGCACAGATGCTTAACTCAGACTCCTTCTGAACTAGGTAGTCTGATTTTAAAATACTTGGCATTAATACGTATTTAAGGGTCTGTTCTTTTCTTTACCAAATAGGTATGTTGTAGGCAATGTTATCACACACATGGTGAAAGGAAAAGAAGGACAAGAGAATAAGCATTTATGTAATACCCATAGTGTGCCAGGCACTGTACTAGGTGCCTTACAAATATTATTTTGTTTGATCCCCAAAACAACCCTATGAGGTAGATCTTATTATTATCTTAATTTTACAGTTAAGGAAACTTAAGCAGGAAGAGATCAAGTGGCTTGCTCAGGGCCACACAGCTAGTAAGTGTCTGAAGCTGAATTTGAACTCAGGTCTTCCTGACTCCAGGCCAAAAGCTCAATCTACTTCACCTCTCCCCTTAATAAGCCATCCCACAGGAGGCTATGGGGGGGGGGCTTTTTTGTTATTTGTTTGTTTGTTTTTTAATGTATTCATTTATTTGTAGTTTTCAACATTCACTTGATTTTGATTTCTAAATTTTCTCCTCCTTTCTCCCCTTCCCCCTCCCCAAGACAGCATGCAATCTGATATAGGCTCTACATATACATGCATATTAAACATATTTTCACATTAGTTATGTTGTAAAGAAGAATTAGAAGCAATGGGAGGAACCATGAGAAAACAGAAACAAAACAAAACAAAAATAGAGGAAATGGTATGCTTCAATCTGCATTCAGACTTATTTGTTTTTAAGGAGTATGAATACATAGGATGTTTGACTAGTTCATATGTGTGTATGTATTGGCCCATTGGCTTTAAAGAACCCTTCATGCCCAGCCCCTTCACTATTGAGATCCTTCCCTGCCCTCTTAAGTTTTCCTTAGGACCTGAGCCCCTTGCCTTTTTATTGGTAAGTAATCCATTCAACCAAAAACCACCCTTACCTCAGGGCGGGATGATTTGGTATCCAGCTTTGGCTATGACTATCCCCTGAATGACTTTAGAGAAAAAAAAAGGGGGAGGGGAATGGACTGCATTTTAAGCTCCTTATAAGTCCTTTGTTAAACCAAATCTCTCACACCATTCTCCACTTGAGAACAATCTATCCCAGTGGGGTCCTCTCCCCCACCTGAGTTGTTTCTTTTCATGAGCAGGTACTGAATTATCCAATTTCTCTTCTCCACAGTCCATGCTGTTCCTAAGTATTGCACAAAATTCCCCTTGGCATACCTGACCTCTATCTTAAAGTTATAAATGTTGGATAAAAGGTCTGCAGCACATGTACCTCCCAAGATTCCTCTTAGAGAATCAAGAAAAGTCAGGGTGTGGGAATCCCCTGTCCCAAAGGGAGGCACTACCCATTTCCCTAACGAATAGTTGAACTAGGTCCAGAGGAGCTTGCCCTAAACTTTATATTCTTTGGTTTCCTTCCTCCTTGACTTCATAAGCAGAGATAGAAGGGATGCCCCACTCTATCTCTCCGCCTCTGTTTCTTTTCTCTCTCTCTCTCTCTCTCTCTTCTCTCTCTCTCCTCTCTCTCTCTCTCTCTCTCTCTTTGTGTGTGTGTGTGTGTGTAAGAGAGAGAAAAGACTCTTCTCAAATAGAAAGCCCTGCATCTGTTTACTCATTTTAAATTTAAACATGAGCTCCATGAAGGCAAGGAACTATACCTCATTAAAACTCAATATGTCCTCCAGCAAGTTGTTTATTGCTATAGACACAATAGACTTTTAATAAATCAAAGTTGAATGAATGTATGAATGAAGCCCTTCCTCTAGCTTATAACTTTGTTACAAGCTTTATTTGATACTAGGTTCTTGAATAGATTTGGAATAAAAAATATTTAATTTAGAGACCTGACTAGCTGTGTGACTTTAGCCCCGCTGAACCTAAGAAGCCTCATGTGAAAAATGAAGACAATTGGTTGTGCAATCTACCTCAGAGGCTGCTGTGAGAAAAGTGTTTGCTATGCCATATATGAAAATTATCATTATTTACTACTCACTTAAAAAAGCATTTATTAAATACCTACTATACACCAGGAACTATGCTAAGCTCTAGGGATACAAAACAAGTTAAAAAAGCATAACTACTCAAACATAAACCAGGTGTAGACTAACATCTCACACTGTGTACCAAGATATGGTCAAAATGGATACATGATTTAGACATATGGGGTGGCACTATAAGCAAATTAGAAGAGCAAAGAGTAGTCTACCTGTCAGATCTGGGGAGAAGGGAAAAATTCATGACCAAACAAGACCAAACATTATGAAATATGAAATATATAATTTTGATTATATTAAATTAAAAAGCTTTTGCATAAACAAAACCAATGCAACCAAGATTAGAAGGAAAGTAGAAAACTGGGAAACAATTTTTACAGCAAGTATCTCTCATAAAGGCCTCATTTCTCAAATATGTAGAGAACTGAGTCACAATTTATAAGAATACAAGTCATTCCCCAATTGACAAATGGTCAAAGGATATGAAGAAGCAGTTTCAGATGAAGAAATTAAAGCTATCTATAGTCATATGAAAAAATGCTCTAAATCACTTTTGATTAGAGAAATGCAAATTAAAACAATTCTGTGGTACCACCTCACACCTGTTAAGATTGCTAATGTGAAGAAAAATCAAAATGATAAATGTTGGAGAGGGTGTGGGAAAATTGGGGCACTAATGCATTGTTGGTGGAGTTGTAAATTGATCCAACCATTCTGGAGAGCAATTTGGAACTATGCTTAAAGAGCAATCTTATCCAGCAATACCACTGTCAGGTCTGTATCCCAAAGAGATCATAAAAAAGAGAAAAGGACCTACATGTACAAAAATATTTATAGCAGTCTTTTTTGTGGTGGCAAAATATTGGAAATTGAGGGGATGCTCATCAATTGGGGAATGGCTGAACAAGTTGTGGTATATGAATTATACGGAATTCTGTTGTATAACAAGAAAAGATGGGCAGATTGTGGAAAAATCTGAAATGATTTGTCCAAACTGATACAAAATGAAATGAGCAAAACCAGGAAATCATTGTACACAGCGTCAGCAACATTGTATGATGATCAACTATGAATGACTTAGATCTTTTCTGCAACACAGTGATCCAACATAAGTACAAAGGACCCATAATGGAAAATGCTATCCATATCCAGATAGAGAACTGATGGACTCTGAATGCAGATTGAAGCAAACCTTTTTCACTTACTTTATTCTTTTCTTTTTTTTCCTTTTGATCTGTTTCTTCTTTCAGAACTGTGACTAATATGGAAACATGTTTTACATAATTGCACATTTGTAACCTATATCAAATTGCCTACCATTTTAGGAAGAGGGGAGGGGAGGAAGGGAAGAAGAAAAATCTGGAACTCAAAATCTTGTAAAAAATGAATGCTTAAAATTTTCTTGACATACAATTGGGAAAAAATAGAATACCATTTTGAAAAAGCATACCTACTCTCACAAAACTCAAAGTCTAATTAGGGTGACAACATATAAACAACAATCCCTTTGAATCGATACAGTTACTAACTTTGATCTTTATTAAATTAACTTGTCTTCTTTCAAGGATTTTTCATGATTTTAAAAAATATTTATATTTAGTTTTTTACATTTTGTTAAAAGAACTTATCAAGAATTAAGCAGTATTGGCCACATCTCAGGAATGATCAGCAAAGACATATCAGAGATAGGCCACCATACTTTAATGCAAGGATGACCTAATTTGTAGAAGAACATACTGGCATATGTATGATTTGAGTGGTGATGAGAAAAACCCTATTGACCCCAAATAACTCTTCTATTGACCTTGACTTGATACCTGAAATTCATATACAAGGTATACCAAAAATTCTTAGTAGAGTTTTAAGTTGTAAAAGCTATACATAAATGAAATACGTTAAACTATATTAGAAGTAAATATGATTTGAATTCGTTTATCCAACTGACCAGTAGGTCATTATCAGAGAAAAATATTCTGAGTGCCACAGATCCAGAAAATTCTTAAAAGAAAGGAGACCTAGAAATTTCTGATACATGTAAGGTTGTTTCTTAGTAAGGAAGACCAGGTAGAAGTATGAAATGAAGAGACCGTGTCTTCTAGGAGGAAATATGGAAACGATGGAGTTGGTTAGGGTAAATATGTCCTATTCCACAGTTTTTCCTAAGGCTAGGCCAGATGATAGCCTATGTCTGTTTCTGAGAGCTTTCCAAGGAAATGTGTTACTGTTTTCTTTCCTCCCTTTCTATGAAACTACAGATATAATATGTTATTCACTTTTGCTCTGTTCTTTCCTATTCATACCTCACCGGATTTTAACTCAGGTAATCACATATTACAGGAATTCTCTTTCTCTATTTTCCTCTCATTTCTGAATCTTGTCTAATTACCTCTCCTCTCTCTAAATCTTTCCTCTCTATAATCCATTTTCCAGTCCCCCTCACTTCAATGACCTTAGTCATAACTGAGGAGCACAAAATTAATGCTAGTGATATATATCTGTAAAAAGAAAATTCAATCACTAAGCTTTGAAGTGATATGACAAAATAGACTGGGTCTCAATATCTTCACCTGTAAAATGAGGTGGGATAACCCAGCTGATCTGAAAATTCTTATTCACTTCAAAATTACATTATATATTATTCCTGACCCCTTCATGGTTGAAGAAAACACACATGTTTTCTTTAGAGCAAACAACTGGATCTGTCTTAACTCCTCGAGACCCAGAAAGTCTCTATCTCAGAAAAGAGCAAATTGATGGTTCTCAGAGAAAAAGAGAGGTAGCTTTATATAAGCTTATTCTGCAGAAGTTTAGCACTGAAGCAGATGTTTTCTCAGAGCCCTTCCTGGTCTTATAACCAGACCTACAGAAGTTTAACTTGCCTGCCTGCCTGCCTGAATAGCTGCTTGCTGAGAATAGCATACTTTACAAGCTCTATACTTCAGAAATCAATCAATAAACATTTATTAACTGCCTATTATATAACACACACTGATTTAGGGACTAGGAATTCAAAGAAATGCACAAATGAAAACAACAATGTTCTTCAAGTAGCTTATGTTCTATCAGGGGAAAAATACATATATAGACATATAAAATAAATACAAGGTAATTTGGATGAAGACATAACTAGCAGCTGGGGGAGATCTGAAAAGCCTCATGCAGGAGATGTCTGAATTCAATTTTGAGGGACAGCAGATATTCTAAGGGGCAGATGTAAAGATGAAGTGTATTCTAGGAAAGGGACATGGAGATGGAAGATGAAATATCATGGAGAAACAGCATGTAAATGGGAGTAATATAATAAGGTTATAAAGGTACTTTGGGACCAGGTGATGAAGGGCCTTAAATGCCAAATGCAAAGATAATTTATTGAGTAGGGGAGTAATGACATTGTCATACCTACTAGGAAAATCACGTTAGCCGCTTTGTGGAGTATGGATTAGAGCAGGGAGAATTGAGGCAGAGAGACCAATGGTGAGGACCTGAACTAGAATGGTGGTTATATGAATGGAGAAAAGAGAATGGATGTGTGAGATGTTGTTGAGGCAGAAACAACAAGATTTGCCAACTGTTTGGCTATATGGGAT
This sequence comes from Phascolarctos cinereus, assembly GCF_003287225.1. Lineage (NCBI taxonomy): Eukaryota > Metazoa > Chordata > Mammalia > Diprotodontia > Phascolarctidae > Phascolarctos > Phascolarctos cinereus. The sequence goes on along the minus strand of NW_027555847.1, from coordinate 345,976,521 downwards.
GGATGAAAATTAATTGAGGATAACACCAAGGTTGGGAACTACGGCTAATGAAAAGATAGTGGTGCCCTGAGCAGACTGGATCTACCTTGTCTGGGAAAAACAACCAGCTGGACTTTGACTTGTGTCTAGCCTTGCCTGCCTGCTACAACTTAGATAGACCCTATTCTCATAAATGGTTGCCCGCCCAATGTTTGTTTGTTTTTTGGTTGTCTTCTTCTTCATGTCTTCTTCTTCATGATGTCATTTGGGGTTTTCTTGATAAAAGATACTGGAGTGGCTTCCTTCTCCAGATAATTTTACTGAGGAAACTGAGGCAAATAGAGTTAAGTAACTTGCCCAGGATCACACAGCTAGTGGATGTCTGAAACTAGATTTGAACTCATGAAGATGAGTCTTCCTGATTCCAAGCTTAGCATTCCATCCACTGAGCCACCTAGCTGAAATTTTTTTTACCTTTTTATTTATTTTTTAATAATTTATTTTAATTTATCAACAATCACTTCCATAAGCTTTTCAGTTTTAAATTTTTCTCTGCCTCCCTCCCTACCTCCCTCCCCATTGGGAGGCATGCAATTTAATATAGGCTCTACATATACGTTCTTGTTAAACATATTTTCATATTAGTGATATTGTAAGTAAGATTTAGAACTAATAGGAGGGGGCAGCTAGGTGGCGCAGTGGATAGAGCACCGGCCCTGAAGTCAGGAGGTTCTGAGTTCAAATCACTTGACACTTACTAGCTGTGTGACCCTGGGCAAGTCACTTAACCCCAACTGCAAAAAATATTAAAAAAGAACTAATAGGAGGAACCACCAGAAAGAGGAACCAAAACACAACAGAAGAAAACAATACTATGATCTGCATTCAAACTCCATAGTTTTTTCTTTGGATGTGGATACCATTTTCCATCATGAGGCTTTTGGAAATGTCTTATATCTTTGTATTGCTGAGAGAGATTAAGTCTATCAAAGTCAATCATCCCTCAATGTGGCTGTTACTGTGTACAACATTTTCCTGGTTCTGCTCACTTTACTCAGCATCAAACCATACAAGTCTTTCCAAGTTTATCGGAAGTCTGCCTATTCATCATTTCATATAGCACAATAGTATCCCATTACATTCATTTTTCACATTCACAATTATGATTACTATTGTCTTTCTCTCCATCCTTCCCCCCATTTATGCTTTTCTTTCTCCTTTCTCCTTTTCCCTCCTTACTAATGTTTTGCTTTTGACCACCACCTCTCTCAGTCCCACCTCTGTTCTATTAGCCCCCTCCCTTTTCTTTCCTCTTTCCCCTCCTACTGCCTATAGGGCACGTTAGATTTCTATGTCTAACTGATTGTTATTCCCTTCTTGAGCCAAATCTGATGAAAGTAAGGTTCAAACAATGCTTATCTCCCTTTTTCCCCTCTGTTGTAATAGGTTTTTGTGCCTTTTCCTGTGATGTAATTTACCCTTGTGTGCCTCCGCCTTTCCTTTTTTCTCAGTACATTTTCCTAGTTAGATCAGAATAATTCACTTACTTGGATTTATTTAACCCACTTGATTAGATTTTTTTCGTCAGTACATCAAAGTCAATTTATAACCACCCCATTTATGTATACCCCTTAAATATGGTATAATAACAATACAATTCGCAATAGTTACAAGTGTCATTTTCCCTTGTAGGGAAGTAAACAGTTTGCCCTTATTAATAACATGTTGTTTCTTTTTGTCCTGTTTACCTTTTTATGTCTTTCTTGAGTCTTCTATTTGAAGATCAAATTTTCTGTTGAGCTCTGGTCTTTTTATCAGGAAGGTATGGAAGTCCCCTATTTTGTTGAATATCCATCTCCTCCCCTGAAAGATCATGCTCATTTTCACTGGGTTGTAATCCAAGCTCCTTTGCCTTACGGAATATCATGTTCCGCACCCTATTGTGTAATCCTGACTGTGGTTCCATGATATTTAAATTATTTCTTTCTGGCTGCTTGCAGTATTTTCTCTTTGACCTGGTAATTTTGGAATTTGGCTACTATATTCCTTGGTGGTGTTTCCAATTTGGAATCTCTTTCAGGAGGGATTGGTGAATTCTTTCTATGGCTATTTTACCCTCTAGTTCTAGGACCTCAGGGCAGTTTTCCTTTATGATTTCCTGAAAGATATTGTACAGGCTCTTTTTTTCCATCATGATTTTCAGGTAGATCAATAATTTTTAAATTGTCTCTCCTGGATCTATTTTCCAGGTCAATTGTTTTACTAATGAGGCATTTTATGTTTTCATCTATTTTTTCATTATTTTGTTTTTGTTTGACTGATTCTTGCTCTCTCATAGAGTTATTAGCTTCCATTTGCTCAATTCTAATTTTTAACAATTTATTTTCTTTTATTAGATTTTGTACCTCCTTCCCCATTTGGCCAATTGTATATTTTAGGGACTTGTTTTCTTCAGTGTACTTTTTTTTCCAGTTGTCCAATTGTATTTTTTAAGGACTTGTTTTCTACAGTTAATTTTTGTCCTTCCTTTTCCAAGCTATTAACTCTCTCTTGCATACCTCTCATTTCTTTCCCCATTTTTTCTTCTACCTTTCTCATTTGACTTTTAAAATCCTTCTTGAGCTCTTCTAAGAAGACTTTTGGGCTTCAGACCAGTTCACATGCCCTTTTGAGATTCCAGATGTGGGTTTGTTGACAATGTTGTCCTCTTCAGAATTGCTGTCTTGATCTTCACTCTTCCTATAATAAGAATCTATCATACGTTTCTTTTTGCTCATGGTGTTTGCTTATTTCCTGGCCTTTAAAGAGATCGGACTCTCCTGCTGGGGAGCAGAGGGCAAACTTCTTGTGTTGGGAGCCTAGGGCCTGTTTGATGGCTTTGTGTTCTGGGGCCTCCAATGTTGGCAGTTGGAGGATTTAGGATTCTGGCAGCTTACCTGGTGTTGGGCTGGAATCAGCAACACCGAACTCTAGGGGTAAGATTGGGTAGTGTGGCTCCTTCCTTTTGCTTTCTTCAATTCCTTTCAGATGGATGTTGTAGGGTGTTTATCCACCTGGGGTCCCTTGGAGCACTGCTTCCCTTAGTTTTGTTGAGGCACTGGGAGAGCCAGTTGCTGTAGAATGCTGAGGCACTTGGTGGTATTCTTATCTGGTTTCCGCATTTCCCCTGCTCCCAATGAGGCACTCAGCAGTCCAGGTGTTGGTGTTTGCCTGCTCCACCACCTGGGCTTCAGGATCTCTTCCTAGTATGCTCAGGTGGGGCTTTCCACTAGCTTGCTGGGATGCCTCCCATTCTGTACTGCTCCTCTTCCCCCCAAGTTAAGAGGGGCCTTTCCAGTTAATCCCTCAAGCTACCTGGGCTACTGGACTGCTGCAACCCATCTCTCTTCTGGTTCAGCTGTTCCAGGTTTTTCCTGGGGTGATATTTTCTGGGCTTTCAGGGGTTAATAGGGAAGGGTAAGAGAAACTCACCTCTTACTCCGCCATCTTGGTGTGAGTTCATGTTATTTCCTTTTTGAGCCAAATCTGATGAGAGTAAGACTACCCGCACTCTCCCCCCCCCCAATGTCTATACAAAATGCCATTTCATAGGACTACTCAGAACTGGAAGTTTTGAGATCATCTGGTCTGATATCCTCATTGAATGTGGTATTATAATAACCAAATCTGGATCCTAAGAGCTATGAGAAGTCTGAGGTGTGATCTCTTCAGAAAGGCAGAAGGCTATTAGTATGGATTAGTGCATAAGCTGTCAGAATTGAAATCTTAGTGAGTTTTAAATATTTTTGTAAAATTTTCTTTAATCTGTTACACAGAAAGGCTTTATGACTAGAAGAGGAAAGTAGAGATACATCTGGGGGGGAAAAAGTATCATTTTGAAAACAGCCAATGATGGGAGCAGCAGCTGCCTCTTTTCCTGCCTTCTGAGGGTGGGGAAAAATTGTAGCAATGGTGTCAGTGGGCCATGCTGAGTGATTTACAACTGCTCAATGGCACTGAAGTCTGTGACTTCAGTGTCTGGGACCAAGTCTGCTGCCTCTGCTCAGGTCACTGTAGCTTCCTCTTTGTCCTCCGCTATTGCCTAGGCTGCAGGTGGCCACAGGCCTCGGAATCTCAGGGGCATTGATATAGTAGGATAATCCTTATCTGAGCACCCCCAGGGCTTGGGAGGCATGGGCGAGTAGTGCAATGGTGGCATGACTACAATGTGAGCCCATCTATAATTGGCAGGTGGTGAAACTTCTGATGAAGCCCTGCTTTGCCTTCTTCAATACAAGGTTCTAAAAGGCATATACATTCTGATCTGCAAAGGAATGAGTTTGTAGACCATCATCTTGTTGAAATACTCTCTAGGTCCCTGAGCATTACCATCTGTGCTACCACTATGCCCTCTGGCCACTGGGCCTTGTCCTCTAACCTGCATCTGAATCTTCCTAGATATTCAGTCTTCCTGTATGAGAATGGGAGCTCCCTGAGAGTGGGAAAGTATTGCTTTTCTATTTGTGCCTCCAGATCTCAGCACAATCATCAGCATATAACAAGTGCTTAATAAATGCTTTGTTATTTATTCATTTATCCATTCACCTAAAAACAACACATCAATAAAAATGTTTTTAATATTTATCTTTCATTTAATTGAAGAAACTTATTGTTTAATTAGGAAGACATAGCAAACATATAAAGCATTAGTGAAGGGCTGATTGATGTGGTACCAAGTAGGTGTTAAATAGGAGTTCAGAAAATATACAAATTAGTATGAGTTGAAGGAAGATTCCAGATTTAGCCCTGGAAGGGAACTTAGAGGTCACTGAGTCTACTTTAACACTCCAGTTTTCCAGAGGACGAAACTGAAGCACAGAGAAGTGAGTCTCTGATAAGCATCAGAAGCAGAAAATGAACCCAGGTCCCAGGACTCCATATCCAGGGCTTCATCATGTGACCTTTTCAGAAACAAGTACATTGACAGGCATTTTACTTGAGCCTTGCATGGAAGAAAGAACGTGATTTGGACAGAGGGAATAAAGGACAGGTTAACAAAATAGGTAGAGGAATTTGGATAATTTTGGATAAAATTACTTGGACAAATCATTTCCCCTCTGCCTGAGTTTCCTGATCCGATTAATGAGGACATTGACCTTGATCAGATTTTTGCATATGTCATGGACCCCTCTGGCAGCCTGGTGAAACACATAGGCTCCTCACAGTTACTTTTTAAATCTATAACTGAAGGAAATGCTAATTTTTATTTCAAGATTAGTAAAAATAATATAGCTCCCATGCAAGTGCACCTTCTGAAAACTATCAATGGATGCCTTGGAGATCCCTGGATCCCAGAGGAGCCCCTGACTTGCATGACCTCAAAGGTCCCTTTCACGTCTAACATTCTGTGTTCCCAATAGTGGCTTTGTTTTGTTGATGTGCGTGCTCTTTAGACCCTGGCAACCTTGAAGAAATAAAACATTACATAAGCACTATGTACCCTGAAGTGGTTTTAAATCAATTCCTAAAGTGTAGTCAATAATTTTTCCAGAAAAGATCAACTATGTTTTGGTGTAAAAGTTTTTAAAATAGCAAAATTTGTATGTTAAAGTACTATTCTTTTTTTTCCCCAGACTATTTTAAAGGTTATATTTAAGTAAGAAATAACTCTGTGAAGCCCCTTCAACAAGAGCAAGCCACTTAAAATAAATGCTTATTGACTGACTGACTTACAACTCCTGATATCTCAATATTGCTATTTGTGAAATGGGCACAATATCTGACTCTGACTTTCATTGCTAATCCCTAGATATATAAATGATAGTGAATACTGTCTTAACATCTATATTCTTTTTATTCCCCACTTTCCTCTCTTAGTTGCCAGACTTGGAGGCTTCTCCAAAGAGGTTTCCTGTTTTTTGTCATTTTACACCCATTATCTTGTTCCCTAGTTATCTTGACAAGTTCCCTTCTCACAGCTCTGAGACAGGAGGCTGAGATAATGAGTCTAGGCTGTGTTTGGAAAGTACCAGAAATGCTCAAAAACAGCTACCATTTGAAAAGGTCGAGTTGTGTGCTTCAATTTACTGGCACTCTACAGTGTGGGCCAGGCAGCTTAACTTACTCTTACCTCCAATCTGATTCTATCCCCCGGTGGAAGTTGCATTCAGATCTAGAGAAGAATTACCTTAAATGAAGCTAGTTATCCACATGGTGGTTGGTCAACATATAGTTTCACCCTCTTAAAAAAAATAGACAGAATGTAAGTTTCTTGAAGGCAGGGACTACTTTTCATTTCTGTTTTTGTATCTCCTCCCTTCCCACCTCCCCTATTCCCCACAATGCCTATCACAGTGCTTTGAACACAGACCAGGTCCAATAATATCTTGATGGATTGGATTGGAAGATGAGAAAAGAGCTGAAAATTAGATACCATACCTTTGCTCTTTAGCAGAATTCTCTTTGGATAGATGCATGCCTCATAGAGCTGTGAACTGTAGAGACAGGACTGTTGTCTAGGAAGTTGCTGTTTATGGGTAAGATAAATATTTTCCCTCTTGGTAGCTTTAAAGAATCAGCCTTTGGGGCAATTATTTCTGAAATTAGTAGTATATCTAAAATACACAGTAAATTCTTGGTGAAAGAATTAGTGGATGAATAAAATGATATATAGATTAAAAATCATCTTTTTTATAAAAAAATTGAGGAAGCTAATATGAATGCACATGGAAAGTATATATGAATGCAAACACCCTGATATGTATTCTTGTGCCACTATGGGATCTACTGAGGAGAGTTGTTTTTATTTGAGTTCAGTTTGTCTGCCTGTGTCAGAATAATGAGATCCTAAGCAATTATCTTTAATGTCTGATGGTAAATTTGAAGGAAAAAAAAAAGAGCAATGTTCTAATGTAGTCCACTAGGCAGAAGAGATTATTCATTGTTATGAATAAACAAAACTTTTTAAGAGGATGTTGAGATAGAAAGATGGTATTTTTTGTTCCTCATGTTACTAGAAACTGAGCTTTAACTTTTTGGTCAGAAGTGATAACAATTTGCACATTAAAAAAGGAAGATTTAAAGGCATGGGAAGGCCCATAAGAGTGTCATCACTTTCAGGGTTCATTTTAAAAATAGTTTTTAGTCTGTTCCAAAGATATGGTAACTGTGAGAATCCTGACTGTGCTCCAGCAGTTATCAAGTCTTTCAGTCCATTAATAAACATTTACTTGAACTGCCTTTTAATAGTAGGAAAAACAGCTTTCTCTGTAACACTGCTACAAGTTCACCACTCACAATCTAGGGCTCTGAAGAGGCCCCCTCAAGCAGAAGTCTCTGGAGTACATACCAATGTCCAAAAGAACTAAAGATGACTCTCAGGGTCACCTTCTAACTCTTTGCAAAGATTCATCTTCAGTTAGTCCCATATGCAGATTCCAAAAGTGCCCTTAGCAGCTTGGCAACATGCCCAGAAACAGCATAATAATCAGATGTGCCTTTTTCAAAACTCAAAAGGAACCTTAGGAAGAAACATATACAGTCAGAGTCATGAAATGCTTTTCTGTCCCTGGTGCTCTCCAAATGTCAGGGGTTTCATTGACTGTGGCAGGAGAGCTGATACAAGTATACTATGCAGACACTTCTCAATTATTCAGGTTCTGATGGGTAAGCAAGGGCACTGATGCCACTAACAATAGATAAATGACAAAATAGTCAAATGAGGAAATAATTCATAGCATATATAAACAGTGACAGCATACTTACAGTATTCTATAAATAATATGTTTTCAGAGTCTCTCTATCTCCATAAGCACTTGCTTTTTTTTTTTCATTAAAAAAGTATGTATAGTAACCCCTTTATCACATTTGGGGCTGCCACAAAAAACAAAAACAAAAAACCAAACTAACCCAGGTTCAAGGTACGTATTAGCCCCACATCTAATATAAAACCATGCCTACGAGCTTCTATCAAATATTCTTATTGGCACTACTCAGTCAGGAACACAATTAGTTTAAAGTAAAATTACTGAAATAGCAGTTTTTTTAAAAATGGAGCCCATTCTTCTGAACATACACAAACCAACAGTCCAAAGAGTATTGACCTGCTTAGGAAAAAGATTTAAACAAACAGAGACTCAGAGACCTAAGGAACATGGGTGACCAGGATATGTGTGAAAGGACAACTCGTATTTCTGACAATAAAAGATATTGATATCTTCTGCTGCTGTTATATTTTTTATGTATGATCTGTCAGACATTGTTCCTCGATATTGTCTTGGAACACTGTAACTTCTGGGTGGTGTTCTGCTTGTCTTAAAACTATAAAGTTACTTTTTCCTTCCACTTTCTGGACTTCAACTCTTTGGAACACCAACTGAGAGTCTCTCTTCCAATCTATTTGGTTATAGTGACTAGAAAACTTCTCCTTGAAAAGGTAGACTGACAGCTCTTTTACACAGCTAAGGCTAAAAGTCCCCATACTAAAGTAATGATTATAGTCCTTTGGGCTAATATGAAGTCTAACTTGAATTCACTAGATTTGGGGTTGGATCTCAGTCCTTTTCTCAGACAGATCTGATTTAAAATTATATATATCCAAGAGCATTAGGGCTTGGTAGGCAAATTAATTTCAGCCTGAACAAAGAGACAAGGTCACTGTCCTCCAACCACTTGACTTATATTCCTGCCTTTAATGTTTCTTTCATGGCCAAAAGCATAGTGATTTCCAGTGTTCTTTCTGGACAGGTAAAAAATAAACTACACCTTTCTCTTCTTTTTCTTTTATTTTGTTTTTTCTCTGTGAATTTACCTTTCATTTACAAATAGTGGGAAAATGAATGAAAAGGATTTGCTAAGTATTTGAGATACAGATAGAAAAGGGAAGATAGTCCTTTATTTCAATAGTCTGCTATGGGAAATCAAAAACATTTAGGAGATATTTCTAGAATATTCCATAATCCTATAATTCTGGGAAACCTAGGCATTTTTCTAGAATGAGAAGTGGAAACTGGATGAGGCAGAATATGTATATGGTAGCATAGCAAGGAGATAGATTGCAGCATGGTGGGTCTTGATGTGCCTAGATATGGAGAATTCTTGCCAAGCAATGATCAGAACTCCAGGGTAGGAGCTGTAGTTCTAGGTCTAAGTGAAAAGGCAGAACATGGCAGGAAAAAAAAAGAAGAAAGAAAGAAAAACAGATCAAGTAAGCAAATGAGAATTTATAGCCTTGGAATTTGGGACTGGAGTGTTAAAGTGCAAGAAGGCTGAATCTGGAGTCAGAGAACCTGATTTTGAATGTCTGCTCTCCTATGTCTATTTTTGTGACCCTCAGAAAGCCATTTATCCTTTTTGACTCAGTTTTTTCATTTGTTAAAGAAGAGAACTAAATTGGATGACTTCTGAGGCCCCTTCTAGCTCTAAATTTATTATTTAATGTCAGTTCAGTTTCACTGAATTTCCTTTGATCACAAAGGAATTTTAGATTTGGATTTAAATTTGTTTTTGACATTGTCAACACAAATATTGATTATTTAAATTAAGTAATCACGTGACAAACAAGTAGGCTACTGTGAGAATGCTATTGTAAAATGAATGACATCATGATAAGGCAAGCCAATGTTGTCATATATAATCAGATAATTCACTTTCTTTGATAGGGAATATTTTAATTCTGAAAAAACAACATTCAAATTCACATGCAAAAAAAAATGTGATAAGATATTAAATACTGGGATTACCCACAAATGCTGCATTTTTGGATCCCATTTTTTTGCCTTAATGTAGCCCCTCTTTGTTTTGATGGCTCACGTCCATTTAAGTCCATTAATTGAGGAAAAAAAATCACCAAAGTTTTTAACTTCATTGTTAATTTGTGTTCAGAAGAATAAATAATTTCTATAAGTCATTTTAAAATTCATGTAAAATACCCTGCATTCTGATTTCCTGAAAATGACTATTCCTGTGGCATGTCCCTTTAGACAATGGAATAAAAAACAAAACACCAAATATGCTATGATTATTACATTTATTCAAAATCTTGCATAAATTAGTCAGATTAACTGGAAAAAGTTTCTAGTTTCTGTCAACAATGCATTTAGCCAGACTTTCTTTTTAAAATAATGATTCTGCTTAAGGTCTCCAAATAAGTAATTTCTATTTTCTTAGACTACCATAATGGGATTATCTGTTTCACCAAGAGTGAAGTTTATTTTGTGTTTGGCAGAAAAGTATCACATTCTGCTATTCTCCTTGCTATTTTCAGAGTCATGATAACATGATTTAATAGGAAGATATGGATAGCTAATTTTTTAAAAAAAATGTGTTAAATTAAATGCCGTTATTTGGGCAAACAATTTATTTTTTTCCCCAAATTTTATTCAATATGAAACTTATCTCTCCAGTTTTTATTGAGGAGGTTGACCACGTCCATGACCAAATCCAACTTTAAATTGGAATTCAGTTGCTGACCCAGCCCCAGCCTCAGCCTTCTTGTCAGCACCAGGGGGAGTAGCACTTCGTCTGTATGTGTCTCTGTCAGCTTCACCTCGAGTAAGCCGGGCAGGTCGCTCGCCCTCCAGACCTTTGGGCCTTGTTGGCCTTCCTGTCTCGGGATGACTTCTGCGGAGTGTGGCAGTCACGATCTCAGGGGGCAGGTGAAGGTAATCCCGGAGGTACTGAATGCCCTCATTGGTGAGGTACCAGTAGAAATGCCTCCATGCAAACTGCTCCTTAACATAGCCACAGGACTTTACAGACTGCATGGCCTTCATGACATGGAGATTGGGAACATTCTTGTCTGCCAGCTCAGGGTGCTTTGGCATGTGGACATCCTTCTTGGCTACCATTACTCCCTCCTTAAAGAGGAGTTCACCGATGGCAATACGGTCCTTCTTGGGCATCAACATCTTGGCGGCTGCTACGGATGCTGGTCTACATGGAGCCTAGGATAGAAAGGTGGGCAAACAATTTAACTATAATACAAAGTCACACACATTGTGCCAAATATAAAATGGATAAGTCGAGACTCCTGTGGCATTGGATGTACAATCTCCAAGAAGTTCTAGCCATAGCAAGGGTAAGCTTTTCATGAGTTTTCATTTCTTCCTTCATGTTTTCCTCCTCAAAAAGTGGGAGAAAAGTTTTCCAAGAAACTGATAACTGATAGAAAAAGTTTGCCTCCCCTGAAAACAACTTAATATTTTCCATTTTTTTTAATCTCAAGGTGGTAATAGATCAGTTTGTACTGAATTAATAAATTTTTCTATGAAATACAGTACAAATAATTTGTGTTGATTGAGGAGGTTGACATTGGCTCAAACTTAAAATGTTTCCAAGAATCATGAGATTTCAGGGTTAAAAAGAATGTTATAGCAGAGCTATCCTTAGTGTGGGGTAACTGGAGATTTCTATTAAGATACTGATTGCTATGCTGAAACTTCAAATCTAATTTCCATGCAGAGTTCCTAGTTTTTCCCTTAAGATCCAAGCAGGGGGCTGAGTCAAGATGGAAGAATAAAGGCACGAACTCACATAAGCTTTCCAAAATTACCCCCCCCAAAAAAAAACATTAAAAAACCCTCAACATGAATTCTGAAGTGGCAGAACCAACAAAAAGATGGGGTGAAATAATTTTCTGTCCCAAGACAACTTAGAAGATTGGAAAGAAAGGTCTATTTCTCTGGGGTGGGAGTGGAGTGCAGTCCAGTGCAAGCCATGCTCTTCAAGCCAACCTTCATAACAACTTAATCAGCAGCAGAGGCTTCTGGAGCTCCCAACCCACAGAAGGTAAGAGGGTCAGAAACATATTACTGGGGACCCTTTGCTGGCATTGGGAGCAAGATTCTGTTGCATTGTCCATATGTGGATCTTGGTCTTAGCCCTAGTGTGAGGAGAAACATTAGCAGGAGCAGGGACCTTGGTTACCATATCAGGGTAGAAAAGAGTGCTTGTGATCACTCACAGACCGGAGCACAGGCCAGGAGAGCAGTGACCACACCTCACCTTAAATTATACCACCTTGGAAGAACTGAAAGCTTATAGACCCCAGAACTAGCTTTGAAAATAGCAGCACAAAAAACCTGAAGTTTGGGACAGTGCCCCCTTCACCTCTGGAGCAGAGTCCAACTTTAATATAAAGTTAAAATTTCAGAAATAGGCTATTAAATGAGCAAACAACAAGAATAACCAAAAATCTGACCTTAGAACATTATTATGGTTACAGGGAAGATGAAAACACAAGTTCAGATGATAATGAATTCAAAGCAACTCTATACTTAAAAGTCTTAAAGAAAAATGTGAATTGGTCATTGGCCTGGAAGAGTACAAAAAGGATTGTAAAAATCAAGTAAGAGAGGCAGAGGAAAAATTGGTGAAAGAAGTGAGAATGATATAAGAAAATCATGAAAAAAGTCAAATGCTTGGTAAAGGAAGCACATAACAATATTGAAGAAAATAACACCTTAAAAAAACAGAATCTACTGAAAAGAACTCTTTAATAAAGTAGAAGTTACCAAATGGAAAAAAAAAGGTACAAAAGATTACTGAAAGAAAATAATTCCTTAAAAATAGTTCTGGGTGACTCAGATTCTTATAATCTAGCCACTGCTCATGTTTTTACAAGCTAGCCAATAGCTCACAGATGTTTGGATTCCTTAATAGTCTGGCTAATATGGCAGATCTTTAATAAACCTTGTCTTTGGCTGAAAGAAAGCTTGGGTTGAAATCTTTTGGGTAAGTCTCACATGTTGTGATTTTGGGGTCCCAAAACCCCTAAACCTCAACATTTTGGTGGCCAAGATAGAGAAACTGCCTAATGCCAAGTTCTTCTCCAGCCAAGACTAGAAGGGGTTTTTTTTTGGGGGGGGTGTAATTTTGGAAAGCTCTCCTTTCTTGCTCTGCAGTTGGGGTCACTCTCCAAGCACCAGGGCTTGAAGGTGCTTGTTGGGTAGGGGAAAGAATGTAGGACCAGGCTGTCTTGCACTTGGCCTGACACTCTCAGGCTCTCAGTCCACTGGGTCTGTTCAAGGCCAGGGACTTGGGTACAACTTCTGCAGCATAGAGGACAAGGACTGACCCTATTTGGAAGTGTATGCCCAATTCTGTTAGTTCTCTCGGCACTAGAGAATTGGGGAAAACTGCAGTTGCTTTTTGGTTCCCTGAGGCTTATTTATTCCCTTCCCTCTACACTCCTGAATTCTCCTTCATGGAGATTACAGGAGAAAGTTAGAACCGGTAAAACTATCATGGTAGGTTCTGGAGGTTGTGATTGATCATTAAGGAGTTTGGAACTCCTCCTCACAACCCTGGTCACTCTTTTCTCCCACTCCCTTCCCCTGAGTCAAGAGGGTATCTGTTAACTCCTCTCATAGGAGAAGAGAGTTTCACCCTTTCCCTTTCACCTTTGATTTCACACTCCTCAACCTGGGAAGGGAAGGAAGGGGGAGGGGCAGCAGCTATAGTGTGGGCCTCCCTGCAATGGCCTTGGGCCTAGGGCAACCTTTGCCTGGAAGCATCACCCAGGTTCAGCACACCCTACTCAAGGTAATGAAGCTAGCCTCGAAACTTGGGTAAGCCTGCTCTTTTAACTTTTGTAGTTTTAACTGTTAATGATGAGATGTTGATTCTCTGTGTAAATTAATTTACAATTTAACAAAACTGAAGTCACCTATTGGTAATGGTTTTGTTTCAAGTTTCAAATTGGTGAATTTTTTGTGTCAGTTATGTCAAGCAACTTTTCATAATTTGGTTATTACTAAAATAATTTTGCTATTGTTGGTTATTGTTTTAATGTGTAAAGTAGCCAAAAAGCTTGTTTGGGTTACCTATGGCTTGTTGAGAATTTTACAAGTGTATAGAAATCTCTAATGATTGGCTTTTCACACCAGGACAAATTTAAGTTTGAGATGTAAATCCTGGAAAAGTTTTTTTTAAAGCTGTGATTAGTGAAACTTGCTGTGTGAGGTAAAAACTCATAGAAAGATTTTATTTTGAATTGTCTGATGGGTCATAATCTGTCAATAATCAATAACCCACCATCTGAGAGAAATGCCACAAGCTACTCAGAGAATGTGACACAGCTGGGAAGTCAGCATTGGGAAAAGCTGAGAGGACAATTCTAGTCTCAGTCTAAGATGGGATCTTCCTGGCTCAGTTTCCCCATTATGTTCCTTTGAAAAGGAATGTTACCCACCTGGCTATTCCTGAGTTGGCTATGAAGTGGATTTGATACTGCATGGTTGGAAAACTAAATTATCTGAATGCAGACAGAGCTAAGGATGTTTTATCCTCTCAAAGTTGGGCCCTAAATCTACTCCCCAGTTTATATCTGGGCCCTGCAGTCTCTTCTGTGAGATTTATGTCTTCCAGACTACAGCCCATTCACCTACACTTGATAGCAAACATCAAGTACCAGCCAATGTCCCCGCCCCCCATCATTCCCTGGATGCAGCCTGTGCTCAGTTCCAGTCAACCTCCTCTTTGGGACCCCTTGAGGCAGGGACAGTTCTACATCCCTTGCCAGCAGGAAGTAGTTTCAGAAGCCAAGACCTTTGCTCCTTAACCCCCAAAAGTTTGGGTACCATTTGTTTGCTGGGGGAATGATGAGGATGGGATCTAGACCCCGAAAAGAAAAAACCCTGGACTTTCCCACATGGCCAGATCTCTGGTGTTCCCCTGAGGCTACAATCCCACCAGCTGGCTTTTCATTGTGGCTACCCTTAACCTACCCTGGCCCTCCATTGTCTTACCTTCCTATGGCCTCTGGCCATTTCCCACCCTTAATTCTATCTAGGCTCCATTCTTCTTTGGCCCCATGGTCCAGGTCCCTGGAGTTCTGTTACCTTATAGACTACTTGGCCACTCCTACATCCTTCCCATAGTCTTTCTGTATGTAAGGTCCATCTTGTCTCCATTAAGATGCTCAGATTCTTATAATCTAGCCACTGCTCAGATTTTTACAATCTAGCCAATAGCTCACAGATGCTCAGGTTCCTTAAGAGTCTGGCTAATATGGCAGATCTTTAATAAACCTTGTCTTTGGCTGAAAAAAATAGTTCTGGGCAAGTGGAAGCTAATGACTCCATAAGACATCAAAAAACAATAAAACAAAATCAAAAGAATGAAAAAATAGAAGAAAATGTGAAATATCTCATTGGAAAAACAAGTGACTTAGAAAATAGATCTAGGAGAAGTCATTTAAGAATTATTGGACTACCTGAAAGTCATGATAAGAAAAAAAAGATCCAAGATATTATCTTTCAAGAAATTATCAAGTAAAACTGCCCTGATATCCCAGAACCAGAAATTAAAATAGAAATTGAAAGAATCCACAGATCACCTCCTGACAGAGATCTCAAAACAAGAACTCCCAGAAATACTATAGCCAAATTCCAGAGCTCCCAGGTCAGGGAGGAAATATGGAAAACAGCCAGAAAGAAACAATTCAAATATTATGGAACCAAAGTCAAGATAACATAAGGTTAAGTAACTTTTTTGTTAAAGAATAGGAGGACTTGTAATATGATATCCAGGAGGGCAAAAGGACTAGGATTACAGCCAAGAATCGTTCATGGGAAAAAATGGATATTCAGTGAAATCAAGGACTTTCAAGCATTCCTGATGAAAAGACCAGAGCTGGATAAAAAAATTGACTTTCAGATACAAGACTCAGAGAAATATGAGAAGATAAACATGAAAGAGACGTTATAAGGGCTTCAATAAGGTTAAATGATTTACATTCCTACATGGGAAGCTGATACTTAAAACTCCTTAGAACTTTATCATTATTAGGGCAGTTAGAAGGAGTATCCATAGAAAGAATGCACTGGTGTGAGTTGACCAGAATAGAATGATATTCAAAAAATAAAATTAAATTAATGGGTGAAAAAGAGGCTGTACCGAAAGAAGGGGGAGAGGCAAAATGGGGTAAAAATCTCACACAAAAGAGATATGAAAGAGATTTTTACAGTGGAAGGGAAGATATGGAGTGGGCGTTTTTTAAAATTCTAATGTGATTGGCATTGGCTTAAAGAAAGAATAACATCCACACTCACTTGTGCATAGGAATCTATTTTATCTTACAGATAGTAAGTAGAAGGGGAACAAGAAAAGAGAAGGGGATAGAGTTGATAGAAGGAGGGCATATGTGAAGAGGCAGTGGTGAGAAACAAAACACTTTTAATGATGGACCAAGTGAAAGAAGAGAGAGAGAAGGATAAACAGGGAAAAACATAGAATGAAGAGAAATACACAGCAATCGTAGCTGTTAATGTGAATTGGATGAACTCAGAAGTAGAAAGCATCTAGCATAGTGCACAGCTCTTAGCAAGTCCTTATTAAATACTTGTTGAACTGAATTGCATTGAAGAGGAAAATGATGGCTATTTACAGATTTTTTTTAAGGTTTATTATGATGAAGAACAAACGGAATTTTTCTTCTTGATCCCAGAAGGCAGAACTAGGAGTAAGGGAAGGAAGCTATAGAGAAGCAGATTTTAGTTCAAGGTATGGAAAAAAAAAATCTTTCTAGCATTTAGAGCTACTCCCCAAATGCAATAGGCTACCTCAGGAAACAGTGGTTTACCCTTTGCTAGAAGTCTTCAAGTGAAGTCTGCAAAAGCACTTATTAAAGATTGTGTAGAGATGATTTATCTATAGGAGTAGGAGGTGCAAGATGGACTCTGGTGGCCCTTCCAACCCTGAGATAATCTTATTGCTTGAACAGTGAGTGGATTTCTAAGTTTTAGAGATGACCAAGAAAAGTTGCCTTAGAAATTAAACAAAAGAAGAAGTCTTCTTAATCACAAAAAGCCTTTTAAATTTCTGGGGGTTGAGTATGTTCTGTTTCCAAAAGAAGATACAGGTATGAAGTTTTTAATTAATATGGCAGCTGGAATAAGTAGAGAACCCTTAGTTTAGAGACCAAAGATATTTTTTATCTGCAAACAAATTAATTAATGGATAAAGTGTCTAGATTGAAGAGGTGTTTGCATTTATCCCCAGTCACTTTAAATACACTATATTCACTTTTCTGGGTATACTCTTTCCAAGCAGAATTACCACCAAAAAGACAATTAGAAGCTTAGGTGGAGTAGGCAGTACAGACTGAAGGAATTTCAAGAGTCATCAAAGGAGACACAATAATGAATTTTCCTGTTTATATGCTCTTCTGCATTCAGCAGCAAGAGAGATCCATTTGCTGAAGATCAGATGTTTCTTTGTCATAAATTAATTACTCAATTTTCTGTGGTCTGCAGGGAAAAAGTGGAAAAGGCAACAGTCAGCAATTAGAATCAAAACCAGACAGGATGCCCTGGCCACTTGTCTGTTCTTTCTCTAAAACCCAACCATGCTAACCCTGAGTTTCAAAGACAGGGAGGTGGAGTGGAGAGCACTTTATTTTTTTTATTTCAGAAATAGTCGAGGGGCTTTTTATGAAATGTTCTGTAGAAGGACTTAACCATTTTATTATTTTTTTTACTATCTTTTGCAGCTCAAGAAGTTAGTGGAGATTGTTAAGTGTATTGCAAACAGGAAAATATATCTAGACTTCCCAATTCAGATGTTTGACAGTATAAGGCCTTACAACTCCACCTTCCAGATCTCTCTGTCTCAAATGGCAACAAAGTTGAACTGGAGGGACTTAAGTCCCTGCTTTACTATACAAGAGGAAGAGCAGCTTAAGATCACAGCCAGTCAAACCTTACTGTGTGATGAGTAAGTTTGGGTCAGTGAAATTTCAGTTATCGAAAAGCATTCAAGCAACAGCTGAGAATAATGATCTCCTTTTACACCTTCTGATGGAAGTGAGTGGCAGAAAATGTGGAACATCATATCTCCTTCTCATTAAGCAATAAAATAAAATAACATAAAATGATGCAAATCACCACCTGTCTGATGATTGTCTCTAGGCTTTAATAAATGAAAAGGATGTTTTGTCATCAATTATAATCCAACTCTGGGTAACTCTCATCACAGCTATGAGCCATTTCCCTTAGTTTCTTGGGTTTATACATGTATCACTGACAAGATGCTTAGACAACATGTAAGATTTCATTTCCAATTTAGTCAGTAAATCAATGAACATTTATGAAGTGCTTACTGTAGATGGTATTGTGCTAAGAGCTGAGAGTACACAAGAACCACTTACCCAACAAAACTGAGTATAATCCTTCAGGGGAAAAATAGACATTCAGTGAAATAGAGGACTTTCAAGCATTCTTGATGAAAAGACCAGAACTGAATAGAAAATTTGACTTGCAAATGTAAGACTCAAGAGAAACATGAAGAGGTAAACAGGAAAGAGAAATAATACGGGACTTATGAAGGTTGAACTGTTTATATTCCTTCATGGAAAGATGATATTTGTAATTCGTGAGACTTTTGTCAGTATTAGGGTAGTCAGAGGGAAAAATTATATGTATGTATATAGATAGGTAGAGATATAGATAAATAGAGGGCACAGGGTGAGTTGAAGATGAAGGGGTGATGTCTGGAGAACAAAATTAAGGGGTAAGAGAGGATTATACTGAGAGAAGGAGAAAGGGAAAGGTAGAATGGGGTAAATTATCTCACATAAAACAGCCACAAAAAGGCTTTTACAGAGGAGGGTAAATGGGGGAAGGTTAGAGGGAATGAGTGAATTTTATTCTCAATGGATTTGGCTTAAGGAGGGAATAACATACACACTCAATTGATTATGAAATTCTATCATACCCTACAGGAAAAAAGGGGGGGAAGGGAACAAGGGAGCAGGAGGATGATAGAGGGATGGGCAGATTGAGAGAGGGAGTAATCAGAAGCAAACACTTCTAAGGAAGCACAGGGTCAAAAGAGAGTAGAATAAATGGAGGCAGGATAGGATTAAGGGAAAAATACTTAGTTTTTCACAACATGACTACCATGGAAGTGTTTTGCATGACTACGCATGTATAACCTGAATTGAGTTGCTTGCCTTTTCAATGAGGGTGGGTGAGGAAGGAAGGAGGGAGGGAGAAAATTTGGAACCCAAAGTTTTAAAAACAAATGGTAAGAGCTAAGAGTACAAAGAAAAGCAAAGGACCCTTGAGGGGTTCACAATTTAATTCAGGTGACAACATGAAAACAGACTTTTTATAAACTATCTAGAAGATAAATAGAAAGTAACCATCAGAGGAAAATAGCTAGACTTAAAAGGGATTGGGGAAGACTTCCTTTATAAAGTGGCATTTTGGCTGGAACTTGAAGGAAGCTAGGAAGGTCAGGATGTGGAGAGGAGAAGGGAGAATATTCTGGGAAAGGGGAGGAGGGGCAATGAAAATGCCTGGAGCTGAGAGATGGTCAGTGTCACTGCCACTAGGACATCATTTTAGAGTTCCAATGTTTAATGAATCTTCTATGCAGAAACAGAGCTATTTGCTGAAATAATAAGTCCGAAATGATGGGGGAGAACAATATACCACCATGACCTACAGATCTCTTAGAACTAATTTCATGAAGCAGGAGCAGGGCTTCTAAGAATGTTGGGAAATGTGGGTTCTTTGTTTAGCTTATCATTCAGTATTTTATGTCTAAGACAAGAGAGTAGTCATTCCCTTGTTATTCTCTTCCTTCATATGCTATGCAGCATCTTATCTTTGTTCTGTTCTTAAGAGTGGGCATGAAAGATGTAGAATTTTGAATGATAGGGGTTCCACAAAATGTTCCATTTGATTAATTGTAGAGAACAAATGGAGAAAAAAAACATAATTTCAGATTTTGTTCAAAATAAGAATGACTTGATTGGTTAGTTGTCCTTCATTCTTGAAAGAAAAGAAAATGGCATCAATTATGTTAGGGTCAAGGTACTACATGTCCAACTGTGGCTAATTAGACCAATACAAGCTTTCAAGGTTCTACAACAGGTCAGGGACTAATAATCCATGTTAATATTTGGAGTGGAGATGTCTCTAAATTTGCACCTCTCACCTTTTGAGCTACTGCATTTCTTCTTTGCTCATAGAGCATAGTGCATTCTTTGATTTGGGCACACCATGATGGATGGTCTCATAATTGATTTCAAAGTTCTTCAAAGAGACTTTGAGAGTATCCTGGTATCATTTCTTCTGACTTCCATGTGAGGGCTTGCCTTTTGTGAGTTCTCCATAAAATAGTCTTTCAGGCAAATGTACATTTGGCATTTGAACAATGTGGCCAGTCCACTGGAATTGTGCTCTTTGCAGTAGAGTTTGAATGGTTGGCAGTTCAGTTCCAGAAGTGATTTCAGTGTGTGGTGATCTTCAGAATCTCCCTAAGACAATTCAAATGGAAGTGATTAAGTTTCCTGGCATGAAACACTACCTCTCCCACTCTTGGTTGATTCTGTAGTTAAGTTCCATATTACCTTATCTACATCACCTTCTGTTCCGTGGAGTTTTAGCTCAATTTGGATCAACACTTTTTAAGGAGTACTGTGTTAGATGCTGAGGGAGGCAACAGGATCTCTCCTTTCATGAAGCTTGAAGTTGGGAATGGAGTGGAGGGATGATTAGAGTTATGCTGGAGCCAACTTAAACTTGTTAACAAGAGCTGCTGCATTTTCTGTGTGAACCTTTACAGCTCAGGAATCAGAAAACACTATAAATCAAGGCTTGATTTACTGATTTGTTGATTTTCTAAACTTAAGAAAGTGATGAAGAAATTGTTAACAATGCAGATTTTTTAAACATGTAGCTCATTTTCATAGAGTTGATTGTTAAACATTTATCAGCTCACCACTGGATGACACATATACTAATTGCTATGATACAACCTAGAACAACAACTGTGCATGAGAGTGCTACAAATAAAATGTTAAGTGAAGACTGAAGGTAAAAAAAATCTTGTTCACTCAAGTGGATAGGGATTTCTTCATGAAAGAAAGTGGCATTCAAAATGTATCTAAAATGATTTCAACAGGAAGAGAGAAGTATAGAGGCTCTTCAAGGAGAAGTGAACTTTGAGAGTTAAGAAAAATGAAGAATGGAAAACAAAAGATATTTTTTGGGGTGGTGGTGGATGAATAGTTCAGTTAGGATGCAACATAGAGGAGGTTATGGGGACTAGTATAAGACAAGACCAGAATAATAATGGAGTGACTCTAAAACAGATGCTGGGTGAGGGAAATATGTTGGGCCAAATTCATTCAAAATTTATGTATTAAGGTTCTGGCACATACTTAGAACTATATTAGATGTTGAAGAGGCTTCAAAATGTATGTACAATAGGGTCTTATAGAGTCTTTGTCCAGTCTCAGCCAGAGCAGCAAGTATTCAGTTTTGTAGAGATCTGAATAACATTTTTGTTCAATCAAGATAGGACTTGATATCATCCAGGATTAAGTGATGGGATGGTAGGATAGACAAAAGTCAAAGCCTGGCAAGACTAGTGACAGACTTGGGTGACTCATGACAGGATAATTGTATGGCAAACTGAGTCATCATCCCAGACTGGGAATGAGACAAGGTTGGTCAGTGTAAAAGCCTGGAATCTGTAAGAAGAGCAGAGGTCAGAGACAGGCACCTGGAAGGGGTGATGAATGGCTAGCATTTAATGGAGTTGGCAAGCATTTTATATTTTATTTAGTTGTCTTTTTAGCTGTTTTTGTTTGTATTCTCATATACATCCACCACCACTCATCACCTAAGAGTTGTGGAAAGAGCAAAAAAACACTGTCACTGGACTGAGAGGACTTGGGTTCAAATCTCTCCTCTGATGCTCATTACCTATACAAACTTGGAGGAGTCAAGGAACCTCTTTGGGCCTCTATTTCCTCATCAATCAATCAATAAGCATTTATCAAATTCCTACTATATGCCATATACTATGCTAGATATTGGGGATACAGGTACAAAGAAGGAATCAATCATTATTCACCAGGAGATAACATCTGAATAGGAGACACACTAAGTTCATGTGCTTCATAAGTATAAAGATAATGAATACTAAGTTGTTAAATACAAGATAGTTTGGGAGAAAGCTTTTAAGGGGAAAATCAGGAAAGGCTTTATGTAGAAGGTATTATTTGAGTTTTAACTTGAAGGTACAAAGGGACTATGACTCCAAGATGTGAGGTGGGAGTGCATTCCAGACCAATACAAAGGCACAGACGTGGAGAGAGGAGTGTCACGTGAAAGGTACAAAGAGGCCAGTTTGGTTTGAATGATGAATGTGGGAGATGTCCGATAAAACTGGAGATACAGGTTGGAGCCAATTTGTGAAGGGCATTACAAGCTAAACTGGAAAAAAAAGAAATGACCATTTGCCCTAGAGGCAGTAGGGAGCCACTGGAATTTATTGAATAGGGGAGTGACACCATCAAATGCACACCTGAAGAAAATCACTTTGGCAGTACTGTGCAGAATAGGCAGGAGTAGTGAAAAACTTAAGGAAGGATGAACAATTAGGGGGCTGTTAAAACAATGTAGATGAGAAGTGATGAGAGATTGAATTTAGATGGTAGCTGTGTGAGGGGAGAGAAGGGAGTCACAGGAGAGATATGATAGGGGTAGAAATGCCAAGATTTGGCAACTTACTGTATTAGTTGGGGGAGGGAGAGTGAGAAATGGAGGCTATGTGAAATGATGAGATTGGATTAAATAACCAATGGAGTCTTTTCCATTGCTAGATACAGGAGATATAATATATACTGTCACAGTTTATTTTCTAATCAATGGGTGGCTGACTTATTTCTCTAATAAAAATAATAATAAATTCACATTTACACATTGATGTAAGATTTATAAATCATTTCTTCTGTTTGCTCATTTGTTTATTTGCATAAGAACTTCAGTTTCATCGATGTGGGGAGCTCCCAATGGGAAAACTCCTTTCACTGATGCAAAATTGAAACTTGTTTCTAACTGTTTGACCTGGAAACATGGAAGCTGAATGGTACAGATTTAGGGACCAAGGTCTGAGGCAGCATCAAAGGTAACTCCCAGTGGATGATGACACAGTTCTAAAAGCTTATAGAAGATGCAATCTTCTGTGCCATCTTTTTTTTTTTTTAATCTAGTGGCAGCTCAGGATGTTGAGGGCATTCATTTAGGCCTTCTAAGGGAGAACTGCTGAAGAATCCTCTGAAATATTTAGGACAAAATTATTTATGTGGGATATATTGAGTAATCAACTTGGGGATTTGAGGAAGGTCATACAGAGATGGAGAATAGATTTTTTATGGATCAAATGGGAGCTTATTCTTCTGGGATCTTTTGATTTGGTAAGCTATAACTTTCTTCCATGACCTAAATGCCCACTTTCATCCATGGATGGAGAAAGAGTTATTGAAAACTGTCAAATCCCTGTATCCAGAAGCCTGGAAACATCTGCGTTTCATAAGACCTTTACTTCTTCCAAGACTGCAAGTTGACCTTATACTTTCTTTGAAATTGTGCTTGTAGATATTTTGTAGTCATCTCTTCTTCTGAGTTTTTGTCTTGGGTATCCCTAGCACCAAAATAGCTCTTTATCATGGTAATCTTTCTTTGTTTATTTTTACTTTCAATCTTGCTTCCTGAACTGGGATTTTGGTTAGTGCTAGGCTTTGTGTATTTTTGGAGGAAATACCTGGCCCTTTATTGTTCCTGTGTTATATTATCTGGGGTTCTGATTCTACTTAATCTGGATATTGAGTGCTATGTTCTTCAAGGATTTCAGTGTTTTCAGCATAGCTTGAGTGGTCTGATCTAGGGCAAAGTTTGAGTTAATCCCTTCTGAGATGTTTGTCTCCTATTTAGTAACACCTGCCCAACACCTCTTTTCCAGTGAGATTCAAAACCTTAAATGTAAAGGCTAGACCAAATTAAATCTGTGTTAGTTGAACCATTTTCTTACCTTCATATTCTGACTCAGCTGCTTGAGTCTCTGATTTTCCTATGACCCAAATCCTACAACAAGAAACAGAAAAGGCAATTCCAGCATGTATTGCCCACACAGCTTTACTTGCTTTGTACCTACATATACTCAGGTCTCTTTAGCTAAACAGTTGGAGGAGAGGAAGGAAACAAAGTTCCTTACTAAATACTGTTCATTTTTTAAAAAGTTATTCATTATTATCCATCTCTTAAAATGACTATTTATGATCAAAGTAATGTCCCTGTTCCTTTCGTCCTATTTCCCATTCTTCTGAGTATGATACCTATAGGATATTTGCTTTATTTTTAAATGAAGAGTTACATTGGGTCAAGATTAATGTTACCAATAAGCATCTGCTTGAGTTTCAGCACTTTCATAATCTTCTTACCTTCCCTACCCTTTCCTATTCCCAATTTGTCAGTATGCCATAGTGATATTTTAGTTTGCGTAGGACAAAATTGAGTTTAGAAAGTATGCCCAAGGCCTGATTTCCCCTGATGGTGTCACATAAATTTGATGCTTTAAATATATTCGAGAAAAGTATATAAACTTGATCAAAAAGTTTCAAACCCTGACCTTAATTTACCCACTTCTTCTCAAATAACCCTCTCTGTAGCCAGACACACTAATGATTGCAACATTAACTACTCTCTACCAAAATAATTCTAGTTAATTGCAAAGTTTATAAGATTAATGAGAAGGACACTTGGAAGAGTGCTTGACCTATAAATGATGGAGCTCTCAGTAACCCAAATGTATTCTTTTGAAGTATGATTCAATGTAATTTAGGACCTTCTTTATCATTTCCTGAATTCAGTGACTATAGCAGTAAGCCATAAACAAGACAACAACTGCAGTGTGATGCACTAATTTTCTAATTTGATTTTATGTAGTTGACAGTAGGGCTTTTTAAATGTGGAATATAAACATTTGGAAATTCAATCAAATTCAGACAAAACAGTATACCCTCTAAATCAGAGGGTAGTGATGAGGTGTGAGTAGTGAACCTACTACAATCTCACAGGATAAGATTTCTAGGGGATATGGTGGAGTCTAGTTCGAGAAGTGCATCTGGAGTGTGTATGTATGTGTGTGTGTGTATATGTGTGTATGTGTATGTGTATGTATATGTGTATATGTGTGTCCATGTGCATATGCATGTATGTGTGCGTATGTGAGAAAGAGAGATTAATTAGACACTCACTCTTCATTTTTTAGTCTTCTAACATGCCTTATTTATGTGATATAGGAATTCCCTCTTTTTCCTCAGTTCTCCCCTAGTATATTATTTTTTTTCTTTCTTTTTTGTTCCTCTCTTAAAAGCAAAAGAACAGAACAAAATCACCCATCCAGTCATCCAGTCCCATCTTTGTCTTTCTTTACTCCTTCTGTAACCTTTAAAGACAGTAGCATTTAAGGGACACATTTCTCCCACTAATTCTTTAGGTTTAAATTATATATTGTCTATTAAATCAGAACATTTAAAAAAAACCCTTTATTAATCATATTTTATAGCATTGTGGTCAATAAAAGGATGTGTTTAACATTTTGGCTTTTCTGCTTTGTTTTATGTCATTTTTATGAAATGAACAAGATCTTTCTTATAAAGGTGTCATAGACAGTTTAGAAATATGTTTTCTCATTTAGGTGTAATCTGGGATCACTACCTTGTAGTGGGGAATGTGTGACCTCAAAATCACATGTGGTCCTTTAGGTCCTCAAGTGCAGTCATTTGACTGAATCCAAACTTCAAGTTTGAATCAAACTTCAGGAGCCTCCCTTGAGGACCTAGAGGGCCACACATAGCCTTGAGGCTGCAGGTTCCCCACTCCTGCCCTAGACAGACAGGCCATAGTGGATATTCTTGGACTCAAGGATCACTACAAATGGCAGCTGCAGTTATGAAATTAAAAGATGTTTTCTCCTTGGAAGGAAAGCTATGGGAAATCTGGATGATGCATTGAAATGCAGAGATACAGCATTGCTAACAAAAGTCTGTAGAGTCAAAATTATGGGGTGTGTGTGTGTGGTGTGTGTGTGTGTGTGTGTGTGTGTGTGTTCCCAGTAGTAAAGTATGACTGTGAGAGTTGGGTTTTACGGAAAGCTGAGCCCTGTAGAACTGATGCTTTCTAATTTTGGTGCTGGAGAAGATTTTTGAGAGTTTCTTGGACAGCAAGGAGATCAAATCAGTCAATATTAAGAAAAATAACTTAGACTATTCATTGGAAGGACAGATACTGAAGCTGTAGCTTAAATAGTTTAGTCACATAATGAGAAGACAGGACTCGTAAAAAAACCTTTCTGATGGGAAAGATTGAAGACAAAAGGAGACATGGATGGCAGATGATGAGATGGATAGATAAGCTCATGGAAGTAAGAACATGAATTTGGACAGACTTCAGGAGATAGTGGAGGATAGAAGGAGCTGGCATGCTATGGTCTGTGGGGTCATGGAGAATCATACATAACTGAACAACAACAAAAGACATTTCTCTATTACATCTAACTTTAAAAAAAATTATTCCAGTTCTTAACTCATTTTTTTTGTTGTTGTTATTAAATGTTCTATATCTAAAAGGGGGTGATACTGGATCCCAAATGATTATGGTTTTGATGTCTATTTCTCCCTATAGTTCTATTAACTTTTCCTTTAAATCATTAAATGTTGTATCATTAAGTGCATATTGATATTATCTTTCTGTGGTATCTTTAAACATTGTATAGTTTCCTTGTTTACCTCTTTTAACTGTTTTTTTTTGGGGGGGAAATTACTTTCATGAGGTAATCAATGAGTTCTTCTTGTTTATACTTTGTGGTCTCTTACCAATTAAACTGAGAAACCTTTTTTTACGATTTCTTGAAATATGGTCTTTCAGTTTTTTGTTTGGTCATGATTTTCAGGGTGTCTAATGGTTGTTAAAGGGCAGCTAGTTGGTTTAGTGGATAGAGTACTGGTCAGGAGGACCAGCCTCAGATACTTACTAGCTGTGTGACCTTGGGCAAGTCACTTATCCCTGTTTTTAAAATGAACTGGATAAGGTAATACAAACCACTTCATTTCCAAGAAAATCTGAAATAAGGTCAGACATAATTTAAGCTACTCAACAACAATCATTGTTCAATAATCTCTCTTCCATTTATTTTCCTGGAGAGTTTTTGATAGTAGATACTGTATTTTTCAATTCTTTATTTGCTACTAATATTTCTTATTCTTTCATGTATTCAGTGTATTCTGTTCCATTTTCATTTAAAAAAAGCCTACTACATGAATAACATTTTACACCTATTATTTAAAGCTATTTGTCTTCCACTTTTCCCCTGTACATTTCAAATTCATTTATAATTTCATTTCTAATCTTCTGCTTCATTTCTTGCAGTAATTCATAGAGTTCTTGTGGGCAAGCTCAGAAAGTCTGATTATAGTTTTTGTAGAGTTGTTCTCATCTTCTGGCTTTATCTCTTGGGCTTCTTAACACATAGTATCACTTTATTACAATTGTTTTCTTTTATTTATTCATATTTTCACCCTCATTTTTTATTAGGACTCTATGCTGAGGACAATCCCTTCTAGAATTGTTGGATAGGTTGGATAGACTGATTTTATTTCCTCTGTTAGTTGGATGCTACGGCACTACTCTTTTGGAAGAATGGTTAGTGTTAAACCCCACCTCCTGCCTCAACCTCTGGCTTTTTTCTTGATCTTTCATTTGTCATCTGCTAGTTCTGGCCTCCGTCAACTCTGTCTCCTTCTCTTTGTAAAATCCCCATTAAGAAAAGTGGATTTGACTCCAGCTGTGGCCTTGACAGGTATCATTCAGAAGTTGGAGATCATGATTACCTTAGACTATATGGAAGGGCTCCAGAGCTGTGGCACTGAGTTAGACTTGTTTCCTACTGTAGCTCTCAATGTTCTGAAGAGTGTCCTTGCTTTTCAGTGTAGTGACCAGCTGGAATTGGTTCTATCCCCTTATTCTATTCTGGCTGGCCAGAGGCAGAATCTGGCATTATGTACCTAATAAGTGGAGTTTAGACTAACTTGCAACCCCCTTGTTTGCACTGGCTGACATCAGAATCAATTAAAGTTCTCTGTGGCTTTTTTGGCATGGCTTCTTTCTTAGTATCCCCTATTATGTTACTAGAGTTCATGTGTACTACCTTACCTGACAAAGTTATCTCCCTTTCCTAGTCATCTTAGAATCTTCTCACTTATTGGAATTCACATTGGCTTCCCTGGTACAACCCCTGTCCTAGCCTCAACTAGCTTTTCGCTGTCTTTTTATGTAAATCTGCACGGCATGGAGGAATTTATTACTTTTTCTCTTTGGTTTCCTCTATCATAGCTCTATATTGGATCATTTGAAATACTTACCGGGATACTCTTCAAGTTTCCATCTTAATAATAATTTAAAAAAAGAGATGAAGATGACATTGTAGAACAATGGCATGAGTGAAGTCACTGAATTAAAATATAACTCCAGGCAGTCTCATTGGCTGAAGTGAAAAGCCAATTGACTGATGGGATAATCACTCAAGGACAGCATTGTTTCATAATTTGAATTTGGGCAATTAACCAAGCCAACATATATCTGGTCATCTTTGCTGGCTTAAAGATGGTGTTTTCAAGTTTTACTCCTAGTCTCTTGTCTCCTGATATTGCCATGCTGAATGCCATCTGGCACATAGCATAGCAACTCAGTATAAGGACCATTGTTTTGCTATAATCCACTAAAGTCCCTTGCTTAGTAGAACTAAAACTTCTAGGTCCTATTAGCTTCACTTTCAAATGCTGGCTCAGCAATAATTGGCCTCAAAATTCAAAGGCCTATGTGTGGCAGGGTTGGCATGCAATCATCCTATAGATGCCCTCAAGGTTCACTGGAGACTCGAGTAAAAATGACTTTTCCGTACTCTGACCTGCTTTCCATTATTTAGAAGTTACTTAAGTTTCAGTATAGCCTATAATCGATTTGTGCATTTGACCTCAAATTGGTTTGATTTTCTCTGGGACTTGGCTTAGTTCCAAGCTGCATTCATAAATGTGAACTATATATGACAGCTGATGAAAAAATGAAGATGCCCATCCACACCATTTTGCTTGGTTATAGCTAGTTTCTCCTAAATTTACACTTCTATTTGATTTCTGTGATCATGATGGCTTCTGGACAGGCATAAACTTCCTGTACTTTTGTAGAGTTTAAATCTTACAGACAACCTATGGCTAAAGCCTAAATAGACTCAATTTTTACATTGAACCTGCAAAAGAATAAGCTTTCTATGGGGTCATAGATATTTCCACTATTAACTAATTACATTCTGTTATGAGTTCATGTCATCTTATATTATATGCAATTACATAGATATATGCATATATATGTGTATGTGTGTGTGTGTGTGTGTGTGTGTGTGTGTGTGCATGAATGTGAGTGTGTGTGAGAGGGAAAAAGAGCTATAGGAAGAGGAGAGAAAGAGGGAAAGATTGATTGTCAGAAAACAATAACTTTTCTTTCGGTCTCTATAAAAACCAAAAAGAACTATTAAATATGTAGGTTATATACACATGCATACATGTAGACATATCCTCTACAAAAATCTTTTTCTTGAAGGTTGTATTGGAAGAGTACTCATTCTGGGAGATTTTACCAAGCTTGAAAGGATTCAAGCAAATCAGCTATACATGATAAATACAGAGTAGTTAGTAACTAGAAATTTGGCAACTAGGGAATACTTATTTTGACTATGATAGTTTATGAAATGTAGAAAGGTTGCCATCTTCATTAGCAGAGGGAATATCCACATAGATCTTTCAGAATATCCAATTATATATGCATATCAACTAAGCAACCAACAAGCGTTTTTGAAGTATTTCCTATACATAAAGCAATGCCCCAAGTTCTAAGTATACAAGTAATGATAATAATAATAATGTCACCATTCATAAGGAGCTTACATTTTAATATTGGAGACAACATGTACATACATAGATACCTATAATCTACATATACAGCATATAGAACTTAATTTTAGAGGAAAATATACTAGTGACTAGTGACTAGTGACTCCTGTAGGAGGTGTCATTTGAGTTGGGTTTTAAATGCAGCCAAGAATCCTAAGAGAAGGAGGTGATATATTAGAGTATTCTTGGCATGGAGGAAAGCTAATATAAAGAACAGACATGGAAGATGGTGCATTATCTGGAGGAATAGCAAATAGGCCAGTAAGTCTAGATTACAGTGTTTATGCATAAAAAAGAAGTATATGGGAAGGTACTATGTTGTGAAGACTATTAATATTTAACAAGATAAGCTTATATTTATTGCTAGAGGTAATAAAGATTAGGTTTTTTATCCTATATGTCAATAAATTGAAATTTATTAAATAGAATAGTGACATGGTTGTATCTACCCTTTGGACAAATCACTTTGACAGCTGAGTGCAGGATGGATTGGAGTAGGGAGAGATTGGAGTTAGAGAGTCCAGTTAGAAAGCTGTTGTAATAATCTAGGCTAGAGATCATGAGAACTTTGTCTAGAGAGACAAAGGTTGAGACCAGAGATTCCTCAACCATCCCAAGAATACAGGTGACTCTGGGGGTATAGTGACCTTTCAGACACTGTGGGCCAGAAATATACTATTTCGCTATCTAAAATCAAAATCAAACATCTTAATCAATATGGATACACTGGAAAATTTTTCAATAATTATAGGAGTAGACCAAGGATGCCCACTTTCCCATATAATTCTAGAAATAGCAAGATAAAGGAAAGACATTAAAAACATAAAGATAAGCAAAGTGGAGATAGAACTATCCCTATTTGCTGAAGACATGATGTTTTATTGAGAAAATCAAGGAAATCAGCAAAGATACTAATTGAGTTAATAACTTCAGCAATGTTGTAGATTACAAAATAAACCCACAAAAACCAATAACACTTCCACATTATAACATAATCAAAGAGGCAATAGTTTAAAAAAAAAAAAAAGGAATCCCATTCCAAAAACTACAAAATGTATAAAATATCTAGATGGGGATAAATCTGTCAAAACAATCAAAAGACTTGTATAGACTCAATTACACAGTGCTACTTAAAAAAATAAAAAAAACCCTTAAATAACTAACAAAATAAATAATGATGGGCCATACCAATACAATAAAAAATAATAATACTTTCAAAATCCGTAGTTTTAATGATATCCTAAAGTATCAAAAGGAAACTTTACAAAACAAAATAAAATAATAGTATTCATTTAGAGAAACAAAAGTTTGTCTATCAAGAGAAATATTGAAAAAGTAGGAATGAATGGAGACTAGAACCTCCAAACCTCAAACTATACTATTTTAATGCAGTAGTCATTAAAATCATCACATAATGATTTAAAAATTACAGAGATAGATTAGACTAGACAAGAGAGAATCAGAAATAATGGAACTTGATACTCCAGTGTTTGATAAACCAGAAGACCCAAATTACATATGAGAGAACTCTGTTCTATTGAAAAGAAAACTGCTAGAAAGCAGTGTGACAGAAATTAGAATTAGGGTGATATCAGACACCATATTTGACAATAAATTTAAATGGATAATAACATTAATGCCGAAGATCATGGAATAAAAGGGAAGAGAAACATTATATACCTCTCATATTAATTGTTAGGAGACATAATAATACTAAAACAAAGGATAGAGACAATAACAAAAGATACAATCAATTATTTTGCTTACATGAAATTAAAAGCACTACATAAATGAAATAAATCCATCCAGGATAAGAAGGGAAGTAGTCAAATGGGGGTTCTTTTTATCAATGTTTTTAGACAGATTTAGTATCCATGGCATATAAACAACTAATAGATTTTATGTGTATGTTTGTAGTGTATAACCAAAAAACATTCTCCAATAGGTAAGGAGAAAAAGAATATGACAAACAAAATGTTCTCAAAAGTAAACTTACAAACTATTATCAACCAGTTGATATTTACTCTATCAACCATATGCAATAATTCTCCAACTCAATATTAATAAGAAATTGCAAATAAAAAAACTGTTTCATCTCATATCCAGTAATTGGAAATGATGATAAATCCCAGGAATAATCAATGTTGGAGAGATTGTAGGAATGTTAGAAGAGTAGATCTTTATTGGTTGAGCTATTAATTAATTCCACCATTTTGAAATTAATTTTTAATTATTCAAATTATGTGACAAAAATGTTCATACCTGCTGACCTTGAGATTCTACTACTAGGCATCTACTCAAATGATGTTCTTGATAAGAAGAAAGTCCCCTTATAGATCAGAATATTAATAGCGATATTTTTGTGTTAGCAACAAATTAGAAACAAAATATGTGCCATTGATTGGGGTATGTCTAAACAAAATGTGATATAGGAATACAATGGAATATTACTCTGCTGAAAGGAGTGACAAACATGATAAATATATAGAAACATGGAAAGCTTACATGAAGTGGTTTAAGCAAATCCAATATAACATACACAATTACTATAACCAAGTATATAGAAAGAGCAATTATGAAACCAAAGTAAATGTGGTAAAATTATAAAGAATAAAATGGCCCCCAAAAAGAGATAGGAGATTTAACTCATCCACTTTCTTCTTTTTAAACATTTTAAAAATATTTTTTTCTCAATTACATGTAAAAACAGTTTTTAACAATTTTTAAACAAATTGAAGAAGTTGCAATGTACTATTGTGATGAAATAACATTGTGGTGTAAGAAATAAACAGGATGGCTTCAGAAAAACCTGGAAAGACTTATATGAACTGATGCAAAGTGAAGTGAGAACAAGGAGAATATTTTACAAAATAATGGCAATATTGTAATGATGGCCAATTGTGAAAAATTTAGTTACTCTGGTTAAGAAAATGATGTAATATGATTCCAAAGTATTCAGGATGAAAAATGCTGTCAGCTTGCAGAGAGAGAGAACTGATGAAGTCTGAGTGCACGTTGAAACATATCCCCCTTTTTCACTTTCTTTGTTTTTTTCTTATTTTGTATGTGCTTTCTTTTGCTACTTGGATAATATGGAAATATGTTTTACATATCTTCTAATGTATATACAACAGCTATCTTACTGCAAACTTCTCAAGGAGTGTGGGGGGGCAGGAGGGAAAGTGATAATTTAGAATTGAAAATTTTTAAAAATGAATGTTAAAAACATTGTACATGTAATTGGGAAATTATAAACAAAATAAATAAAATTATTCTTTAAAATGTTTTTAATCCACCAATTACCGCCTGAGAGAGATCCCTGAAGGAAAACTTATAAGAATATCATAGCCAAGTTTCAAAGCTCCCAGGTTAAAGAGAAAATGTTGGTAAGAAGAAAAAAAAAACATCATGGAGCTACAATAAGGATTACACAAGACCTAGCAGCCACTATACTGAAGAACTATAGGTCTTGGAATACCATATTAAATGGAGCAAAAGAGCTGGGGGTTAAAAGGGTAAATTACTTGACAAAGTTAAGTACAATCTTGAAGGGAAAAGAAAACAGACATTTAGCTAACTGAAAGATGTTCAGGTATTTCTGACAAAAACAGCAGAATTTAAGGGAAAATTTGACATACAACATCCAGGAGATTTATAAAGTAAAAATTAAAGAACAATTACAAGAGACTCAATAAGATTAAATTATTTACTTCTTATATATAATAAATGCTGTACTCTTATGACTGCCCTCATTATCTGGGTAATTTAAAAGAAAGGCTTTGGGTGAGCTGAGTATGATGGGGTGATTCTAAAAAAAACATAAAACTGTCTCATACAAATGAGACATAAATGGAAAAAGTGATGCAGAAGAAGATAGTAGAGGAGAGAGCAAGTAGTGCTGGATCCTTACTGTCTTCAGGAATGGCTTAATGAGGGAACAACATATCTATCTAGAAGGGTATAAAAGCCTTCTAAATTTTAAAGAAACAAGAAAACAAGGGGATAAGGTGGGGGTAGAGAATAAGAGAGGAACTCTTAGAGGGGTGAGTGTGTTAAGGAGTAGGAGGGCAAGCTAGCAGGTAGAAGAAGTAAAGCAGAGGAGTAAGGAGGGATAGGGTAAATAAAGTGAGAAGGATAGAGAGGAAAAATAGGAAGGAGGAAAACACATAACAAGTAATTATAGTTTAGAATGTGAATAGGATTAATTTACCCATAAAATGGAAATAGATGGCAGATTACAAACTTGAATTCAACAATATATTGCTTTCAGGAAACACTATAGAAATGATAGATACATAACAAAGATAAAATAAAGGGCAGGAGTAGAATTTATTATATAATAAAAGCAGAGATAGTAATCATGATCTCAGACAAAGTTAAAGCTAAAATAGATTTAATCAAAAGAGAAAAATAGGGAAACTGCACCAAGTGTCAGCAATATTATTCAATATTGTTTTAAACCACTTAAAATAAGTAGACATTATAAAATAATTGAGAGCATACCTGCCAAAATAGACACAGGAACTATATGAACATAAATATAAAACAAATAAAGTCAGATTTAAATAATCAAAGTGATATTTCTTGTTCTTGGGTGGGTAGGTAAAGCCAATACAATAAAAATGACAATTTTACCCAACCAATGTATTTCTTCAATGCCATCCAAATCAAATTACTAAAATTTATCTTACTAAGTTAGAAAAAAAATAATAACAAAGTTCATTTGGAAGAACAAAAGGTCAGGAATTTCAAAGAAATCAGAGAATTTAAAAAGATGTAAAGGAAGCAGATTCAGCAGTATTAGACCTTAAACTATATCATAAAGTGAGAGCATTTTTGAAGTTTAAAATGGATAATTTTTGATGACTTTAAATTAAAATTTTGTTGTATAAATAAAACCAATGCAGCCAAGAATAGAAGGAATGCAGAAAATTGGGAAGGGGGAAATAACTTTCAGAGATAATCTCTCAGATAAGATTTGATTGGGTTGGAATATTGCTGTGGTGTAGGCAATTATGAGCTGGTTGATTTAGAAAAACATGGAAATACTTGGACTTATGAATGAAAATTCTATCCACCTTCAGAGAAAGAGATGATAAGTGGAAATAAACATAATGCAGTCTTACATATGTGCGTATATGTATAAACGTATGTGTGTGTGTGTGTGTGTGTGTGTGTATGTATGTGCATATCTACATTTATTTGTAGTCTTCTTGCCCAAGGGAGGGGAAAGAAAGTAAAAAGTACACAGCAGAGAATAAAAGAAGGCTAAAAGGAAGCAGAGAAAAACTGGGTAACTTTGAAAATAATGTGTAGTATTTATTAATTAGATTTTCTTGAAATGGAAATCTTTGGTTTATATTGAATCCTTTCATATTTCTGGTATGTACGTGGCAATGTTTTTTTTTTCTTTTCTCCTTTTGCATATAATTTTCAAACAAATTTTAAAATTATAAAAGATTTGTGCTTCATCTACTTCTACGTAGTTTTTGAACTATTCTTTGTTTATCTAGGGTCATACCTAGATTCTTGGTAATCAGATATTGCATATGAGGCTACATGGAGCTCTTAAGTCACTGGTCACTGTTTTTGATGTCAAAGAACAGCATAGTAAAAAGAAGAGAAGGCTGGATTTGGAATAAGAAGAGTTGAGTTTAATTCTGACTCTGTTATGAACACCCTACATGACCCTGGTATGATTATTTCTGTCACTTCAGTTCCTCATTGATAGAGAGTTTGACCTAAGTGATTACTAGTGATAGTTTCTAGCCCTAAAAATATCTGATCATTAAGCTATATGATGTTATTAATAAAATACTATTATTAGGGAAATCCAAGCTAACCAATGATGTTTTCTACAGTCATGAAGAATGGATTATACAAAGTCCAGATATGTGAGAGCTTCCCTATGGAAAGTGAGGCCCTCCAGATGTTCTTATTCACAGATAACATAGTGCTGATTGAATCTTACACTTAAAACTGTAGGTAGCTTCCTTAATAAATTTGTCATTCAGAAAAAAATAACTATTCATCCACAAGGAAAAATCAAATTAATAAAATATGTATATTACCCAAATTGTGAGCTGCAGCTAGTTAGCAGCCCTGTACCAATATAAAAGCAATTTTTAACATTTGTTTTTAAAACTGAGTTCCAAATTCTCTCCCTTTCTCCCATCCCACATCACCCCTCTCATTAAGAAGGCAAGAAATTCAATATAGATTATCCATGTGTAGTCATGTAAAACATTTCCATGTCAGTCATGTCATGAAAGAAAACATAGAACAACCCCCAACAATAACCACAACAATAAAAACTCAAGAAAAGTAAAGTTTTTAAAAAAGTATGCTTCAATCTGTATTCAGACAACATCAGTTCTTTTTCTGGGGATGGATAGCATTTTTCATCATTAGTCCTTTAGAATTGTCTTGGATCATTGTGTTGCTGAGAATAGTTAAGTTATTCACAGCTGATCATCCTATAACATTGTTACTTACTACACAGTATATTTCACTTTGCATCAGCTCAAGAAAGTCTTGCTAGCTTTTTCTGACAGCATCCTGATCATCATTTCTCACATTCCTCTCTCACTCCTTAATTTTATTTTTTTAGGTATTATCCCTTCATATTCAACTGGAATATGTACCCTCTGTCTAATGATGAAAAAAGTTCATATGAGTTACAAATATAATCTTCCCCTGTAGGAGCGTAAATAGTTTAACATTATTAAATCCCTTATAATTTCTTTTTCCTATTTACCATTTTCTTGTGAGTCCTGTATTGGAAAGCCAAATTTTCTATTCAGCTCTGTTCTTGCCATCAAGAACCCTTGAAGTATTCCATTTCATTAAATATCCATTTTGTCCCCTGAAGGATTATATTCAGTTTTGTTGGGTAGATGATTCTTGGTTGTAATTCTAGCTCCTTTGCCCTCTAGAATATCATATTTCAAGCCCTGTGATCTTTTAATGTAAAAGCTGCTAATTCTTGTATTATCATGACTGTGGCTCCACAATACTTGAATTGATTCTTTCTGGCTGCTTGCAATACTTTCTCCTTGGTCTGGGAGCTCTGGATTTTGGCTATAATGTTCTGGGAGTTTTTATTTTGGAATCTCTTTCAGGAGCTGACTGGTGGATTCTTTCACTTTCTATTTTACCCTCTGGTTCTAGAATATCAAGGCAGTTTTCCTTGATAATTTCTTGAAAGATGATGTTGAGGCTCTTTTGTTTTTGTTTTTGTTTTTTTTTGTTCATGGTTTCCAGGTAGTCCGACAATTTTTAAATTCTCTCTCCTGTATCTATTTTCCAGGTCAGTTGTTTTTCCAAAGAGATAGTTCACATTTTCTTCTATTTTTGTCATTCTTTTGGTTTTATTTTATTGTTTCTTTATTCTCATTAAGTCATTAGCTTTTATTTGCTCAATTCTATTTTTTAAGGAATTATTTTCATCAATGAGCTTTTGTATCTCTTTTTCCATTTGGCCAATTCTACTTTTAAGTAGTGTTTTCCTTTAATGAATCTTTTCCCCATTGGGCCAATTCTGTTTTTTAAGGCATTCTTCTCTTTAGTGGCTTTTTGTACTCTTTCATCATTTGTCCTCATCTGTTTTTTAAGGTGTTATTTTTTTCAGTATTTTTTTTTGTATCTCCTTTACCAAATTGTTGACTCATTTTTCATGATATTCTTGCATGACTCTCATTTCTTTTTCCAATTTTTCCTCTACCTCTCTTACTTGATTTTCAAAATAATTTTTGAGTTCTTCCATGGCATGAGAACAATTTATATTTTTCTTAGAGGCGGTGGATGTAGGACCTTTGACTTTGTTATCTTCTTCTAAGTGTGTGTTTTGATCTTCCTTGTCACTATAGTATCTTTCTATGGTCAGAATATTTTTCTTTTGTTCGCTCATTTTTCCAGCCTATTTCTTGACTTTTTAACTCTTTGTTAAATTAGGACTCTGCTTCCAAGGTGGAGGCTCACTGTCCCAAGATTCAGGGGTTTGGGGGAGATGTTTTCAGGGATATTTCTAGGGACCTGTTAAGTTTTTAGTTCTTCCAAGGTGGAATGACCTAAGGAGAGAAATGTTTACTGCTCTTCTGGTTTGTGTTCTGATATGTGAGTAATCACAATAACTCTTTTCTACCCTGTAACTGTGACAAGGATCTCTGCTCTACTGTGGCTGTAAGCTCTGGTATGCTAGTGCTCCTCTTCACCCCGGGATTGCCACCCAGGACTATGACCTGGATCTGAGTTTGGGCAAAGCAACAGAGTCCTGCCTCAGTGCTAGCAAAAAAAGATGACTATAATCTCCTTCCGATCAATTGTTTGATTCCCTGGCATTCTATAGGCAGAGAGCTGTAGAAGCAGCTACTACCACTGCTGATTCAGTGGCTCCCAAGGCTTACTTTTGCTTTGCTGAGTCTGGGTCTGTGCTGGTGCAGCCTGTTGGACACTGTCCTCCACTCTTACCCAGATGTGATGGAACTTTCCTAATGATCTTCCAAGTCTTTGGTTGGAAAATTATTTCAGCCTGTCCTTTTGTGGGTTCTGCTGTTCCAGGAATTGTTTTATGACATTATTCATTATTATCATTATTTTATTTTTTTGGGAGGCAATTGGGGTTAAGTGACTTGCCCAAAGTCACACAGCTGGTGAGTGTTATGTGTCAGAGGCCAGATTTGAACTCAGGTCCTCCTGACTCTAGGGCCAGTGCTCTATC
This sequence comes from Phascolarctos cinereus, assembly GCF_003287225.1. Lineage (NCBI taxonomy): Eukaryota > Metazoa > Chordata > Mammalia > Diprotodontia > Phascolarctidae > Phascolarctos > Phascolarctos cinereus. The sequence continues at coordinate 345,938,041 of NW_027555847.1, read as the reverse complement.
CACTGTACCACCTAGCTGTACCTTTATGGCATTATTTAAAAGATGTTTGGAAAGGTTTTGGGCAGATCTCAGGCTAGTTGCTGCCTTTTCTCTACCATCTTGTCTCTACCCCTGCAGCCCTATATCAATGGAGGGAGTAACTACATCAGTGAGTTGAAGTATCCATTGATATATTGAATAAAGATCCTTAAAGTAATGATGATGTACTTACATAGTACTTCATGGAGCATGAAGTACTATCATTGCCACAGCACTGTGAAGCAGGTGGAAGAATCAGTGTCCCTGTGAGCATTGTCTCCTGTACCTGAATCCAGGTACTCCGATCCAAGTTCTGACAAATGACTTATCACCATGGATCAGGATATTTGCTGATGCTGAAAAATTCAATGAAAGCAATAAATAATTGTTCTTAAATTCATTATGTGAACAGAATCTTTAGTGTAAACAGGGCCTTCTCCCCAAATTATAGAGGAGCCAAAGGCATTGATTATCCAAATAGGAATTAAATCTATTTTGTCATCTTTAAGCTTGAATGTTATACATACATACATATACATATATGCATGTATATATGTGTGTTATATGTATATGTGTGTATATATGTATGTATTTCAAATTCCAAGACAGCTGATTCTGCTTCTGCCAGGAGGTTGTTTCTGATTTTTCATAATCCAGAGACTTACATTTGCAGATCCCCTGAGGTTTTTAGGTTTACAGGGTATTTAGTAGATTTACACCTCTAACTACTGGCATACTAGTTAATGAATTCCTCATGGCAATAATTGGCAAGAGATAAACCTGCTTATTTCCCTTGAAGGGTATGAAAATAAAACATAGAGGAAACTTTAGAAGAGAAATCAAAGAGATTGATGAAAATGCAGAATGTTATATTCCATGCCCTGTGGTCCTTTAATGTAGACACTGCTAAATCTTGTGTTATCCTGATTGTGTTTCCACAGTACTTGAATTGTTTCCTTCTGGCAGCTTGTAAGATTTTCTCCTTGACCTGGGAACTCTGGAATTTGGCTATAATATTCCTAGGAGTTTTCCTTTGGGGATCTCTTTCAGGAGGAGATCTGTGGATTCTTTCAATTTCTATTTTGCCCTATGGTTCTACTATATCAGGGCAGTTTTCCTTGATAATTTCTTGAAAGATGATGTCTAGGCTCTTTTTTTGATCATGGCTTTCAGATAGTCCAATAATTTTTAAATTCTCTCTCCTGGATCTGTTTTTACAAAGAGATATTTCACATTGTTTTCTAATTTTTCATTCTTCTGAATTTGTTTTACAGTGTCTTGATTTCTCATAAAGTCACTAGCTTCCAATTGCTCTATTCTAATTTTTAAGGAAGTATTTTCTTCAGTAGTCTTTTGGACTTCCTTTTCCATTTGGCCAATTTTTCTTTTTAGGCATTTTTCTCCTCATTGGCTTTTTGGACCTCTTTTGCCATTTGGGTTAGGCTGTTTTTTAAGGTGTTAATTTCTTCAGTATTTTTTTGGGTCTCCTTTAGCAAGCTGTTGACTTGTTTTTCATGATTTTCTTGCATCACTCTCATTTCTCTTCCCAGTTTTTCCTCTGCTTCCCTTACTGGCTTCTCAAAATCCCTTTGGAGCTCTTCCAAGACCTTGGACTTATTCATATTTTTCTCGGAGGCTTTGGATGTAGAGCTTTGACTTTGTTGTCTTCTTCTGGTTGTATATTTTGATCTTCTTTGTCCCCAAGGTAAGATAATATGGTCTGACTCTTTTTGCACTGCTTGCTCATGATCCCAGCCAATTACTTGAGTTTTAAACTCTTTGTTAAGGTAAGAGTCTGCTTCCAATATGGAGAATGTACTGTTCCAAGCTTCAGGGGTTTGTACAGTTGTTTACAGAGATACTTGTAGGTACCTGTAAATTTTCAGTTCTTCCAAAGTGGCATGATAAGGGGCGAGGTATTTACTCCTTTCCTGGCCTGTGACCACAAGTATTCCTTTCTGTCCTGTAACTGTGAGGAGGGGTTCCTCTCCACAGCCACTACAAGCTCCACCACACCAGCATTCCTCCTCACCCCAGCACCGCCACCCCGAACTGTGACTGAGATGCAAACACGGGCAAAGTAAGAGATTCCTGTCTCAGCACTGGCAAAGAGATCCCTGCAATCCCTCTCTGATCAGCCACTGGATTCCCCCTCAGTCTGTGGGCCAGAAGCCCGGGAAGCAGCTGCCCTCCCCCCCCGGACCATGCTCTTGGGGAATGAAGCTGAGACCCTGCCTTCCTTTCTCAGCACCAACAGAAACAGACTTTTCCCACTGACCTTCTAAGTAGTCTTTGGCATTAGTGGTTGAGGAGTCTGGAAACTTCCACAGCTGCCTGTGATTCACTCCTCTGAGGCCTGCTCCAGGCTCCCTGTGGCCTGCACGTCCACGCCACGCTGCCCTGTGCTGCCAGCCCGGCATGATACATCTTTCTGATCAATCATACAGGCTGTCTTGGGCTGGAAATTTGTTTCACTCTGTCTTTTTGTGGGTTCTGCTGCTTCAGAATTTGTTTAGAGCCATTTTTTATGACTATTTGGAGGGATTTGGGGGAGAGCTTAAGCAAGTCACTGCTTTCACTCCACCATCTTGGCTCCGCCCCTCAGTTCTTAAATAATGAAATAGGAGGGTGTACTTCTTTATTAAATACAAACATTTTGAGAAGTTTTTTTTATAAAGCAAACAGTTTTCATGTAGAGAGTATCATCAATCCATCACAGTTGGAATGGGGATAAGGGTCAGTTTAAAGTACAACTGGTTGACTTTTTATTTCATTGTCAAAGCCATAGGATCACCAGAGTTTATAGCAAATGAGGTCCTAAGAGGTCCCAATTGCTTTGAAAGCTGCTAGAAAGATTAATTAGTATGTAATATGTAACAGACTTTTGGAGAGAAAGGAATGAGAGAGGGGAAGCAGGAGAGGAAAGGCTAGAAGAAGGGCAAAGAATATTTAAGTTAAAAACAAAGTTCAGTTTTATTAGTTCTATTCTGTGACCCTCTGTGTTATCAACCAGAGTATCTGAATATGTATTATTAGGATCCGTTAATAAATTTACTTTATTTTATTTTAAGGTTTATTTATTTTATTTTAAGTTGTGAAATAAAACAAGCATTTCATAGCATAATATAATAAAATTAAAAGATGACTGCAAATGAAACTAAAAATCTACTATATACAATTTGCTAGAGGGAATAGCTTACAGAATACCTGACAGTTCATGGCATAGAGTAGGAACTGAAAAGGAAATCGAGGGGGGCAGAATCAAGATGGAGAAATAAAAGCAATGACTTGTTTGAGCTCTCCCTAAATCCTCCCAAATACCTACAAAAAATGCCTCTAAACAAATTGTGGAGCAGCAGAACCCAGAAAAAGACAGAATGAAATGAATTTCCAGCTGAAGACAACCTGGATGGTTGATGGGAAAGGTCTGTTGCTATGGGCTGGGAGAGGAACACAGCTCAGGATGGGTAGCCAGGTAAAGACCAGGCCTCAGAAAACACAGAGCAAGCCTCAGGGAACTGACTCACTGGCAGCTGTGGTGGTTTCCAAACTTCTCAACCCACAAACACCAAACACGACTTAGAAGTTCATTAAGAGAGGTCTGTCAGACCTCATGATAGAGGATCGCAGTCTGGCCCAACCCTGGGGTGGTGGCTGCTTCCAGACCTCTAGGCCCACAGACAGTGGGGGTGGGGGGGGAGATCAAGCGGCTGATCAAAGGGGGATTGCAAGGATCTATTTGCTGGTGTTGCTTTGCCCATGCTTGGATATGGATCACAGTCCTGCGTGGCATCCTAAGGTGAGGAGGAGTGTTGGCACAGCTTCTGGTGGCAAGTGGGGAGGGAATTCTTCTCACAGTTTAAAGGCAGAAAAGAGTGCTTGAGGTCACTCATAGACTAGAACACAGGCCAGGAAAGGAGTAAACACCTCAGTTTTGATCATACCACCTTGGAAGAATTGAAAATTTACAGGTCCATGCAAGTATCTTTGAAAACAGCTACACAAAATCCCTGAAACTTGGGATACTACACCCATCACACTGGCAGCAGACCCCTACATTAACAAAGAGTTTAAAAGTTAAATAATTTGCTGGGAATATGAGCAGTGTAAAAAAAACTCAGACTATAGAATCTTGATTTGGTGACAAAGAAGATCAAAACATACAACCAGAAGAAGACAACAAAGTCAAAGCTCCTATATCCAAAGCCTCCAAGAAAAATATGAATTGGTTCCAGGCCATAAAAGAACTCAAAAAAGATTTTGAGAAGCAAGTAAAAAAAGCAGAGGGGGGAAATGGGAAAAGAATGAGAGTGATACAAGAAAATCATGAAAAACAAGTCATCAGCTTGCTAAAGGAGACCCCAAAAAAACTGAAGAAAATAACACCTTAAAAAATAAACTAGACCAAATGGCAAAAGAGGTCCAAAAAGTCAATGAGCAGAAGAATACCTTAAAAATCAAAATTGGCCAAATGGAAAAGGAGGTCCAAAAGCTCACTGAGGAAAGTAATTCCTTAAAAATTAGAATGGAGCAAATGGAAGCTAATGACTATGACAAATCAAGAAATTATAAAACGAAACTAAAAGAATGAAAAATAGAAGACAATGTGAAATATCTCATTGGAAAAACAACTGACCTGGAAAATAGATCCAGGAGAGAGAATTTAAAAATTATTGGACTACCTGAAAGTCACAATCAAAAAAGAGCTTAGGCATCATCTTTCATGAAATTAAGGAAAACTGCCCTGATATTCTTGAACTAGAGGGTAAAATAGAAATTGAAAGAATCCATTGATCACCTACTGGAAGAGATCCCCAAAGGAAAACTCCCAGGAATATTATAGCAAAAGTCCAGAGTTCCCAGATCGAGGAGAAAATATTGCAAGCAATCAGAAAGAAACAATTCAAGTATTGTGGAAACACAATCAGAATAACACTATATTTAGCAGCTTCTGCAGGGATTGTAGGGCTTGGAATATGATATTCCAGAGGTCAAAGGATCTAGGATTAAAACTAGGAAGCACCTACCCAACAAAACTGAGTGTAAACAATGAGGGGAAAAAATTGACTTTCAATGATGTGGAGGAATTTAATGCGTTATTAAGAAGCCAGAGCTAAACAGAAAATTTGATTTTCAAATACAAGACTAAAGAGAAGCATGAAAAGGTCAACAATAAATCATGGGGGATTTATTAAAGTTGAACTGTTTACATTCCTACATGCAAAGATGATATTTGTAACTCATGAGTCCTGTCTCATTATTAGTGTAGAAAGAGGGAATAGATAGATAGATAGATAGATAGATAGATAGATAGATAGATAGATAGATACACATATACATACATACATACATACATACATACATACATACGTACATACATACACACACTGAGCAAGGGCACAGGGTGAGTTGAATATGAAGGGATGATATCTAAAAAAGAAATTAAGGGGTGAGAGAGGAATGTACTGGGAGAAGGAGAAAGGGGGAGGTAGAATGGGATAAATAAAAGAGGCAAGAAAAAACTTTTACAATCGAGGGGAAGTGGGGGGGAGGTGAGAGGGAATGAGTGAATCTTACTGTCATTGGATTTGGGTTAAGGAGGGAATAATATACACACTCAATTGAGTGTGGAAATCTATCTTACCCTATAGGATAATGGGGGGAAGGGGATAAGAGATGGGGAGATGACAGAAGGGAAGGCAGATTGGGGGAGGGGGTAATCAGAAGCAAACATTTTTGAGGAGGGATTGGGTCAAAGAAGAGACTAGAATAAGCAGGGAGTGGGACAGGATTAAGGGAAATAAAGTTAGTTTTTCACAACATGACTGTTATGGAAATGTTTTGCATGACTACACATGTAGAACTTATATCAAGTTGCTTGCCTTCTCAATGAGGGTGGGTGGGGAGAGTGGAAGGGAGAGAACTTGGAACCCGAAGTTTTAAAAACAAATGTTTAAAATTATTTTTACCTGGGAAATAAGATACAGGCAATGATGTATAGAAATCTATCCTGGCCTGCAGAAAAATAGAAGAGAAGGGGATAAAAGATGGGGGGGAGGTGATAGAAGGGAGGGCAGATTGGGGGAAAGGGGTATTTAGAATGCACACCATATTGGGTTGGGGAGAGGGGAGAGATGGGGAGAAAATTTGGAATTCAAAATCTTGTGGAAGTGAATATTGAAAACTAAAAATAATTAACTTAAAAAAATTAAAAATCTAGTTGTTTGATTAATAAGTTAAAACAAGTGCTCTTACATAATTAACTAATTTGAATCTCACAACTTCTCTGTTAGGTAAGCATAGCTCTTTTTTATGTGTTTGATAGGTGAGGATCCTGAGACTCAGTGATGTCAAATGTTTTCCTAAATTAATATAGCTAGTAAGTTGAATGAATGAAACTTTCATTAAGCACTTACTATGTGCAAATAACTGTGCTAACTACTGGGGTTTCAAATAGAAAAAAAAATAAGACAATCTCTGTTCTCAAATAGCTCACATTCTGATGAAGGAGACAACAAACACAAGAGGTTTAAGATGAAAGTCAGATGGAAAGGGTTCATGGTCCTTAGGGTGTGGTGGCAAAGCAGATGGTAATGCCCCTTCTTTCATGTTATTTCCACTGATAAAATCATATCACTTTCTGATACTGAACCAGTTGACAAATTTGACTTTGGTAATAAAAGAACTTTCTTTTTCTGTGTGTTCAATAGATATAGCTGTAGTATCTACAGAAAGAGTTACTACATTTTGTCTCTGTAGGAGTTGTATCTTAGCTTAATGACTGTGGGAAGCATTGCTGTTCTCAATTGGGTTAAGGGCCTGAGCTATCTCTATCAGGGTCTGAGGAAAGATGGTGGCCATGGTGGTGCCAGTGGTTTGACTTAGATGCTACAAGCTGTCTCCTTTCTCTCAGAGTACCTTGCTACTTCAGCCTTCAGCTAGGCTAACATGCTTGCCTTGTGAATGGAAAATGATTGTCAGTTGATAGGGATAGATGGATTCTTCTCTATAGACATTATTTCTCCACATAAATGCTGTGAGGCTAGAGAAAGGAATGTTGGTCTGTGGAGTCTTACCATTCTTAATACTCCTGTGCCTATTTGCCTGTTGGTGGCAGTTGGCCAGCAATTATTACTATTTGTGATGAGGAAAGTGCCCTCTTCTTTACAATGATTTTTTTCCCCTTTAATGACGGCTATGGTGGCTGGGCTAGAAACAGGTTTGGTGGTTTGGGCAACAGTTTGATTTGCAATGCTCTTGGGCTTAGGTTTCTGGGCTATTTTCATCAGGATCTAAGGAGAGATTGTGGTCAAAATGATGGTCATCGTTTGATCTACCCATCACATACTACCTGTCTGTCCTTCAGTGTGCTTTTCTGCTTTTGCTAGTTTGACTTTCCTGCCCTGTGTATGGAGATTGGTTGGCAATTGATGGAAATAGTGGACAGATCCACTAAAGTAGTGGGATTGAAGCAGGACCAGTGGTCTGGGTGTGTTACCAGTCTAAGGTGTTTATGCTTATTGTACAGCTGATATTAACATTCAAGTCTCATGATTACTAATACAGAGTTCTTCCCTTTATATTATGCTGCCTCTTTTAAACTAGCTACTAGTGAAATGAATCATATAAAGGTAAGTTTGTGGATTTCAATTGAAGACTTTAATTTGTCTGGACAGCATAGTATCCAGGGGTAGAGAACCTGCGGCCTCAAGGCCACATCTTGGTCCTTGGGTGCGGCCTTTTGACTGAATCTGAGTTTTACAGAGAAAATCCTTTTATTAAGGAGATTTGTTCTGTGGAGTTTGGATTCAGTCAAAAATCCACACTTGAGGATCTAGAGTGGCACATGTGGTCTTGAGGCTACAAGTTCCCCACCCGTAGTATAGGTCAAAATAAACTACATCATCAGTTAATTTGTAACCTATCAAGTGACCATTAGCATTTTAAGAATAATATATAATGACTATTATTTTTGAGATCTAGATTCTCTTTTGTATGCTCATGCTTGCTTTTGTACCAGTTAACTTGGTGGGATTAGGGTTTTCACACAGCTAGAAGCCTATATTTTCATGCCAATCAGTGCTGATTTTAGTTAGGAATAAAGTAAAAAAGAAATGATACTAGAAGCCTTTTGATCATTTTTTCCCCAATGGAAGTCCATTTAGAAGATACTTTCTGCTTTCATTATTATTGCAGAAGTGATGCTCCATACTTGGTAAAAGAAGACAAAGGGAACCTGTGGGAAACATAACTAACACTAATCTGAATGAAATACCAGCAATTTTAGCAATAACTAGGAATGTTTACTTTTGGAATCAGCATCATAAACTGCACCTGGAACAACCAACATGAAAAAGACCCTTAGTGGTAATGGAAGAGGGTAGTAAAGAGGATATTGTCCTGTAGGATAAGTCAAGGACATCAGGATATCAGGCATCATAGATAGAGATTCTGGGGCACCCACCCTAAGGTTATTCCTGGAAAGGAAGTAGTCTATCTGATAACTTCCTATCTTGACTAATCATTCTTGACAATCCAATACTAAGGTCTGTTATCTCTTTTTTCAAAAACATATTTTCACATTAGTCATACTGTAGGGAAGAATTAGAACCAATGGGAGGAACCACAAGAAAGAGGAAACAAAACAAAATAGAAGAAAAAAAACAGTGTGCTTCGATCTGCATTCAAATTCCATAGTTATTTCTTTGAATGTGGATAGCTTTTTCCATCCTGAGGCCTTTGGAGATGTCTTAGATCCTTGCATTGCTGATAAGGGCTAGGTATATCAAAGTTAATCATTGCATAATGTGGCTGTTACTGTGTACAATGTTCTCCTGGTTCTGCTCACTTCACTCAGCATCAGTCCATACAAGTCTTTCCAGGTTTTTCTGAAGTCCACCTGCTCATCATTTCTTATGGCACAATAGTATTCCATTACATTCATATACCACAATTTGTTCAGCCATTCCCCAAATGATGGGCATCCCCTCAATTTCCAATTCTCGGCCACCACAAAATTAGCTGCTATAAATATTTTTGTACATGTGGGTCTTTTTCCCATTTTTATGGTCTCTTTGGGATACAGCCCTATAAGTGCTATTGCTGGGTCAAAGGGTATGCACATTTTTATAGCCTTTTAGGTATAGTTCCAAATTGCTCTCAAAAATGGTTGGATCATTTTACAACTCCACCAACAATGCATTTGTGTTCCAATTTTCCCACATCTTCTCCAACATTTATCATTTACTTGTTTTGTCATGTTGGCCAATCTGATAGGTGTGATATGGTACCTCAGAATTGTTTTGATTTGCATTTCTCTAATCAATAGTGATTTAGAGCATTTTTTCATATGACTATAGGTGGCTCTAATTTCTTCATCTGAGAACTGCCTGTTCACATTCTTTGATCAGGCCTATTATCTTTTTCTTTATACTTGGCATTGTTTCTTTCTACTTGGCATTCTAGAAACATATCAGGAATAAAGGGAATGTTTACTGTACAACAAACAAATATATTGAGGAGTGGGGCTGAGAGATGGTTGGAAGCCAACCATTTTTTTTAAAGCAAACAAAAACAAAATCTTCAAAGTATCAAGATAATGTGAGATGTATCAGCAAACATAGATTTGGTTCATCACCATTTTACAGAGTAGGAAACTGAAGCCCCAGTATAAGCTGGGAAGGCTCATTCAGATCTTACTAAAATTGAACCTTGTCTGAGTTGGCATCAACTGAAGCTCAATTTATAAAGACTCTCAGATCCTTAGAGCTGAACCATTTGTGGAGATCACTTCATCCAACCTCTTCAATTTGTACAGGAAGAAACAAATCCTCATGTAATATCAGAACAGAGAACAGAAGCCAACTCTCCTAACTCCCAGTCTTTTTTTTTTTCCCAGACCTTTTTGTTTTCAGGCAGTTTTCTTAAATTTGGAATATGGCCAAAGCACTAGCCCTTCCTAAGCATCAGTCTCAGGCATCAAGAGTAGCAGATGAATAGTCAAGAAGGCCTTTATTTCTTCTTCAGAGACCTCTGACTCCAAGCTCTCCCACTCCAGGGAAGGACATGTACTTGAGCCTATTGTGAAGTGAGCATGGATGGAAACTAGCCTCCGTCCTCACTCTAGCCTAGGCTGGAGCTTAGGTTCTATCCTCCAGCCTCATTTTGTTTTCTTTCACATTCCAAATCAAGAAACCTCAGACAGAGCTAGATTGAGTAGTTGCCTGTTCTTACCATCCTAACAATAGCTCCACCCAGCCAGCCACAATTCTGCATGACATACTGATGTGTCCTGCTTTCTTCACTAGAAGAAATACAATGGCTGGACTATCCCCAAAACTGACCATCCTGGTCACTCCACACTAATTCTGTTCCACAGAATTATGTGTGTGTGTGTGTGTGTGTGTGTGTGTGTGTGTGTGTGTGTGTGTATGATAAAAGCAAGTGTTTGCGAAATGGAGTTGTAATATATACTTTTTGGAAGAGGAATTCCTCTCCCTTGCTTTGCTACTTTTGTTCCATGTCTGGTGTCTTGTTTAATAATAATAACAACAAACAATAATGACACTGATGCTAATAATGATCATCATCATAATAGCATTTATATAGTACCTGCTATGTGCCAGGCATACATATTATCTGTTTCAGTCCACTCAACAACTTCTCTAGACTTCCTGACTCAATTCAGGATTAGAAACCTGGGTCTTGGTTTCTCTTTGAAATGAGCCCTATGAGCAGCTTCCAACTGGTCCTTTCCTAGTTATAAACACCCAGGGAAAAATTCCTCATTTGACATATGGCAAAAGAGGATCCTCATTATAAAACTGCAGTCTCCTGCGTTGCATGTTTGGTAGAGAAAATGGAGAGTGAAATCCATAGTCAATCATTATTTTATCTTAATTAGTATTAGGTATTATTATTATCTTTATTATCTTATCTTGTTTTGCACTTAATAGTATTTTATTTGTTTCCAATTACATGTAAGGATAGTTTTCAACGTTCATTTTTGTAAGATCTTGAGTTCCAATTTTCCTCCCTAATTTCCTTCTCTCCCTCTTCCCCAAGAAAGCAAGCAATCTGACATAGCTTATACATGTACAATAAAGTTAAACATATTTCCACATTCATCACCTTATGAAAGAAGAATCAGAAAAAAAGGGGAAAAAACATCAGAAAGAAGAAACAAAAACAAATACAAAGTGAAAACAGTATGCTTTGATGTGCTTTCAGACTCTATAGTTCTTTCTATGGAAGTGAATAGCATATTTCATCAGGAGTCTTGTGGAATTGTCTTGTATCATTGTATCGCTGAGAAGAGCTAAGATCAAAGTTGATCATTGCACAATGTTGCTGTTATTATGTGCAATGCTCTTCTGGTTCTGCTCACTTCATTCAGAATCAGTTCATGTAAGTTTTCCTGAAATACTTTTGCTCCTCATTTCTTAGAGAACAATACCATTCCATTAGAGTCATATACAACAACTTGTTCAGCCATTCCCCAATTGATGGGCATCCTCTCAATTTCCAGTTTTTTGCCACCACAAAAAGAGGTGCTATAAATATTTTTTATACATGTAGGTACTTTCCTTTTTTATGACCTTTTTGGGATACATACCTGGCAGTGGTGCTGCTGGATCAAAGCGTATGCAGTTTGGTTGTTCTTTGAGCACAGTTCCAAATTGCTCTCCAGAATGGTTAGATTAGTTCATGACTCCACCAACAATGCATTACTGTCCCAATTTTCCCCATATCTTATCCAACATTTATCATTTTCCTTTTCAGATATATTAGCCAAACTGATAGGTGTGAGGTGGTAACTCAGAACTGTTTTATCTTTTATCTTTCTTAAAAAATAATTTTAGAGGAATCTATTGTTTTTACATCACTTCAACTTCTAAATATTTTTGTCCCTTACCCACTCAGCAAACCAAGCTTTTATAAAGGCTTTAGAAAAAAAAAATTGCGTAGCAAAACTAATATATCTACTGAGTCTTTTAGTAGGTGTTCCACACCATTCTATAAAGAAGAAAGGGAAGTAAATTTTCCTATCCCTTCTTCAGAGCCCAGATTGGTTATTCCAATTCCACTACGATCAGCTTATTTTTTCCCTCTCCATTTACATTAGTGTAGTCATTGGGTATACTGTCACAATTTTTTAAATTGAGAATAGTTCTGATCATATCACTCCCCTACTCAATAATCCCCAGAAAGTCCCTACTTTATCCAGGAGGAATACACACACACATGTACACATCCTGAAATTGTGCTGGAATCATTCAATAACTTGATAATTTGCACATTGGCTAATAACAGATAAGACGGCTAATAATCAGAGCCACAGATGGATACTTAGCTGCATCAGGAAACACAGTCTCATTTAATGTTACACAATAGAAAATCAATGTTTAGGGGAACATAATTAGTATTAGACTGCTTGAGGGGATGTGGAAGTAAGTTTTGGAGGTAATGACTGAATAACATTTACTGAATAGTCATGGGAAATGGTGGATACATGACTTCCTATCTGGAAAAATGCTAAAATATCATACAGTAAAATTCTCTTCCTTTCCTTTTCCCTTCCCTTTGCCTTTCCCCTTACTCTTCCCCTCTCTACACTCCCTCCCCTCCTATCCCATGATAGCTGTATTCAGCACTCACAGACAAATTAAACCCCACACACACACACACACACACACACACACACACACACACACACACATACATTATAGACTATGAATGGTGAAACTCATTTGTTTGTCTTTATTTCACTTTGCTCATGCCAGGTATTTGACCTCCAGGCAATACTTGTTTTTGGTCACAGCAAATCATGAAAAGATTGTGATCTACATTGAAGAAGGTGTCTACACTGGTGAAATTAAAATTCTTGTGAATTTTTAAAGGAAAATTATTTCGGTGGGAATTTTACATGTTGAGTGAGATTACTGAAAGAGAAAAAAATTCTTCTTTTCTGGCAAAAGAGTGAGCAAAATATATTTGTATGTCCAATGTAAGTTGAGAACTAAAGACTTTGGTGCAATGCAAAATCAACCAAACAATTGTGGAAGGAATAGACCCTGCTCTTAAGGTACTTTCTGTTTCTTAATAAATTAAGACATGGAAAAATCCACCCACATACACATATGCATAAAGACATGCACTCACATATGTGTGTATAGAGAGTTCTGAAAGTCTTAGTCCAGTTTCAATATATGTTCACACATTCATATATGAAGTTAAACCTTATACAATAGACATACATACATGCACATATACATACATGCACACGTGCATGCATATGTATGTATGTGTACACACACACACACACATAAAATGCAAGGGAAGTCCACAAAGTCTAATTTCAAAGAAGCTCCCAGGGTCTTATTCAATGGGTGGGCTTATCCAACGTATGATTCCCTAAGTTGATCTTGCATTGCTTAATACCCATCCTCTTCTTCCTTCCATTAAACTCTTAGATCCAGTCAAACTAACCTACACATTGTTCTTGAAAACACCTTGATGAATCCTTCTCAGCTTGACAATGAACGTACTATAGTTCAAGCATTAAGCCATAGACAGGGACTTGGGTTTGAATCCTAGCCATCATATCACTAGCTGTAGGACCTAGAATAGGCCATTCTGCTCTCTGAATCTCTCTTAAACAACACTTCTGGCCCCACCTATATCTCACAGGGATTTTGGGAAGAAAGTGTTTTGCAGACTTCAAAATACTATGTAAATGTGAATTTTTACTATTAATTCTTAACTTCACTCATTCAAGTCTCTTTACCTCTAGATGCCCTGCTTCTATCATCCCATTTATCTCATTCCAATTTTTAAGCCCCAACTATGGTTCTGCCTCCTCTGGGATCCCTCCCAGTTCATTCCATTCCTTAGAAATCTTTCCTCCCTATGAATTTTTTTAACACATTTTCTTTTCAATTATTTGGTATTCATCCAGCTATTGCAGCACCTGGAAGCATGCTTCAACTCAGAGGGCTGATTCTCTTGAGCACAGGTTCTTATCCTGAGGTCTATAAATTTGTTTTCTAAATTATTTTGGAAACCACATTTTAGTATGATTGGTTTCCTTTGTAATTCTAAGCATTTTATTTTATAGATTTAAAAATATCCTGAGGAGTCTATATGCTTCACACACCAAAGGGTCCAGGACACATACAAAAGTACAGAAACCTTGTCCTTAGAGAATGGCTAATCCTGGTTCAAGATATTTGATGATTCAATATCCCCTAAAAGCAAAACTCATTCTCCTATTTGTGTTTTGACATTTAATGGTCAGACAGAGGATATGATTAGTTGAAAGCAAAGGTATTTAATAAAATGTCACACAATGGATAGAGCGCTGGGCTTGGAATCAGGAAGACTCTTCTTCATGAGTTCAAATCTGGCATCAGATACTTACACTAGGCAAGTCTTTGTCTGCCTCAATTTCCTCATCTGCAAAATGAGTTAGAGAAGGAAAAGGCAAGCCACTCCAGTATTTTTTCCAAGAGAACCCCAAATGGGGTCACAAAGTCATACATGATTAAAAAACAACAGAACCACAAAAATTTAATAAAATGAGCCAGTAAGACAATCAGTAACAAAATTTACCAAGAAATCTGTGACAATTGTCCCACAAAGACACATAATATTACTGGGGAATAGTGGATTCACACAGAGAACATATATGGAAAGATAAATATGTGAAATGCATGCAATTTTGGTGATAATGAGGAGAGGTATGCACAAATACACAACGGGAAAACATGTGTCCAGGACAATTCGTGGAGGAACAATGTATGTTTTACCGCCTGTAGAGTCACTGATGTTTTTCAGAAGTATCCCCACTCTGCACCCATTGGGCCTGCTTCCTGCTGGTCCACAGTCTTTGGTTGATGTTTCTCTGCTAGGTCCATCCTTCTCTAAATGCATACACTTTCTTTTGGAGGGGTGTAGGATGTTCAGGGAAGACTGGTAGCTGTGGTGTGAGGGCTGCCTAGCTCTTTTCAGGGCTGCTTTCCACCTTTGGTATCCGTCTGATTCACCAAACTCTCACCAGTGGCTCCAAGAAGCTATAGTATGTGCAGTGGATAAACCAGGTTGAGGGTAACCAAGGGGTCTTAAATCTGTTGGTGAGCTAGGCAGAATAGCTACCCCAAGCAGCTTCTGAATTTCCCTATCATTTCATCAAACCCTAGCAGAATGGGTGGATGAGAACAATGTGTTCCAATAACAGTGAAGGTGGCAGAAACAGGCTCTGTCAAGTGCTTAGAGCTTGGTTAGGCATTGAAGATTCCAAGGTAATCCATTATATTTTGAGCCATTGCCAGTCATTTTGACTTTTATCTTTCCACTGAACTCCAATGACTCTGAAACACAGTGAGATCAATGACTTTACAAAACCTTGCCTCATTTAAATCCAACTTATGCTAGAATCAAAAGACGTCATCAAAACCATTTTACTGTTTGTACCTACCTCAAAGTCCCGTGGTGACAGTCAAATGATGAAGCAAAAAGTACAGGTATACTGGGAGCTGTAGTCACCCTGAACACAGGTGACCCAGGGCATAGGGTAATTTTCTCAGTGGACTGAAGCAGCAACAAGATTCAGCAGCCACCTGGGTGTCTGAGCAGTCTTTTTTAAGGACTGTACTACTTAACTCCTAGCAAGAGGAAGGGTCTAGAAAAGGTGCCCTAAAAAATGTTCTGCTTCAGCCAACCCTAGCCTTCTTGCTGCCACAGGTAGGGAATTTTACCCTGTGGTTGAAACACACAAAAAATGTACAAAAACTTTTGTAAAGATGATTCCATTAATTATCAGTACACGAAATGTGTCCAAGTTTATGGACAACAACAAATCCAGTATATCTGAAATATGAGCACCTCTTGTTGTGAGAGAACTTGGCAGGTATTACATCCAAATATCAGCCCTGGATGAAAGAAGGCTGGCAAATGAAGGCCAGCTTACTAAAGTCAGAACTTGATACACACTTTTTTCTTGAGTGGCCATGGTGAAGGGGAGTACCATGAAGTTAGCGTAGGTTTTGTAATCAAAACTAATCTAGTCAACAGGATTACATGCCTCCTAGAAGGAGTGAATTATAGACTCATGACAATGCCATTGATCTTTTCAGGAAAGCACTATACTACCATCATCAGTGTGTATGCTCCTACCATGACAAGCTTTGATGAGGACAAAGAAAACTTTTATGAAAACCTGGAGACCTTCATAATTAGTGTGCTGAAAGAAGACAAGCTTGCAATTTCCAGAGTATTTAATGACCTTTAATGCCAAGTAGGTACAGTCTATCAGATATGGCAGGAAGTCCTCAGGAAGAATGGAATTGGAAACAGCAATAATAATTGTCACTTACTGTTGAAGATTTGTACATCCCATGACCTTCTCATCACCAATGCTGTCTTCCATTTACCTAAATATGGTAAAACTTTGTGGATGCACCCTTGCCTTTACTAGATTTTGTCATTGTAAGGAGAAGAGATAGATGACATGTTAGAGTGACAAAGGCCATGTGTAGCCAGAGTGCTGGACCAATCATTGACTTACCCTGTCAAACTTAAACATTCATATCCAAAAAATAATGGCCTCAAGGCAAGAAAACTACCAGAGGACTTCATGTCAACAGATTAGAATGCTTCTCTGAGTATGAAGAGTTTGTTGTTAACTTGGAGGGAAAGCTGAACCAACACGTGGTTGACAACAGTGGAGCAGAAAAGGAGTGGGGAGCTTTCAGAGATTTGGTGCACAACAATAAATTTACTCATCTGGGCTAGAACCCTTGCAAACATCAAAATTGGTTTGATGAAATAATAGGGAAATTCAGAAGCTGCTAAATGATAAATGAGGACTCCACAGGATTTACCAGGAGCACAGTTTGTCTGTCTCCAAGAAGGCATCATTTAACTCCATCAAAAGTAAAGTGAACTTCAAGCTTAGAGACGTGTGAAATTCTTGGCTCAGTAAGAAGGCCAGAAAAATTCAGTTTTGCACTGACAGTAACAATCCAAAGTGCTTTTATGATGCCCTGAAGGTTATTTATGGGCCAAAGACCTATGGTGCATCTCAACTATTTAGTGCTGATGGAGCAACATTGATTAGTGGTAAGGAGATTATCCTGGAGAGATGGGCTGAACACTTCCATAACATTCTCAACAGATTGTTATCAATCAATGCTAAAGCCACTGACCATATACCTGAGGTATATAGAGTCAATCTCTAGCTGAATTTCCTACTGAAAAAGTTGTTTTGAATGCCATTGGGCATCTCTCATGGCCAAGTGCTTGGTGCTGATTCCATTCCAGTTGAGATTTTTCAAGGCAGAGAGGTCCATTACTCATACAAAAGCTGACTGAAATTTTCCAGATTATATGGCAAGAGGAGGTTATACTCCAGGAGGCAAGGATACCTCCATTGTCCATCCATTTCTATAAAGGAAAAAGAAATAGGCTGTCCTGTGACTATCAGAGGGCTGGGGTGAGGCTATCTCTTAGTCATTGCCAGCAAGATTCTTTCCAAAGTCCTTAATAAACTGATCCTTCCCCTGGAAGATGGTCATCTACCTGAGACCCAGTGTGACTTCAGAAATGGCTGAGGAATAATTGATATGGTGGTTTTTGCTGCTCGACAACTCCAGAAGAAATACCAGAAGCAGGACAGAAGTTTGCACATAACATTCAATGATCTGACCAAAGCCTTTGATACCATCAGGGCACATGGATCATGACAAAATTGGGCTGCCCAGAGAAGTTCATCAGTATCATATGTCAGTTTCATGATGGCATGTTTGTCCAGGTTCTGGATAATGGACAATGTTTCATGCTTTCCCAATCACCAATGGCATGAAGTAGGACTGTGTGCTTACTCCCATGCTTTTCAACATGATGTTTTTAGTGATATTGTCAGATGCTTTCAATGAAAACAGCCTCAAGGTCAGCTACCTCACTGATGGTAAATTATTTAACAAGCTCTTTAGAACAAAGAATAGGATTCTCTCAGTCTGACTTGAGGCTGGATATTTTCTTTGGCATACGCAAAGTGTGCCCCATTCTAGTTCACAGTGAACATTCAATGTATCTTTCCCTTTCAATCTCTGAAGACTACAAGTCAGATGATAGATATTTGGTTAATAACTTCAAAACAGCTTTTCAGTTCAGGATTCCTCATTTAAAAACCCTAAGTCTCTTCTATTCTGCCATATAGATTAATGGGCAGGGGAAAAGGCATAGCAACACAAGTAAGCCCTTCTTGTTTAGCCTCTTCCTATTTCTTTCATGTCTATGTGACTAGGAAAAGCTTGGAAGAGGCTTTGAGGCATACCATTACTGATCATACACTGTCTTTTCTAATTAATGTGTGTATGTGTATGTGTGTGCATGTGCATGCTTGTGTACGTGTGTGTATGTGTGTGGACGCTTGATTGCACCTTTCTTATCAAGTATGTACACCTTTGGGTAAAAACTGTTTTCTTGTATTTCTTCACGTCCTCCATCATTCAGAATATAGGCATTTAAAAATACCTGTTAACTGGCTGTTGAGTGGCTAAACTGTGCTAATGCATGCAGAGCAAAGGAGTAATTAGATTGGTGTCAGATTAATTAGCAAAGGCCTCATTGTAAATAGAAATCTTACATTCTAAGTAAGAATAGAAGTTTAGGACAGGAGACCAAATTCTCATTCAAATTTCACATATTCACTCTGGGGAGGTAACTTGATCCATCATTTAGTGAGATCACACTATGGAATCATACAACAGACACTGGAATAATATGATCTTGAGGATGTCCCTTAAGTGCTCAAAGGCTTAGTTTCCCCATCTATAAACAGGGAATATTAATAGTTGCATTCTCTAACTCAGAGTCATTATAATTGATTGATATATAGAATGCATTCATTTCACAACCATATATTTAATGTATGTTTAATAACCCCAAACCACACATATAAATTAAATCTATAATGAGACCCAGTTTGATTATAGGGATGATGATAGGCTTTGACTTTTACAAAGAAAAAAAATTACCATCAGAAATTTCGAGGTGGTAGCACAATTACAAACAAGTTAACTGACCTCTTATAAAGTTGTATAGAATGATAATAGAAACATACAGCTTAGAATGTTGCTTGACTTTCTTTTTCTCTTTAATTTTTACATTGACATCTTCTGGTTTTTACTTCACTGTTTGCAGATAGCAGCTTCCTACCCAGAGAACATCCCTTGTAACAAAGAATAAAAAAAGGGAGGGCAAAATGCTGTTCAGCAAAACTAACCAACACATCAACTGAGGCTGACAACATATGCCGAGTAAAATACCTATAGTCCCCTACCTCTGTAAAGAAAGAATTGAATTTGCTGCTTTCTTCTTTGGGAACAATTTTGAACTCTTTAATTACACAGTTTTCAGGTTATTGTTGTTGTCTCTTTAGTGTTGTTGTAGAAATTGTGCACACCATTCTCCTGGTTTTCTTTCACTTTATATCAATTCATATCGAGTCTTCTTATGCTTTTCTCTCTTCAGATTTAACTTTTTAATGGTAAGATTGTATTCCATTATAATAATGTACTATATACTTCTATAGCCACATCCCAACTGATTCACATATACTTTGTTTCCAGTGGTTTCCTAGTACAAAAAAAAATGTTATAAATATTTGGATATATCTGTGACCTATCTTTCTATGAGTATTTATTATAAACTTAATGTTAAATACCAATATAAAAAACAATATTTTTAGGTTTACTTACATTTAAATAAATTAATTTCAGAAGCTGAAGAATTATAACACTTTTTTTTCAGATTATCCTTCTAAGTTCCCATCAGGAGGCTCTGTCCATTCATTCTCAATCAGTTCCTGTATGATCATGTTCATACCATTCTTATGGTTCTGCCTTTTTTTGTTTTGCATCACTTTTAAAAGTCTTTGCAGATTTTTTTAAATTCCTCAGTCCGTCTTATTTTATAGTATGCCATTACATTAGCATACCACAATTTATTCAACATTTCCCTTCTAGGGGACATGTAAATTGTTTCAATTTTATTTTTCAAATTACATATAATGGATCCTACGAAAATCTTCAAAAAGCTTTTTTGGGAGAATGGGGGAGGTGTTAACATTGTCAGTATATTTTGCTTTTGAAATAGTAAAAATGTGTCATTTTTTAAAATCTTTAGTGCATAATCCCAGATTGCTACCAAGAAAAATTCTGCATTTGTAGTTCCACCAACAATGAATGAGCGTGCCAGCATTGATGGCTTTGAGTAAAATTGCTTTTAAACATTTTATCACTTGGTGGGAGATGGGGCCTAAATGTTATTTTAATTTAATTCACATTTTAATTGTTAATATGCTTGAGCATTTATCAAGTTGCTCCTACAACATTTTTCTTTTTTTGAAGATCATCTGTCCACATCCTTTCAACCATTTTTTTTTTGCACTGGCAAGTACAACTGGGATTTTTAACAACCTTTGGACTATCCTTAAGATACACAAATGCAGGTAGAAAGTAAAGCCATGTGATCTGGATTTATATCACAGAAAAATTAAGTACATTTTGATTAATAGTCTCTTCCTAAGCACTCCCTACCTCTCAGTGGAGAAGCGCTAAATCTGCTCCAGAAATCCAACTTAAGGCTTAATGACTCAACCTTACTCAAGTAATAAACTCTAAAATAAGTGCTTGGTTGGTAAAAAGGTAATTTTCCTTAGCCAAGGATCTATTTTAATTCATTCAGTTCTCTGGAGATCACAGGTTATTTCTGTTTCTAATTTTGCACATCTTGCTATTTAAGATCCCCATGCAATATGATGCATGGAGTTGGCTGATACTGTCCCCAGTGTCTTTTGGTTTATGTGATTTACTGCATTCAGTCTTGTAGCTTGCATTGCAGGTGGTAATTAAGAAATCAGAAACACACGGTTTAAGGATTAAGGTAAACTGAGGAACATCTGAACTTATTAAAGTCATCATTAAAAACAGTTCTGCTCACTTTGATCTATCATATTCAGGTACATGTTCAACTCTTTTTTTTGTGTGAGACAATTGGGGTTAAGTGGCTTGCCCAGGGTCACACAGCTAGTGAATGTTATGTGTCTGTGGCCAGATTTGGACTCAGGTCCTCCTGACTCCAGTGCCAGTGCTCTATCCACTGTGTCACTTAGCTGCCCCCATTTTCAACTTTTAAAAAGAGTTTTTGTTACTATAATTTCTAGGGAAGTAATATTATTTCATTACATTAACATATATTATAAGTTGTTTATTCATTCTCTTAAAGAATGAGTATACACTTTATTTCCAGTTCTTTGTGACCACAGTGATTGCTGCCACAAATATTATTTAGTCTAGCTTGGAACTTTCCCCTCTGTTTTTGACTTCTTTGGGGTATATGCCTGGTAGGGATGTTGCTGAGATATTGCTGAAAATCCCTGTCTTTTTTTCCTCCTAAATTACTGGCATTACATAGATGATGAGAAATTGAAAATTGGCTTAACTACATGTAGTGTGAAAATATACTTGAACAGAGAGACGTCTATTACTTCAGTATGGGTAGGAGAAAGAGGAACAGTAAGAGTCACAGAGTTAAAAAGTATTATCATCAGATAACACAAATTTACTTCTCGTAGCTCATAAAGATCGATGTCAGGCATTTGACAGTGTTTATTTAAAGATGAGAAAGTAGGATTATGGGTTAGTAATTATTGATATTGTCTAGATAAGTTTTTGGGGTAACAATTTCATTCATATTTTTCCATTATTTTCCCTCTACCCTTTCAGATGTCTTGAGACTCAGTCCCTTAACACCCTTAAAAAAACACTGTCACATTTAGGACAGACCTCTTCTGTACATGTGTTTTGTAGTCTAGCCACTGTTCTCATTTTTTTAAAGTTACCATTTCTAATTCCTTATGAAACACATCAGACACTATTATGTCAGATTTCAAATATGTTTGTTCAATTATAATTGGTGAAAAATAATTTTAAAGAAAATACTTTTTATATGTTATATTTTATCCATTTATCATCCTCTTTCCAATTATATCCACAAATATCATTTTAGGATATTTTTAAACATCATTTTCTACTTGGATTCCATATCTCTCTGGTTTGCAAGGATATAAAGTGTTTTCTGTTTTATGTTTTCTAGGCTCTTTTGACTTCTCCTTCTGGTTGATTATACAAAAAAATGGGAAATTATGAGAATCTGTTATGATGCCTATTCTTTTATCCATATCTCAGTTTGTAGCATTAGTAACATATTTTAATTTAATGAAATTCACCTGATTATACAAAGATATGTTTTCAAAATGATCCCTGCATCAGTAGTGGGATTTATTGTTAAGACATAATCAAGTTCATATTTGTGATAACATTTGGTACTCTTCATGTTGATCTATTTATGGCTCTTCTTTAGAAGGATTCCTGATATATGGATGTGGAGGTTTTGTATGGCGTATATGCATTTGGCCTCTGATTTCTCACTCCAGAATAATGTTTTCCAGAATATTATTCATTATCCACCCCCACATTAATCATTGATCATTGGAATCAACAAATATTAAAATATGTGCTGATTTATCTTATCCAATTTTTCATTAGGGTTATCTACCTACTCATCCTCTGCAATAGATAGTGGTTAATTATTGTAGTGGCACTTTTGTTGTAAGGGCTTATGATGAACCCTCCAATAAGAGATGATCACATGTTCCAGGAAATGCTATTTCTTGTTGCCCATGGATGAATGATACAAATTATTCAAGGAGAACTTATGAGACATCCTTTTTTAATGGTAATCTCCATCAATATTTGGTTTAGATTAAAGAAATATCCGGATTGTAATTATTAGACAAGTATCACATATTCAGTACCAACACACTGAAAATCTAAAAATGGATTCTTAGTACCATATGATACCTTTCCCAGCATTCTGCCAATACTACAGAAGCAAAAGAAACCTGTTCAGGACTGACAGCCTTCACATTTTCTTTTATTTGGTTGCCATGGATAAAAAAAAAATCATTACCCTGTGGCCACCCTGCCATTGATAAGCTACCCTATACTTAACTAGGAAGGTCCTCAGAAACCATACAGAAACTGCTCCTAGGTCTATACTCACCAGTTTCCAGAATAGTAGAACCAATTTTCCGTACGTGGACTGAGAGAACAAATGGTCACCTTCTCACTCCAATGACACGTCATAGTAGGACTTCTGTGGAGGTCCCCAGTAATGATTCAAGTGAAGTCACACATGGCATGCTTGTCAATTTTTCAGATAAAAGCTGCAAAGAATAACTAAGATGCCAACTAACAACCTCAGTATTGATCTCTGGAATGCTCTGTCAAATAAAATAAGATGAAATTTAATAAAATGAATTTAAAGTTATATATAATACATGATAAATGTATACATGTAACTTTGAATATACTACTTTTGAGACAAACTCATGTCTACTCTCCCTCCTTTATTTTGTATTTGTTTTGTTGATATATGTGTGTGTGTGTATATATATATATATATATATATATATATATATGCATGTGTGTGTGTCTGTGTGTGTATTTACAAACATACATACATAGTCTCATGTGTATGTGTATATGTATATGTATGTGTGTGTGTTTATATTTATATATGTGTGGGTATATATATATACATATATACACATACATACATACATACATACACACATACATACATATATACATATGTATGTATGTATATGGGGTGTTTGGGTGATCAAGGAGTACCAGCACTTGTGGGATGAGGGCTTGCCCAGCCTTTTTCAGCGATGCTTATTCAAGTTTGCTGTCCACCTGGCACTCAACACTCACCTGTGGCTCCAAGAATCTGTAGCATGTCCAAAGGCCACACATCGGCAAACTGTCTCAGCGGACAGGGTAAAGCAGGTTGAGGGTAACCATTAGGTTCTAAACTTACTGGGGAGTTAGGGAGATGTCTAATCCAAGCATGTGAAGACTTTCCCCAGTGAAATGGGCAGATGAGAATTTATTTCAAAATTTGTTTCAAAGACATGAAGTAGCTGAAATAGGTACTTGGTCAGTACTCCAGAACTTGGTCAGACATTCCAGATGCCATCATGCATTGCATCCCAAGCTATTGCCAGTTATCCTGACTTTCATCTTGCCACTGGATTTCAATGACTCTCGAAGAGAGTAAGGCTGATCACTTTGTGAAATTCTGCCTCATATAGATCCAATTCACCCATGAGTTAAGACATTACCCTGTGATGTCATTAGTCCTTTTTGAAAATGAAGAAAAAACAACTATAATAACAGCAACAATATGTGTGTGTGATAATATATACTTATTCATCTACGTATGCATGCATGCATACACACATGTATATGCATGTATACCTATAACAAGTTCATGATAGAAGGGAGGTATGACTAGACATCAGTTTCTTTCATAACTATTACAAGAGATCTCCCCTATTTCTCAAAAAATTTAATATAATCTTAGGCTTTATTGAAAGAGAAAGTATCTAGAAGGGAAATGATCATTTTTCTGTACTCTACCATGGTCAGATCACCAGCAGTTTTGTATATCACATTTTAGAACAACATTGTCATTTGCTGAAGAAGGGAGAATGGAGAATGCTCAGAGGAGTATAGTCAGATGGTTAGAGTTCTCAAGACCATGTTATATAAGAATCAACTGAAGGACTTGATAATGTTTGGCCTAGAAGAGAAAAAAGAAAAGTTAGAAGGAAAAAAAAATATATAATTATCTCCAAAGATTCAAAGGATTGTCATGTAGAAGATATTCATTTTGCTTAGATCCAGGGAATAGAACCAAAAACAATGAGTGGATGTTGCAGAAAGCCAGATTTGCACTAGGAAAGACAAAAGAAAACTGAAATTTTAGATTTATCCAAATATTAAATGGATGTGGGTCTTTCCCTTCTCATGATAGATCTTCAAATGAAGGTCAA
The DNA here is from genome assembly GCF_003287225.1 of Phascolarctos cinereus. Classification (NCBI taxonomy): domain Eukaryota; kingdom Metazoa; phylum Chordata; class Mammalia; order Diprotodontia; family Phascolarctidae; genus Phascolarctos; species Phascolarctos cinereus. Next base: position 345,913,056 of record NW_027555847.1, on the reverse strand, counting down.
TGCCTAAAATGCCTTCTTTCTGGAGATGTGACAAGGACAATTCTTGTTCAGATGTAGATTGCATTCAATAGCTTCTGAAGGTTCTTCCAGCTCTGGCAATTTGTGGATCTATGATTTAGCAATTCAGATATCATTGGTGGTCTTGGAAAGAGAAGTTTCAATAGAATATTGGGAATGCTAATCATACTATTTATCTTGGCAGAGGAGTAAGTTCCAGGGCTGAAAAAAAAGTGAATAGTGAGGAAGTGGAATTGGAGATTTTATTTTTTGGGGTATTAGAGAGAAAACTACAACTTATTTTAAACTGTGTGACTACAGAAAATTACACAATATCTCTGAAGCTCTGTTTTCTCATTTGTAAAATGATAATGTAAAATAATAATACTTACACTATCTAGGTCAACAAAGTTGATTTAAAGATCAAACTAAATTATTTTGGTATTGTACTTTCAGTCCTTAAAGAGCACATACATGCCTACTATAACTTCTTTCTAATTGTTTAGCACTGAAGGTGAAGAGACTGATAGGATGATGATTTGAGTGTGTAGCAGAGTAAAGGGAAGGTTTTTATTTTAGGGCAGGATCTGTGAGCATTTTGGGAGGCAAGAGAGAAGAAAACAGTATTATGAGAGATATTAAAGAAAAGACAGGGAAATATTGATGAAATACAGACCTGTAGGAAATAAAAATAATCACAGGGACAATTAGAAGGATCAATGTTGGCTAAAAGCAATCATTTCATATTTGAAACCTGAATGAAGGAAAAGTTGACAGGTAAATATCTAGAAAAATACTGAGATTTGAAGAGTAAATTAGAAAGCTCACATCAGACATTATAAATAAAGTAGTAGGCAAGTTCATCATCTGAAATATGAGCTCTTACAGACATTGGGAATCCTGAGGAGAGAGTAAAACATTGGAAAGAGTTGATGTGCAGAGCTGGACAGCAGTCAATCAAAGATAAACATAAGAATCATTTCACAGCTGTAAGAAGCCAGCTGAGAAAAGGTAGCACAACATTTGTAGGGACCCAGCTCCAGAAAGAATGTTACCTTACTCTAACAGTCCTCTGAGCACTGAACTCAGACTCAGAGGACTTAGCTTTGAATCTCATCTCTGAAAAAAGTGATTAAAAATGAAATGCACTGAGTCATGATGTAGGTTGCTACTTGTCATCAGGAGGAAAATGAGTAGGGGGCTGCATGAGCTCTCCAAGAGTATGTAAGATTCTTGAGGATAGAAATAGTCTCATTTTTTAAGGCAACTGGGGTTAAGTGACTTACGCAAGGGCACACAGCTAGTAAGTGTCAAGTGTCTGGTCTGAGTTTGGGTTTGAACTCAGGTCCTCCTGACTCCAGGGCCAGTCCTCTATTCACTGTGCCACCTAGCTGCCCCCCAGTAGTCTCACTTAAAAAAAAATTGTGCTGTTTCGAACAATGGGTACATAGTAGATATATAATGAGTAGTTACTGAATTGAATTAAACTGAATTGATTTTTTTCTTTTAATATATCCTACACTGGGTCAAATAGAAACAAGGGTTAAGGGTAAGGAAATATTCCCTTAACAATGTATAGTGGTATTACAGGGCAGAAGTATTGTATTTGAAACATGGGATTAGAAAGGATTCCGTTTCATAGCAAAAGAGGAAGTTGAATTGGATATTGCAAGACTTTCATAAAATTACCCCCCAACAGATGGCAGGAGATTGATTTCTTTAAAAATCTCTAAAGCATGAGATTTCAAAACCTTCTTTGGCAAATCATCCTAGTGTCATAACCTTAGAATGAGAAAATCCCTCCTAAATCCTGCTGCAATCTAGGTCTTTCCCTTCCTTTTCTCTCCTTAGTGCAAATGGAGCAGCCAGTTCACCATCTGGTAAAACTAGGGTTCCTATAAGGAGAATCTTACCTGAAGTTTTGATATACCCTGGGAGTGTGCAATAGTGGCTTTGGAATTGAGAAAAACAATAGGGACTGAAGGAGGAGAGAAGCTAATAATGGAAGGCAAAAAAGGCATTGTTGTCAGAAATATTCCTTTCTCCATTAGCATTCTTTCAAACTATTGGGGTGGGGGATGGAGATTGAGGGTAGGAAGGAAGGATTGGCAAAAGAATGGACCAAGAAAGCTATTTGACATAGCTTTGAGATCTACCTGAGTATCCTAAGAAACTGATTGGATCCATCTTTCCCTAAATAATAGCCCTTAATAAAAATGGAAACTACAAATTCTGGCATTGCGGTTAGGATGTCATTATATAGACACATTTTTACCTTAGGTGTACTGTAACAGGGTTTGTTTTGTACTCAAATAGCCTTCCAAATGACCTCTTTATCAGTTCTTCATGGTATGTGGATATCAGTGCTATTGGAGGACAGAGATCCCTGCAAAGTCTTCCAGGAAGAGCTAGAAGGAGAAGTATAAAGGGGAGAAATTGTTCTCTCCTAGATCCTTGCAATAATATTTAAGTGTATTTAAGGGTCATGGCCCTCAAATATGGGAAAAGCTAACATATAATACTTCAAAGGATCAATATTTGAGAAAAAAGGAAAAAATATTTAGGCCCCAATTGGCTCTCACAGCGCATGCACATACCCCTTTGAGCCACAGCTGTATTTAGCCCTTAAGATGCTTGACTAAATGGTTTTATGCTATCACATTAACTAATCAATATCCATTTTAAGGTAGGCTCATTATTACTATCCCTATACTTGAGTAAACAAATGTAAAAAGGTTAAGAGACATAGCAAAGGTCATAGCCAGTCTTATTAAAAAAAGGAGCTCATCTTCCCCTTGGGCTTATTTAACTAGCAGATTGACATCCCCTTACTTTTTTTTAAATAAAGTTTAATTAATATTTTTTGATCTTTTACATCAAAATTTCTCCCAAAATTTCTCTTCCTTCCTCCCAGTCATCCCAAATTAAAACAAAACCAAAGATTTCTTTTAAAGAATAAGAAAAAAAATAAATCCAATCTGTATTTTAAAAGTCTGAGCATATATAAAATGTATCACACTGGTCAACTTTTCACTTTTACAAAGGAGTAGGGTGGGGTTATCTTCTCGTATCTCTTCTTTGGGATCCAATCACTTACTTCTTGAGTTACCTAATTTATAGGAAAAGCACAGAATTTAGATTTTAAGCTATGTTTACTTTAGATTTCTTCTAAAGAAGATGTAAATATAAACACTGGTTCTAATCTACTGCTTGAAGGAAGTAAAAGATTTTACTGAAAATCAGAGTGTATCTGTATTTGGAAAAGAAGTTATAAATTGTGGATACATACATTTTTACATGACTTGACTTTTACTCTTATCCATGTCCTTGGCCCCTGTCTTCTCTTGAAGAATGGTTTTCCCTCCAATTTGGGTGTCAGAAACAATGGGAAGGAAAATAACAAAGGCCCTACCTCCACTATAAGTCCAATCAGTAACATGTCCCTTCTGACTTATCCAGATTGATGACTCATTCATTGCCTATAGGAATCTCACTACAAATCCTCCGGGAAGCTGGGAAAAAATGATTAATTATCTTTCTGTTCTGAAGCCTTAGCCAGAGAATAACTCTGGTAAAATACTGGAGTTATTAGTCTCTCTCTGTCTCCTCTGTCTCTGTCTGTCTTTGTCTCTGTCTGTCTGTCTCTCTCTTCCCTAATGGTGCTTTTGTGATTCATTTAAGTAATAACAAAGTTAATCAATGGAATGGCTATCTGTGTTTACCAGAACAGATAGCTAAATGACTAAGTAACCTGAAGGTAAATAAACTTTGTAAGAAATGAGAGTAAAGATCAAGAAATAGGCATGCATCATCTTTGGAGAGGAGGTGCAAGGCAGTGAAGTAGACAGCAGCAAAGGAGAGAAGGTAAAAGGAAAAATCACTGCCTAGGATTTGTAATCCAGGGGGTTTTAAGCGACATAGTATCATCCATCTTAACACACTCAATGTAAGATCTGCCTGCGCAGTCTTAGTATTGGAGTCTGACACTGAGGGATTTAATGGCTAATATCACTTCTCTCTGTAACTACTACCCTTCCAATAACTTGCTGTTCTTTTTTTTTTTTTGCCAGTGCCCCCTCTGCTGCTTTCATACACTATTCTGGTATCAACATATTCTCTTGCAATGTCCCCTGTTTACAATTCCTTAATATATGGGAGGCTAGCTTGTCAATCAACATCTGGCTCACTAATCACAAAGTCAAAGAAAACTGATCATAGTATAAGAGGTGGGACACTGGAGCCATTTCTGCAAGTTCAAGCAAGCATTCATTTCTTATCGCTTCCCTCTCCTCAGTACTCTTCTCTGTGTCTCTTCTTTTTTATATAACTCCCTCCAGAGTGCTCTACCAACTTGTCAACAAAATTCGAAGGTTGAATCCCCCAAGAAAGGCTGCTGTTTTGCAGATTTTCAAGGTACTCTGTGATTACTCACTCTTCATACTATGTGATCTACCACTAGTGGGCTTGCCATGACCAGTTAATGAGCAGACACAACTAGTTCTTAGTGTAATAGGGTCTTGGGGCATGCCTAGATCACCTAACATGGAGGCATCCTGCTTCCCTACATTCTCCTATAATGAGGGTGGGAGAATCCTCTTTCAGTTGTTTGTGTAGCTAGAACAGGATTCGCCACTAACAACTCCTAGACTGTGACAGCAGCTCACATTTTCCTGTGCTCTCTTTTCCTATTGCATCCAAAGGGTGGAGGTCACATAGAGTTAAGCCACAGCATGGGTGTGATGAACTAAACCAGGAAAGGAAGATATCTTTCCCTGACCCCGTTTTTTTTTTTTTACTCCAGGATTCCAAGAAATGGTCTTGGGTTCTCTGATCTGTTTTATTTGTTCTCATTTTCAGCTCTTAAGGAAGCTATTCCACTTTTAGACAGCTTTAATTATTTCAAAGTTTTGTTTTTCTTTTTGTGTTTTGTTTTGTTTTTTTCAGACAACAAGCCTAAATTGACTTCTTTTCAATTTCCACCTATTGCTTCTGGTTCTCCCATCTGGGGCTAAACAGAACAAATCTAATCCCATCTATGTGACATCCCTTCAAATACTTGAACTCAGTTATCATGTTGCTCCTGAGTCTTCCTTCGTGCAGGCTACATATGCACACTCAAACTTGATGTCATCAACTCAAGTTCCTTCGCCATCCTGGCTACCCTCTTCTAGACACTGATTAACTCATCACTGTCCTTTTCAAATGGTGGTGTCCAGGCACAAGATGAAATCTGACAATGGCAGTGTACAGGGATATTATCACATTCTATCACAAGAGACAATATGAAGGAACACCTCTTCCCTTCCTAGTGCTCCTATCCTGGACTCATGCTGACTAGGTTTAATCCTGGGGGAGTCTGATCTCCAAAACAGAGTGTTAGGTTCTTTCTCAAAGTCTTGACTCCTTATGTCTCTACCCTGGGAATTCTGGAGAATCTCTCTTGAAGTTTAGATTTGGTTCATGTCTAGGGTCTCCCAAAAAGGGATTAATAGTAACCTTTCTAGAAAGGTACTCAATGTACAAAGTTATAAGGTGTCAGTTATAGGACAGATACCAACTATTAAAGAAGATAAGGGAAATGTACCAGCCTCCATGGTGAGTGAACACCCGAGGAAACAGAGGGAAAAGGTGATCAAAGGAAAAATAAGAGTAAAACTGCCCAAGAGCACCCTCATTTGAAGATGAGGGAATTTGCCATTAATTAGTGCAGGATTTGGGGAGGGGAAAGTGGATTTCCTCAAATTACTTTTTTTGGGCAAAGCCTGTTCCTTTTGGTGAACAGGATAAGTTTAGCGACTAACACCTCCTCCTGGTTAAATTTGTGTCCCAAGCATTTAGCACAGTGTCTGGTAAATAATAGACCCAAAGTAAATGTTTGAATTAAATTGAGGTACAATGGAATAATCAGTAAGCAAACTAGTACCTTTTCCCTGACAACGGAAATCCATGTAAATCAAGAATAAATGCAGTGTACCCATCACCTCAAAATGCTCAGAATCCAACCCAATACTCAGAGAACTCAGAAAATTCACAAACCAGGTGTCTTTCTTTACAAAGAAGTAACTGTTATTTTCCTTAGACTATCAGTTGTTGTACAAGGTTAAAACCATTTGTATCCTTGAAGAAAAAAAATGATTTAAATGATATGAAAGTATTTGTAGCTGAGAGTTGATTATTCTTTTCTTGTTCAAATAATTTCTGTCTATGAGAGCTTTAAGGGATTAAGCTTAAAATACACATTTAACTCCTAACTAGCATTACGTAGGGCAAAATAAATCCTATAAGCTTTCAACCTGAGTGAGTTTTTTTTTTCCCCCATGCTGGTGAATGTAATCAAATGCCTAGAAATCAGCTTAATTTTTCCCTTTATCTGTATCAGTCTTAAAACACTGAGGATTTCCTTCGTCAAGTTAGTTGGACATGTTTGAGTAAGAATATGATTTTTCTAACACAGATGAAGCTCCTGACTGGCTGCTGAGTTACTGATGCTGTAATTGGTTTAGACTATTTTTAGTCTAGAAAATGAGTAAAGAGTTGGAGCCCAGCTCTAATGAGGATAGCAGGTGTGCACCAGAAAATCAGCCTCATTGAACAACCATCTTAGCCTTCTTCAAACAGAAAGAAAAAAAAATGATTAAGACAAAATCAGAATAGCCATGCCATACCATACATACCATACTGTACCACACCAAACAATACCATGCCAGCCTACATCATACAATACCATACCATACCATACCATACCACTCCATATCATACCACACTACCCTATACCAAACTATACCATAGTATACCACACCAACCTATACCATAGCAGACTGTAGCATATTATACTAAATACACATTTCAATGATGTATGGGCAATGAGAAAGATCACAACCTATCATACCTCCAAAGATCAGCTGCAACTGCTGACTTCTCCAAAACCCTGAAAGCATAGTTCTTCTGGGATGGCAGTTAAAGTTTCTCAGGAATTCTCCTCAGGATGTCTTTTCCATATTTTGTCTTCTTCAAAGAATAAGAATTGAACTCATTTCTTTCATTTTGTCTCTCTAGATTCTAAAAAATGACAGATAACTCTCAAGAGTGCCTCACAGACTCTCCATGGCAGTTAACTCTCTGAGTTTATGCAAGAAAGAAGTTGTCTTACTACTCTCTCAATCCTCACAGAGACTCCATCAGCCATGATAGTTATTTCCCTCTGGATGGCAATTAACTTTCACTCCCCAATATTCTATTTCTTCCCTGTTAAAGATATAGTCATGATATCCAAATCTAAGTCTCTATGAGAGGAGCTATTCAAATTGAGGTTACATATATACATATATTGGGGTTATACATACAGGAGCATGCTGGTAAATGTTTAACAATGTTAGTGTTATTACATCATATACTACATTAATAATAATAGCCAATATTTATATAGTGCTTACTATATTGCAGCTGCTATACTAAGCACTTTACAATTACTATCTCTCTTATTCTTAACAACAATGCTGACAGGTAGTTGCTATTATTATCACCATTTTAAAAATGAGGAAACTGAGGCAGACAAAGGTTAAGTGACTTGCTCAGGGTCACACAGCTAATAATTGTCTGAGGCTGGAATTTAATCAGTATGTTAACATTTTCTCCATTGCTTTCTTAAGTTCAGACCATTAACAAAATGATAAAGCCCTAACCTATAGCATTTGCTGATTTCTGTGGTATGGTGCTCACATTGAAAATTTAACAACTGATTCTCACAAGTTCCTCTTATCTAGTTCCAACACACTCCTACTATATATATATATATATATATATATATATATATATATATATATACACATACATACATATGTATACATACATATGTACACAAATACATATATGCAATGTTCATTCATTATCTGTGTGTCTATATATCTATAAATATACATAGGAATCTATATAAAGAATAAAAAAAGGTTATAGTCAAAAGATAGAAACTAAGGGTACTGCAAATGAGTTCTTTGCTAAAGAGTCCATACTTTTAAGCCATGTCCTTCTGAAATGTCTCACTAGAAAGGTTAAGGAAATATAATTTCATTTTCTTATTTGCCACAGGAAAATTACCAGTTATCTATTAATCTCTTCTAGTTTAGACTAAGAGCTTTGCTTGGACGCTATGAAAAATATTTTAAATTTTTTATTTTCTATTTAAATTGTATTTTTTTTAATTTTTCTTCTCTAATCTATATAGTTCCAAGAATCCCTTGTGAAGTCCCATTAAGTCCCAACACACATGACCACTGGACTGAAAGTATCTCTTCACAAAGAAGTGGGATCAGCTCAAGACTCCTTAATGGAATTTCCCATAACTTTTTGCTCTGTTCAGTTCTATGACCTGATTCTGGCTCACTAACAACTCTGATTATGGGCTTCATTGACCCTAACTTTGGCAATCCCTTATTTCATCTTCCAATATCTGTATTTACACTTCTGTGTAGCACCCTTTCACATGTGAGATTTCCAGAAGACCTATCCTAGGTTTTAAGTATTTTGTTCATTCACATCCATGCAAAACCATACCTCAGAAAGCCACACCAGTGAGTTTGTTTACTTTTCATCCAAAAGGTATAATTATTGTAAACAAAAGATATTAAATTGAAATAGTACAGTAAGAAAAGTAACAATAAAATCTTCTCCTCTACCACTTACCTGGGATACCCTCTTACAAATTCTCACACCATCAGTGGAAAATATGTGCATGCATAGGTCACACATAGTGAATATATGTGTCTAAAGCACATGCATGGAAGAATAACATACAACTTCAGTGCTCTAAGACAGATAATATCTTCTGATGATAAACTTCCTGGACCTGCTTCCATCTGGGAGCTCAACTGTGATTCCTGTTCAATAGATATTAGCAAAACAAGGAAATCTCTATTTCCCTTGTACTCTTTCTTCCTCTTGTATGATTCTCGTTGCTGGGCTTCAGCTGAGATGCTACTTCTTTCCAATAACATGGAAAATATGGAAAATAAACTCATCCATAATCTCTGTCTCTGTTTCTGTGTCTTTCTGTCTGTCTCTGTCTGTCTCTTTCTGTCTCTATCTCTCTGTCTCTGTCTCTCTGTCTCTATCTCTCTCTATCTCTTTCTCTGTCTTTCTATGTCTCTGTCTCTCTCTGTCTCTTTTAGTAGGAAAGGCATGGCTTCACATAATAGTGTCTAGAAGAGGGTAGCCAGGATGGTGAAAGAACTTGAGTTCATGACATATGAAGATTGAGCGTGTATATTTAGCCTGCAAGAAGGAAGACTCAGGAGTGACATGATAACTGTGTTCGAGTATCTGAAGGGATGTCACATAGAGGGGATTAGGTTTTTTTGCAATTGATAGAGTGTTGAATTTGGAGTCAGGTAGAGCCAAATTCTAATTTTGCCTCAGACACATACAATCTGTGGGACTGTGAGCAAGTCATTTAACCAGTTTCAACCCTCTGTTACCTTATCTGTGAAAACAAACAAAATACCATAAGGATAAAATGGCATCTACTTTAGAGTTACTCTTAGGTTCAAATGGTAACATATGTAAAGATCTTTACAAACCTTAAAGCCTATATAAACATCATCATCTTCATCATTATCATCATCATCATCATCATCACCTCCTCATCTTCCTCCTCCTTCTTCTCCTTTTTCACTCTGATATCTCAGTGTGGTATGAAGGTGGCTCTGAGTTCTCAAAGACTGTATCAGTAGACCATAAACTTTGACAAATATGATTCATGAACATAAGCTCTTATAGGATAAAACCAGAATATGGACTCATCTGAAGATCAGCTTATCTAAATATGGAAAAATTTAGACCATGTTGCCTGTGGGTCATAAAATTTTAGCGCAGCAGTTCTCAAAAACCATTTCTCAGGTCATATGTCAGAGGGGAAGAGGAATACTACTGCCATTGGAAATCCCCTCGTGCTTGGTGTCTCAGGCATATAAAATGCCATGTCAACACAAGCCACCCTAATGCATAGTATGCATGGGCATAATGTCCCTTGGAGGGGCATTAGTGGACAAAGTGGAATGAGACTGGACCTGAGGTCAGAGGGGAAGAGCTCAGATTTTGAATCTGCTACTTACTCTTTGAATAAATCATAACTTGTCATTCCTGTGGCTGTTTCTTCATCTACAAAATGAAGGAGTTGATTAAATAAACTTTGAGTTTCTATTTCAGCTCTAAATCTGTGTGGCTATGAATATACATATACACATGTATGTAACATAATATGTATATGTAAAACACATTATACGTAAATATTATATATATATATATATATATATATATATATATATATATATATATATATATGAAATTTGGGTGCATACTCCTTTATTTTACAAATATAATAGGGTTTTGGTGGATACCCAGATAATGTAATAATTAAAAGGAAGAGGAAGAAGATCTAATAATAAATACTAGCATTTATACAGCACTTTAAGATTTGCAGACACTCAACAAATCTTATATCATTTTATCCTATCTACAACTCTGGGATACAGGTAGGTGCTGTTATTTTCCCTGCTTAATAGGTGGTAACACTGAGACAGACATTAGTTAAGTGATTTCCCAGGCTTAGACACCTATTAAGTATCGGAGAGCATTCTATATTGTGACTAAAAAATCTAGCACTCAAAGGTAGAGGCACCTGAATGGGTTTCAAGGTCTGGAAGGCAATCTTCTGAGTAATCTTCACCAAATGATTGGGAACAAACTCTTTCTATTGGCTGCATAGCCAGAACTGGTAGTACCTTAAATTTACCTGACTGAGGAATAGTTACTCTCTTTACTGAGGAGTCTGAGGGTAACAGATTAATTTTTTCTTATTGTGAAAGGGCTCAAGGTCCTCTTTTACTTAGGCCCTGTCCTTTTGGTCCCATTTTATTCATTCCTCTTATTTCTAGGTTCAAGGAATAGAGTCCTGGACACAGAAGTCATGGAAACCTTGGAGCGAGGATTCCAGGCCAGATCTTGTTGCTAGCACACTTGGGATGCCCTGAGAAGCTAGGGTCCCAAGTCAAACCCTTTTCTCCTTTTGCACTTGCAACTTGATTGCACTAATGCCATATGGAATTTGTCAACCTAATTCTCCTCCAGACCCAGAGATTGAGGTGGTCTCAAGGGGATCATAGATTCTAAATTGATGGGGGAAAATGTTTGTATGTTTGCTTGGACTACACATTTGAAGTAAAGATAACACTATTATAAAGAATGTTTACTTCAAAAGATAATCACAAATATACAAACTTATTCCCACAACATATGGGAGGTATAATCTTCTTCCCTCCTTGGGAAGGGGATTAGATTCATACTTTAGTTCAGTTCTCCTAGAGTACAGTTTCAGTTCTAAGTCTAAAACCCTCCCGTGGGATTGAGTCTTAGGAGGCTGGGCTTCTCTGGGCTTCCATGCTGGCCTGGCAGGCTGGACCACCCTGCCTACAATCCTGGCTCCAAGGTCTTCATTACTTGAACAGGATCTTGTCTTGTCTCATGAGAATCACTCTTGTCTCCTGAAATGGAGGATGAAAAAATATAGACTGAAAACAAATACCACTAGACCCATTTCTCAAAGCTGGGGTAAAAGGGAGGAAGCAGGAAAAGGACCTTCTTTCCCATCTCATGGGTTCAATTCATGACACCCACTAAAAGATGCCAGAAACAGTGTGACCACAAAAGGGATGAATTGCTCAGTCTTGACAGATTTAAAGTTGCCTAGCAGCCAATCAAAGGAGGCTACCCCTAAAGACATGGTAGAGGACACAGTAGGCTCCATGTTAGCCCGACTAGGCATGTCCAAAAGGCCCCTCAAGGCTAGTCAGGGTTACACAAATATCTCTTTTTTAGAAGCTAATCTGACTGTTAAGTGGTTCAATGGAACTAGAGTACCTGGGAACAGCTAAAATGGGGGGAACATAATTGGTGAGGGTTTGGATCAGTGGCAGAGAACAGGGACGTCCCACAATACTAAAGGTACAGTAGGATCCTTGGGGAGGGTTAAACTATAACACATCTGGCATTCAGGCTGTGTTTTCTAGAGAATCACTCTTTCACACGTAACTCCATAATACACAAGGTCCCTTCTTAAGGTCCCTCTATCAGATCAATTCTTATACCCTGCAGTTCATTAAAGCTTATCTGCCTAAGCCTCTGGAGAGCAGTGAATCTGTGAAGCAGGGAAACTTCCTCCTCCTAAGTAACGGGAGCAAGAGCTGACTTTTTAGAGGCCATGACAAAAGTATGAGAACAAATGAAACAAAAGACTGGGGAAGAAGCCAAGATTCCAGTCTGCTCTGTGCTGGCACAGCAGACCCACACGACTGGGCCATTATCACTGCCCTCCACACCCCAGCCTACCACCTCTGGGAACAAAGATGAGAACACAAGAGGTGCTGGAAACCGAGCAGATGAGAGGTAGACTGAGACCAGAGGAGCTAAGGAGAGCAGTTGCCATGGAGTCAGAAGCAGAGCTGAAGCAGTGAGATCAGAACCAAATTCTAGGGCCAAGAGGAATGTCTGGGCAAGTCCTGGTTACTGAATTTGCCAGAAAGGATGATCCAAGACCATGTTCACCCTTTTCCCTTTCTCTTCCCCCTCTCTGGGAAAGAATGTATCAGATTCAAGTTTTATCCCTATTTCTTTAAAATTTGTTTTGCTTTTCTGTCTACCTCCTCTCTAACAACCTGTTTTATTTAGATAAAACCATGGTTAACCAACCCATTACCGTTTTATATGTATTTAATTGCTTAAAAGCAACTGAGGAAGTATATTTGGCTAGATGTGAGGGGAAAGAAGAGAGACAGAGAATACAGAGACAGATACAGAGATAGAAACAAAGAGACAGTGACAGAGAGACAAAGAGAGGCCGAGTAACTAGTTCTCCTCCTCTTCAGCCAAATCTCACTTAATCCCCCCCCATACTAACATACTAACAAAGCATACTAATACTTTTCTTAAGAATCACACACACAAACACACACAAATATACAGGCATGTATACATACAAATATGTATATATGCACACATATAGGTGTGTGTATATAATAGATCACAGATCCATTCCCTTACATGTATGTAAATACACACATACAGGTACATAACCCATATACATGTACGCATAGGTTTATAAATAGACCTATACATATAGGTGGGTTAGCTAGCTGGCACAGTGCATAGAGAGCCTGACTTGGAGTCATGAAGACTCCTTTTCTTGAGCTCGAATCTGGCCTCAGACACTTACTGTGTGACCCTGGGCCTCAATTCACTCATCTATTAAATGAGCTGGTGAAGGAAATGGCAAACTACTCCAGTATCTTTGCCAAGAAAACCCCAAATGGGGTTATGAGAGACTGAAAATGACTGAACAACAACAATAGCTACAGGTATATTCATATATGGGTACATACATACACAAATGTATATTGTTGTTTGTCTTTTGTTGTCAAAGAGGATCAATGACATCAAAAGGGTGTTGTCTTGACTTGCAAGTGAATTGGATTTAAGTAAAGCAGAGCTGTGCAAAGTCATCAACCTTATTCTCTCTTCCAATCATTGAAGTCCAGGGGCAGAACAGAAGTCAAGGCTGGTGATGTGCCAGGTTGCAGTTGATGACCTTTGCCTCTTCAATTTCTGACAAAGCTCTAAGCAGTCCACAGTAGCTGCTTCAGCCACCTTCGTGGCCTTTGAAACAAATTGTTCTCATCCTCCCATACTGGGAGGAGTCTTAACATATTTGGTGTAGACACCCCCCCTAGACAGATCTGAGGCCTGTCAGTTACCCTCAACCTGGTTTAGCCTATCTGCTGAGACAGTTTTAACAGGGCATGGCCATTGCCTATGCTATAACTTCTTGGAGTCACAGGTGAAAGTTGAGTGCCAGGTGGACACCAAAGATGGAATAGCTGCTCTGAAAAGGATTTGTCGAACCTTCACACCAGAGGTGCTAATCCTTCCTGAACACCCCTTCCATCTTTATATCTATGTAACTTGTGGTAAAGAAATTATCTACTAATGCAGTTCATTACCTGCTCTGGAACTTATAGTCTTAGATAGTTGCCTGAGTGCCAAGAGTTTAATTGATTTGTCCAGGGTCACATAATTAGTAAACATCAGAGGCAGGTGTTAATCCTAAGTCTTTTTGATTTCAGGATCAGCTCTCTATCCATTTAGTCATGCTATGTGTATATATGCATATACTTATACATATATGCACATGCATATACATACAAAAATACACATAGGCATCTGTGTATATATCCACTTATACACATATGTGCATATACATACATTTATATATATGTATGTGTGTGTGTGTGTACAAAAACATATACGATACACATATACCTACATGTGCATGTGTATGTTTAATTGTAACAGGGAACTGGACAGAGAGCTCTACTTCTATGAGCATGTGTAACAGACTACCTGCTAAAAACACATGTGGGAGGTGCTTCTGGGAGTGTGTGATGGTATGTAATGAGGGGGCCATTATTAGCCCTGAAATGACTTCTTCTATAAGGTGAACAGTAGAAGTCCTAATCTCCACAGATAATTAGACAAGTTTTCATTCTGGTAGATTTGTGGTTATTTTTTTACATTTTATGTAGTCTTATGTCTTTCAAAGCTGATATATAGTTACTCAAAATAACTGTATATACCTGATAAATAATCTAAAGTTGGTCCTTCACCAAGTACAAAATTTTGATCATAGTTATTTTTATCCTTTTCTGAGTAATAGGTTTGAATTCCTGACAAGTTAATTGACCTAATTAACTCAATAGGTATACTTCTTTTAGAATGGGTTCAGATTCCTATGACTAACTTGAGTTGTAAGTCACTTTCCCTGTCACTGGGTCTCAATTTCTCCCTTTGTGAAATAATTTCACTTGGGGACACATACATTCCCTTTTCTAAGTCCCTCTATAAGATCAACTCATGTAGCCAATTGGAACTACATTTTCCAATTAATTTTAACTGGAAGACCCATCAGGATACAATTCCATTTCATATTAAATATTCTACTAGGACCATTTAGGAATCTTTTTTTATGATTGAAATCAATTTGTAACACCTTCTTTTAATATATTTCTCTCCAAAAGCAGAATGGTTTAGTGGATTTTGAATCAGAAGTTCCAGGTTCAAGTCCACGCTCTAACAATTATTGCCCATGTCTCTTCTGACAAGCCATTCAACCTCTCTTGGGTGTACATTTCCTCACTTGTGAAATATAAGGGTTAAATTTGATAACCTCAAAAAAAGATAAAAAGCCTGGAGACAGGGTGAATAAAACTAAAAGCTTATTCTTTGAAAAGACTAATAAAATTAATAAATCTTTGACCAATCTGATCAAAAAGAAGAGGGCAGAAAATCAATCACAAAATTAAAAATGAACAAGGTGAAGTCACAATAGAAGGGCAAATAAAAATAACCAGAACCTCTTATACACAATTATATGTCAACAAGCCTGAGAACACAAAGGAAAAAAGAGGAACATCTTCAAAAACATAAACTATCCAAACTAAAAGAAAACCAAATGGAGATTGTAAATAACCCAGTCTCAGAAAAAAAAAATAAAGGTTGCTGTAAAAGAACTGCAAGGAGGGGGAAAGTAAAAAGAAACACAAATAAAAGCCTCTTTGTCCTCATGCATTTAGGGAAGGAGTCTATCAAACTTTTAAAGAATTACTATGCATATTAAACAAATTATTCTCAATTATTGAGAATTAAAGCATCCTAGTAGATCTTTTATAAGACAAATATAGTCTAAATACCTAAACCAGGGAAGAATAAGGTATAGAAGGAAAACTGTAGACCAATATCTTTAAGGGATAGTGAGTCAAAAACATTAAATCAAATCTGTTGGACTATAGTGATTCATCCAAAAAATTATTCATTTTAACAAAATTGGATTTATATCAGATATGCATGGTTCAACATTAGGAAAATAATTATTATAATCACATTTAAAAATCCCCAAATGTGTGATTATCATTTTAGATGCAGAAAAACTTGTGATAAGATACAACACTCATCTATGCTAAAACCTTTACAAAGTACAGGCACAAGAAGGACTTTTTTAATATTATAAAAAAGACTCTCTCTAAATTTAAATGCAAGTATCAAATGCCATGGGGATATAATAGAACCTTTCCTAAAATCCATGTGTAAAGCAAGAATGCTTACTCTTCCCACTATTATTCAATAATTCTGGAAATGCTCCAACAATAATAAGAAAAGTGATGGAAAAGTCATAAAGACAGGAAAGGAGGAGGTAAAACCATCCCTATTTTGCCGATGATATTATGGTTTGCTTGGAAAGTCCTAGGGAATAAGCAAAAATACTAATTGAGACAATCAGTAGCTTCAGCAAAGGTGAAAACTACAAAATAAACTCTTAAAAGTCAAGTGTATTTCTATAAATAAGAACAAAATTTAAAATAAATAATAGAAAGAGAAATCCCAATCCAAATAACTAAAAAAATGCCTATAATGCTTGGGATCAATCTACCAAAGAAAACAAAAGCCTTGTATGGATTAAATGACATAGTACTCCTTAAAGAAACAGAATAACTTACACATTTGGAGAAATATTCAACATTTATGGCTGGACTTTGCCAATGTAATAAAAATAGAATATTATCAAATTGAATTTATGTTTTTAATGCTGTACCAATCAAATTATAAAAGGAATATTTTACATATCTTGATAAGTAATAATAAAATTCATTTTAAATAATAATATAGAACATCAAGGGGAATTCTGAAAAGGGGCAAGGATGAAAGACCTCAAATTCTACCATAAAGAGTCAGCACAACCATCAGGTATTAGATTTTTTTTAAAATGGAGAGGTAGAAGAATGGAACAGATTAGACAAGGGAGAATCAGAAACAATGGAAATCAATAACAGGCTTCAATAAAAGCTGAAAACAAATTTAAGAAATTTCTTAGCAAAGAATTCCCTATTTGATTATAAACTGCTGGGACAACTAGAAAGCATTATGCAGAAATTAAGGTTAGATCAACACCTTATTTCCATAATACATTCTAAATTGATATGTGACCCGAATATTAATGATCATATTATAAAAAATAAATTAGAAGAGAAGATCACATACTACTTAACGCTATGGATAGGAATATTCTTAACCAAACAAGGGACAGAAACAACTGCAAATGACAAAATAGATAACTTTAATTACATGAAACTGAAAGTTTCTGCAAAAACAAAATCAGTATAACCAAAATAAGAAGAGAAATTGATGAATAAGAAAAAAATATCTTTGAACAAAATTTCTCTAAAAAAGTTTTCGGTGACATATATAAGACACATAAACAATTAAGGGGTGTGTGTGTGTGCGTGTGTGTGTGTGTGCATGTAAGAATTATTTCAGACCAAAAGCATAGTAGAAAGAGTGATTATTATGTTTACATTATATTTTTAATTTTGTTATTATATTATAAATTATATAATATATATATACACATGTAGGAATGATGCATGTATAACAAGGCCTGTTTTCCCCTATGTAGCATGAGGATGCTAGGAGAGGAAGCAAGAATAGGGGCCAGAGACCCCTCAGTTCACTTTAGAGAGTGAGGGCAGCAGGCTGGAATTATACTCATCTGCTCCTTAAATATTGTTAGTGTTGGGGTAGCGATAAGATTCAAGCTAAATTCTGATCATTGTTTTATTATTAGAGAGAGGACAGGATCCCAAACTCTATATGCAAGGCTTGAACCCTTTCTAACCAAACATCAATTTCACAATGCACACACAGATAGCAATTAGCTAAGAAACCCATTTATCAAATCGGCTGCAAAGTAGAAATCAGAGAAAGTATGCGTAGGATAACGAATACCAGACAACACAGGATGAAATAGCTCTCCCACTGGGAGTGAGGTAACTAAGGTCAATCAAGAGAGAGTGTCCCAGATTTTACTCAAGGGCAAGTTCCCCCACATTTCTACTACAGCAGACCGGGTATAGGAACATGATAGGGAGTGGCAGATTCTCTCTCTCCTTTCTTTCCAGTCTTTTCCTTCAGTAATCTAAAATGAGATTGATCTCTTCCATCTTCCCTTTCAAATCTGGAAGCCAAAAGCACTCAGTGATTGCCGGGCCCAAAGTGACTTGAAACTTTAACAGAATTTGAAGAGCAGTAGAGAAATAAAGATAATTAAGCTCTCTCACTCTCACCAACTCTTCCCTGCCCCTAATGCAGAGCAGGGCAAACATTTCCACCAGTGAGAAGAGAGGACCATACCAATGGGCTTTGGCATTGGGGTTACATTCACACATACATATACACATTTCTGTATACATATATACTTTGCTATATATCATAATGCATATACATGTAAAACATATAAACAATATGATATGTGCATACTTAAGTTTGTATATACACTGTATATAGATATGTCCACATCTCTATTTTTCTTTCTTTCTATCCATCAAACTGTATGTATTTATCAAAATCCAATCCTTAATAGAAAAGTGTCAAAGATATGAATGATAAGTTCTCAAAAAAAATTACAAACTATTTACAGCCACATGACAGAATGCTCCAAATTATTAATAATAAGAGATATGCAAATAAAAAAACAACAACTCTAGTTTCACCTCATGCCTTGTAAATTTTAAAAGACGGCAAAATATGAGAAGAGTCAATATTGGAGGAACTGTGGGAAGATAGACTCATTCATGTATTTTTGGTAGAGTTATGGATCAGTTCAAGTATTTTGGAAAGCTATCTAGAATTATTCAAACAAAATGATTAGATGTTCATACTTTTTTGGCCTAGATATTCCTTATATCTGGAAGTCATACATAAGAATGAAGTCTTCATATACAAAAAATCTTTATAGCAGTGTTTTTCATGATAACAAAAAATTAGAAGGAAAGTAGATGCCATTGATTGAGGGAAGAATGGTTCAACAAATTGTAATATGTGAATCTAATGGAATATTACTGCGTTGTAAGAATGAAGAATGCAATAAATACAGAGAAGCACAGGAAGATCCACATGAACTTACACAAAATGAAGTAAGAAGAGTCAGGATAACAGTTTATAGGGGCTAGGTTATGAAAAGCTTCAAACACCAAATCAAGCATTTTGTATTTGATCTTAGAGGTAATAGGAGATACGGGGGCTTATTGATTAGGGGCAAAGGATAATGGGAAATCCAGGATGATTCCTAGGTTGTGAAGGACTAGAAAGATAGCATAGCCCTCTACAGTGGAGCGGGGTATTAGGGGGAAAGATAGTGAGTTCTGTTTTGGACAGGTTTTTTTTAATGTATTAATCAGTTATGCTAATATTTTCATGTCTTTTTGTCATTAATAAGTATTATTTTTTTAAAAAAAGATGAGTGTCTTTGATGGATATGTATACTTGGGGAAACTTTGTGATGCAAAAACAAAACAAAACAAAAACTCAATAAAAAATTATTTAAAAAATAAACTAGATGGCCTCCAAGGTCTTTCCTAGTTTTAAATACAAAATCCTATGAAAATTCTTTTGTATTATCATTTATTGTGCTCCCAGAGCTCAACTCAGTGCTTTACTAAGCACTTAAGAAAATTCAAAACTCCTTCAAAAAAAAAAGAAAACATTGGTTGTCCCCTAGGTAACTTTAGGGCCTATGGGAAATGGCGTCATCTTTTTTCTGGATATGAATTCAAGTTAGGCTCCTAAACTTTTAAAACAAAATATAAGCTTTGCTTTTTGCTTTTCTTCCAGCTGAAGCTCATGTAGCTTTCTTTGATTAACATTACAGAATACTGGCATTTCAGACACTTTTCAGAGAATTTAGTCATCAATTGATTGTGAGCCAGCACTCACCAATGGCTTGAATAAACTGCCAATTGATCTTGGAGTGGCAGCCTAAAGAAACTGATCATTCTTCTAGGTTCTCTAATCTCTATAATTTTGTTGATATATTTAATTTAACAAATGTTTATTGAATTTCTGTTATATCAAAGGAACTGGATTAGGCCTGAGGGAATGTATAAAGGAAAAAAAAAATCCCTGTCTTCATGTACCTTGCAGCATCACCAGAAAGCCACATACCCTGATGATACTGTCTCTATTTATTATAGAGATACCTTCACTGAGTTAGTTAATATTTTACTTTTGGGGTGTGTACTGAGGGAGGCAATCTAAGTTAAGTCACTTTCCCAGGGTCTCACAGCTAATAAATGACTGAGGTTGAATTTGAAGTCAGATCTCCCTGACTCCAGGACAGGTGCTCTATCCCCTGGACTACACAGCTGCCCCAATATTCTACTTTCATTTTTTTTAAGTGGGTTAGTAAAAGAAGGATCCATTTAAATAATTTTTATTTGTGTGACTTGTGAATCTAGCATTGAGGATCCTACCTATTATTTTATTTACATTCCTTTCATAAATACCAGGAAATCGATATCTTAACGAATTATATGCTATGAAAATTTGTCTCCTCAGGAGAATTCATCTTTCTTTTTGTCAGACAATGAGAATCATGACACCCATCAAGGTTTTGGTTTTTTTTTCACTTCTCCATCAGTAAATGTAGAGCTAAATATATAGTTCACCTTCAGTTTCCAACTCATCTCAATTCCTGATATCACTTATTTCTCTTCTTTAGCTGATTTCATGGATTCATTTCCTACATCATACTGTGACTCAGTGATACTAACCTATTGGCTGTTATTTGCATAGGACCTTCCATCTTTCAACTCAGCACCTTTCTGTTGCTGTCCTTTATGGCTGGAATGCTTTCCATACTCACTTCCACCTCTCAAAGTTCCTGGCTTCGTTCAAAACCAGCAAAACATTTTTTTTTCCTCAAAAGGCCTTTCTCCGTCTCTGAGGTACACCAGCCTTTCTCTCTACCATTACTTTCCACTTACTCTTGTGTCTTGTTTGCAACTATTTATTTACATGTTGTCTTTCCCAATAGAATGTGAGCTCTTTGAGGTTGGAGATGGTTCTTGTGTTTGTCTTTTACTAAATTCTCAAACTTTCGAGTTTAGAGCAATGCCTAACACATTGTAAGTAATCATTTAATTAATTCTTATTGATTGTTTCTGTTTTGTTTTCCATTATTCTGTTTTGTTCTTGAAGAGGGCTGAGATATGAAGGGAAGTAAATAGATATAAATAAATTAAGTAGCCACTTATCTGAATACTTAGGGGAAATTGTAAACATAAACAAAAGAATGGTCCTAGCAATATATCATCTCACACTTCCTTTCTTATGTTGATCTGTATTGTTCTTTGAGCGTTGAAATTATTATGTTTCTGTATTTGTATCCCCCTTTCCCCTCTAGAACAGTATTTACACTTTGAAGACATTGAATAAATGTTTATGGAATGGAATTCATGGGTATATGTAAACCATTTCCCCTTTAAGATTGCAAGTTCCTCAAGATCAGGGACTATGTTTTCTATGTACTTCATAGTATCATTGACACTAAACAGTCATAGGGATGAACATACATAGTAGGTACTCTACCTGTGTGTTTGAGTATGTGTGTAATTACCATTTTCCAGATAAAGAATTAGAGGCTGAGGATGAATTTGTGAGTTATCAATGTCTCAAAGGTAAGATTTGAACTCAAATCTTCATGACCCCTAGTCAAGATCCTTGGTCTGTTCTATCTTCCACAATATCTTTGACACCAAGGCTACATCTCTAACCTGCCAGGATGTGCAATAGCCACTGTCAAAATATCATTATTTTAAAACCTCTGGAGAATTGAGATCATGCACCAATTTACATAAAATTTGAATAATTTAGAACTACTATACTCTAGGGCATTCTTTAAGATTGTGTTAAAATATTAGGGAATGGTGGATTAAGTGATTAAGACCTTTAAGATATACTCCTGGCTCTATTACCAATTTCCACTTAAAATTACATATGTATGTGTGTGTGTGTATATATATACACATATATGTAGGTATATATATGTACATATGTAAATATATTTATGCTGTCATTATTCAAGGATTTCAAAGACTGCAGCTTTTCACTTTTATATGTCATTTTTTTAAACTTTATATTTTAGATTTAGCTAGTTCAGTTTATAAGATACCTTTAAGAAGAACCCTACATTATCAAATTATTTCCACTTAAAAGTGTTAAAGTTAAACTAGGAGTAAGTAATAAACTGAGTCTATTAATTCTCCAGACAACCAAAGACTCTGAGTGAGGGCTGAGAGGTTCTTTAAAACCTTGGTGTTTTCTTCCTTCTCTTTGGCCTAACAGTACGTCATTGGATCTCCCCTGTCAAAGGTAAGACAATCATGAGCAGTAGACATTTTAATGAGGAAGTGTGTTGAGTTGCCTCAGCTCCTCCCTATTACTTCATTGTTGGGAGACTGGAATAATCCTCAGGTGATAGTATTAGTTTAGAGCAGGGGAAAGTGGGTAGGCCTTCAGATGTGACTGATTATGCCTTTCTCCGATACTTGTTATTCTTTTGTTTTTCAGTTGTGTCTTACTCTTCCTGACCCCATGTGGGGTTTACTTGGCAAAGATACTGGAGTAGTTTGCCATTTATTTTTCCAACTCATTTTACAAATGAGGAAACTAAGGTAAACAGGGTTAAGTGCCCAGGATCACATAGCTAGTAAACATCTGAGGCTGGATTTGAACTCAGGTCTTCCTGACTGGGCAAACCACACAAGTGAAACAAAAATGAAATCCTGTTTGCCTCAGTTTTCTCATCTGTAAAATGAGCTAGAGAAGGAAATGACAAGCCACTCTAGTATCTTTGTTTTAAAAAAAAACACAAATGGGGTCACAAAGAGTCTGAAGCAACTGAACAACAAAATCTAAATTTAAATTTATGGTTTATTTTCTCTTAGACAATGATCTGCACCATTTTCATCATTTCCCAAATTTATTATTTTTCATTTATTTATACTTTTACTTATTTTATTATTTATTATTACTTTATCCAAGGCTAAAGAATGTTAAAATTACTTGTGGCTCCTCCCTCTCCTTTGGACCCTAAATGCAATGAGTCACCACACCCTATCAATTCTTTAATGTGTTTTGAACCTGTGCTTTCATTTTTATTTCAACCATAACCACTCTACTTTAAGCATTCCAGTCCCAGACTTGAAATATTTTCCAAATCAGTCTCCCCTCCAAACTTCTAGCTTATCCCTTAAGTAATACTGTAAATAATATGAACTACTACTGGATTAATCTTCCTAAATAATTTCTTTGCATACATTGGAAATTGTGAATCCTTGGGGAAAGAGCATTAAACTGAGATTCAGGATTCCTGACTTCTAGACATACCTCTGTGACTATCTGCCAGATCTTGAACAAACCACTTATTTATTCTAGTACCTTAGTTTCCTTATTTCTAAAATAAGGAGGTTGGACAAGATAATAAAAAAGTGATGATGATGATGATGATGATGATGTGATAACCGATATTTAAGTAGTGCTATAAAATTTGCAAAGCATTTTACAAATATTATCTCATTTGAGACTCACAACAAGCCATTGAGGTGGATGCTGTAGGTATTATCTCCATTTTACATTTCCCAAGAAGACTAAGGTTAAGAGACATTTAGTAACTTCCCCATGGGCACATAGGTAGATATCAGAAACAGAGTTGGAAGCTGGATATTACTCACTTGACTCCAAGTCCACCATTTTATCCATAATACCATGCTAACAATCTTTAAAGTCCTTTCCAGCTTTAAAGTTCTATGCTTCTATGTCAAGCAGTACCCCACAGATCAGATTCAACCACCGACTGTTTTTATAGATCTAGGATTTAGCAAAGATTTTATATTTTCAAATACAGTTTTATTGTATTAAAAAAAATGTAAAAAAAATTTGTAACTTCATGGGCCAGATTTAGCCCTACAGATATAGTGTGCTGAACTCTGTTCTATGTCATTCCCCTACTCAAAAACCACCTATTACTCCCTGATTCCCTTGTCTGGAGTGAGGAATGAGCTTTGGTAGGAGTTAAGTATGAGAAAACTCAAGCTGCTGTTCCCTGGAGGATCTAGGCACACACATCAAGAAGACTGGGTTCAACTCTGGGCAAATAGTGAAGGTAATTGAAAGGGTTAGGAAGAACTCCTAATCTGGTATCCAAAAGAAAATAAAAACCACTCTGCAAAGAAGTCAACAGAGTGATCACTTCACAGGGAGAGCTCTTGAGAGGGCAGCTGTCTTGAGGAGGAACTACACACTGATAGCTACTATCACAGGCAGGTTAGAGTTACTTGGAGACCACAAATCTAAAAGTCAGTTAAAGAAGACTGACTGTCTCAAAAGAAGGTGAATGTGGGAGGTGGAAAATAATGTTTCCTGTTTCAGCTAGGAGACCTTAGTTGTTTGAGAGGAGGGCTCTGCTTAGCTTCCTGTATTTCTTTTTTAAAAAAATTAATTTAATTTAACTTTTATTTATTTTTTTAGCTGCGTGTGTTTCTTAAAGGTAGCATCAAACACTGCAATGAGGGTGCTAGACTCCTATCGGATCAACCCATATTAGAAAGCCTAATTTGTGCTTCTTTGGATCCCTCAATTTTTTGCTCATAAGAAATGTTTAGTAAATAGCAATTGATTGAACAGAAGTTAAGAGCAGCTCCTGTTGAAGAAATCCAAAATTTAAAAACAAAATACAACAAAACACCTAGATATGTTTATATAAATATGTCCTTAGCACCATCAAAAAACCTCTAAATATTTAGGAAACATCCATACAGCTATTCAGATTTCAGAGAAATATTGTAACTTCACAATTAATGTATGATTATATAATGATTTGTACTTGTTGATATATTGGGGAAAGATGGAAGGGAATAAACATTTATATAGCACCTACTATATGTAAAGCACTCTGCTAAGTATTTTTTAGAAATATTATTTCAGGGGCAGCTAGATGGCGCAGTGGATACAGCACTGGCCCTGAAGTCAGGAGGACCTGAGTTCAAATCCAACCTCAGACCAAACACTTGACACTTAACTCGCTGTGTGACCCTAGGCAAGTCACTTAACCCCAATTGCCTAAAAAGCAAACAAACAAAACAAAACCCAGAAATATTATTTCATTTGATACTTACAACAACTCTGTAAGGTAAGCACTATTGTTATTTCCATTTTATAGTTGAAGAAACTGAGACATATAAAGGTTAAATGACTTGCCAGGGTCACACAGTAAGGGTCTGAAACTGGATTTGAATTCATATCTTCCTGACTCCGGGCCACCATCATCATTATCAATATATGTTTATAGACCCACAATTCCTCATCCATCCAGAGACTTGTATGTGACCTAAAGGGGAAAAATAGATCATCAATGAATATTTTTGATTGACCAATTGATGACTGGTTTTTGTTTTCCTGTATCACAACTGAATGAATATACTGAAAGAATGAAGATTATTATGGAAAATTCTTCCATGAAAATCACTTGGATTATTTCACTAAATGTTTCGGTTAAATTTTTTTTTTAAAGAATTATATTTGCATTGGTCCTTTTGGTATTAAAAGGAAACTTTCAAATTCAAAACAATCTCAAAAGTACAAAAATACTTTCAAATCAGCAGGAGACAAAAAAACGAGCAACTTGAAATGTAGAGTCATGCCATGAATTGAAATCTTACTTAAATATTTCAAAATTGTTCTTTACTGTGCCTGTTTTCTCTTCCTCCCACATACACGGGTAGAAAAACAATTCATAACATCAAAGTAAATTTGCATGTGTATATATAAAAATTATATTCAGAGAGCAACAGAAGTTTCTTTTCTGCTTTTTTTTTTAACATTGTAGATTTAAAAAAAAAAACCTAATCCACTGCTGGTGGTGTGCCTGAACATCTTTTGAGGGATTCAGTGGTTAGGCTAAGACAAAGAGTCAAAACTGTAGACAATCTCTTCATGTAGTAGGTACAGAACAAAAATAGGGCATTTAGATTTTATTTCTTCTTCAGAGAGTAGAAACTCAGTGAAATTATTACTCCTTAACTTCTGTGTCTTTGCTGACCCCATCATAGTCCTCTGGGCAAAGATGCAATCATGGACAGGGCTAGGATCGTCCCTCTCTGTCATTTCCAATAGATTTATTAGTAATAATAGCTAATCTGCCAAGGTATCATCTGGATGGGGGTTTCATTTAGCTTTTAAAAAAGTTAGCGTTGGGACAGCTAGGTGGTGCAGTGGATAGAGCACCAGCCCTGAAGTCAGGAGGACCTGAGTTCACATCTGGCTGAAGACACATAACACTTACTAGCTGTGTGACCCTGGGCAAGTCACTTAACCCCAAATGCCTCACAAAAAAAAAGTTAGCCTTCTTGGGACTGTTAAAGAGGGCTAAAGAGGCTCACCTGTCTTTGTAGATGCTTTTTAAATATATAAAGAAATAAAATTCTTGCTTTCAAAGACATTGTGTCTTCATTTACACCCTATGTTATATAATTGAATTTGAAGTAATGTAGTTGTCTTATTGTTCTACCTTCAATAATGTTGGTTGGTTTAGAGAACTCTAGAAAACTTTGAAATATCCAGCATCATCTTTATTGTACAGCAGAAAACCATTCTGAATTAGAAGGCAGATCTAGGTTCACATTCTGGTGGTATCCATAACCAGTGCGACCTTAGACAAGTTATTTAATTGTCCTAAGTCACAGATTAATGATCTATAAAATCAGAGATTTATACTGTATGACCCCTAATGCCCCCTATAGCTCTAAATCTACAAGCCTAAGGGTTTCTTTTTTTTATCAACCAAAAATGAAGTTAAAAAAACACATCTGAAGGTAGATTGATAGTGGATAAATCAACATGAAAACTACTGGTTGTTAAAAATCATTGACATTAGGCTGGGAAAAACCCCATAAAATATCTTAAAAACATAAAAACATAAATATTAAACCTAATAATAAATCATTAATAATTAAATAATAATAATAAATAAAAGAGAAATAAAGCAAAAAAAAGGAAAGAAGTCTTATGAATTCCAGATTGCCCATGCTTTCTAACTGATGAGTTTATTAATGCATCAACAAAAGAAGGAATCATAACAAAGGTCCATAGAAAATATCTAAGAAAGACACATTAGAGGCACTAATGAGATAAGTTTGTATTTGCCCTAACTTGTATGATCTAGAAGACGGAAGAAGACAAGAATGGATTAAAGAATAGATTTCAAAATTAGGGAAAGAAGAATACTATTTCTTTTCTTTTTTGAGGAAACAAGAGGTAGGATAAGTTATAGGCATAATGAATATATATATATATATTTTTCTACACTAGTAGAAATATGGGGTGGGGTTGTCATAATTTACCTCTCATAAGTCAAAACCATAAATGAGCATCATAAAAAATGTGTTCAAGGAAACTATATAGGCAATAATGGTATAAAAAGTCAACTCTTTCACAATGTAATAAAATGTCAGAATCACAGAGGAGTAGCTCAGGAGAGAGGTATTATATGTATATAAAGTATATAAACATATATCTGATTTATGATTGTTTTGATTACATTCTACTTTCAAATTCTTTCTTATATGAGACTTTAAATTTTATAGCCATAGATTAATTCACATCTTTGGTTTTCCAGAAACTATGTCCCCTAATTTTCCTGCATTAGTTCCAGAGTGGTGAGCCTAGGAATGCATTATTCTGTACTACTATTCTAATTGGCTGTAAATCTGAAGTGATGGAGATTTGACATGTATAGAATGGAGAAAGCAGAAAGGAAGAAAATATTAAAAACATATTAAAATGTATCTTCTTAAATAGCCATGGATTTGAACAAACTGTCCATCTAACTAGTTTATTTATTTGTTTGTTTTATTAGCTTTCTGGTATTTGATATTCAGCTTTCAAGTAAATTTAATTCATCCTCTTAGCTTCCAGAACAAAGAAATAAAATCTCAGACTTTTTTGAAATAAAAAAAAAAACTCACATTTCTGCAGAGCTTAAGGAGCACTGAGTTTTTGTCTCAGCCTGGCCAATGACTAGCTGTATTATGTTAAGAATGTCACTTCAGTTCTGGTGACTTCAGTCTCCCCATTTGCAAAACAGTGATTTAGACTAAATGACTTCTAAGGTCCCTTCAGTTCCAATTGTCTCTGATTTCAGGAAGAGTATTTAAAGGGAATTCCTTGAAAAAAAAAAACATGGCTATAACTTCAGCCTCATACTATGACCTCCATTTCTCCTCTTCTAGGTCCCTGATAACTAAAAGAGAAGACTACACCCATCCAAAAGGCAAATTGAAAGAATACCATCCTCCCCATACCAGCAAGTCATCCTAAAGACCAGCAAGCAAGACCTAGGATAACTACAGAGTAGAGCATGCAAATAATCTTTACTTGGTTTGTTGAGCAAGATCAGGGAGCAACAACAGTTGGGTCAGGTTAACAATCCAGCAAAATGCATAGTGAATAAACAGTACTTCCATGTTTAGTGCGTGGGCTTTAATTCTTGAGCCTAGGCAGGTGAGAATTATTTTTACCCATGAGGCAATCAGGGCTAAGTGACTTGCCCAGGGTCACACAGCTAGTAAGTGTCAGCTGTCTGAATGCAGATTTGAACTCAGGACCTTATGATTCCAAGGCCAGTGCTCTATCTACTGTGCAACCTACCTGTACCTAGTGATGTGTTTTCTTGACTAGAAGGTCAGCTCATCATCCAATACATGAACTTACTCCTTCAAAGTACTTCCTACTTGCATTATCTGTAATAAGGAAAGAGTACCAGGCAGTAAAAAAGTTGCAACCTCCGGATTTCAGGATACAGTAGAAAACAGAAAACAACAACAACAATAATGACAACAATAGCAGCAGCACTCAGATTGGGACTCTTTGAAGGATTTATGTTTGTTATGTTTTCCCCCTTGAATAACCATTTCTTTTTTTAGGGTTTCTCCTTTATTAAAATGTCTAGGAAATATCCCTCTTATTTCCTTCCATGGTTCAGAATTGCTTCATACTCAGAATATTAATCTAGGTTAATATATATTTAATTGAAAACTTTTTTATTCCTGCTTATATCACACAGCCAGAAATGCTGATACATTTTCTATTGTGACTAGATGGAAGGGAGATTGAATTTTGCAATCTTCTCAATATCGTAATTTGAAAACATGCATAGGTTCAAGATTGGGAATGTAGGCAAGTGAAGCTCCAATAGGGGAGAATGAAAAAATGAGAATGGTTCCTGGAACTGGTGGTTATAATAAAGTTAGAGAGTAAATTTAATTAAAGTAAGAGACAAAAGGGTGGAAGGATGGGAAGTTGTAATCAGAATGTGAAGCTTCAAAGTTCAGGAACTTGGAAGTGGTTAGTAGCAGATATGTTATGTTTATGTATGGTTTTAATGAGGTGAAAAAGGAGGTCACCAAAGTTCAGAAGATTACAAAATTTAGAGGCATATGGCTTAGGGGGGTGAACTTGAATATTGAAGTCTCTGAGGACAGTTGTGGGTAATGAAGGGGAAGGTAAGATCTTGAGCCAGGTCATTGAAAAAGTTGAGAGAATGACTTCAAGGATAGTAGAGTATTGTAACAAGAATAGGGAGAGGGAGAGCTAAACAGATTGATTGGACCTCAAAAGAGGAAGGATTGCTGAGAGATGGAGGAAAAGAAATGGTCTAGAAGCAGAAATTTATTTATTCAACCTTCTTCCAGACTCAGCAAGTTAAAATGAAAGTTTGTATAGGATGTGAATCAAGTTTATTGTGACCCAAGGAGGTGGAAATAAGGTGGTTTTTGTTGTTGTTGTTGTTGTTTGTTTGTTTTTCAAGGCAATCAGGGTTAAGTGACTTGCCCAGGGTCACACAGCTAGTTAAGTGTCTGTGTTTTATCTATTGTGCACCCTATCTGCCCCTAGGTAAAAATAATGCTGACTGAAAAGTTTGTTGACAGTAGAGTTAATTCCAAAGTACCAAGTAGAATCAGCTACATGCAGCAGTTTGGAGTGGCGCTAAGGAATTGTAAGAGTGATTAGATTAAAGTTGAAGGTCTAAAAAGAGGGAATATGCACATGCCAATTATAGCTAAGGCAATGTGAGTTAATTGGAGAGCCAATACAACAGGAGGAAAATTACTGTGAGATGGTCTCACAGAAGAACTTTGCCAATAAAGATTTGTACAGTTATTCTAATCCGAAGAAATACATTTAGAGAGCTAAGGCTCATCACCAAAAGTGTAGCCACCAAATAGTGATTTTTTGGTTGTAGAAAATCTTGACACTATCTACTATGGCATGAATAGTGCCACACCAGTGATTAAGACATAGACAGTGTTTAGAGTGTCCACTTTAATGAAGTGACAGATCCTGTGATTATTGAAGCACATGGAATGGGGACATATTATAGAGGAAATTAAAAGACAAGTAGAGTAGTTTATATGATCCATTGAGAGATAGGCTCTTGGTAAGAGCAATGATATGAGATCAGTACTTTAGACTGGTAATGGTATGCAGGATGTGTTGAAGGAAATGAGACAGACTGGAAGTAGAGAGGCTAGTTGTCAGAAACTGCTGTAGTCATTTAGGAGGTAAATGAACATCTACAATAAGTAGGAATGGAAAGGACAGAGTAAGAAGCAAAAGGTAGGATAGAAGGAGAAGGGGAGAATCAAAAATTATTCTGAGGTTTCCAGCCTGGAAGTGACAGAATAATGACACATACTAGAAATGGCAGAATGTGGAGCAGGAGCAGATTAAGTAGAAGATAGTACATTTATTTTGAACACTTTGAGATAGATGGGGCTCAATGAAGAGGAAGGGATAAGAGGAAAGGAAGAAAACATAGCTAACTTTACCTCTGACACTTACTAGCTGTGTTACCATGGACAAATTATTGAACCTCCCTGAGCCTTATTTTCCTCATCTATAAAATACACACAGTATCTACCAATTGTGTGGAACAAATGAGATAATAAATAATGTATATAAAACACTTGGTAAATTTTGGTATGCTCAATAAATGCCAGTTACTATTATTTAAAATTAAAAATGAGGATCAAGTCATGAAAATTATAATATTAACTGACAATTCTTTTTTAATTTTTTTTTACATTGTGAAAGAAGAATCAGAAAAGGAAAAACCACAAGAAAGAAAAAAAAGAAAGAGAAAATCGTATGCTTCAATCTGCATTCAAAATTCATAGTTCTTTCTCTGTATGTGGATAACATTTTCTATTATGAGTCTTGGAATTGTCTTAGATCTTTGCATTGCTGAGAAGACCTAAGTCTATCAAAGTTGGTCATTGCACAATGTTGCTGTTACTGTGTGTAATGTTCTGCTCACTTCACTTAGCATCAATTCATGTAACTCCAGTTTTTTTTCTGAAATCAACCTGCTCATCATTTCTTATGGAACAATATTATTCCATTACATTCATATACCGCAACTTGTTCAGCCATCCCCCAATTTATAGGCATCCCCTCAATTTCCAATTCTTTGCTACCACAAAAAGAATTGCTATAAATATTTTTGTATATGTGCATCCTTTCCCCTTTTTTGTGATCTCTCTGGGACACAGAACTAGTAGTGGTATTGATAGATCAGAGGGTATGGATAGTTTTATAGGCCTTTGGGCATAGTTCCAAATTGCTCTCCAGAATGTTTAGATCAGTTCACAACTTCACCAACAATGCATTAGTGTTCCATTTTCCCACATCTTCTCCAACATTTAACATTTTCCATTTCTATCACATTAGCCAGTCTGATAGGTGTAATGTGGTGCCATAGAGTTGTTTTAATTTGCATTTATCTAATCAATAGTGACTTAGAGCAGTTTTTCATGTGACTATAGATAGCTTTAGTTTCTTCATCTTGAAACTGCTTGTTCATATCCTTTGTCCATTTATCAATTGAGGCATGACTTGTATTCTTATAAATTTGAATCACTTCTCTCTATATTTTAGAAATGAGGCTTTATCAGAGAAATTGGATGCAAAAATTCTCTTTCCCAGTTTTCTGCTTCCCTTCTAATCTTGCTTGCATTGGCTTTGTTTGTTCACCTTTTTAATTTAATGTAATCAAAATTATCCATTTTGCATTTTATAATGCTCTCTATCTCTTGTTTGTTTATAAATTCTTCCCTTCTCCATAGATCTGACAGGCAAACTATTCCTTGGACTCCTAATTTCACCCTTTATGTCTAAATCATGCATCCATTTTTACCTTTTCTCAGTATACAGTGTTAGATGTCTATGCCTAGTTTCTGACATACTGTTCTCCAGTTTTCCCAGCTAACTGACACTTCTCAACCCTTTCTTAACCTGAGTTTTCATCATTTTAGAGAATCCTTACTGAAAAAAAAAAACCCACAAAAAACAAAAAACTATTTCTACCAAAGCAGGTTGCCACCTGTTCATCAGGGCATAGTCCTGATAATTGCCTGGGGCACTGAGGGTTTAGTAGCTTGCTCAGAATCACACAACCAGTAGGCATCAGAAGAAGTACTTAAATATTTCAAACACATTATTCACCTTTAAACTCTCTCTCTCTCTCTCTCTCTCTTCTCTCTTCTCTCTCTTCTCTCTCTCTCTCTCCTCCTTTCTTTCTTGTATGATATTCATGTTCTTTTTTGGGTTATGGCTTTCATGTAATAGAATGATTCCTGAATTATACATCCTAGATCAGTTTTCCCAAAAAAACCCAATTTTTGATATGAAATAACGTTTTCTTCTATCTTTTTTCAGTCTTTTGACTTTACTTATTGTTTCAAAGGATCATTAATTTATACTTCATCCATTCTAATTTTTAGAGAGTCTTTGCTTAGGTAAGGATTTCCAAGTCTTTCTGTATTTACCAATTCTTTCCTGTATTGATCTCATCTCATTTATATTGTCATTATAAATATCATACTTAATTTTTTTCCTGGGAATTCTAATTGATCTTATGGGCAAGTGGTGGTTTTTTGAGGTTTGGTTTTGTTTTGTATTTTGAGATTTCTTGTGTGTTTTCAAGCTATTCTCTCTTTTGGGGTTGTATCTTGGACATCCCTGTAATTATAATAGCTTTTTATTTTATTTGTTACATTCTTTTTCTAGCTTCTCTTCTGTCTTGGTACTTTGTGTCTTAAGACCAGGCTCTGTGCATTTCTGGTAGGATTGCCCTAGCTTTGTATGATCCTGGCTTATCTCATCTGGGGCACTGATGCTCTATATCCTTTGAGTACTATATACTGTGTCCCAAGGATCACAGAGGTAAGTGTGGGTCAAGGGGTTATACTTTCAACAGACCTAGTGTAGTAAATCAAGGGCATCATATGATACAGTCTCTAGACCCCGTTTTTGTCTAGGTAACACAACTACAGACTTGCTTCTGGGTGGTGCTCCAGCAGGTAGTAATTGGCTCTAACACCTATTAGCTAGCTAAAAGGCTCACCTGGTTGAGAGTGACTCTGCTGTTGGCTTATTCTTATTATGAGATTGGAGTTGTTCCCAAAGTACTTGGTGGGTACTATGGGTCTAGCCTTTTTCTGGGCTTGGGGATCAGTCCCTGATCTTTGGGAAATGCAGATTGCTGATTCAGATCTGTTCAGAGCCCTGGGGACTGAGTCCTAGATCTGATCTCTCTGAGAGACCCTGGATGGCTGGCTTGGTCCCAGGTCTGAGTCTGTGACCTTCTATGGTCAACCCACACTGTTGGTTTAGCTCTATTCTTAGCCTGAAACTGAGACTACAATCTACTCAAGATGACCTGCTTTTCTGACAGTTCTGAGTCCTAGGGCCTGCATTGTGATTCTGAACCCTCTGGAAAATACTATGTTGCTAGCCTAGGCCTGGGAATAAGTCCCTGATCCCAGCCCACCCCTATTCCATAGTTTCTGCCCTGATTACTGGCCTATGGATTGAATTTGTCATCTTGGACTGGCAAGATGTCCCATTATGGTTTATCTTTAGATTTCTAGATCACTACTCAGTCTTGTAGACTTCTTCAGTCTTTGTTTGAATAGTTGGGCTATATTCCTTCCTCCTATTGCACTATCTTGGCTAGTCTCAGAGCATAAAATTTCAAAAGTTCAGAGTCTGGATGCACCATAATTCTAGGAGATGGTGTATAATCATATTAGTATGTGACTGAACCAAAGTGGGATCTTTGGAGCTGAGGATGCTAAGGAATTTCCCATATTCAGGTTTCTAGATGGACTGAGACTAGGAATGGTAAAGTGACCAAGGATGATAGTGGAGAAAAGCGTGAAAAAGAAGACATGCTATATATATAAGCTATTATATCCTATTTGTTCCCAATCCCTGCCCCAATTGTTTCCTAATTAGCTCTATAATGGATGCATGGGAGAGAGTACTGGATTTGTAGTAAGAGGAGCTGGATCCAAATTCTGACTCTGAATCTTCTTCGTTTGCAATTTGGGGAAATTTACTTCATTTCTCTGGGTCTCAGTTCCCTCATCTATAGCATTAGGAGACTGGCCTAGCTGGCCTCTTGCATCTCTACATCTAGAATTCTATGATTTATGAGTCACATGCTTGTATATTTTGTACTTGGGCTATTACTTGTTTCAATCAATCAATTAACATTTATTAAGTGTCCTTTATGTACCAGGTACTGTGCTAACTGCTACAGCTACAAAAACAGTCAAAAGACAGTCCCTGTGCTCAAGGAACTTAAAATCTAATTAAGTGCAAATCTTTGCCAGAAATTATCATTCTACTCTCCAGTAAAAGCATAGCTCATAAAACTTCCTGGGGAACTTGGAAAAGAACACATAGAGAACTTACTAAGAACAATAAGGGGGCTTACCATAAGGATAATCTTTGTAACTGGTCAAAGGAATCTATTAGAATATGGGTAACTGATTTCAAGGGAAGTGAAAAAAATAACAGGGGACATGGAAAGAAACTTAGAGGGTTATGAGATATTTCAGATCACTAATCAGTTTAAAAGTGGTTTCGTACAGTCATACATGTTTATTGTTTTGTTACAAAAGGTTACTTATGCTTTAAATCCTTTACCATATTCACAGGGTAAGGAGGTAGGGAGACTAGTGATTTGATTACAGATACAGGAATTCTGGACACATGGTCAAGTCCACTCCACTACTCCTTGTGATCTTGCTAAGTGACCTCCAGGCTAATCTGCAAGAAACTGGAGCTGGAGGCAGGGGAAAATTTTACTCCCCCCAAACTAAATATGACAGCTAGGTTGCCCAGTGGATAGAGTCAGGAAGATCTGAGTTCAAATCCAGCCTCAGACATTTAGCAGCTGTGTGATCCTGGGCAACTATCTTAACTATGTTTGCCTCAATTTCTTCATCTGTAAAATGAGCTGGAGAATGAAAAGGCAAACCACTCCAGTATCTTTGCCAAGAAATTCCCAAATGGGGTCACAAAGAATCAGATACAACTGGACAACAACCACAGAACCATATATCACACTAATCTAATCTATTAGCAGAATAAAAGATAGGCAAAAGACATATTTAACTTGAATTTGACCTATCTGGAATTTGTTTTCCTTCTTCTCAAGGAGAGGATTGGACTGGGTGACCTCTGAATCTATGATCTTTGAAGACTTTTGCTCAGATAGCTGAGGGATGATCAATGAAAGAGCTAAAATAGTTCTTGAGCAATAGACTGTCCACCTTAAGAGTTACCAAAAAAAATTAGTTTCCCTTGTGGAGATAAGCCATCTCCTCCCTTGAATCTCCATTTCAAGGAAGAACCAGAATATGGCAATAAAAGCTCTGGGAAGAAATCAGCAAATGGAAGCAGAGCAGACAAATCTAACTCAATCAATGACCTCAGCAGCTCACTGCTCAATGGAGGAAATAGAACAACAAATAATCATAAGACTAGTGAGAACTCATAAAATGTTTTAAGTGTTGTGAAGCACTTTACAAATATCTCATTTGATCTTCAGAAGAACCCTGGAAGGTAGGTGCTATTATTATCCTCATTTTACAGATGAGAAACCTGAGGCAGACAGATGTTAATTGACTTGCTCGGGATCACACAGAAAGCTAATGCCTGAGACTGGATTTAAACCGAAGTCTTCTTGATTCCAGGTTCCAGAGTTCTATTTAATATGCCACATTGGTGCTTTATTGTATCAGACAATCTGCAACATTACAGAAAGCAGCCATTTGGGAGGTAGAGAAGTGTTCTAACTTGAACAAAGGCCTAAGAGTAGGACTTCCTTGGCTTACATATAGTCTCTTTCCTATCGATGTAAGGAATATGAGGAAATATAAGGAATGGTATTCCTTCCATATATGTATTATTTGTCTTTGCTATTAACTTGGTCATTGTGCTTATTTATGTGCCCATATTTTGAGTTGATGTGCTTCTGGTTTGTCTTGCTAAAATCAAAGGGTATTCCTAAGCTAGGTATTTGTGTAGATATTGACACCAAAATGCACCATAAATTTGGCTCTAGCTTATAGGGGTCCATATTTAAGAAGATCTGGGGATGGTGTTGCCAAATATCAATTTGGATAAATTATCATAGAAAAATCATATATTTTTTCTTCTCTTTTGGGTGGTAGACATTAAGATAAAATTCACTATAAGTTAATATATGTACATACATTTATATGTTATGGCTAAAGTCGAACCCCATTTAATGTCCACAGCAGAGAAGAACAATTAGTAAATGCATGAATTAATAGCCAGTTTATCGGAGGAAGTGTTGTAGATGATTATTTAATAACTTAATAAAATACCTTATACTTAAATTCTAGGAAATAGTACAAGGCTTCTAATAAGCTGGAACACAGAGATATAGTCATAAATGTCTTTTCCTTCCCCATGCAGTTAAAGTAAATTACATATAACACAAATATGGTTGATGAATGTCTCCAGGAGGAAGTGACATAGTAGAACTTCTAGTGTCTTCCTCTGCTTTTATATGATAACTAATTAGGCATATTGTGACTATAAAATTGTGAGCCTTATGCTTTAACAAATGTAATATACTGGAACTTATACTGCCAAATTAATATCCTTTAAAGCAATCTGTTTAGAACATTATTCAAACATATTGTTGTTACCATTGCTCAGTCAATGTTCTTTGAAGAGAAACACTTATAGAAAGTCAAAATCATTGTGAATGAGTGAAGTTTAAAGAGTTTATTAAGTGCTTACTCTGTGCCAGGT
Source organism: Phascolarctos cinereus (assembly GCF_003287225.1). NCBI lineage: Eukaryota > Metazoa > Chordata > Mammalia > Diprotodontia > Phascolarctidae > Phascolarctos > Phascolarctos cinereus. The sequence continues at coordinate 345,875,937 of NW_027555847.1, read as the reverse complement.
ACTATATAGCACTATAGATAAAAATATAGATAAGCAAGACAGTTTCTGCCTTTTAAGAAACATATTCTAATGTGGTAGATACAACATAAAGGGAGCTATAAAGTATGTTTGTAGGTGTATATGGGGAGGGGATGATGAAGAAGATGAGGAGCATAGCCAAGTTCAGGAGACATAGTTTGGAAATGGCCAAGAAGTGATATGGAAAACTGACTACAGAAATCTTTGAGTTCATCTATCAGAGCTCAGTATCCCAGAGGCAGAATCCAAGGAGCAAGATTTCAATGAAGACAGAATATTTTGTTTCAAAAAAAAATTATTAACCTTTAAAATATGCCCTGATTATACAAATTCAGCAACTGATGAATTTGCTAACTGTTCTTTCTGTTATAAACTTTATACAGTTTGGTTTTTAGACTCAAACAATGTCACTAAAAAGTAATGAAACAGATATTTAAATTAATATACCAAAAATTGCACAGCAAATGAATGCAGCCCTGCCAAAGCTGTCACTCAGGAAGGGCATATAGTCTTCATACTGACATTGCTCAAAATACTTTTGGAATTTCTTTCAACACCATTTTATCAGCCACATGAGAAACTCTGTCTGTCTTTTAGATACATAAAGATTACCTTGTTGATAAATATATATTTGCTGAATAAGTGGACAAAAATTGCGTTTGCCAATCGATCTCTCATCTCATTCACCATATTCAGTTCTTTAATTGTCTACCAAAGCAAACAAAAAATACACCAGAACTGCCTTCAAAGGGCAAAAATGTATACTTGTGAAATCATTGAGGATTTTCAAAAGAATATGTCAGAAGTCTTGAAGATAATTACAAAGTACTAGTTCCAAAAATGTTTTGAGCTATGATATGATTAGTGTAAATGAAGGATTGTCCTGTAAGAAGCTTGCTTTGAAAAGAACAAGACTGCTTGCATATAATGTCTGAGATGCTTAGTTTTAAAAATTATCATAATCATGATTTGTTATTACTTTATATCTGTATCTGAGATTTAATACAAAAATCATCTTCATAAAGAAATTCCTTCTGGTACAGAGTGTATGACATGTGATTATTTAACTACATAATAGAAATATCTTGATCTTTTTATTTTAACCTTTATTGCTTTTAACTTATTAAATACTACTAATAGTTAGGCCTAAGGCATACTTCATTAAGGCTCAGTATTCAGGATATTGTAATCTAAGTATTTCAAACATGTTTCTAAAAGAATCATAGCATTTTATAAATGGAAAGGGCATTCAAGATAATCTAGTTCTACTTGTTATATGTTATGTAAAAGGAAAACAAGACCTAGTGCCACCACCTTAAAAAGGATAAATAATAAATTGACATCACACAAAATAACTTGGAAACATTTAAAATATTTTGAGATCTTTTTCTTTTTTCAATATAAATAGGAAATTCTACATTACAGAAATTATTCTCCTAAACAGTGAAATCTTTTTAAAGGAGATAAATAACTTTACTGGAAAGATGAGTATACATTATTATTTGTATGTATTTGTATCTGTATTGTATGTATTGATAAGGCTTCTTGGAAAAGCTAGGTTGCAGAGTGGATAATGTCCAAAGTCATAAAGATACGAGTTCAAATCTTACTTCAAACACTTACTAGCTATAGGAAGCTTGGTAAGTCACTTAACTACTGTCTGCCTCAGTTTCCTCAACTGTAAAATGGGGATAATAATAGGATCTTGCTCTCAGACTTGTGAGAATTAAATGAAATAATGTTTGCAAAGTGCTTACCATAGTGTTGGGCACATAATAGGTGAGTATAAAGCAACTATTTCTTTCCAGACTACAGATTTGTGCTCTCTCTGTTTGTGTAGGCTAGCAATAGATAGCCACTAACTGGGAGAGAGCTTGGTGTTTTCATTGAAGATTTTTCTAGTAGCTACTGCCTCTTGGTTCTCAAAGCTAAAGCTACTATATGGTAAAAAGTAATGAATAAGAAATAAGAATAAGATATTCTCTTTAGGAACTACTTTTTTCTGATTATATCTAATTATTCTTTAAAGGGCTTTGGTAGAAGGCTAATTGAGAAAATTAAGAAAGTAATATGACTCGCTTCTGCTTTAGCAGATTATCAGTGTTTGACAGCGAGCAGAAAGGGGATGGGATCGGTCTCCTTGAAGCAGGCTTCCTAAGGGACACCTTGGAAGTAAAAGCCCAGAAGGTTTTCAAGCATCTGTGGTTAATAGACAGGTAGTGTTAAGACAATGGCATCACTTAAGATCAGAAGCATATGGAAACAGGAAATAGTGCTACTGAGTATTAGAGACTGTGACATGTGTGTGTGAGTATATATACATATACACAGATGTATATATGCATGTACACACATGCATTTATATATACATATATGCATTATACATATACATGCATGTATACACATATGCATATATGTATATGCACGCATATAAGTATAGATGTCTATGCATTAAAAAAAATATGTAAAGTTCTCTTCTTGAAAAAATAAAAGACCTCTAGAAATAGCCCTTTGTCTCTGTTCCCATCTGTCTCTGTCTCCTCTTATTAGACATTATGAGATATTTCTAAGGAGTATGAAGGCAAGACCTCCCACCACCCCTACCTACCCCCAACTCTAGTTGGAAAGTACCTGCAGAGACATTCGCAAAAAAGAGCTAGTTCACCTAGTTCGGAACCAGTTTTCATTCACAGATACTACCACTAGCAATGGGCCCAGCTCACCACAGTTTTTCTAGTTTCTTTACACAGCTCATAAATGTAAAACAATAAAGCCTCCATGCAGCAGTCTTAACTCTTTTGGAAATCCACCCAACAGTCAATACCAATGCCACTCTCTGGAGGATGATGCACAAATTCACACAGCACATGAATAGGAAAGGAAATCTCTAAACACCAAAAGGAGGAAATTCCCTAGTTCCCACAATCTTACAATAAACCTCATCTGCAAAATCAAAAGAATTTTCCTCTGTAATAACCTCAACCAGTCTGAGACAAGTGATCAGTATCAGTGCCATCTCCTATGTTGGCTTTTCTAAGTTAAGTCTAATTGCCTCCAGTGGAGGCAGTGACACAATCTTAGGAATTATTCCCACACCTGCACCCTCATGTTCACTTTCTTCTTCATTTGACAGCCAACTTCCTGTTTGTGGTTTTATAGTGGATTCAGTCCAGTGATTTAGTGCAGTCATGTACAAGAGGTAAGATCTAAGTAGAAGGCTGGGAATACTAATAGTCTCATATATTTTAATACCAGCGTGTAGACCATTGGAAGTAGACTATTTTTATGTTTTGAAGGACCCATGATTTCATTGATAATGAAAACTCTCTCTACTAGTAGCTTTTGCTGAGTATTCATGTACTTCTTAACTTTCTGTCAGTCATTCATATTACAGCTGTGTGGATCCTGAACTATTAAAAATTAGATGGGAAGAATTGCCTTCAGGAAGGTTTTTTTAATAAATGGGGGAAAAATAAATTTTAGAATTAGGGGGAAATACATAAAGGAATGTAGGAAAGAGACAAGAGGCAGAGGCAAATTAGGCCATGGAGAAGCAAAAAGAAGTGGAAGCTTAAAACCCCGGAGGTATACAACAATTTTGAGCCTTAGACTGGTCTAACAAAATGTGTGTCTGTATCTTTTGGAAGAAATAGAATCCTAGTGTTCACGGAACAGCAAGGAGGACACACAAGGATCCCCAGGTGCAAGAAAATTCATTGCTTCAGTAAGAATGGACACATCATGGTGGTCACTGGCTACTAAATGAAGGGTGTAGATCAGCCCTTTGACACAATCAATTAAAAGGAATGCTGTCTTCCTAGAGTATGTATCTGAGATGGAATTGAGTATGCTCTAATTTAATAAAAGCACTAAATTCCACTCAGTTCTGTTGAGGCAAGTAAGGAGAAATGATGCCATCAGAAAGAGAAAAAAAGCCTTGGATTTGCCATTAGAGTAACTGGTTTTGAACTCTGACTCTGCCTTTTGCAACCTGTGCAATGTTGAGGGAGACACTTAAAAATTTTTGAGCCTCAGTTGTCTTATCTGTAAAATAAGAGAGTTGGGCTAGATGGCTTACAAAGTCCCTTCCACTTCTAAAGCTATGATCTTCTGAAGTGCCTACAGAAAACTGTTAAACTAGATAGGATGGAAAACAACAAATGTGATACAGGAGGAAGAATAACAGTTGAGAACATGACCAAGAATTCACAAGAAGGAAGAATTAGAAATCTAATGGTCTCATATGTTTGTAGACCAATGGAGAGAGTATTGGCAATAACTTTCTTCAATATTTCAATTGATCTGTGATTATGCATATATTTATATGTATATATGTGTGTATGTATGTGTGTATGTATAATATATGTGCATGCATATGTTACATGTATGAATTCCTCTATCCCCCACTGGCATATATCCCAACCTATATACTAAACTTATTCTATGCAAATCCTCTTCATGTCTTTCTATACCTTCCCAAGACATTAGAGGCCTTCCTCTAGTTTAGGAAGCCTTAAAAATTTTAATGTCATGGAAACCTTTGATAGCCTAGTGAAGTTTATGGTCACCCTTCTCAGAATAATCTTTTTAAAAGCATAAAATAAAACATGTAGGATTACAAAGGAAATCAGTTATGTTAAAATACAGTTTATCTATCTATTTGTAAATGTTCATAGACATCAGGTTAAGAAGCTCTGTTCTAGTAATTATTTTAGTATTTTGTAGAAGCCATAAACTTTGCAAACATCTCATTTGGACCTCATAACAATACTGTGTGGCAGGGGCTATTATTATCATTTTCATTCTATAGATGAAGAAACTGAGACTCAGGGAACTTAATGTCAACAATCTCATAGTAAATATTTGAGGCAAGATTTGAACCCAAAAATAAAAATAGCTTCTGTGTTATCTCAAGAAAGAAGAATAATGTTTAAAGTATAAAGGGTAAAATAAATATAATTAAAAAGGAATTTAAGCTTCAAAAGGGTAAGGGAATAGTCATAATAATAATGAGTGTGTACATAACACTTAAAAGTTTACAAAGTGATTTTATCATGTCAATCCTGTGAGGCTGGTATTGTGAATATTATAATCATTATTTCACATGTGAAAAAGTTGAGGTTTAGAAAGTTTATGTAACTTGAAATGAGCCACCTAGTTAAAAAATTCTGGAAGTGGGTTTTAAGCCTGGATCACCTGATTTTGAGGACAATTTTTTTTTCTTTCACACCACATACCAAAAGGATCTTGGAAGATTACAGCATTGGTGACCATATCTTACAATAATGACTTTAACAAGTGTTTCCCTTATTATAATGCTGAAAGTTGTATAGTATAAATATTACTATACTATTTTAAATAAGAGAAAATTAATCTCGTATAGATTAAATCAACTACCAAAAGTCATGCAGGTAGTCAGTCAGAAAAGTCAGATGAGCACAGTGTCAGGTATTCAATAAACATTTAATAAATGCTTTTTGATCCAGTATGCTTTCCACACGGCTTTTCTTCTTTTCTTCATTTAGGTAAAAAAAAAAATTAGACGTACAGGTTACATGGAAGAGACTTAAATGTTTTAATTGACTGGAAACTTGGTGTGGGCTACTATTTGACAGGGGGAGGGGACTGTCATAATATTTGTCACAGTAATAATTTTTTTTCAGACTTCAGGATATAAAAACCTTCAAGTTCAATGGACTGAACAAACCATAATGAGAGCACTCAGTTCTCTAGGCTTTACTATCACTAATAATATTAATAGTGGCTGACATTTATGTAGTACCTACTATGTGCCAGGCACTGTGCAAAGTGCTTTATAAATATTACCCCATTTGATCCTCATGACAATCATGGAAGGTAAGAGTTGTTATTGTCCCATTTTATAGTTAAGAAAACTGAGGCAGACAGAGGTTAAATGACTTTCCCAAGGATACAGAATTAGAAAGTATCTGAGGCCAGATTTGAACTTAGACAAGGATCAAATGGAATAATACTATAAGTATAGCACTTTGGGAACCTTAAAGCTCATATAAATGCTATCTATTATTTTTTAATATGTGAAGGGCTGTCATGTAGAAGAGACATTTTATTGATGGCTTTATAATTTTAGAAGGTAAGACTAGTATCAAATGATAAGAGCAATACAGCCACAGATTTTGGCTCAATATCAGGTAGAGATAGGCAGTGTAGTATATCCATTGGAAAGTTATAACTTCAATTTGCACTTATTAGAAATGTTTTGGTGTACTATATACATAACACAGGACCCAAGTGGCCATCGGAAACAGCCTTTTCCTTCAAAATGACAAAAATCCACATACAATAAAGCTATTTGACATCAAATAGTAGCTCATTTTTTCAGTTAATTATCAATGGCAATTGGTCAAAACTCTTACTGCCATACTTATATACACAATGTAACAATATACACAGAAATGTTTAAAAAGTTCATTCTTTTAACATCTTAAAGGTAAGATACAAAAAAAAAGGTCAATTTAGATATAGGAAAGATTGTAGGATAAAGGGCAGTTTGATGGGACTTTGGTCAGATGCTGTAAATGAAAATTGTATACCTCTCACATTTTAAGCTATGATTAGGTCAGAAAACGTTTATACAAGGCAATGCATTTTGGGGAATGCACTAGCATAAATAACTCTGTATATTTAAAAAAAATTCTCTGATTCCTTGTAAAATCTTGTATATTCTAGACAATTCTTGACAATATGGAACAATCTGGTTCTACTGAAGTAAAGCTTTATAGAATTCATCTTCCACACTGAAAGTGGACTATTTTCTATAAGCAAAATTGTTTTACCCAACTTTTGGTCACACTGGGATTTTTTGTACAGTTCCTCTATATAAAGCTACTATAGTCCTACAGATTTTTTTTTTTAGGCAATAGGGGTTAAGTGATTTACCCAGGGTCATAGCTAGTAAGTGTCTGAGGCTGGATTTTAACTCGGGTCTTTCTGAATCCAGGGCCAGTTCTATATCCATTGCACCACCTAGCTGCCCCTAGCCCTGAAGATTTTTAAAACTTGATGATAATCCTATTCTAAAGAAAACAGTATTGGAAGTGCTGGCAACAAGGGTACCAGTGCCTGATGTAAATGGTCATCTCTCTGTTAAAGAAATCTAAAAGAAAAGCTCAGAAACTATTATGTAATGTAGAGGTGGGGGGAGAGAGTTGAAATGCTGTGGCACAATATTATTGTATTTATTTATTCATTTGTTTGCATTCTTTACAGTGTTTTTTTTCTTCTTTTGAGTAGTACTTTAATGCTTAATTTACCGTTACTACAATAAGAAAAGTAAGGCAGAACTGAAGGCATTAGCATTGGAGACTATGCATTTTGAGACTGTCTATAGGCAGCGGACTAAAAATGGGGAGAAATGATTTCTGGGTTAGTGTTTGTCAGCCTAGTGTACTTAAATATTTTTGCCAAGTTATTTATCTTGAAAGAACAGCACAGCTATAGGGGGGATTGTCCTAGTTAGCTTTTTTCCTGTGACTCCATGTTTCCATGGGTCTCCATATTTCTTTGACTTGCTTGGTATCCTTGGGGAAATCATGTGTGCCAACTCATGCTGAGAGATGCCTAAGGTCTTGGACCGGAGCACACCGAAGTGTTTGACATGCTAAATCTATGTAAAAAGGTCAGCCCCAGTTGAATACTTGACAACTTCTCCTGAGCCTTTTTCTGTTCTTTTTAAAGCACTTGGGTCAAAGGTTTGCAAGTGCTTGTGGGTTCCTTACTCTTTATCCTTGTTTGCCAGCTTTAGAGATCACAAGGAAGCTTTATTATAATATATTTTTGTAGGGAGGGGAAATAGGAAACTTTTTTTTTCTGGGTTGAGGGTGGGAAGAATAAGGAAAGAAAGGGAAGATTTATTTTTTTCTAATAAATGAATGGTGTTTTATAGGCCCTAAGGCAAAGCTGCCATGGAATTTGCCTGTGGCAAAAATCATTAGCAAGTTTTTAAATCAATGTTCTTGAAATGAGGAAGGCTTTTAAACTGGTTAGATATTTGGAAATCCAAGATGCCCAGCTCTCTCATCTTTTTCTCCCATTCAGTGACACTTGTGCTGTTGTATACTCCCCAGTACCATGATGAGGGTAAAGGGTGAATCAAATGATTAATAATGATGAAGATATTTTTAATTCCATTTTTTTTTACCAGCTGGAAAGCTTTGTGCTCTGAGGGCTAAATACCCAGAGCAGTCACCAGAAGTGCATAAGTTTTCTTTCCAGATTTGTTCCCATGAAGACTTACGATTTTTGACAAGGCGTTTGAACTTGTTTCACCCTGTTTCTCTCACCTTTAAAAGCAAGGAGTCTCTTCCTTACTGACCTCATGGTAGAACTTCTTTTAAAAGAAAAAGTAGCAACATTTCTTTACAAAGTCAAGTGCTTCAGCCTAATAGTAGTAGGTATAATTATCCCTTACTTATGACAGTGTTTTCCCTTTTGTTCCGCCATGTCTCCCTTGGGAAAGGGTGCACTGAGGAAAAGGCTACAGACTGAAGCTGGCAGCTCTGCATCTGCCAGCATTCATTTTGGCCTTCAGCTCCTGTGCACTTCCTTCAAGGACTTAAAATAGTAACTGATGTTCAGCACCGATTCATCCAATGAAGACCAAGGTGCATAAGTGGGGCAACACAAAAAAAAAAAAGAAAGAAAACAAAGAATTAGGAACTTTTCTAGCTTTACAAATGATATATAAGATGAACATATACATATAGTACATATTTCATAGGAAAAATCATTTTAGGTTTAGAAAGGGCCTTTGCAGTCATTTAGTTCAATTATCCATTTTTTCAAGTGAAGAAATTAAGGCTTAGAGAATTTACTGGCATTATAAGGACATCAGGGAGCCAACATGTTTAAAGGTGATGGAGTAAGCTTTGCCTAGTAATTATTGGAAAAAAAAGGAAATAGTTGTAATTCCATACATAAACAACCTAGATCCCTCCAAAAAAAAAATCTATCAATGGTCAATGGTAAACAAAAATAAAACATGAGCCACAATAATACAAGTTAAATTATCTGATTTTATATATATATATATATGTTTTTATACATGTATATTCAATATAATTTGGCTGTGTGCTTATTACTAACATGAAGATCTGATCGATGTAAAAATATATAAACTACAAAAGGACCTACTTGTTTTCAGTGGAGCCTTGCATTTCAGAGAATTATTCAATTACATGTGGGCCACTGAGGCCTTGGTCAATAGGATTTGCATTTAGTGAATAAGCCCTACTACTGTCCCTTCTGCATTCCTCTAAGTGCTTTTCTATCTATAATGAAACCTCCCTGGATTTTATTCCCTTTTATACTTTTGTATCTGATTCAAAATCCATTTGTGTAGTAGAGATGTCCCATCAATATGTAAATCCTTTGGGAAGCCCTAAATTGAAACACAGTAAGTCTACATAAGTGAATTGCAATGGAATCAAGGCAGCTTAAATTTTAAAACTGGACAGCAACCACAAGCAGAGGTGCCACAGAAAAAAGATTACACTCAAGAATCAAATTAGCCTTTCAATTCAATGCTGAGTCAAATGAATGGCAAAAAACTTTCCCCCTGCTGCTATAGCATACAAACAATTAAAATTTAATGTTGCATACCAACCAAAACTCAATTAGCAGTCATCAGATATAAAGATAAAAGACAATGCCCAGCTTATTGGTAAAGTACAATGTTTGGGTACATTGAATTTGTCAAATAAAAAATTCATGATCTTAGCTTATTTTCTGTTCAATTTATTAATAATCTTTATATATATGTATGTATATATATATACATATATATGTATATATTTATGGCTTTGAGCAAAGACAAAAGAAAAAAACTAACTTGTCCCTGATCATACAGTCATTGTAAGAATCAATAATTCTATTGTCTTCTTAGCAGCAGTAGATTCAAACTTTTCATTAATACATTAAATTCTATACAGATGGAAAATTCCATACTTACGGACTTATATATGTACAGAGAAAATAGGTCACTTCTTCAACTTGCAATGGATGAACCTTTATATTACAGGAATGTGGGTCCATTTGTCCCTTAACCTAAGTGTGTGTATATACATTCATACATATACATATATATATATATATATATGTATATGTATATATATATATAATATGTATATGATTTATACCCTGTACCATTTTTATGACTTTAACATACAAACCCTAGATTTTGTCCATTCTATTACAAAGTCATTAAAAAGTTTATTTCACTGAAAGACCATGCAAATAAATTTTACTTGTTTCTGAATAACGATTAAAATTTAAGAGAATTATATATAAAAATATTTCCCTACTAAACCTATCACTCCTATCAAATGTAAACTATAAATAGTTTGAAGGACCAAAATATCTTAAGAGTTTGAATATATTTTTCAATTTCATAATAAAATAAAAAATTTGGTTCTGTTAAGTAAGTCGTCTTGCAGCATATCCATATATATGTGTACACATACACATATATATTTAGTCTACACAATTCCTTTCTTATGTACTATCCCTATGCCATCAGATACCAGCAGCACATTAAGGTTAAAATTACGTGGACTTCTATTGGTAGTTATTTCCGCAGGAGTGGGAATTTCTTACAAAATAAAAATATCAACTTTTTAAAATATATTTTTTACATACCATTTCAATAAAAGGCATACCAACCCTCATAGGTCTAAACTCTGTCCACTCTAGGGCTTTTGTTTTTTTTTTTTGCTTTCAATAATACATCTTGATGTGTAGCATATGGTTGTGTGTAACTCCTCTATTCAGAGTTTATATCAGCATTAAAGACACTTCAGACTTTCCCTTTAGAACATTTCCTTAAGGTGGGTTGGTTGGGACATGTGTTTGGTATTTGCAATAGTTGATTACTAGGACTTTTCAGATTGTGTTCCCGTCATCCACTATTTACCGTGAGAAAGTAGGCACTAATGATTACTTAGGAAAGTCTTTTGTGAAGAAACTAAACAAGAACCAATTTACAAGATCATGGGAAGATCTGAGCAAAGGAAAAAAATATTCACACAACAGTAAAGCTTTCGCCCTGCTTTCTATCACTTTTTCTGACTATTGTAGACACTTAAAATAATAAACCTTCTATCTATGGGTTGTGTAGAACACTACATGCCTTAAGATTGACTATCCACTTAGTTATACTATACACAGAGCAAATCGTGCATTCCCAAACAGACTTGATGCTATATTATATTTATTTCTTTTAAATTAACACCACAGTTAACTACCAACTACAGTGAAGACACAGAATGCACTTGAAATTCTAAATCAAGCTGTGTTTACAAATGACACCTTAAATAATAATAAAAATAAAATCTCACTTCTAGACTTAAGTTAGAGAATCCAAACCAGCATTATAGGAATTTAAAGGTAGACACAATTTATGAATGTTTAGTTTTATAATGCCAAGAAATACTGTAAGCTTTTTTCCCCCTACAATGACTGATTGAACCTATTTTTTTTTTCAAAAAACATGCAGGGAATATTTTCAGACACTTGCTTATGGCAAGGAAGAAGAAAATTGATGATTTAAGTGAAATACAAGTAATTTGCAGGATCAAGCATATAATTTTGCACAAAAACATTGTAAATAAAAGTAACAGTGTATTTTCAAGCTGTTGGGTTACATTTAAATGGTTGTCACAGTTAGGTTTGGTAAAATTTTAAACTAAGTTTTGAAGTGAAGAGATGACATTCAATTCCAAAACAATGACTTTGCCATGGCATACCACACTGCAGCTATTTTTTGTTTGGTGAGAAAAGTATTTAAAACTGGAATTAATTGAGTATTAGATCTTTCTTCATAAATGTCTGGCATCACAGTGCAGAGACAGTAGTTCACTCAGCTTTCAGAAACAAGATCAACAACCATGTTTGCAGTTGGAACTATCCAGAGCAGTGATTGTGATAGTCTTCTACTGGAGATGGTTTGATCCGATGGTGTTTTTCAACCTAATTCAGAATGGAAAGCACCAAAACATAGTATGATCTATAAAATGGGACCTGCCAATGAATACAGTTAAATAATTGTTCACAAATCAGAGATGGAAATGCAATTAATGGAACTTCTAAAAAACAAATTTTTGTTAGTTGCTGTTCCCTAGCTCATTTGAATCACCTTCTTAAAAGCAAAATTCTCATCAGAGTTAACAATGTTTTTTCACCTGTGGAGGTTAAGTTCATTCGATCAAGGAATTTTTCATAAAGTAGAGAAATACATATATCAAAGAATTTTTGAGTCAATGAAGGTTAAAAATAAATAATCTTACAACAAAATTTAGACTCCTTTAATGATTTAAAAGAAATGAAGACATAACACTGAATGCTAAACAGGTCTTTAAATTTCTTTGGGGAACTTTAAATATATATATGTATGTTATGTATATATGTATATATATATTTACATTTTGTATGTAGGGTAGAGCTGTCTAAAATATTTCTTCAGAGTAGACTACAGGGACCTATTCAGGACATAGATTAAAATAGTTTCTGGGGGAAAGTCTCAGTTTATAACAGTACTTTCTGCTTTTATAATCAGCAGAGATCATAAATTTGAAGCAAATCTTGGTTTGTCTCCTTCTGGGTCTGTACTTAAGACTGTGGAGGAATCTCTCTGTAGTGTAGCTGCTGCTGGTGGGGGGACCGGGACAGCTCCTCGGTTGGGAGGGATTGCGCCCGAAGACATCTGTCGGAAGAGAGTGACTCTCTGAGGGACACTGCCCCTGGCTCCTGCCTGAATGCCTGTGCCATGGACAGCAGAGACAGGCTGTGGGATGGAAGCTAGAGACTCTCCTACTGTGGGGTGAGGTCTGGAAATCAGAGTGGAGATCTCATGAGGCAGCGAAGGCTGAGAGGCTGAGAGGGGTCTGACTTCTCGGGTCAGGTTGGTGTTGTGAAGAGCCTGGGTACTCCTGTGCACCTCATTTTTCTGGGAGGAGATCGTGGGCGTCTGTGGTTGCTGCTGCTGCTGCTGCAGAGGCTGAGGTGGTGGCTGAGGCTGTTGGGGCTGGGGCTGCTGGGATGGCTGTGGTGGAGGTGGTTGCTGCTGCATCAGTGACAGCTGGGAAGCAGTTGGGGAAGCATATTGAAAAGTTCGAGCAGCCAGAGGGCTCTGGACTGGAGGACTGCACACTGCCGTGGTGTAGGAACAAGGTGACAAGATGACAGCTTGTTGTGGGGTCTGGGTGCTGGGACTTGGGGAATGCAGGTTGCTATGAGACAGGCTGGTTGCTGTGTAAACGGGAGGAGATTGTGTCCTCATTCGGGAGGATGGAGTAGTGGTTGTAGTGCTGGAATTCAGGGTTGGCATTTGGGGGAAATTCATAGGAGCAATGGCCTGCACCATTTCCCTGTCATGCTTCACGATCTGTTTCAGAATCTCGTTCTCCTGATTGTTGAAAACACCAGTATTCAGATCCTTCTGGAACTTCTGCAGAAGAATTGAATTTTTCTTTCCTGTCAGCAGAAGAAGAAGAAGCAAGTTTAGAAAACCTCCAAACAAAGTATGACAAGTCAGACTGAGCATGTTCCCGGTAACCTAAGCCTGGGATGGTTATAAAGATTGCTCCTTTAAACTTCACTGAAGCTCCCTGAGACTTAGTTTTCTTATTTGTTTCTCTGAAATGAAGATAAAAATTCTTGTACTTTCTTCTTGGTAGAATTGTTATGAGGAAAGTTTTTCATGAACTTTAAAATATTATGGATATGATCTGCAATTTTTTTTGTGGGGGGCAGGAGAAAGTGGTGGTCTACATTAATGTAGGAAACTTTTTGTGTGGGAACTCCATCTGCAAATGCAGAGTGTCAACTCATCTGTAAATAAGTCTTAGAGAGCTACCTGGATCATTGGGAAGATGACTATGGTCACATAGCTTAGCATGTGTCAGTGGCAAGACTTCTGCCTCTTATGTTACCAATAGTATTATTACTGACTTTTTATCTTATTTTCAATAGAATTTAGATAAAAATGATGCTGAGACAAATCACTATTCTACTATTGTTCTTTTATGTTTAATGTTTGATTATTATATTATTATTTTTACATCATCCTCATCCTCATCACTACTACTACTACTGCTCCAAAAATTGTATTTACCATGGTGTGAAATTACAGATATGTCAGAAATAGTGCCTTGACTAGAGGCAGGAAAAAGGTGGTATTTTTTAATGTATCATTAATAAAATTAATTTGCTAATACACTTAATATTCTGGAATATGGCTGAGATTCTTAGAATATATCTCTAAATCATACATATATATGTACACACACACACATACACACACACACACACATACACGAATTCATAACCCTAGGTTAAGAATAGCCACACTAAACAGAAAGTTCTAAACATAAGTGGGACATCTCATTAAAATAGTAGGATATTGTGTTATAATTTACTGAATTATACAGGCAAAAGCTATTATATTTTTAATGTCCAAATAAACATTCTACCTGTCTACTTATCAAGCTGTTCTAATTTCTTAAGTGCTGAATTCTTATAGAAATAATAAATACATATGCTTGCCTAGCATACTTGCTGAAACTAATTAGATATTTGTAAATGGTGATCACCAGACCAGGAGGAGTGATGCTTCTGTGAATGTTATACAAGGGCTCTATATTTGTGTCACATCTGGTTGCTTGGCCTTGGTTTCATCATTTCCTCATTTGAGAACTTATGGCTTCTCACTAACACTCAAATAAGAATGAAGGTAGTATTCATTCATTTGCATCAAATAAGAATATTTGTACAGTATCTGGCACATAGTAGGTGCTGTATAAATACTTATTTGCTCCTTTCCCTTTTCACATTGCCCTCTCTCTTACATTGCTTTATCTTACTACTTTAAGTATCAATGACTTCTCTGGTCCATAACCCCTCAGCAACTCAATAAACCTTCCTTGGTTGCTGGGGCAGAAATCATCACCAAGTGGTCCCTGCTGATAAGCCTCTGGAAACTGATGAAGTCTATTATTTTACCTGGTTTCTTTGGTATAGTGAGCTCCTAGTGAGGAAACTCTCCTTAACAATGAAGATGGGCAGCTGTTCTGTAATTTCTCATCCTGGACAGTTGCCTAGGTCACTGAGAGGTTTATGACTTGCCTTAGCGTCATATAGCAGGTATGTGTCACAGGTGAGACTTGAACCCAGTTTATCCTGAATCTGAGGCAGTCTCACTATGCTGTATGTCTCATCGCTTCTCTGTTGATACTGTTTCACAATTTTGAAAGAGAAAAGGTGCTAAGGAGCCTGATCCTTAGGTATCATTAAATTGCTTGGCTTATTTTATACAAATCTGTGGTTGAATATTTCTGCTTGAAAAACCATGTTTAATCAGCCAGCAGTAGATACTAGTTAGTCACAAACTTAACATTTTGAAAAGTAGTTTTAAACTTCAGCATAATCTTTCCTTGAAAAATGTGAATGCTGCTTCCAGAGGTGTTTAGCTAGATAAGCAAGGAACAGCCCAGTTATTGTGAGATTCTGTCTCCCTCGATTAATTCCAATACAATTGAGGATAAGAGATGACTTCCACCCCAAGCATATTTGCTCATAAACAAGCATGCTTCCAGGCACAACTCACTTCATCATTTACTGACATTCTACCCTCCTGCATAATTTTCCCCATTACCAAAGAAACAGCAAGAATCCCCAATGTATGGCAGAGGGTCTGAATAAAATAGCATGCCCATATAGTCCCTTAACTTCTTCCCTTCTAACTTTCAGACTATTATGGAAACTGGAATTTTGGCAGCACAAGGAAAAGGAGGAAATAAGGTTACGTACACCAATGCAATTAGGGGTAAAACCCCCTACTCTTCACTTAGTGACGCTCATGCTGTCAGCTACTAGGGATGCTATGACCCTAAATTCTTTTCTCAAAGTAGCTTAGATAGATAGGGAATTTTGGCCTGAAACAAAATTAAAAATGACAATCATTTAAATCTTCTTTTAAGAAATTGAGAGCCACTTTTGCATAGTGAATAGAGAACTAGGCTTAGACTTGCATTCAAAGATCTGTTCCTGACATAAATTGGCTGTGACCCTAGGTATGTCATTTAACTTCTCAGTGTCCTAATTTAGGGAACCCCTTCAAGACTTTAAATTGCACAGATAGTGTTAATCTGCATTGGTAGAGGGAAATGCCTATATCAATAAAATCAAAGGTCCAGTCTTTATTTCTTTAAAAAATTGAATAAAAATAACCAGTTTGCTCTAGCAGATCCCAATCCCTACACATATGGACATTCTATAGAAAGACAAAGACATGAGACGTGGACAGGAATAGAGCGGGATGAGAAGGCACAGATGGGTTGTGATCAGCACCAGTGAAAGCAATACTCACACTGAAGAGATCTCAGACCCATTGGAGTATTGAAGTGATTGACACCACTATCGCTAAAATGTCTAATGTTCTAATAGCAGAGGAGGCTTCAAGAAAGGAGATATTAATTAACAAGGAAAAGAATCAATGTTGGGTTGGATACCTCTAAATAGGCTACTTCCACCTGTGTCTACACTACAGTCATTTCCACATTCCCCATAGAGGTTGTGTTTTCATTTTTGCACATCTTAATGTAGAGAAAAATCTCTCTGAAAAACACATTAATTTAAGCTCCCAAATACATAATTTTGTCTGTAGTGTAGATTCAGGCTTGAGTCTATTTAACATTTTAGTTCTATTGGAATTACTACATAAAATTTATTTTTTTTATTTTAGTTACCTGAACAGTCATACAGTGTTGGTGTCGCTGTGGAAAGCAGATTGCATAGCTAGCAAAAATAAAAGAAAATTAAACCTATAGCATGCAGAGCAGAATATCAAGCATGGTTTGAGAACTTGCTGGATAGTCATCAGAAAACTACTATTTTCCATATACTACTAATACACCAACTCTAACCTATGACCTAAAGCATGGATATTTCACATCCACTAAACAAAAATAAAATTGCCTTGCTGAGTAAGAATGCAATAAAAAAAAGAATACCTATCCGATCTAGTCGGTCAATCGCTACTGTTTCGAAGGCTCTCCTCATCATGGGGTACTCCTCCAACACCTCATTGAAATTGTCCACAGACAGTGAGTAGAGGCGACAGTAAGTATCAGCTCGGACACTGGCTGTGCGGCGGCCTTTTGTCAAAAGGCAAATTTCTATTGAAGTAAAAGAAACAAACATTTAATAAGCAAATAGTCCATTAAGGTCCTAAGAAATTCCAAAAATATTTTTACTAAAAATAACCACCAGTGAAGCAACATCAGCCCAGCAGCAGAGTTGCTATTTCATTTCAGGATTCCTCTTGAGGATTCTCATCATCTTTGAACAAAAATTTATTAAGCATATATGACCAGCAGTATGCTAAATACAAATTTGAAGAAAGGAAAAATAAATACCTTCCCTCAAGAAGCTTACATTCTAAGGTGAAGGGGAGATGATACATTCTGGGTATTAAATAGCAAAATATCCATTGTTTTCAAAACAGTTGCTTGTGCTTTGAATAGAAGCAGGAAATGCTACCTCTTCAGAAGCTTGAAATAGAAAAATATTACAAACAATGTAAATGTTCTTTTTTCAAGGCTCAGCTTAGGTTAAACCTCCTCCTGAATCTTGCTTGTTTGTATGTTTGTTTTTCCCCTTGATCTATACATCCAGAAGTAAGCTCTCCCTGCTCCCAGATACCCAGGGCACTTTGTTTCTTGAGAATTCATTACCCTTCACCCTGTATTGTGGTAAGCCATGTCCTTTCTCTCTTACTAGTTCAGGGAGACCGTGAACTAAAGGGTTTGGTTTGGAGGCAAAGGTCCTGAGTATGTAATTACAACACTTAGTATCTTAGGTATGATCTTGGACAAGTTGCTTAACCTCCCAAGGCCTCTTTACTCATTGGTCAAATGGTGGACTAGATGGCATCTCTAAGGCTCCTTTCCTGCTCTCAGTCTAAGATCTACAAAGTTTTGGAGGCTGATAACTGTGTCTCTATTCCCCTTGCAACTTTTAGCCATGGCAGGCACTCAGTAAATGTCTTTCAAATGAATACCTATAGTATTATTGGCTATTGTTCAACTGTTCAGTTGTATATAATTCTTTCTAAACCTGTGGATCATCACACCAATACCGCCCGTGGAATTTTCTTGGCAAGGATACTGGAGTGATTTTTCATTTTCTTCTGCAGTGGATTAAGTCAAACAAAGGTCAAATGACTTGCCCAGGGTCACACAGCTCGTAAGTGTCTGAGCCTGGATTTTAACTCAGGTTTTCCTGACACCAGGCCTCACATTCTATCCATGAAGCTGTCAAACTGCCTCCTATATTATACCACACAGCAAAACATGAATTTATGTATCCAGATTGCCAACCCAAAATAATCAGAAAAAGAAAGATTTGCTTTTTCTTCTCTACTGGAAGATCTGCAATGTTTTAACATTCTTTTTTCCTTGGGCTTCACAAAAGCAATTTAATTCAACAAATATATCGGAACAATCTATGATGTATCTGGTACTGTGTAAGTCTGGCATTGTGGTAGATTAAAAAAAAATATACAGAATATGGACCCTGATCTCAAGGAGCTTATAAAATTGATGTAGAGATAAAGATTATTAATTTAGCTTCAATAGTCTCATAATCAGCTTAGGAGTTTCATACATTTGTGGTTATTAAGGATATTTTTTAAAACATAAAAGAACTCATTATACACCTTACGCTATAATTTCTCTAGAGTTTCTGAAAATATGGGCTTCAGATTCATTTCCTTTAAATAGATGCTAGGGCTGTGAAAACAAACAAGCTTGATATTTCCTGTGATCAGGCACAACAAGAAGAGAGCTCAATCCTATTGTAGCTGACATATGGCTAGTGTATTCCCAAAGGTCATTCTCATCCTAAATACTCAAAAAGATGTTGTATAAACAAGGCCTCTATGATGTTTTCTTTGGTAAAATTACAAATCTTTTGGTTTAGTGAATCATGACCCAGTATTTGACTTTTTTTTTTGTAAATCTAGATTTCCATATATGAGTTTACTCAAAAGGAAACACCTGTGTCTAATTTACTAAATTAGGAGACCTGAAAGTCTCTTGCAAAGTGCATAAAATTCATTTAACATCCCAAACTTTCAAACCTGATGAGTAGCAACAAAATTATGTAAACATTGGTCTTTTCATTTCAGGAATGTGAGTTCTGAATCCTTAGCTAATCGTAATGAGAAACTAGACAGTATGTACATGACAGAAGCATGCCATTACGCTCACAATTTTTGCAGATGTGGACACTGGGACCCAGAGCAAAATGTCACACAGCAAAATGACAGGAATTGGAATCAGATCCACAATTCCACATTTTAATTTTTTCAACCGTAAAACATGATATCAGTGTCGGCTATGATGATGATAATGGTGATAATGGTATACTCCTATAACTACTACTGATAGCACATTTTAAATCTCTATGGTACAGTGGAAAGAGGACCAGCTCTGGTGTCACATGATCTTCCTCCAAAACTATACATGTGGACTTCCAAGAGCCAAGATGGTGGAGTAAGCAGTGAACTTCTATTGCACTCCCATATTCACCTCAGAGCAATCATAAAATAACACCCCAGAACAAATCCTGGAAAAGTAGAGCCAGCAGAAAGACAAGGTGGAGCAGTTGCCTGGGAAACTTGGAGGATAGGCAAGAAAGGTCTGTCTCAATCAGGTAAAAAGGGAGTGTATTCCAAGAAAGGAAGCGTTACAGCAAGCTAATAGCAAATCCCACCTCAGCAAACCAGGGAAAGATTCTCAGTCCCTCTGTGGTGTAACAGACAAATGCCTGCACCAAGATGCACCTCCTCCCCATGTGCCTTTGCATAGCCAGGAGAACCAGCAGACTCCGACTTGGAGAGCCATCACATGCTTCAGGCCAGCCTCGGGCAGGCAGGAGTCCCCCAGCATCTCCAGACATCCATGTGCTTCAGCACATCCCCAGGTGGGTGGGCATCCTCCATAGGCTGGACCTGCACATGCTTCAGCAACAGCCCAGGGCAAACAGGCATCTCCAGGGGCCAAACCCCCATGTTCTTCAGTATAGCCATAGTGAAATGCAGAAAAACCCCACCTGGCATCAGCACATACCAGATATCACCACTAGAACCCCAGATCAGCACCAGGTGAGCTGCCAGAGATCTACAGCCTCCTGCTACAAACACCTGAGGCCCCAACACATAAAGCCAGTGACCAAGCCCCTGGCCCCCAGCACAAGAAGCTTAGGACAGTGCCCTCTGCGCTCCAGCAGGAGAGCTCAAATTTAAAAGCTAGGATATAAACAAACAAGATGATCAAGAAGCAAAAATGAACATTGGCCATAGAAAGTTACCATGGTGACAGGGAAGATCAAAACACAAACTCAGAAGAGGACAACATCATCCATATAACTACTTCTGAAAGTTCAAAGGGAAGTGTGAATTGTTCTCAAGCCCAAAAAGCCTTCTTGGAAGAGCTCAAGAAGGATTTTAAAAGCTAAATAAGAGAGAAAAAAAATGGAAAATAACTGAGAAGCATGCAAGAGAGAGTCAACAGTTTGGAAGAGGAAGGATAAAAACTGACTCAATAAAACAATTCCTGAAAAGATACAATGGCAAATGGGAAAAAATCCAGTGAAGAAAATAGGTCCTTAAAAAGGAAGAATCAACCAAATGGAAAAGAAGGTACAAAAGCTGACTGAAAAACAAATTCCTTAAGAATTAGAATTGGGCAAGTGGAAACTAATGATTCTCTGAGAATCAAGAATCAGTAAAATAATATCAAAGGAATGAAAAAAAAATAGAAGAAAATGTAAAATGCCTCACTGGAAAAACAACCAACCTGGAAAATAGATCCAGAAGAGATCATTTAAGAATTATTGAACTACCTGAAAGACATGATCAAAAAAAAGAGCCTGGACAGTATCTTTCAAGAAATGATCAAGGAAAACTCCCCTAAGATCCTACAACAAGAGGGGAAAATAGTCATTGAAAGAATCCACTGATCACCTCCTGAAAGACATCCCAAAATGAAAACTACAAAGAATATTGTAGCCAAATTCCAGAATTATCAAATCAAGAAGAAAATACTACAAGCAGCCAGAAAGAAACAATTTAAATATAATGGAACCACAGTTAGGATTATGTAGGACTCAGCAGCTTCTACACTGAGAGATCTAGAATATGATATTCCAAAGGCAAAGAAGCTTGGATTACAACCAAGAATCAGATGCCCAGCAAAATTGAGCACAATCTTTCAGGGGGAAAGATGGACATTCAGTGATATAGGAGACTTTCAATCATTCTTGATGAAAAAAAACCAGAGCTGAACAAAAAAAAAAATGATCTTCAAATACAAGACATAAGACTCAATAGAAGCATAAAAAGGTAAACAGGAAAGAAAAAAATGTTATTCAACAAGGTTAAATTGTTTATATCCCTACACAGGAAGATGATGCTTCTAACTCGAGAACTATATCTTTAAAACAACATGTGGAAGGGTTATACATAGACAAGAGGGTGTGAGTATAAGTTGACTTTAATTTGATGATAAAATTGATTACTTAATTAAGGGTTAAAAAAAGATTGTACTGGCAGAAGAGTAAAGGGGGAGGCAGAATAGGGTAAATTATATCACATGAAGAAGCATAAAAACTTATTACAGTAGAGGGAAAGAAGGGATGGGGGTCATGAGCACTGGTTGAACCTAACTGTCATCAGATTTGGCTCAAAGAGGGCATAAAATACACACTCAGTTGACTATAGAAATCTATCTTACTCTCTAGGGAAGTAGGAGGAGAAAGGGGAAAGAAAAGGGAAGGGGGCTGATAGAAGGGAGGGTAGATTGAGGGAGGTGGTGGTCAGAAGCAAAACACTAGTGAGGAGGGAAAGGGTGAAAGGAGAGAAAAGTATAAAAGGGTGTGGGGGGGGATAGGATGAAGAGAAAGACACAGTAATCAGAACTGTGAATGTGAATTGGATGAACTCTCCCAGAAAACAGAAGCAGATAACAGAGTGGATTAAAAACCATAGTCCTACAATATGTTGTTTACAAGAAACACATTTGAAGCAGAGATACACACAGAATAAAGGCAAAAGGCTAGACTGGGATATAATATGCTTTAGTTGAAGTAAAAAAAAAAGGAGTGGTAGCAATCCTCATCTCAGACAAAACAAAAGCAAAAGTGGATCTAATTAAAAGAGATAAGGAAGCATAGTACATTTTGCTAAAAGGCACCATAGACAATAAAGTAATATCAATAATACACATATATGAATCAAGTATCCAGTATCCAGATTCTTAGAGAAGTTAAGTGAGTTATAGGAAGAAATAGACAACAAAACTATACTAGTGTGGGACCCCAACCTTTGCCTTTCAGAACTAGATAAATTTAATCACAAAATAAACAAGAAAGAAGTTAAGTAGGTGAACATAATGTTAGAAAAGTTAGATGCAGTAGAACTCTGGAGAAAATTGAACAGAATTAGAAAGGAATGTACCTTTTTTCAGTAGTATATGGCACCTACACAAAAATCAACCATGCACTAGGGCATAAAAACCTCATAATCCAATGCAGAAAGGCAGAAATATTAAATGCATCCTTTTAGATCATAATGCAATAAAAATTACATGTAATAAAGAGCCATGGAAAGATAGAATTACAATTGGTTGGAAACTAAATAATCTAATCCTAAAGAATGAGTGGGTCAAACAACAAATCATAGAAACAATCAACAACTTCATTCAAGAGAAAGACAATAATGAGACAACATACCAAAATTTATGGGATACAGTCAAAGCAGTACATTGGGAAAACTTTATATCTGTAAATGCTTACATGAATAAAAGAGAAAAATGGGAGATCAATGAATTGAGCATGCAACTAAAAAGCTAGAAAAAATTCAACAAATTAAAATTCCCCCAATTGAATACCAAATTAGAAATTCTGAAAATCAAAGGATAGAATAATAAAATTTGAAATTAAGAAAACTATTCAACTAATAAATAAAACTAAAATTTGTTTTTATTGAAAAAACAATAAAATACAAAAAAAAACCCTTTTGGTTAACTTGATTAAAAAGAAGAAAAAAGAAAACCAAATTATCAGTACCAAAAATGAAAAAGGCAAATTCACCAATGAAGAGGAAGTCAAACAAAAATTAGGAGGTACTTTGCCCAATTATGCCAATAAATCTGACAATCTAAGTGAAATGGATGAATATTTACAAAAAAAACTATAAATTGTTCAGAATAACAGAAGAGGACATAAAATATTTATATAATCCCATTTCAGAAAAAGAAATTGAACAAGCCACCAATGAACTCCCTAAGAAAAAATCTCATAAAGTCACTAGCTTCCAATTGCTCCATTCTAATTTTTAAGGAAGTATTTTCTTCAGTGAACTTTTGGACTTCCTTTTCCATTTGGCCAATTCTGCTTTTTAAGACATTCTTCTCCTCATTGGCTTTTTGGACCTCTTTTGCCATTTGGGTTAGGCTACTTTTTAAGGTGTTATTTTCTTCAGTATTTTTTTGGGTCTCCTTTGGCAAGCTGTTCACTAGTTTTTTGTGATTTTCTTATATCACTCACATTTCTCTTCCCAGTTTTTCCTCTACCTCTCTTATTTGCTTCTAAAAAGCCTTTTTGAGCTCTTCCATGGCCTGGGCCTGATTCATATTTTTCTTGGAGGCTTTGGATGTAGGAGCTTTGACTTTGTGGTCTTCTGGTTGTATGTTTTGATCTTCATTACCAAAGATTCTATGGTCTGACTTTTTTTTGCACCTCTGTTTGCTCATGATCCTAGCCAATTACTTGAGTTTTAAACTCTGTAACATAGGGGTCTGCTTCCAATGTGGAGAATGTACTATCCCAAGCTTTGGGAGTTTTGTGCAGCTATTTTCAGAAGTACTTCTAGGAACCTGTACGTTTTCAGTTTTCACAAGGTGGTATGATCAAGGGCATGGTGTTTATTCCTTTCCTGGCCTTTGCTCTGGTCTGTGATTGACCACAAGCATCCTGTTCTGCCTTGGAACTGAGAGGAGAATTCTCTCTCCACAGCCACTACAAGCTCCACCAGGCCAGCACTCCTCCTTGACCTAGGATTGCTGCTCAGAACTGTGACCCAGATTCAAGCAGGGAAAAGCAAGAAAATCCTGCCTCAGCACCTGCAAAAGATCCCTGCAGTGCCCCTCTGAACAGCCACTCGATTCCCTCTCAATCTGTGGGCCAGAAGGTCTGGAAGGCAGCTGCTGACCTGGGGCTGCAGCTGGGGCTGGGCCTGGGACCTTTCTTCTCCCTCACAAGAGTCACAGACTTCTCCTACTGACCTTCTAAGTTGTCTGTGGTGTTTTTGGGCTAAGAAGTCTGGAAACCGCCACAGCTGCCCATAATTCAGTCCTCTGAGGCCTGCTCCAAGTTTGCTGAGGCCTGTTTTACCTGAGCACCTATGCCAAACTGCATTCCTCTCCCAGCCAGGTGCAATAGACCTTTTTAATCACCCATCCAGATTGTCTTGGGCTGGAAATTTGTTTCACTCTGTCTTTTTGTGGGTTCTGCTGCTCTAGAATTTGTTTAGAGCCATTTTTTTAACAGGTATTTGGAGGAGTTTGGGGGAGAGTTCAAGCAAGCCACTGCTTTCATTCTGCCATCTTGGCTCTGCCCCTCAGAAAAAATCTCCAGGGCCAGATGAATCTTCAAGTGAATTCTACCAAACATTTAAAGAACAGTTAATTCCAATTCTATATAAACTATTTGGAAAAATAGGTGGAGTCCTATAAAATTATTTTTATGATACAAATGTGATTTTGATAACTAAACTGGGAAGAGCCAAAACAGAGAAAGAAAATTATAGACCAATTTCCCTAATGAATATTGATGCAAACATTTTAAATAAAATATTAACAAATAGATTACAGCAACTTATCATGATGATGGCACACTATTACCAGGTGGGATTTACACCAGGAATGTAGAGCTGCTTCAATATTAGGAAAACTATAAGCATAATTGGTCATATCAATAACAAAACTAACAGAAATCATATGATTATCTCAATAGATAACTGAAAAAGCTTTTGACAAAATACAACACCTATTCCTATTAAAAACACTTGAGAGCATAGGAATCAATGGAGTCTTCCTTAAAATGAAAAGTAGCATCTATCTAAAACAATCAACAAGAATTATATGTAATGAGGATAAGCTAGAAGCATTCTCAATAAGATCAGGGTTGAAATAAGGATGCCCATTATCACTACTGTTATTCAATGTTGCACTAGAAATGTTAGCTTTAGGAATAAGAAAATGAAAAGGAACGGAAGGAAGTAGAGATTAAGAAATAAGGAATAGTTGAAGGAATAAAGATAACTTAGAGAATCCTAGAGAATAAAGTAAAAATTACTTGAAATAATAAACAACTTTAGCGAACTTGCAGGCTATAAAATAAACCCACAAAAATCTTTGGCATTTCCATATATTACTAACAAAGCCCAATAGCAAGAGATAGAAACAGAAATTCCATTTAAAGTTACTGTAGACATTATAAAATATTTGGGAGTCTACTTGCTAAGACAAACCAAGAAACTATATGAACACAATTACAAAACATTTTTTACAAAAATGAAGTCAGATCTAAATAATTGGGAAAAAAATCAGTTGCTTATGGGTAATCAAATTAATATACTAAAAATATCAATTCTGCCTAAATTAAGTGATGTATTCAGTGTCAAACTACCACAAAATATTTTATAGAGGTGGAAAAAAATAATAACTTTCATCTGAAAGAAAGGTCAAGAGCATCAAGGGGAATAATGAAAAGAAATGCAAGGGAAGATGGTCTAGCTGTACCAGATCAAAAATATATTAAAAAGCAGTAATTATCAAAGGTATTTGGTACTGGCTAAGAAAAAGAGTGGTGGATCAGTGGAATAGTTTAGATACAAAAGACACAGCACTCAATGATTATAGTAATCTACTATTTGATAAGCCCAACGACTCCAGCTTCTGGGATAAGAACTCACTATTTGATTAAAAAAAAGTAGTTGGGGAAACTGGTAAATAATATGGCAGAAACCAGGCATAGACCAGCATCTCACAGCGTATGTCAAGCTAAGGTCAAAATGAGCACATGATTTAAACGTAACGGGTGATACCATAGGTAAATTAGAAGAGCAAGGAATAGTTTACCTATCAGATCTATGGAGAAGGGAAGAATTTTTGACCATACAAAAGAAAGAGAACATTATGCAATACAAAACAGATGATTTTAATTCAATTATATTAAAAAGTTTTTACACAAAGAAGGCCAATGTGACCATGATTAGAAGGAAAGCAGAAAGCTGAACAACAATTTTTGCAGCCAGTATCTCTGAAAAAGGCCTCATTTCTAAAATATATGGAGAACTTAGTCAAACTAATAAGAATACAAGTCATTCCCTAATTGATAAATAGTCAAAGGATATGAACAGGCAGTCTTCAGATAAAGAAATTAAAACTATCTATAGTCATGTGAAAAATGCTCTAAATAACTACTGATTAGAGAAATGCAAATTTAAACAACTCTGAAGTGCCACCTCACGCGTGTCAGATTGGCTAACATGACAGAAATGGAAAATGATAAATATTGGAGAAGATATGGAAAAATCGGAACACTAATGCATTGTTGGTGGATCTCTTAACTGATACAATCATTTTGGAGAGCAATTTGGAACTATGCCTAAAGGGCTATAAAACTTCATACCCTTTGATCCACCAATACCACTACTAGGTCTGTATCCCAAAGAGATCATAAAAATGGAAAAAAGGACCCACATGTACAAAAATATTTATAGCAGCTCTTTTTGGTCAGCAAAAAATTGGAAAATGAGAGGATGCCTATCAATTGGGGAATGCCTGAATGTAAATGAATGTAATGTGATACTATTGTACTATAAGAAATGATGAGCAGGCAGATTTCAGAAAAACCTGGAGATACTTAAATGAACTAAAACTGAGTGAAGTGTGCGGAAGCAAGAGAACATTGTTCATAGTAACAACAATATTGTGCAATATCCACCTCTGATAAACTTAGCTCTTCTCAGCAATACGATGATGTGAGATAATTCTAAAAGGCTCATGAGAGAAAATGCTATTCACGTGCAGAGGAAGGACTATGATGTTTGAATGCATATGGAAACATACTATTTGTCTTTTTATTGTTGTTGTTATTGTTTTTTGTTTCTCATGGTTTTTCCCTTTTGTTCTGATTCTTCTTTCATGACATGACTAATGTAGAAATATGTTTAATATGACTGTACATGTATAGCCTATATCAGATTGCATGCCACCTTCTGGAGGGGAGCGTGAAGGAAGGGAGAAAAAAATTGGAACTCAAATCTTACAAAAGTGAATGTTGAAAACTAAAATTAAATTAAATAAATAAACAAACCTATATATGTGATTTGGGCAAGTCATTTAACTCATTTGTTAGACTAGGTGGTCCCTGGAATCAGTTCCACCTCTAAATTCATGATCCTATGATTTTATAATCTAGGTTCTAACCACGCCTCCACTGGTTACTACTAAGAAAGTCAGAAAAATAATAATAATAGTATTAAACACTAGCATATCACTTCCAGAGCCTTGGTTTTTTGTTTTATTTTGTTTTGTTTTGTTTTACAAGTCAAGTGAAAGGGCTGAACAACATAGACTCAAGTACCTTCTAGCTATCTATATCTACAACCTTTGTAAATTATAATAATTTCATTTTTTTATTTGTGTCTCTTGTATCTTTCACAGAGACCAACACATAAAAGTTACTTAATAAATATTTGTTGATTGATTACTTAAAAATACTAACTTTGATGGAGTATTATAACCATGGCTGTATCTTGGCTGAGACATTTTCTCATGCTTTGTTAAAACATAAGGTCTTATCTACAAGGTTTTCTCTAAGTCTTTGGCCTCAGAAAACTCCTTTTTATTTCTTAGATTTTCACTCAATTTGAGAAAAGCAATTCTAAGCAATTCTAATTAATTCTAATTTTTGTCTTGTTACAGATAAGTTGCTTTAATGGAAAGATTTTTGACATATAGTCATTGTCTATACCAATGGAATCACAGATCACCTTCAAAAAATTAAATATTTTCATGACTTGATTTATTCAGTTTCTTGGACGCAAGATATAAATTTGAATTTTTTAATCCTTAAATACTATTATCATATGAAATAAAATGTCCTTGTTTTACAAAGTTGACATGTCCACTCTGAGTAGAACATGTGCTTTGAGCTACTTTCTGATGGTGGTTATGGTTTTTCAATGTTCTAATTAGACTAGTGCCTCAGATGTCCAATTGCAAGATGCCTTTTTAAGATTAAGGGTCCAATCTGTGTCCATAAAAGACAGAATTCTAGTGTTGCCGAGAATGTGCACTGAATAATGATTTGAGAGTCTCTATTCTGTTACTTATTAGCATTATGACCTTTGTGATTCTACTTAAACACTTTGGCTACACTTTTTTCATTGGTACACTTGCTGGTTATATGAATCTCTACAGTAAGCTCCCCCTGCTTTAACATGCTATGATTTTAACTGCACTATAGTAGTAGAAAAGTAGTGGCCTTGTTTTCCTTAATATTATCTAACACGTCAAGCAATTATCTTACTGAATGAACTGATTTTGATTACTCATCTGAGTAATTTTTCTCTGTCTCTTTGTCTCTCTCATACACACATGCATACATACACATATACATATAAGAATGATTGACTTCATCTGTTAGCATATTTTTCATAAACTTGCATATTGGTGAATTTAGGTTGAATACTTTTTCAACAGACCTTGAAATTCATAGCTAAATTTAATTTACTGCAAAATTAAAATAAAGCTTTCAAAGACTGAAAAGGAACCTTTCCCTTTCTTTTGTCTGTTGACATTCAACACTCTCCAGCTACACTTCATTAGCTACGCAGAAGTAGAAATAACAAGTAAGAAAGATTACTGGATGATGTGAAAAACACACTCAAAATATTCAATTTGATATTCAGAAATACCTTATTGGAAATCTGTATATCACAAATGTTAGGCATAATAAAAGTTATATTTAACAAGGGGGAAATTATTTTCTTATTTTTTTTAAATTCTAAAGGACTTCATGAATTGAATTTTTAATCAAAACATGTATTATATGTAAACTGTTTTCCAAAACTTTCCAAAAACATATGGATGCTAGTTGTTGTTGTTGTTGTTGTTGTTGTTATTTCCAAATCCAAGCCAAATGAGGCATTGGCCTTTTAATGGACATCATTAACTTTTGATTCTAAGGGATTCTACATGATAAAAATGGCACAAACATTCTTTGATAAAAGTAGTACATTCGATCACCCCCCACCACATCACCACCAAAAATCCCCACTGAAATTGGATTCAGATGACCTGAATTCAAGTCACAATTCCACTATGTACTAGCTGTATGTCCTTGAGCAATTAACTTAATTTTATAAGTCTCAGTCTGACAATCTGTGAAATGGAAATAATAATACTTGCACTATCTCCTCAAAAGATTGTTGTGAGGAAATGACTTTGCAAACATTAAATGCCACATGCATGTGAATTACTCTTATTATTGTTGCTTTTATTATCACTTCAAAACCATCAGCACCAAGAAGACCATTTATTGAGTAGTTCTAGAAGGCACATTTCTGTCCTGTTGGTTGCAACATTTTTGAGGGTAAATTCAATTATCAAATAACCCATGCAATTATTCCCTCCCCCCATGTACTGTTTATAAACCATTATATATATATATATATATATATATATATATAATTTAATAGTACATATTTTATAATATTTTTTCTTTTTACTGTATTCTTTGTTTTTTATTTGTTTATCTTGTCTCCCTATCAAAATTGTGTACTTTCTAGTGGTTGACTGCTGAACTTTTATCTCATGTATTTCCTAGTGCCTATTATATGGATGCTTTGTTTACTTTTAAAAGCCTAATAACATTTCAATGGGAGGCAGCAGGATATGAGGGAGAGTGCCCCGAACTGGATCCTAGGCCCATCTCTCCCATCTGCTAGATATGTAACACTGGATAGGATACTTGATCTGCTTGGGTCTTTCTTTATCTGAAAATTGAGGAGATTATCTCTAAGCTTCTTCCATTTCCAATAGTTCTGACTGTATTCTAGGATAGATCCCAAGACCTACTTAGAGGCCTATTTTCAACCTTCCAGATAATATTATGCCCCGTTACCCTGCTGGGTATCTCCCCAATGTGCTAGAACCTGCCAAGTACTTTATAAACATTCTTTAATTAAGCCTCATAACGCATCTGTGAGTTTTATGGGCCATGTGTATAATGCAAAAGGAAAAAAAAAACCTAGAGAATTTGGCAATGTTCCCTATGATGTCCTTACTACCCAAGTGGATAATTAAATTGCTTTTGGAAGCTTTGGTGGTCTGGGAGAGAGGTGGGGAAGGGAATTAATTTCCAAGTGGTTGTTTAATAGAAAAAGGCAGAAGCAAATTTGCATGCATTTTTTTTAGGTTAGAATAGGTAGAAAGTAGTATTCCTAGATTTCCTTGGGCAGCTACTATTCAATTCAACAGGCATTTATTAAGTGACTAACTATGTGCAAGGTAAATGCTTGCATATGTTATGCTTGTGTACTCAGTTCAATTAAAAAAAAATTCGTTAAGTGAATGTATACCATGAGTCCCAGAATATTGTGCTAGAGGCTGGGGAGGAGACAAAGTTTAAAGAATACCTAATCCTTGCTGTCACAGAACTCCACAATTTAGTAGGGAGACATTGCAAATATAGGAATAACTCATGTAAAATATGGCATGATATCCAAAATAAAATTGCATAAGGATTCTATGGGGACACTCCTAATTATGCAGCAGCAGCCACCAAACAACAAAGGGAAATTAGTTTGGTAATAGTTTCATATCATCTGGCAGTAAATCTCCTTGTCATGGAAAAACCTCTGTGATGATGACTGGTCCTTCATGTGAATGGGGATCTGTAGGATTTCCCTTGCTATGCTTTACTTGGCACTGAAAAATCAGTCTGTCTACTGGGTAACAGGGATCCAAAATCAAAAGTAAAACAGTCCCTGACCTCAAGGAGCTTAGATCATAATATTCCACCTAATGCCACTTCTGGCTAAATACTTTCAATGGCACAGAACTCAACACAATAAGATAAATCATTACATTTTGGAATAGATGGGGTTAGTTATTAGAAATATAATTTTCCCTATGTTGAACCAAAATCTGACATCTGTAACTTTTATTCCCTGCCCTTTGGAACCATCTAAGATATATTTATATATAATGAATCTGTGATAGTATAAGTATAGGAACTGCCTTCCTTAATGCACTCCAAAATCCATAAACTTAGAAGATAAGTCTGTTTTATTCTCCAGATATGACCCCTTAATCTTCAACTGACCCTGTGCCCTCTATCTATCTATCTATCTATCTATCTATCTATCTATCTATCTATCTATCCATACATACAATTTTTTTCCTTCAACTACCCTAATACTGACAAAGTTCTCATGAGTTACAAATATCTTTCCATGCAGTAATGTAAACAGTTCAATCTTAATAAGTCTCTTATGATTTCTCTTTCCTGTTTACCTCTTCATGTTCCACTGGAGTCCTGTATTTCAAAGTCAAATTTTCTGTTTAGCTCTGGTCTTTTCATCAAGAATGCTTCAAAGTCCTCTATTTCACTGAATGACCATTTTTTCCCCTGAAGGAGTATACTCAGCTTTGCTGGGTAGGTGATTCTTGGTTGTAATCCTATCTCCTTTGCCCTCCAGAATGTTATATTCCATGCCCTGTGGTCCTTTAATGTAGAAGATGCTAAATCTTGTGTTATTCTGATTGTGTTTCCACAGTACTTGAATTGTTTTTTTCTGGCAGCTTGTAATATTTTTCTCCTTGATCTGGGAACTCTGGAATTTGGCTATAATATTCCTAGGAGTTTTCCTTTGGGGATCTCTTTCAGGAGGAGATCAGTGGATTCTTTTAATTTCTATTTTGCCCCCTGGTTCTACTATATCAGGGCAGTTTTCCGTGATCATATCTTGAAAGATGATGTCTAGGCTTTTTTTTTGATCATGGCTTTCAGAGAGTCCAATAACTTTTAAATTCCTTGTCCTGGATCTATTTTCCAGGTCAGTCATTTTTCCAATGAGATATTTCACATTCTCTTCTATTTTTTCATTCTTCTTTGGGATTTGTTTCACAGTGTCTTGATTTCTCAAAAAGTCACTAGCTTCCAATTGCTCTATTCTAATTTTTAAGGAAGTATTTTCTTCAGTAAGCTTTTGGACTTCCTTTTCCATTTGGCCAGTTTTTTTCTTTTTAGGGCATTCTTCTCCTCATTGGCTTTTTGGACCTCTTTTGCCATTTGGGTTAGGCTATTTTTAAAGGTGTTATTTTCTTCAGTATTTTTTTGGGTCTCCTTTAGCAAGCTGTTGTCTTGTTTTTCATGATTTTCTTGTATCACTCTCATTTCTCTTCCCGGTTTTTCCTCTACTTCCCTTACTTGCTTCTCAAAATCCCTTTTTTAGCTCTTCCAAAGCCTGGAACTGATTCATATTTTTCTTGGAGGCTTTGGATGTAGGAGCTTTGACTTTGTTGTCTTCTTCTGGTTGTATGTTTTGATCTTCTTTTTCACCAAAGTAAGGTAATACAGTCTGACTCTTTTTGTGCTGCTTGCTCATGATACTGGCCAATTATTTGAGTTTTAAACTCTTTGTTAAGGTAAGAATATGGGCTACCATGTGGAGAATGTACTGTCCCAAGCTTCAGGGGTTTGTACAGCTGTTTTCAGAGATACTTGTAGGGACCTGTAAATTTTCAGTTCTTCCAAGGTGGTGTGATAAGGGGTGAGGTATTTACTCCTTTCCTGGCCTGTGCCCTGGTATATTAGTGACTATAAGCACTCCTTTCTGTCCTTGAACTGTGAGGAGGGTTTTCTCTCCAAAGCCACTACAAGTTCCACCATGCCAGCACTCCTCCTCAACCCAGGACTGCTGCCCAGAACTGTGACCCAGATCCAAGCATGGGCAAAGCAAGAGATTCCTGCCTCAGCACTGGTAAGTGATCCCTGCAGTACCCCTCTGATCAGCCACTCAATTCCCCCTCAGTCTGTGGGCTGGAAGTTCAGGATGCAGCCACTGCCCCAACACT
This sequence comes from Phascolarctos cinereus, assembly GCF_003287225.1. Lineage (NCBI taxonomy): Eukaryota > Metazoa > Chordata > Mammalia > Diprotodontia > Phascolarctidae > Phascolarctos > Phascolarctos cinereus. Next base: position 345,842,674 of record NW_027555847.1, on the reverse strand, counting down.
GGAGCTCTGTGCTCTGGAACTGGCTTTGAAACCTAGCTCCTCTCTCACCACAGAAACAGACTTTTCCCACTGACCTTCTAAGTCTTTGGGTGGGGAGTCTGGAATCTGCCACAGCTGACAGTGATTCAGTCCTCTGAGGCCTGTTCCAGGCTCACTGTGGCCTGTGTGCCCAAGATGCACTGAGCTCCTCTCCCATCTCAGCCCGATATACCTTTTCGATCAATCATCCAGGTTGTCTTGAGCTGGAAATTTGCTTCACTCTGTCTTTTTGTGGGTTCTGCTACTTTAGAATTTGGAGGCATTTTTTTAATAGGTATTTGGAGGGGTTTGTGGGAGAGCTCAAGCAAGTCACTGCTTTCACTCTGCCATGTTAGCTCTGCCTCCACAAGCATATCTTCAAAATAAAAATGTAAATTGGACATAAGCTCAATAAAAAATCCTGGAAGAGCTAAAGAAATAGATGAATGGTAGAGGATAATTTAGGAAAAGAAATGAAAATGATACAAGAAAATTAAGAGAAGAGAAATTACAACTCAGTAAAAGAGGAACAAAAATAGTGAAGAAAATAACACTTAAAAATAAAACACAGAATTAGCCCAATGGTAAAAGAGGTACAAAAGTTCACTGAAGAATAGAGCTCCTTAAAAAGCAGAATTGGCCAAGTGGAGAAAGAGGTACAAAATCTCATTGGAGAAAATAATTCCTTAAAAATTAGCATTGGGCAAGTGGAAGGTAATAACTCAATAGAACATCAAGAAACAATAAAATTAAAAGAAGAAGAAAAAAGAAGAAAATGTGAAAATTCTCATCAGGAAAAAAAAATGTGACCTGGAAAATAGATCAAGAAGTGATAATTTAACAATTATTAGAGAACCTGGAAGTCATGATTTAAAAAAAAAAAGGAGCCTAAAAATCATGTTTCAAGAAATTATCAAGGAAAGCTGCCCTGATATCTCACATGCAGAAGGTAAAATAGAAATTGAAAGAATCTACCAATCACCTCCTAAAAGAAATCCAAATGAAAATTCCAAAGAATAACATAGCTAAATTTCAGAGCTCCCAGGTCAAGGAGAAAATAATACAAACATTCAGAAGGAAACAATTAAAACATCATGGCAACACAGTCATAAAAAAACAAAATTTAGTGGCTCCAATGTTAAAGGAACAGAGGGCTTGGAATATGACATTCCAGAATGCAAAATAGCTTAGATTACAACCAAGAATAACCCACCCAGCAAAAATGTGCATAACCCTTCAAGGGGAAAAAAGGATACTTAATTAATAAATGAATTCCAAGAATCCGCGGTGAAAAGACCAGAGCTGAAAAGCAAATTTGACACTCAAACACAAGACAAGAGAAGTATAAAAAAGGTATCCATAAAAAAGAAATTGTAAGGGACTCAGTAAGATTAAACTGCTTATATTTCTTTAAAAGAAGATGACACATATAACACCTAAAAACTTTTATCAATGGACAGAAGCCACAGTATGAGTCAATTACGTTGGGATGATCTAAAAAAAAATGAAGGACGAGAAAGAAAAATGTGTTGGGAGAAGGGGGAAGAGTGAGGAAGAATGGGAGAAATTAACAAGTACACAAGGAAGAGGTTATATGCTGGAGGGGAAAATGGAAGCAGTGGTAGGTGACACTTGAACCTCTCTCTCATCTGAATTGGTTGAATGAATGAAAAATAAATATACACACTCAGGTGAGTATAGAAAGCTTTCTTATCAAACCTAGTAAAGGGGAAATGGATAAGACAAAGAAGGGTGATAAAGAGAGGGCAGATTAAGACTGTAGTTAGGGGCAAAACAGGCTTTTGAGGAGGGACGGAGTATAAAGAGAGGACAAAAAGAAGAAAATAGGGTGGAGGAAAATATGCAAATAGTAATCATAACCATGAATGTGAATGAGATGAACTCACCCCTAAAATGAAAGCAGATAGCAAAATGGATTACAAATCAGAACTCAACAATAAGAAACCTACTTGAAACAGAAACATATATACAGTAAAAATAAACTACAGGAGAATCTATTATGTTTTAGCTGAGGTACAAAAAAAGGTCAGGCACAAGGAACAATCACGATCACAGACAAAGAAAAAGCCAAAATAGATCTAATTAAAAGAGATAATCAGAGAAACTATAATTTTCTAAATGGTACTATAAAGATATAATATCAATATTAAACGTATATGCACTAAATGTGATAGCATTCACATTCTTAAAGGAAAAGTTAAATGAGTTACAGTAGTAAACAGTAAAACTATACTACTGGGGGACCTCAACTTTCCCCTGTCAGAACTACATTTATCTAACCTTAAAATAAGAAAAAAAGTTAAGAAGATGATAGGATCTTTTAAAAAAAAAAAGGTAGATATAATAGATCTCTCCAGAAAACTTAATGGGAACAGAAAGGAGTATATTTTTGTCTTGTTGTACATGGAACTTTCACAAAAATTGACTCTGTATTAGGTCATAAAAATCTCACAAATGCAGAAAAGCATAAGTATTAAATGCATTCTTTTCAGACCATAATGCAATGAAATGATATGTAATAAAAGGCTATAGAAACAAAGATTAAAATTAATTTTAAATATTTATCACAATTGGCATTATAATAAAAATCATAGAATTATGACAATAGATGCTGAAAAGGCTTTTGACAAAGTACAACACCCATTCCTTTCAAAAACACTAGAAAGACAGGAATAAGTTGCATCTATCTAAAGCAAAAAGAAAGCATTGTATGTAATAGGGATAAACTAGAAGCCTTCCTAATAAGATCAAGGATGAAGTAAGGATGTCCATTATTACCAATTTTATTCAATATTGTACAAGAAATGATAGCTACAGCAATAAAAAAGAAAAAGAAATCAAAGGAGTAATGATAGATGAAGAAACAAAATTATTATTCTTTATAAACTATATGATAGCATACTTAGAGAACCCCGAAGAATTAAAATTAAAAAACCAACTAGTTGAAACAATTAACAACACCAGTAAGGTTGTAGGATATAAAATAAACTCACATACATCATAAGCATTTCTATATACTCCCAACAAAGTTCAGCAGGAAAAGATAGATAAATTGCATTTAGTTTAACTGCAGACAATATACATAAAATGCGTGGGTATCCACCTGTTAAGGTAAATTCAGTGACTATATGAACACAATTACAAAACACTTTTCACATATATAAAGACAGAAAGAACTTGAGAAATATTAATTACTCACAAACAAGCTAAGCCAATGTTTTTTAAAAATCACAATCTTCCTAAATTCATTTATTTATTTATTTAGTCCCATACCAAACTACCAAAGAGTTATTTTATAGAACTAGAAAAAATGATAACAAAATTCATCTAGAAGAACAGAAGATCAAGAATATCAAGGAAATCTATGAAAAAAACAATGTGAAGGAAAACAACCTAGTAGTACCAGATTTCAAACTATATTACGAAGTCATAATCATCAAAACTATCTGGTACTGGCTAGGAAACAAAATAGTGGATCACCAGATTAGATTAGGTATACCATAGACAGTAGTAAATGACAAACATGTCTTTGATAAACACAAAGATCCAAGTTTTGTGAGGCAAGAACTCACATTTGACAAAATTTTCTGGGAAAGCTGGAAAACGGTTTGGTAGAGACTAGGCATTGACTAATATCTCGTACTGTACACCAATATAATGTTAAAATGGACACATGATTTAAACATAAGATATGATAAGTAAATGTATTGTTGATCATTTGCTTTAGTTGTGTCTGACTCTTCATGATCCCTTTTGTAGTTTTCCTGGCAAAGACACTGGAGTGGTTTGCCATTTCCTTCTCCAGCTTTTAAGTGTCTGAAGCCATATTTGAACTCATGAAGATGAGTCCCCCTGATACCAAGCCCTGCACTCTATGTACTGTATCTACTATCTATCTATGATGAATAAATTAGGCTAGCATAAAAAATGTGTGTGCATGTGTGCGTGTGTGTGTGAAAGAGAAGAATTTATGACAAAACAAAATGTAGAGAGGATTATTGGAAGTAAAATGGATAATTTTGATTGCATGAAATTAAAAAGCTTTTGCACAAAGTCAATGCAGCCAAAATTAGAAGAAAAGTAGGAAATGAGGGAGGGAGGGATTTTATAGCAAGTTTCTCTGATAAAGGCCTTATTTCTTAAATATGTAGGGAACCAAGCAATTTTATTAAAATTTATATTTATTATATATTACATATTTTATTATAAAAATAAGAACCATTCCTAAATGATCCCAAATTAATCAATGATCAAAGGATATGAACAGATAGTTTTCAGCAAAAAGAAATGAAAATTATAATCATATGAAAAACTGCTCTTACTGTTATTAGAGAAACTCAAATTAAAACAACTCTGACATACTATGTCACACCTTTCATATTGGCTATTATGACAGAAATGGAAAATGACAAATGTTGGATGTAGAAAAATTAGAACACCAATGTCCTCTTGGTGTAGTTGTGAACTACTCCAATCATTTTAGTGGCCAACTTGGAACTATGCCCAAAGGAATCTAAAACTGTACATAACTTTTGACCCAGCATTACCACTAGATCTGTTTCACAAAGAGATCAAAGAAAAAGGAAAAGGATCCATATGTACACAAAAAAAAATATTTACAGCAGTTTGTTTTTTGTGGTGGCAAAGAATTAGAAATTCAGGGGATTCCCATAAATTGGGGAACATGCTGTGGTTATGACTGTCATGGAATCTATCATTCTAGAAGAAATGATGAGGGAAATAGTTTCAGGAAAAAAAAAACATAGCAAGACATATGAATTGATTCATAGTGAAGTGAATAGAATAGGAGATCATTATACACATTAATATCAGTAATATTAACACTTTCTCAAGTCTAAACAATCAACAACAAAAATAAATAAATAAATCAAGCCTTAGTTTGTAGCTATTGTTGATTACTGAATTGTAAAGCTTTCATACTGAAATTTTACCGATTGGCTCCAGGCTCTTGTAACTCCCCACCCAAAACTCAATGTACCCAACATGCAATTGATTGACATAGTCTGGGAATAAAACTTTTTCATTTATTTAATTCCTCATGCATAAATTTTCTCCCTGAATAATATGTGATTTTTCTTAAGTGCAGATCTGACATTGTCAACACCTGTAATCCATAAATTCTAATGGCTCCCTTTTGCTTTTAGGATAAAAAAAATAAACTCCTCTGCTTAGCATTTAAAACCCTTCATAACCTGGCTCATACTTATCTTTCCAGTCTGATCACACATTATTTCCCTTTCCACACTGAAAAGTATATCCAAATTGGCTCTCTTGCTCTTCTATACATGTCTCCTGTCTCTGTGCCTTCTTCACAGGCTGTAACTGAGGCCTGGAATTCATTCCTTCCTCATCTCCTCCTCATAGCATTCATCACATACTTCATGATTCAGCTTAAATATGACCTTCTACATCTAGTCTGTTTAGATTCCCCAGGTGCTGGTTTTCTACCCCACCAAAGTGACTCACATGTATCTTGGATGGATTCTATATAGACTTTCAAATGCACAAGTTGCCCCCCCACCCCTTCCTCAAGAGCATGCAAGCTCCTGGAGGATAGGGATGTTTTATTTCTGTCTTTATATTCCCAGGGTCTAGCACAGTGCTTGGTATATAGCACGAACTTAATAAACATTTGCTAACTGATTTATGGATTGAATATGAGTTTCTCTGAGCCTTTCTTATAAAGTTGTGGGCTTTCATGAAATTAGTGCAATAACATCCAAAGACAAAACTATGTAGATGATCTCCTTATCTATAGGCAAAGTCTTTTCCCTTTGGACTCAGCCCAAAACATTCCCCATGATAGTGGCAAATATGTTTGACGAGCCAACAGCTTTCTCTTTCATGCCTCAATTGGTGTTCATAATTAGTAGATCCTTGAAAACTCTGTGGTTAGGTTTATGAGGGAATCTTCTGTGAGTTTATGGATAAGTCTCCTTGCTAGAGAGAAATCCTTTAAGGTTCTATTTTATTTTATCAAGTCAAGTGTGTTGTGTGTTTCTCGTGTTTTTTTTTTAATAAATTCAAGAAATTATAAATGCAGCTAGGTCTTGTTTTCTCTGTACTTTTCAGTGACTCATGTAGCCAAGATATGGTCTATTGAAGAGATTCATTTGTGAAAATGTCTGTTCCCTTTTAATATTTTTTTAATTCATGGATGACATCCTCAATAGATATGTCCATATATTAGTATTCTAAGAGTACATTGCACAAGACAACCCTTCAAATATTTGAAGACAGCTAGCATATTCCTCTAAGTCTTCTATTTTCTAGAGTACACATTTTCAACTGCATCGTCTCTTTTTGGTAGGTCTTTCACCATCTTGATCATTTATTTCTGAGCATACTCCTATTTGTAAATATATTGTTATGTGAAAGAACTTTGATTTTGTCACCATGCTGAGTTTTCTATATGGGAACTGAATCTATCAGGGCAGACTAAAAACAATCTGTGATTTAAAAATTGGATTTGCACTCATTATCCGGACCTCTGATTCTGTGCCATGCCACTGTAGCCTGGCTTGAGCAGATTACATCTTGCTTATTAACACATCTTAAGAGGTCTACTGACTGTATCAGGAGGTAATATTGCATTATGGATAGAGAGCCAGCCTTAATTCTAGGAAGACTTGTGCTCAAGTTCCATCAAAGACATACACTCTCTGCATGGCCCTAGGACAAGACCATGATTCTTTCAGTGCTCTAGTCAACTCTTTAAAAAATATTTATTTGAGAGAACTTGCTTGTAAATATTGGTAAAAAGAAATCCCCTCCCTCGGAAGGTTCCTTATGTTGATAAAATCATAAGTCTGTTTCGTATCCCTTCCTGACTTTAATTCTTCTTAAAATGTTTTGTCCAGGAATAAAGGCAGTATGATCTAATCAGGCCAGAGGACAATGGCATTGTGGATGGGACAAAGCATGGGATTTGCAGTCACATGACTTGAGTTGGGTTCAAAGAACAGCAGTTGTGCAACTTATCAACTGCCTAACTTTGGAGAAGTTACTTAGATTTTCTGGCCCTCAGTTTTGTAATCTGGGCTAAATGATATCTAAGGCCTTTTCCAGTTTTAACTCTATATTTCTATGACTTCCTCCACCCCCTTTCCACTGTTTTTCCTCACTGGACATTTGAAATTCATGAATACAGTTGAAACAACAAATCGTTTCTGTACATTAGCTCAGGTCTTTTCATCTCTAATACAGCTTATGTATAATAAAAAGAATCCCTTTCAATCTCTGGCTTATCAATTAGAGCAAAATAATAATGAAGACTAGGTCATTGGCTAATCTTTGTATGGCTAAATTAGTTTTATTCTGTCTCCTAGAACCATATCAGGGGTGTGGTAAATGTTTAACAACCTGGCTCTCTGGGGGCAGGCAGGGGAGAGGGGGGAAGGAAATACTTACGAATACCATTTTAAGTTTAATCTGCATTAACATTTTCTCTACTTTCTTTTCTTTTTTCTTTTTTTCTTTTTTTTTTTGCTAGGCAATGGGTTAAGTGATTTGCCCAGGGTCACATAGCTAGTAAGTGTTATGTGTCTGAGGCCACATTTGAACTCAGGTCCTCCTGAATTCAGGGCCGGGGCTCTATCCACTGCACCACCTGGCTGCCTCCATTTTCTCAACTTTCTTAAATCTAGACAATACAATAATAAATCTAGCCCTGATTTGTATTTTTTTGCTAATTCTGAAGAATAATTGCTCATACTGAAAATTTAACAATGGGCTCTTTCAGGATGGTTAGAGTTGGTTCCAGCACTCCTCTGACCATATTGCATTCACAGTTCCACCTGGCCATCCTTTGAAGCATGTCATTGAACACACAGGAGACAAAGCAAGAGAGTACAGTGGTGCTTTAGAAAGAATACTGTACTAAGAGTCAAGAATGACCTGCCTTTGATAAATACAAGCTATGAGATTTCAGGAAAAGTTGCTCAAACCTTCTAAGCCTCTATTTCTTTATCTCTAAAATGGGGAATACCTACCTCTACATTTACCTCACAGGGCTATTGAGAGGAAAAAGGGAGGTTCTCTATCCAAAGTACTTTGCTAAGTCAGTTTTTATTATCAAGAGAATGTAAGCTATAGGAGGGGCAGGGAACACTTCATTTTTTACTTCGTATTTGTAGCACCAAGCACAGGGATGTGCATGTAATTGGATCAAATGATGTGTGTGTGTGTGTGTGTGTGTGTGTGTGTGTGTGTGTGTGTGTGTGTGTGTGTGTGTTATTTCCCCAATAGGGTTATGAGCTCATTGAGGGCAGATTTTTTCTTTTTCTTTTAATAATCCTCTTTGCATCCCCAGTGCCTAGTCTAATATATTTCAGAGAAGTAGGCACCTTGGAAATTTTACTGATTACAATTTTAGGGTCACATCAGATCTATTTGAAACTGAGGTCATCAGTAGAGACAGTTTCAAAGACTTCACGTACAGAATCTAACATGAAAATCTTCAAATCAAACTCTAAGTATCTCAGTTGCATCAAAATAGATGATCATTCTTGATAATAAGCTCCAGAGTCCCTCTCACTCTATTTCTAACATTTCCTGAAGAATTGCTCTTCTGTTACGTTTTGGTTGGCTATCTTCAGTCTAGCAAATCAAATCCATTTGTCACCTCATGCACAGGGTTTGTCTGCTCTTACATTGCAGCTTTTCTTTATGTCTTTTCTCCCTTTTTCATCCCATCCCCTGTGCTTATGCTTTATCTATTCCATTGAAAGATTCTCAAACTAAAATCAGCATGTTCCCCATTCTAATTGGTTATGAATATATTTTGGTTTCCTTCACAATCTTCTGTCTTTTCCTCACAGCTTGTCCTGTTCAACTTTCATTCTTTCTTAAGTTGTAAGTGCCTTAGAGGTTGTGCCATTTTCTGGCTTTAGAAACAATTAACTAACTGCTTTATACACTTTAGGTATTTGCTGAATATTTGTTGAATGGAATTAGAATTGAATTCCTTTGCATCTCTATTTCTTTCTGACATTTGCTCACAACTGTTTCTAATGACTCAAAAGCCAAGATTTGCATTTCTGCCTGTTAACATCCTGCTCCTACTCTATGATTCAGATGAAAAACTGCCTTCTCCATAAAATCTTCCCTCAACTACCCACCTGGAAGTAATTTCTCCATCAAATGATACTCATATTCTATTTTGTATAATACGTGTCTGTGTACATCTTATCTTCTTCTGCAGTGTATATTGTGGAAACTAGAGTGAAAACATAAATAAATGAGAATCATTTCTTCTTGATTGGTTGCCTTTGGACTCTCTGTGTTTCTTTATACCTACCCGTTCTTCTCACTGTTTTCTACTCTTATATAGGAAGGCTTTCCTTGGTCTCATGTAAGATTGATAGCTACAAAAGCATCACTTCTACTACAATGGCTGGGTAGTGCAAACTCTAATTAAAAAAAAATCACATGTGACAGAAATAGGAATCATGTAGTATGACTTTTAAGAATTTGGAATATTGAATTTTGAATGAATTTTATAATTCTCTACAACAAAATAATGCTAAAATCTGTTTGTGGACTGACTGCTGTCACATACACATGTGTATGCATGTATGTATTTTCTTCAACAAGCTCAAAGTAATTGATGAACCCCTTTATCTTAGTAATTCTAAAATAATCTCACCAAATTTCAACGTCTAGAACCAGGTCCTTAGATGTAGAAAGAACAAGTATTATTATCTCAACTGCATGTATAAAAGATTAGATGAAATATACTGTGTAATTTTCCAAGAGACAGCAATAAGAAAATAAAACCCCAACCTTCCTAACTTTTGGATATTAAAAAAACAAATCCATTGCACCACTTTTCAACACACAGATGGTGTTTCATCAAATACTAGTTTCTCCTTTTGATTCTAAATCTATCTACAATTTATCTTTTAAAAGTTAATCAAATATTTTAAATTATAAATGTCCTTAAAAAGCATTTGCCTTCTAAAAATTGATCACTTTTCAGCTCTTGGGTAACAAACACATTTTTAAATGTCGACTTAATAGCAGTTGTTCTTTTCTATGGTTGAATAGTTTCCTGAAAGAATGTTTTAGTCAGAAATCATATTCTCTAACACATATTCATCAGACACTACAGAAGCAAATCTATTCAAGTGATTATGATATTTGCTCCAAACATCTCTGCCCCACTATCTTTTTATCACAATCCAACCTTGAAGAGCTGCAAGATGTCAATTGTTTCTATGAGCACTTCTCTGCAACTACAGCTATGGAAAACCCAGAGATCTTTCCACCAAAGTCCTTAGTACCATCAAATGTTTCAATATCAAGAATTGACAATATTTTATCAAAGGACATCATGCCACAGAAGATGATTTTTCACCTTCTTTGACACTGTACCCTAAAAACTTTATGTTTTGTTTTGATTTCCCCCCATCTGCCTTCCTTCTGTAGGAAGTCTCTGATTTTATCTCCTGTTGGGGTTCATTTTCTGGCTGCCTAAATTATATGTGTAGTGCAGATGGTTTAGGTGCTTCCCTTGCCTTGTCATCTGCTGACTCTGGAGCTCATACAATGCCTTGCAATGGAGACTGCTCTCTAGCTCTGCATGTGATCAGTCTGCTTTATAGTTGGCCTTATACCTGGTATAGTTTGTTTCTGCAGCACTCTTGCACAGAATAACAGGAGTCATTTCTGTGTAGCCCTGGACTAGATGGAGGAGTTTATATTGACTTGCTTTGGTTTACTTCATTATTTTTCTTCTGGTGAATTTCTAAAGCTCTACTGGGATGTTTGTGAGGGATGTGGGTTCCTCCAGGTCCTAGCATATATATCAACATCATCCCATAATTTCCCTCATGTGCATCACTGATAGAAAAAAAAAGAAAAAAATACATATCAATCAGCATTTAGTTAAGTGCTGTGAGAGTCAGGTAAAGATTAAATTTCCACAGAGAAAGAGAATAATGCAGAGATTTAAAGAACAACAGCTCTAGGAAGTAGTACACTGTAGGTGGGCTCGGGCTTAGCCAATAAAAAGTAAGTTGATGGTTCCAAAAAGACCCCAAAAGCAAGATAAGGGTCAAGCCAGCTCAGACTAGTTATGGTCAACCTAAGGACACCTGAAAAATGTCAGTGCGTCTGCTTAATGAACTTCATTACTATTATCTGACACACCCCGAATAAAATTAGAGCCTCATTAAAGAGTCACTGGACATATGACCAAGGGAGGAGGAACATACTTGAGCATATCAGGGGGAAACATGGAAGGAAAGGTGTAACCTCGCGCCTGGGAGGTTTCGCTACGAATTTAAATGTATAAAAGTATTTGCACCTTAACACTCAGGGCCCACCCCTCCTGAAGAGGGGTGGAGCCCACTTCTGGCCAGAAATGTCTAAATCCTCTGGACTTTCTCTGTAACAAATTTTCTTGATACTAACGTTTTGGTGTCAAGTGTATTTCTAACAGTGCTATATATTATTTGGAGGATACATGTAGCAAGAGCAAATGTGAATTTGATTCACTTGCTGAATGTATGAAAAATAATAAAGTGAATCTGAGGTGAAAAAGCAGTTAAAGAAAGGAAGCTCTATGTGATTGGAGAAGATAGGTTTTAGAGACAAGGATGAATTTGACTGTTTTTCTCATGCTCCATGACTGAAAAAAAGCCCTTAGTAGCAAATTTCTATCTGAAGTAAATTAATTTAACCATACAACCAAATAATTTTACACGAGCATTCTTTTTTGTGGGGGAAGGGGATAGAGTTTCTGAGTTGATCTATGCTGAGGCTTGTGAATTTAGATAAAATGAAGAGTTGGCTCAAATATCTTGACAATTCAGCAACATTACTTTATACTAAAGAAAAAAAGCTTTCTTGGGTTTTGACCTAGTTGGGCAATAGGGAGCTCAATCCCATGGGGGGCTGCAATCCCAGGGTCTTTCTCCTGGTGATAGAGAAAAGAATAACTTTTATAGTCCCCTTTAGCCCCCACCCACATCTAAGTAATAGTTGACTGAATTATTTTAAAAACCTCTACAATAAAAGTCTTGATTAACTGTGTCTTTTGATCAGCTGGAGTGTGTGTGTGTGTGAGAGAGAGAGAGACAGAGAGACAGAGAGAGAGAGAGAGAGAGAGAGAGAGACAGAGAGACAGAGAGGGAGGGAGGGAGGGAGAGAGAGAGAGAGAAGAGAGAGAGAGAGAGAGAGAGAGAGAGAGAGAGAGAGGAGGGAGAGGGAGGGAGAGAGAGAGAGAGAGAGAGACAGAGACAGAGAGAAAGGGGAGGGAGAGTTCTCTATTCACCTTATATGAGGATTAAAAAAAAAACAACTAAAATATAACTTGTTGAATTTTTTTAAGAAAGAATTTGAAAGTTATACCCTGTCTTTCCAACAAAACCCAACAAAACTTCAGTTTTCTCTGAAGTCAATTGTACCTATGCAGTACTATATAAAATAGTAATCTGAGGCCCCCCACATCACTCTTGAAATTAGAGTATTATTTTGTTGGATACTTTGTATTTACTTATCCCTATACAGATTGTGTCCTTCCCATTCACTACAGCATCATGTAAGCTCCTTGAGGGCATGCATATCTTTTCTTTTCTTTATATTCTCAGCCCTACAATAGGTCTTTATGATAGATATTTAATAAATGAGGTAAATTGAAGTGTACTAATGTGGATAAGGCTGTAAATACAATTATTTTCTGTTGAAAATTTAAGTAACTGGAAATGAAATTCATAATATATTGGCAAGAACATTTTGTTATGGGTTACAGGGTTTTTAAAAGTACTGAATTTGAATTTGATATTCTCAAAAAATCATTGTTAATGCAAGTGCATAAATAGCTAAAGGTTGTCAGGAACTAACAGTTGGTAAATGAGTAGCTCAAGAAAAGCTGAAAAGGTCTCAAAGACTAAAGTGTTCAGAAAAACAGAAATAAATTCTCTTTAGTACCTAACCATTTAAAGGAAAAAATAAGGTCAATGGAATCATGGAAAAGAAGGAAGAGTTGGAAGGCTACAAAAGATGTTGTGTAACGTAACTTGTAATTACCAACTCTCCAAATATATCTACCTATTTTTAAATGCCCAAAGGAAGGAAAAATTCAATAGGGATAGAATATTTAAGCATAAGTTGTGTTCTTCGGTGCTATCTCAATGAATCCCAGATTTAATTAGACATTTTACTTCTTAGCGAATATGGATAGTACAGAGGTAGGAAGATAAAAGAACATTAGAGACACTAGTCAAAAGAATAAAGTGCAAGTCTTTTCTAAAAACAGCTTTAGAGATGAAGCATGATATGCAGCATGCTTTAATCCGATGCAATTTTCTTTAGAAAGCTATCTGGTGAGTTTCAAGTGAGTCAGAGTAACTTTAAAAAAGAAAAAAAAATCTTAAAAATTTTTAAAGTCTTAAATCAGTTGAACTTGATTTTTGATGGAGACCGTATATTGAACGAGCAAGTGGTGGAAGTAGAGATTAGATTAATGCAAAAAGAAATAAGAAAATATTTAAGAAAAGGATATTTCTATAAAAGTTAGTTTGGGTTATGGTTAGATTTTTCCATTTAATGAGAAAATTGGGGTGTACATAGTATGAATTTCTAACAACAATTGGTTTAAATAATTCTATCTTAAATTTATTATAGGATTTCCATAAAAATATACATTATTAAAATGGAAAACAATGGCAAAAATGTATACCTGAGTTATATTTAAAGAAATTACTTATTTGTGTGGCTGCCAAATGAAATATCAGATGGTATTTCACATTTTACATACACTTTAAAATTAATGTATTAAATATACGAGGCATAGAAAAAAAAACCCAAATCTCCCTATAGATTTGATGTGTGGAATGGGTGGAGAGAAGGAACCAAGTGTCATGAAGTATTTTCTTTTAAAGTATACCTAACATCTCGTTCTGCCCCCCCCACTGTAGTTTTGGTTTTTTACCAACTGATAAAAACTAAGAGTCAGTAAAACTTGTAGGAGAGGCAGGGAAGAGATACTAAATTGGAAAAGCAAGATAAGAGAAGTGATCAAAAAAATTGTTAGACAGAAGTCAAGAGATTGGGAAACTTTTAAGATAAGACAAAGGGATAAAAAAAAAACTATTTCATTAAAAAAACCTCCAGCAACAGACTTAGTATATACTGGATTTAATTAACCCCACCATTTGATACAAATTTTAATATCAATCATGAAAAAAAAAGATGAATATCTCCCTCAGACCTGAAAACAAGTGCCAATGGCTCCCTATTACTTATAGAGTACAACATAAAATCCTTAGTTTGACATTTACAATCAGACTTAGTATATACTAGATTTAATTAACCCCACCATTTGATACAAATTTTAATATCAATCATGAAAAAAAAAAGATGAATATCTCCCTCAGACCTGAAAACAAGTGCCAATGGCTCCCTATTACTTATAGAGTACAATATAAAATCCTTAGTTTGACATTTACAATCCTTCACAATCTGGCTCCAACTTTTCTTTCCTGCCTTATATAATATTACATAACAATCCATCTTGAAATGATCAGAGGCAGTGAATGATCTGGCTTTAATACTCCCTCTTCTCTCCTCTCATCTTTCTTTTCAAGCTGTTGCCCATTATTGAAACTGCTTAGTGACACTACTGAGTGACTCCTCTTGTACTTGGTACTCTTTTCATTCCCTTCTAGCAAAATTCACTTCCCAAAGACTTTCACGAGTGTGCCTCCTATGTTTGAGGCCTTGCAGATACAGAGATGAAAGCTGACAATCCTTTGTCTACGATCCCTTCATAAGTTTATAACCAAGTACAGCAGGAGAGACGCATATACAGACAAAAATTCAAGTGGAACGAAAAATTGCATGGAAAAACCAATCACTTCCGGGGTAATGTCACCTCCCATACATTTCCTTGCTGTCCCTCACATGGAGTCCCATCTCTGTCCTTTGTGCCTTTTTATAGACTGTTCCCTCATGACTATAATACCCCACTTTCCACTTACATTTTTGGGAATCCTTATCTACATTCGTTGTTCCTCTCAAGGGCCACCTGTTACACAAGGTCTTTCCTGATTCCCTAGTTTTAAAGATTCCCCAAGGCCTGACATAATTTCATTTTTATTTTGTACATTTTATATTTACTTCTCAGGATGCACATTGCCACCTCCTCCCTTCACTAGAATGTAAGTTCCTTGAGAGCAGAAGCTCTTTTCGTTCTGGTCTTTGTATCTTCAGCACCTAGCCTAGTAGTTGAAACACAGTAGCTGCCTAACAAGTACTTTTTAAATTCAATCAAATTGAATATAGATACATATATAAACCATGTTCAGAAACAGAACCAAATGTGCACTAGGGTGGCAACATGATCAGGTGGATAAAAAGGCAACCCTTGAATTCAGATGACCTGGATTTAATGAATCTATCAACAAGTAATGATCAATATCCTACTGTATGGCAAACACTGAACTACATGCTATGGATACAAGTATAAAGAATGAAAAAAAAATTCCTAAATTGCAAGAAGCATGGATTCTAATGAGAATATATGCACAAATAAATACATCATAAATATAAAAATGGACAAGTACAAATATACACAAAGTTGTTAAATGCAAGGTAGTCTAGGAGGGAGGGCACTAGCAATTGGGGAAATGGGTGTCAGAAAAGGCTTGTTGCTAAAGTTGTTTAATTTGTCTTCAAGGAAGAGAGGGATACTAGAAGTAGGAAGTAAAAACAAATGCATTACAAGTATGTGTAGTAGCCCCTGCTAAGGAAGGGAGATGAGTGATGGAGTTCCAAATGTGAGGAACAGGGAGAAGGCCAGTGTAACCAAGTGGCGATGTGACTGAGGTCAATTCACATAACTGAGGTTGTGTCAGCAAGCAACTTTTTTAAGACCCCAAATTGCACCTCTCAGTATCTTTGGGCAACTCCATATAACTGTAACCCACAGAAAAATTTCTCACTTGCATGCCTCCCTATCCAATAAGGGTAAAGTATTTTATGTCAAAGTCTGTTTTTCAATGCTATTTCAATTGCTCCTACCTTGATATGTTACTTTTTAGCTGATGTCCATTGTTCTAGGACATCCAACCCACCATCTCCTGAAATAACAAACAGCAGCTGAGGTCTGCAATGAGATCCAACATGTGACACAATGATGTCAGTATGAGTGTAATGAAACAAGGACCACTAAGATGAAAGAGGTATAAGCCATGTCATCCGTCCTCCACTGTCAATTCATAAAGATTCAAAATTGCAAAATGAGCTTTACCTGAGCCTGTCTTCAACTTTGAGGGTCTTTATAACAGATGATGAAAGAGTAAGTATTAGATGAGAGTAGATCTATAATAAACTCTTCAGTGGTTTCATTTTAATTAAGCAGCTTTTTAGAAGCGACTCCAAGTAGTCTAAGAGGAATACTATTCACTTTCCAAATGAAAGAAGGCATTTGAACATATTGGAAATACTGCACACATATACATGCCCGTGTATACACACATATGCTCATAAAGACATTGGATCTTTTCAATCCAAGTTTCAGGTAATAACAATTTACTAAAGAGCTTTATTAAATAGGACAAATTGAAGAATATATATATACCAAATATATATATATATATATACATATATATATACATATATATATGTATATATATATATACATATATATATGTATATATATATATATATATGTGTATATATATATATATGTATATATATATATACACACACCAAAAAACATATGTCAGAGGAAAAACAAAAGTATATACATTTTAATCATTATTAACAGAAAATGAAAATTGACTGAACTGTAGAGAGACTTAGGTGGGATTATGGAAAAAACTGCGAAATCAAATGTACTCTGCAGCTACATAGACATGAAACATATGTTTTGGTAAAGCAATTTTTCAGTAAATAGAACAAGGCTACTCTGGAAGAATTACTCATCCACATAGGAAGTAAATCTCACTTTTAATCATTCCTATCAACTATGCACAAATTGAAGAAGACGTGAAAAACTTATTCATGCATGTGAAATGTAATTTGTTCTTTGAATGTAAAAACTGTATCGGTTTTGTTTTTCCATCTCTAGCAACTAGCATTATACTTGGCACATAGCAGGTGCTTAATAAATGCTTATTTTGTTAATTGATTGATTTATGAGTTAGTTGTACTGTCATGGCTTAATAAATCTCTAAAGGCAACTGTTTGACTCGTCTGAATCATGGAAAGTTTGAGTAAGTCTCCTTCATACATAAAGGTAAGAAATCTCTTTAAGATTTTTATTAAAAAACTGCGTGCACACACATAACACACACACACACACACACACACACACACACACACACACAAACTGTTTTCTGTCCAGTAAATTTAAGGCAATTCTGCTATATGTGATGTATTTACAAAATCCACATTTGGGATATGCACATTCATCTCCCCTCTTCCTTGCTCCCTCCCCCCCAAAAAAAAGAAAAAGAGAAATGGAAGAATGGAGAGAGAGAAGAAGGAAGAGGGAGAGAAAGAAATGGGAAGGATGAGAGACAGGGAAAGAGAGAGAGAGAGAGAGAGAGAGAGAGAGAGAGAGAGAGAGAGAGAGAGAGAGAGAGAATGATACAGCACTGTATGTCAAGAGACTATTCTATAAATATGTCTATGATCAATAAAAGATCAAGAGATCTCGAAACAAACATCCAAAAGTAGTAACAAGAGATAGAACACTCTCTCTCCACTGATTGCAGTTCTGTAAAGTACAGTTTGGTGACAGAGAAGAAATATAAGTAGAAGAAATGGACTAACCCCACACTGAGCCTGTTCACATATATCCATCGGTGTGAAACTACAGAGACAAAGAAGAAGAATGATGATCTGTAACTCTTGGAAAACTGAAGACACATATGTTGGGGAGCCAGAGAAAGCCACATTTCACCTAGACTAGCAAGCTATGAAGTGTGTACTTCTGTGGATATCACTGCATAAAAGTGAGAAAAAGGGCACGCAAGGATGAATATGGTGTTACTTCCATGTTAAACAGAGCATAATGTTCTATTACTGAAGAGGCAGCTAGGTGATGCAGTAGATAGAGCAGTGAGTCTGGAGTCAGGAAGGCCTATGTTTACACTGTGTGACCCTGGACATGTAGTATTTTAACCTCTGGCTGCCCTCAGTTTCCTCAACTATAATATGGGGATAATAATAGCACCTACCTTTCAGTGTTGTTATGAGGATCAAAAGGGATAACACTTTTTTCTTTTGTAGGCAATGGGGTTAAGCGACTTGCCCAAGGTCATGCAGCTAGTAAGTGTCAAGTGTCTGAGGGCTGACTTGAACTCAGGTCCTACTAACTCCAGGGCCAGTGCTCTATCCATTGTGCCACCTAGCTGCTCCAAAGGATAATATTTTTAAAAGCACTCAGCACAGTGCCTGGCACATAGTAGGCATTTAGCGAATGCTTATTTCCTTTTTTCCTTCCATCTCAAAAAAGGAAGGAAGTGGTCACCCTGCTAATTGTGACAGAACTTGCCATAATGCTGGTCTGACCCTTCAGGTCCTGTGAACTTGACTGTGGTCCTTCTAAAATGTAGGTCTAATGGAATTAGTATTAGACTTACAGTGTGGTGAGGGAGGGAGGGAAATAATTTGGCAATCATCTTTTTCTTTTTGAAAAATGAATGTTAAAATTGTCTTTACAGGTAATTGGAAAATAAAAAATAAAAAAAAGCTACTAAAAACATAGATATGTGACCTTGAGCAAGTCATCTCAACTCCCTCGGCCAAGGGTGAGGAACCTGTGGCCTTGATTTCCACATGTAGCCCTCTAGGTCCTCAAGTGCAGCTCTCTGAATGAATCTAAACTTCACGGAACAACAGGTTCCCCACCCCTGCCCTAAGCTTTGGTTTCCTCATCTGTAACATGTGGTGTTTTAGCCCCCTCCCTTCAAACCTTCCATTATAGGATTTGATTCCAATAAGTAGAATAGTCACGGAGAATGTAACATATGTTGACCTTTCCCGTTGGCTGAATATTTTAAATCATATATTATGTGCATTATCACTCAATTGCTGAGCAAGTACTTGCTGTATGACTTTCAACACATTGATTGGTATCTTTAGGCCTCAATATACTTTTAATGAATCTAACAGAAGACTACTCATTGCTTGCTTCCTGAGTTAAAAGTTCCAAAAGGGTGGGGATGATCACTTTCCTTTTTTTTGCATCTTCCTTAGAAATCAAAATATGTTGAACAGCTCAATGAATGCTCCGGGTTGCATGAATGTGAGAGTCTGAGCACTCAGCCCTGCACAGTGAAAGTAAAACAGTTGCCCAGAGACTCATATAATGGTCTGCATATCTTCTAGCTCTAAGCCAATTTTTTTTCCAACTCTGATGCTCATTAATATTTTAAGAACAAAAAATGTTCAAATAATTGCATTTCTGGCAGAACCTTCTTTTCCTACAGTCCAATCCTAAACATCTTACAATGTTTTTGCAGCTAGGACAGATCCACACACCTTTTTTGTGTCTCAGAAATATGGAGTAGTAGAATTCATTGGTCTGAACTGAACCTCTTCTATCTCTGTCAATAAAATTGCCACCTGCAATTTTAAAGAGTCAAACTACTCCAAAATATCTTCCAAATTGTCAGGGACTCCATCATTAAATGTACTGTGCATGGCCCACCAGTGAGACTAAGCTATGAATCACAACCCTCAAGCACTTACTTGATTCCTTAGTCAAAAATTCCCAGAGGGTGGGATGCTCACTTTCATTTCTTTTGTATCTTCCTCCACACCGAGAAGACCTGAAGAGGCTAAACTATTTGTCCAAAATCACACAGTAAGTAGCAAAGTCTGTTGCTAGCTAGACTCAGACTGTCAGTTTCAAGTTCCCACTCTCTTTCCTATTTTCTTTTGTGTCTCTTTGTATCTCCCCATAGCACTCAATAAAGGTTTTACACTGATGTGACCAATGCTGCTCTTCATATGTTTCTGCTGCTTTCTGCTTCAGAACTCCGGATTCAAAATGAAGCCTCAGAAAATGAAAAAAAAAAAAGGCTCCGAGTCACAGGGAATTGATTGAGGAAACAAATATTTAAGTGCCTGTTACATGAAAGAAAAGTAAATTAGTACCTGCCTTCAAGGAGCCTCTATTGTACATCTTGAATAGCAGACACACACACACACACACACACACACACACACACACACACACATATTGCTGTCTAACAAAGTAAGTTTAGGAGGGAGAGAGCAAAACCTAGTGGTTCTGGATAGGTCTGTCCTAGTATAGGAAGGAGCACCTGAGGCAGCATAGAAGGATGTTAGGAATATGGAAGGAGGAAAGGTATGCAATTCAATTTGATAAAAGTATAAGTTTTATGCTAGGTACTGGAGGAGGTCCATTTTTAAATTATTAAGTTCCGTAATATTTGGAAATATATTTACTTTTAAGACTGAGAAAGATGACTTCTTCCTTGACCATTTGAGTCACCAGTTTTTTTGGGGGGAAATGAGCTCTAATGACAAGCTTAAATCCTGCATTTCTCACTGAATACTATAGATGTGAACTAGAACTGAATGGGAGGGTTTTTTAAAAAATTATTATTAAACCCTGCTTCCAATTTTCCAATAATCAAATTTTACTTTAGGAAAAACTTTGTAGGTTAGGGAATATAGAAAAAGATTAAGTTAAAAAAAAAAAAGAAAGGAAAAAGTCTTAAGACTTTGTCCATGATTCTCAGTCCACTAAAGTGAACAGGCCAGAGATAGCATTCTCTATACTTATTTTTATAAGCTTAGAATTTACATTCAATATTAAATAAAGTTCTTAAGGAATCCCAGTTAAGCAGCATTTTTTGCAAAGTCATCATTGTAATAGTATCATCATAATGGTCAAAGCAGTTTCTTTCTAAATCGCTAAAACTTAGCCTACTGCTACCTACTCAGTAACTTAAATTTTTAAAGTACTCAGGATTCTGTCCATGTGAGTACTTTCCTCTGATAAAGAACATAGCCCTAAGTAGTGGAAGTTTTTCAAGGGCTACAGCCCAAAATGTCAGCCTAGTGATGAGCCTTTCCAAGTACAGAAAGGATGGGCCTTCCATGATAGCACATCCTTTAGCTTACTCATAAAGCCTTTCAAGCATTAGTTCTTCTGGCTAAATTATTGAGGACCCAGGGTCACCTCCATGCCACTATGATTCATGGGACCAGGATTTTGTTGGAGTTACATTCCCTGACAGTGGCACATTTACCATGGTCAAATATTCATAAGATTATGGTAGAACTAGATATGAAAAAAAAAAACAAAACAAAACTCATAAGCCATTAAGTCCAATCCCATCATTTTATAGATGAGAAAATGGAAGTCTAGGGAAGTTAAGTGACTTGGTCATACAAGGTCAAATAAAGCCTCACTAGTTTGTAAAGCCATCAACTGATAATTTTAATTTTAATATATGATTTAATTTGTCAGGGATCAGAGGAAAATTTTGCTTATTTGTTTTAAATGAATAAATAAAATAGTTATTCCTAAAGAAAGAGGATCAGGAACATAAAAACCTGCTAATGTACAGTCTGCCACAGAGAAAAAGCACGTCTGGGGAGCAAAGAAGGTGGCAATTTTCGGGGAGAAAAGAACACTGAAATATTTGCTTCCTCAGATTGATTTAGAGGTGACAGTGTGGTCGCTTGTTCTCTCTGCTGTTACCACTGGTGAGCTGGCATTTCACAATGACTAGAAAAGTGCTGTATAATTAATTCTCTAAGTATTATTAATGCTCTGGGTCTGTATATTTCTAAAAGTTCTTGGCAAAAGGAACAATAACTTGAAAAACAAAGAAAGAATTAATTTTACAGAAGAAAAAATGAAGTCTAAATCAGTATTGTAGAATCTATGAAGACACTATTGCACCATTTGCTAACTGAATGTCATCAAAGGTATCTTGTCATATTATATAACTGCAATGCCATACGAACATTTGATTGAAGATTAGAAATAAACCAGAAAGATAGCTGTAATTGTGCATGAAGCCTTGAAGCAACAACCTGATGACAAATGAATGCATCACAGCTAGCATAGGAAGCAAAGGTAAGGCAAGCAAAATGGGCTATGAAATTGTCCAGTGATGGGATCCAAAAAAGGGAGCATTGTTGCATATTGGCATTATTTTAAGGATACCAAGAGATTTTCTCATTTTATAAAAATGCAAAAACATATTTCATACATACATACAAACTTTTGACCTCTTTTCCTTTTTGTCTGTTTTGTAGAATGCTGTGAGTTCTTAAAGAAACATTTTCATTTCTACTCTCCCCTGAGTGTCTCATGCCTAATTAACCTTATCTCGCACCATTCCACAATGTATAACGTTGGCTTTAGTCAAGATGGCCTCTTTCTTGTCACCTAGGTTTATGGTCCTTTCCAGTTCTAAATCTGCAATTCTTTATAAGCTATAAGAAAGCCTCAAGAGAAAAATTCCTTGATTTGTCCCAGGTCTGCCTTGAGAGTAATGAATTCTGCTGAAACAGTAGTTATAAAAATTTAAATCAAGATAACTCATAGGTTTCTGCTGACACTCAGAGCACCTATGGATGATAATGAATGACATGGAGATCAGGCACCAGGAGAGAGGCCTCTCTAGCAGAATATAGCATACCTGACCTTGCCAATGGAAGAAATAGTCACACTAACATAGGAGACTCAGGGAGCCATAATATACAGGGGTGCAAACAGATTATCAGAAGAGAGTGAGCAGCCCAATCTAACTTTGTGACCACATTAGAAGAGGGTGACAAAAAAGCATGATATGAAAATATTCTTCTTATAAGAACTGTCTACACTGAGAAACACTTGTGACCAGAATATTTCAAGCTGATGTGGACCTTAGAGATCATCTAGTGCAATCCCATCACTTTCTAGAGGAGAAAATTAAGAATCAGAAAGGAAGGTGAAATCCCTGGTACAAGGTCATACTGGTAATAAGTGGCAGGACTAGTATTTGAACTCAAGTTTCTTTAACTGATCCCTGTGCTCCATTTGCATTACCTTATTGTCAGTCCATGAATGGCTTGAAGTTATTGTGATTTCTTTTGTAATTTTATTGTTTTTCTTTCATCAAATTTCCCTGTGACTCATTGAAGCCAATAGACACGTAAGTGAGAAGTTGGTGGCATCCCACTGGTTTGTCCAGTGGGATGGTCTTGTATAGGTTTCCTAGGTGAATGTTCAAACCAGGGAAAGTCTCCTAAGACATGGCCTGTCTCCATGTCTCAGGAACTTCAAACGTAAGAGTGACTACATTGGAAAAGGAAAATATTGCAAGATTTCTTAAAGCACCAAAATTAAATGAAGTTCTGGAGGCAGATGGTTCTCTCTTTACGTCATTATAATAATCAGTTTTCTGGGAGAAGAAAATTAAATGGAGCTAAAGTTATAAAATAGTTAGAATATATTCTGTATAGTGCTTTGAGGTTTGCATAGGACTTTACACATTATCTCATTTGGTTCTTGCAACAAACATTTAAGTTAGGTATTATGGTTATCTTCATTTTATAGATGAAGAAACTGAGGTTGAAAGAGGCTAAATGATTTGCCCAGAGTGACACAGTAGTAAATGTTTGAAACAGGATTAATTGGCCATCATTTCCCTATATGTGTTGTCTTCCCCTATTAGCATTTCGGCTTCTCCAGGGAAGACATATCTCACTTTTCATGTGAATTTAGAGCAGTGCTTGGAACAGAGGAGGTGCTAAATTGCTTTTTCCTTCCTTCTTTCCTTTCTTCTTTCCTTCCTTCCTTCCTTCCTTCCTTCCTTTCTTCCTTCCTTCCTTCCTTCCTTCCTTCCTTCCTTCCTTCTTTCCTTCCTTCCTTCTTTCCTTCCTTCCTTCTTTCCTTCCTTTCTTTCTCCTTTCTTTCCTCCCTTCCTCCCTGCCCTCGTTCTATAATCAGTAATGGGACTTCATGTCTCTCTCACAACTTAGAGGAATCATCACCTCAAATCATGTAAGACTATGTTTAGTTGATGGCAATATTTCTCATTCTCAAACATCACAGAGGACAGCGATTCTGTACAGAATCCTAAAGAGGCTGAGTATTTGTGCACTGAAACACTTGTTTTAACAAGTCCAACTGGGCTCCCTAGCTATGCCAAGCCATTCCCTTGGCTGTTGCAGAATCCAGATTACAGAAAATATCCAATTGTGGCTTTCCTGCTGAGAAGAGCTGAACGCTGCTTTAATTTCCCAGCTGGGAGCTGGTATTTCATCATGAACCAGGCATATTAAATTGTTGTGTAAATGGAAAGGCCATAATGTGGGCCATATGGCTGCTTTGCTCTGCTGAAGAAAAGAAGCCGCCAAATCAAAATGCATGATCATGTGATTTCACCTTCATTTGTTAGGTGACTCACCAAGGAGATTTGTGTTTCCTTCCCTCTTTCCTCCTGCCCAAAAAAGGACAAGGGTATTTACAATGGAAACAAATGGAACTTCATTTCAACTCTGGACTCAGCACTAGACTCCCTGGAACTATGCTTCCTCTTTCTGAAAATGCCTGGCCATTTTCTGCTCAGTTATTGATAACCAGACTTCCAGAGATCATGCATGTCCAGAGTGAAAGCATTCAGTTCCATAATCCTTAGGACCATGTGTCATAATCTTCCTGTTAGCCATTTTCTGCCCTACCTTCATGTAAACCATACTCTACTCTTTTCATCTCTTGCTCTAAGAATTATAATTAAATAAATATTACCATTGCCTCTGGAAGGGGCATGTCGATGAAATGACCTATTACTGTTCAACTCATCTGCCTATGACTTACCAGATTGAAACACTCTTCCCTGGCCATCTTTTCCCTGTATTTCCCATTATTACAATGTAAGCTTCTTGAGGTCAGGGACCGTATCCTTTCTTTCTGCATTCATTTTCAGTATGTAGTATGGGGTTTGGCATATAGTAAGTGTTAAAGTGCTTTTGTATCCTTTTTACTCATTTATCTTTTCATTCTTTCATTAATTCATATAAAAACTAGCAATAGAATATATTGGTCTCCCTCCCTTTTAAGTCTCTCCCCTTCCCACCCCATTCTAGAGGAGAGATCATTACCTCAGTACCACTTTGTCAAAAACTGGCAGCTAGGGTCAGAAAAGGCAGTTAGGTGTTATAATGGATAGAATGCCAAGTCTGGAGTCAGGAAGACTTGATTTTAAATCTGGCCTCAAGCACTTACTAGCTGTGTGACCCTGGGCAAGTCACATAATCCTGTTTACCTCAGTTTCCTTATCTGTAAAAATGAGCTGGAGAAGGAAATGGCAAACCAGTTTCCTTTCAGAGAAAATTCCGAATGGGGTCACAAGGAGTTGGACACAATTGAAACAATCGAATAACAAAAAAACAAGGTTCAGAAAAGTACTTGAGTAGGCTAAAGGAATTCCATGATCCAAAGCCATAGACTAGGCCTTCTTGGCATTGGGTTTATGTAAGGGAAGGGAAGTAACACTCAGGTCTGCATTCTAGTGGTCTATCCCTCTGCAAACTACTGATTCCATTCACACCCATAGTTAACAGTTTGGCACCTGGAATAAGTATTACAACTTTTAAAGACAATTTTTTAAAAATTGTCTTAAAAATTTAGAGGGGGAAGAGGAAGTAGAGATTCTTGTAAAGATAGATGGGGGAGTGGGGAGTGTATGGAAACCAAAAGACCCTGGAATATTACAATATCATGTTTGATTGAATGCTGCTAGAAGAAGAAGTGGAGTGAGGATAGACCAAGGAAGAGCACACTTAGAAAGGGAATAAAAAGCGACATCTTAGAGCTTACTATTTAACTCATCATTCTTGATAATTAGCTGCTAAACTCAGTTGTATCAACTTACTGATGAAGTATAAGCATTTTCGTCACCCTCTAAATGTCGGTGTCCTATGGATGTTCAGTCCTTGATAATAGATTTGCTTATCCATGTCTTTTCTGGATTTGAAGCTATGGATTTGAAGAATGAATGCTACTTTGGTTCTGTTGTCTATTTAGTTATACTGAACATCCAAAATGGATGAGTAAACTAATTCATACTAATTGGCAATAAAATTATTCCACTGTGAAAGACTGATAAATTTGTAAAGTGAAAAGATTCAAGGGAAATCTAGTGTCCAAACCACTCTACTTAAATAGTTTTGTATGTTTCATTATGCCTAGAATTCTATTCCATTCAATAAGTTTATTAAATACCTGGCCTATGCAAAACAAATTTTAAAAAAGCAGTACCTGTCTTCAAGGAGCTTACATTTAATTTGAAACAATCAATCAGTCAATCAATCAAAATTTATTAAGCACTTATTATGTCCTAGACACTATTGTAAGGCACTGGGGATAGTTAAGAAAAAATAAAAAAGCAAAAGACAGTCCCTGCTCTTAAGAAGCTTACAATCTAATAGGATTTAAAGAAAGTCAAGTAGTGGATACAGCACTGGCCCTAAAGTAGAAGGACCTGAGTTCAAATCCGGCCTCAGACCAAACACTTGACACTTACTAGTTGTGTGACCCTGGGCAAGTCACTAATCCCAATTCTCTAAATAATAATAATAATAACAACAATAAAAAGAAAGTCAAGTAAGCAAGGGGGAAGAGTTTTTCTGGTATGGGGAACAAACAGTGAACATTAATGAATATATTTGTAAATACATAAATTTGTAAATACAAATTGTATTCAAAATAAGTTTCTTGGGGGAGGATACCAGTAGCTGGGGAAATAAGGAAAGATTTCTTGTAGGAGTTGCTTGAATAGAGTTTTGAAGGAAACAGGGCATTCTAAGAAGCAAAAATGAGGTAGAAGTGAATTCAAGGCATGAAGTACATAGTCTATATAGGTCTGGAGTAGGGAAACAGTCATTATGTGTGAAATAGTAAGAACTCTAAACCATAGAGTGTAAGAAGGGGGATAATATAAAATAGAGATTGAAAGGTAGTTTGGGGGCAGGTTGTGAAGCATTTTAAAAAATAAACATACAAATTTATATTTGTTCATTTGATCAAAAGTCAGCCATGGGGATTTATTAAGTAGGGGAGTACCATGGCCAGACCCATACTTTAGGGAAATTACTTTGTCAGCTCTGTAGAGGAAGAATTAAAGGGAGAAACACTTGAGATGAAAATGAAAGAGCACCCTGGCTGTCCTGGCCAAATCAGATTCCATGAAAATTAAAGAAGAGTGAAGAAGGGAATTGCTGGAGAACCTTGTAGCTGACAAGGGCTCACTACCCTATGTATATTTTCACTAGAGGATAATGAGGACAGTGGGAGCACAAGGACTTTCTCAGATAATAGGAGCTCAAGCAAAAGAATTCAGCTAATAGCTTGCTTAAAATAGGCAGTTGCTCATCGGCCTTGAGTGCAAGAGTTGACATTTCTGTTTCTTATATAACTCAAACTTTTCACCTCCTCTCTGGGCTTCAAAACCAAGACCCAGTACCTGTTTATCCATTCTTGGATATTATTGGGAATCTTCAGTTGCTCTGTCACTGGTTACTGCCTCCATGCTTTTTAGTTAATTTACCATATCTTTGGGTTCTGTCAGCCCTAATCTGCATTACAAATAAGACTTTCCACTCCCTCTCTCCTCCTACCATTGCCATTCTCCTCTATTCTCAAGGGAGAAGAGACTTGAGCCAGGACCAAGCAAATCATGCAGACATCAATAGCCTTGATCTATTTGGCTCTAAAGTAATATAAAATACCTCTGAGAGGGAGGCTTCTGGGTTTTTGTCATTGAAACTTTCACTTGTCTTTGAAATGAAGGTTGGTGGTCATTGAGTCCTTAGGTTATCAATTTTTATTAACTGAATATTCACTATATATATCTTCTGTGTGCTTTGCAAACTGTGGGAAAATAGCTGAACTTGTCCTTCAATGCTTTAACTGTTTCAAGGCCATTTGAGGGGCCAATGATACAGCCAAGACATCTGTCTGCAAATATGAAATTTGTAAAAGAGTTTTATAAAAAATCCAGAAAATAAGCAGTAAGAATATTTATAAAGTTGACTATATGTCACCTAAGCTCATATCCTTTCTGTTAGAATATATTTTCAATTTTCCTTCAGAGTTCACTAACATGGAGTAATGTAATAATGAGATCCTAGCTTTGTTAGCTACCACATAGATTAGCAGGGATGAGTGGGAAAATGGTGTGGTACCAAATTAAAATATAACATTTCCAAAAATACTGATAAGTCCATAAATCTTATTTTGCCAAAAAATCACTAACTAAAAAAAATAAAATAAGAAGACATTCCTTGTTGTTTTTGTTTAGTTCTGTCCTACACTTCATGACTCCATGTGGGGTTTTCTTGGCAAAGATACTGGAATGTTTTACTATTTCTTTCTTCAGCTCATTTTACAGATGATAAACTGAAGCAAACAGGGTTAAAATGACTTTCCCAAGATCATATGGCTAATAAGTGCCTGAGGTCACATTTGAACTCAGGTCTCCCTGATTCTAGGCCCAGTTATTTATCTACTGTGCCACCTATCTGATCTAGAGATTCCTTAAACTTGAGGTTTTACAAAGGCAGTCACAGATTAAATGTTCTGTAAAAGGATCTTCCCGTTCTGAAATATTGTGAATCAATGACTTAGCATTTGCAAGGTTGTAGTTTTAATTGCAGTTGCCAGAGAGTTGTAATATAACTCACTCAATATACAGCAAATAATATCTAATAAATCATAGCTCTTCCCTTATGTCATTGTGATGTATTAGAATAAGCACCAGACTTAGAACCAGAGTTAGCACACATGAGTTCACATACAGCTTCATTTTTAAGGACTTTATGGACCAGTTATTTAGACTCACTGAGCTTCAGTTTTCTGCTATTTAAATGAGCTGTAATGATAATAATAATAATAATAACAATAATAATAATAATAATAATAATAATAATAATAATAATAATAATAATACTATGTACATCTACTACATGGGACTTGTGACCAAAGTATATGAGCTATTTATATGTTAATTATATGGTGGTCAGGTGTTACCTCTTCCATGAAAACTTCCCTGATCCTCACAGCTAAAGATCACTTTTTTCCAGTCTCTCACACTCCTTTTCTTTTCTCTCCATACTTTTTTGCTTGATGAGCTTATTAGCCTTCATGATTTTAATTATCATCTTTCTTTGGATGATGCTCAGCTCTATATACACAGCCCTAGGCTCTCTCCATCGCTGCAGGACTGCATCGTCAACTGCCTATTAAACATTTCAAATATTAAACAACTCAAACTCAACATGTCCAAGGCAGAATTCATTATATTTCCTCCTCCCAAACCCTCACCTCTACTAAAAATGTTTTTCCTGTCAAGGATACCACCATTCTTCCAAGTTTCTCAGGTTAATGACCTTGGTATTATTTTCAAGATCTCCCTCTCTCACATACTCCATATAATCAATCAATTAACAATTCCTGCTTCTTACCTCTGCAAGATCTCTCACATCTTCCCCTTTTTCTCAATGTACACAATGACTCCCTTAGTTCATCCCTTCATCATCTTTTCCCCATGTTATTACAACAGCATCCTAATTAGTTTTCTTGAATCATGCCCTCTCAGTTCCCTCCCCAGCGCAGCTACCAAAATGGTTTTCCTTGTGCACTTATCTTACCATATTACTCTTCAATTCAATGAAACAGAATTTTTAAGTCTTTTTATCACTATATCTTCATGTCCTAACAGTGCCTGGTACTTAGTAAGAGCTTAATACATTCTTGTGATTGACTTTTTTTTCCTTTTGAATTTTTTTCCTACTCTAACTTGTTATTATACATGTATTATTATTATTATTGTACACATGTATACGTGCCCCACTTCCTGATTAAACTGGAAGTATCTTGAAGGCAGGAACTGTCTTATTTTCTTTGTGCACCTAGTCATAGTACTTTGTTTGGTTTTGTTTTGTTTTCCCATAGCTGCTTCATAAATGTTTGCTCAATTTTTGTGGCTAAATGAGTATCATCATGATATCAGTCATTATGTTACAAAGGCCCTGATGTTACTGTTTTTCACACATACTTGAACACCTTCAAGTACTTTCCTATTCTTGGGAATTCCCAAGAGTGGAATGATTACTGCCTCTTTTATTTAGCACTCACTCCTGGGTACTGTCAGCAGAGTCACAATGAATCCCTGGGTAGTTAGTCTCTACCCATAATTTGAATTGAACCAATCATTCTAAAACTGTTCTTTTTCTCTTGATTTGTTCTTTTGTTACATATGTTGGTTGTAAATCTGGAGTCTGGTGATGCTAGCCCCAAGAGTGTGCATTATGTGACATTCAGTACACTAGGAATAGAGATTACCCATGGAAAGTGCCTTGAGCTGTGTGTAAATATGTCAACAATTTCTAATAATTTAATCACATTTTTGGAATTTGTGAATTTAGGAGTTACTACAATAATAAGTGCTCACTTCTTGAGGGAAAAAAAAAACCTTTCTCCCTCCCTCCCTTCCTTCCTTCCTTCCTTCCTTCCTCTTTTTTCTCTCTCTCCTTCCTTCCCTTCCGCACCCCCTTTGCCTAAGGTATATTAAAGTGGAATTCCCCTATAGGATTCATTATTTTCCCAAAATCATATAGCCCATACTTCTTTAAGCTCAAGCCTTCATTACCATGTAGTCCTACTTTCTCAATTCACTGCTGTAGCTCTATTCCTCTTTGTTTCTGCTTGTCACATATTATGTATCTACCAAATGAATGCTTTCCTGCCACCTCCCTCCTGAGCCCCCAACCTTTCTGGTATTCTGCCATATCCTGACATATATGTTTTATAAAGTGAGGATGATGTAAAGGACAGAAGCAAAGACAACATCAAAAACAATGGTGTTGTTAATATACAGTTGGAAGAGCTTCAAAGTGGTCTGACATTTTTTTTTAGTCAGTTTGTAAATTGACTTAATGTTTCAAACTCTTTGATTCAACAATCTCATTACTGGTCATGGACCCCCAAGGAGGTAAAAGATAGAAGCCATGGTCAAATATATGCTAAAATATTCATGGAAAATTTTTGTTGTGTTGTAACAAAGAACTGGAAACAAAGTAGAACCCTATCAATTACAGCATGGCATAAAAAAATCCAAAACAAAATGTAAATGATATAAATATAAAAAGGGGCAGAATGGTGTATTAGAGATCTGGTCTCAG
This sequence comes from Phascolarctos cinereus, assembly GCF_003287225.1. NCBI lineage: Eukaryota > Metazoa > Chordata > Mammalia > Diprotodontia > Phascolarctidae > Phascolarctos > Phascolarctos cinereus. The sequence goes on along the minus strand of NW_027555847.1, from coordinate 345,811,444 downwards.
AGTTAGGAAGACCTAGGTTTAAATGCTGCTTCTGGCACATACAGTTCTCTTAACTGCTCAATGACTCAGATAACTTTAAGTGTATAAATTGCAGAAAAGTTGCTGATCTTCATTGGCAGTGTGAGTGTCCTCATTGGGAATTCTCTACACCACTAAAATCAGAAGCATAATATAATAACAACAAAAACAATGATATAATGGTTTTACAAGTTATGAAATCATGAATATATGAAAGTTAGAAAAAATATAGGGAGATTTTTATGGACTGATAGAGTGAAATAATAAAAGCAAAGATATGCAAGAACTGCAAACATGTAAATGAAAAGAACATTTTAAAATATGTTTGGGTAACCAAAACCCAATAATTATCTAAGAAAACAGATTAAAGAAATGTACAACCTTCTTTCTGCTGAGAGTTGGGGACAGCAGAGACAGAATATTGTAAAAATTGTCAAAACCACTATATCAGTTGTTTTGTCAATTGTCAAGTCTTGTTGATTCCATCTTGCTATCTCTTGTATCTATCTCCTCCTCTCTACTCACAACACAATCACCCTAGAACAGTCCCCCATCACTTCTGGATTATGCTGTCACAAATGCCTTAGAGTAGGACTCCATATATGCAGTGTCTTCCTCCTCAATCAGTTATCCTTATAAAGACCAAATCATTATTCTCCAGGCAAACGTCTGATTACATCAGTCTTTTAATCAACAAGTTTTGTCTTTAAGTTAAAATGCAAATTCCTTTGTTTGGCATTTAAAAGCCTTAACAATCAGGCCTCTACCTATTACTCTCTCAAGTATTGTACAGTCGAGCCAAACTGTCTAGCTTGCTGTTTCCTGTATACAACATTCTATCCCTTGTCTCTACACCTGTACACAGACTGGCTCTTCCCCATACCTGTAATGCCTTCCCTCCTCATCTTACCCTCTTGGAACCCCTAGTCCCTTCAACTCAAGTGCCACATTCTAAAAAAGGTATTTCTTGGTTTCCTTCACTGCTAGTATCACTCCTATTTTAGGGGGAATATAAATCATGTGAAGCTTATTTATCTACAAACATGTTTACATCCCCTTAGTAGGGTGTTCTTGAGAGCAGGGAATCTTTATTTTTAAAAAAAATTGTAACCTTAATACGTAACACAGTGACTGGCACATGTTGTTGGTCAGTCATTTTCCGTTGTGTCTGACTCTTTGTGACCCCATTTGGGGTTTTCTTCACAAAGATACTGGAATGGTTTGCCATTTCCTACTCAAGTTCATTTTATACATGAGGAAACTCAGACAAACAGGGTTAATTAACTTCCCCAGGGTAACACAATTAATGTTTGATGCCAGATTTGAACTCAGGAAAAGTAGTATTCCTGACTCAAGGCCCAGTACTCTATCCTCTTCACCACCTAGCTGCCACCTTGCACTAAATAAATGCTGATTAATTGATTCCTCATTTCAAGGGAAGGTTTCATTTCTGGAATGGTAGAGTAGAATGTGTATGTGTGTGTGGAAGGACGGGGAGGTGCTCCTCTTTTCAGAAATGTCTCATATACAAAAATAAAAGACATCAATAAACCTTTTTTTAAAGTAGTGGTGTTTCTTTTCATTCAAATCTGACCACTTTCCCACTACATCCCCCACCCTGCTACACACATATACTCCATCCAGCCTTATGCAACGGACGATGCTCAGAGCATTTTATTCACTGAAAAAGTGGGCCAGTGTTAAGTACTGGAATTGTATGTTCAGCTCTAGTAGTGATAATATAAGGTACTCAATACCAAAGTTTCCCTAAAACATCATTGTCAGTTCTGGAAATGAAATTTCACACTCCTGGGGCCCTTTGTTTGTCTCATTCTCAAGTCTGTAACATTTTTTCTTATTTTCCTTCTAGCTCAGAAGCCAGGGGAATTAAATTTTTTGTTCAGCCTTTTCTAAGACAACATGGAAACAAAAACTTTTAAAATGATAAGTTTCTTTTTGAGAGGTATTTTGCTTCAGCATTTTTATTTATTTTTTTGCAGAAATTTGTCTGGTTTTGGCAAGCAAGATGTGTGCATTTTGGGACTGTCTCCTATCCTATTTATTCCTATAGCACCTGAGTAATCACCAGACTGTTATCTGCAAAATGTAGCCAAGACAAATTAGTATTAGTTTTCATTGTCTTCACAGTTTTAGTGACAAAAGGACACACTATCTGTTCTCTGCCCAGAGCTGGTGATTGTTTCAGAAAATATTGGCAGAGAAATTGGAATTTTCTCCCTGTAAAACAGTATTTAAACTCCAGTGAAATTCCAGGATATTAGTTCACATTCAGAAGAACTCTGATGATGGTCAAAGTGGTGATTAGGGTAGGCACAGCAGAGGACTTGCACATATTAGCAAGAGGCATGAATAGCCTTATCATCCCTCACGGGATCCAGCAGTTCTTTGATGTTCAGACCTAACAGATTAACTAGATCAGGGATGGCCAGCTGCACTCAGCCAATATTCAGAGCCACGTGCAAGCTTCTTTCAAAGCTATAGTGCTTGAGAGGGGAAGAGAAACTGTAACTCACTGCCAAGTCAAAAAATTCATTTCCAGCATAATAGAATGAAAAAGGCAAAAAGGAAATATAACAGAAAGGTGAGGAAGTGGAACATCCTTTCTTCCATAGCCTGTGTGATCTTGAAGATTTTAGAGGCCCATGAATCTGCTGGATATCTAGTTAGACCTTTTGAGCTGGAAACCATTAAGATTAACCATGCTGGTCTCAGGCTAAGATTCATAGGTATTTGGAAAAAGGGAAGTATGAAGACTGAGGGAGTGAAAGGAGATAGAGCGAAAGACCTTGCCAAAGTTTAGGTAAATATTGAGGCCATTTTGAACTCAATAAAAACTCTAACAGCTTCCAATTGACTTGAGGATCAAATGCAAAATACTATGTTTGATATTCAAAGCCTCTCATAACTTAGTGCCTTCCTATCTTCCAAGTCTTACACCTTACTCACTGACATGTACTCTTCAATCCACTGACACTGGCCTCCTGGCTGTTCGATGAACAACACACTCATTCTTTCTGCGGCTTTGTTGCGATATGTGGATGATGAATACTATTTTTTTCTAAGTAAGATTCTCCCAAACCTGTGATTAAATTGAAAATTTGTAGTTATCCAGTTCCTGGTTTGAAGTCAGTTGGATATAATGATTTGAGTTTCTGAACTACAAGATGGGCATGCTTCCTAAGAGCTCATACAAAATGGAACTTTCAGCATGGCTTACCAAAGTATAGGAGTTTTTCTCCAGTCCACTAGCCATGAGATTTTCCTTGGAAGGCGATCAGCCTAGAATTCAGTCATTTTGAAAGCCTTATATTACTCACAACTCTTCTCTTTATTATCTTCTTTATTCCTACTTTATTATCCTCTAATAATTATTATTATTTTAATAATAAGTAGAATAAAAAAGTAGAATTTATTAAGCTATTTAAGGTTTGCAAAACATTTTACATGTATTATACCATTTCCCCCCCTCACAATAACCCTGGGAGGTAGTGCTATTATAACCCCCATTTTATAGATTAGGAAACTGAGGGAGATAGAAATTAAATTACCTGCTTGGGCTACACTACTAACCAGGAAGTACCCGAAGTCTCAAAGGCATTGTCTAGGGGTGAAAATTAATCTCCGTATGTAATGCAATGTCTTAGGAAGTCCTGTCCATACAAAATAAAGAGAATATGGATCAATTATAGATCTGATTTGACTAAGGCAATTGTAATTCAAAATTCAAACTCTAGAGTGAAAGCATTCTTTTTTTTCCTTCAGTTTTAATCATATAATTAACATATTTTAACCAGAACATACAGAGTTTTTAATTGTATCTCACACTTTTCCAGGTTGAGGGCTGAGGTCTTCTGGGGTATTGGGGTGGGTTTTTCTTTTTTTGGCTTTTTCAACAAAGTGAGGTCAATGTTTAAAGAAATATACATATATATATATATATATATATATATATATATGTATATATGTATATATATATATATACACACACTTATGTGTATATACATATATGTGTATATATACACATATATGTATATATACATATATATGTGTGTGTGTGTGTATATATATATAAATAATTTCTCTATATCTAACATTTCTGTAGAACAATAAAAATCAAAGGCTTTTGATCATAGTTACTGCTAAGTCCAACTTGGTTCCCCAAGGGGGTAAGGCAGGGACTTGCCCCTTCCCTTCCTTTCCCGCTCTTCTTGGTCCCCACTGCCATGCTCTCTGTCCAACCAGGACAGGGTAGGTGAGAGCTGGACATTCTCATAAGCACAGGAAAGTACAAGACTCCAGTAACAGAACTGAGCATGGAGGGTCGTTCGGCATGAGTTTCAAACAGGCAAGAGGAAGTTCTCCCAACCTCAGCGGTTCGGACACTGCCCCTCAAGTTTACTCTCACATCCGATTCTATCAAGGATGTGGGCATAGTTCAGCACAGTATGTCCAGTGGTTATCGATTTCTCTCTTTACTCTTTATGTGACAGCCAGTAGTGAGAGAAAACATTCTTTATATAATTATCAATACTCCATCTCACTTTGTTCTGTGTAGATGTCACCTGAATGTTTCAGTCCTGCAGGCATCAGTGTTTTAAAAAAGTACCAAAGACAAGATAAATTCATTAATTGAACATTAAAAAAATTCAGGAATCCACTTCCCTCTATGTCACTTATTTCCTGATTAGATGATAGCATGGTGAGACCCAGCACTTGAATTAAGAACTTGGAATTCTAATCTAGGCTCCTTCACTGACAGGGTTAGTGCTAAGGGGAAAAAATGCCACTCTATAGTTCTGTTCCCTTATTCATGAAATAAAGATATTTTAAAGTCTTTCAAAATCAAATTATTAAATATTCAATTGAATGAAAATGTGTTTATCACACTTTCTAATTTTCAAAAAACTTTCCCCACTTCCAAAATATTCATTCATCTTTCCAGATTTATTATTGACATATGAGAAGCTACTAATATAGGAGAGAGAAGTCCAGCCTCAGTGGTAGGAAAAATTAAGTTCACTTGTATTATCACTGGCCGCATGGTATTCCAGGAAACCACTGGAGACTATAAATTTCATAACAGTTGCACCTTGCATTAATAGAGGGAGTTTTCCCATACAGAAATTGATTCCTAAATCAATAGTCTCCAAATACTTTAATCACATGCCTCTATAAGTTAAAAAAAATGGACATGTACCCCAAATAGTAACCCCAAAATGTGTTACTTATTCATAAACTATATATGTGTATACTACTGTGTTGATGATTATATACATTATAAATCTTATACAAAATATATATTAAATAGGAAAAAGTTGAAGGTAAAATATTATATTTGATTCTAGAGTCAATAGGGAGATGATGGGGTTTATAAAGTAGAGGAGTAACTGTAGGAAAAGAATTTTGGCAGGTGTACAGAGAATGGATTAGAGTAAAGAAAGACTGGGATACAAAGAACAATTGGGAGATTATTTCAGTAGTTCAAGTGAGAAATGATAAGGACCTGAATGTAAGTGGTAGCTGACTGAGTAGCAAGGAAACATAGCATAAAGATATTGTGAAGGGAGAAAACAACATTTGTGAACTCTTGCATGTATTGGATTAGGAAGAATGAAGAGTCAAAAATGAAAGTGAGATTACGAATCTTGGTAATTAAAAGGATGGTGGCACCCTCAATAGACATAGGAACATACAGAAAAGATGATGAATATTTTAGGAAAGACAATGTAATGAGTTAGATCTGCAATGCAGTTCAAAACATAGGCCAATGCCTATGCATCCTGTGTGACTCACTCTTCACTAGGAGTTAAAAAAAGTATTTAAATACATACAAGGTGTTTGGAGTGGAGACACTATCAGCTGAGGCACAAATAGGAACAGCTTCATATAGAAGATGAAGCTTGAGCTATATTTGAAGGAAGTGTAGATAGGACTCTGAGGGAGATAAAGAAGGATAGTATTGCAAGTTGGGATTTGGGGGTGGGAAGTGGGGATAGCAAGTGCAAAGGCTATATATTATTATTAATATATTAAAGGAAAGCAGAAATAGGACTTGAACCAGGTCCTCTGATTCCAAGGCCAATAGTCACATAGCTGATTGGGAAAAAAAAAAGGTTTAATAGGAAATTGGGCAATATATAGTTACTATTTTTATTGTACATTCCTTATGGAACTGTCATTTTATTGAATAAATTACATGTTCAAATATAAGTAAATACAAAAATATATACAAAGTAAACGAAAGGTAATTTGGTGGGGGTACTAGCAGGAAAAGTCTTACATAAGGTGATACCATTTGAGCTTTGATGGGAACTAGAGCATATATGAAGAAAAGGGGAGAAACATGTGTTGGACAATGATTTTAAGCTTATTGGAACAGTGGAAAGAGTGATTTATTTGTAGTTAGAGGTTTGCTGTTGTTTGTTGTTAAGTCATTTCAGTTGCATCCAACTCTTCATGACCCCACTTGGGGTTTTCTTGGCAAAGATAATGGAGTGGTTTGGCATTTCCTTCTCCAATTCATTTTATAGATTAGGAAACTGAGGCATATAGAGTTAAGTGACTTGCCCAAGGTCACACAACTAGTAAGTGTCTGAGTCCAGTTTTTAACTCTGGAAGATGGATCTTCCTGACTCCAGACCCAGTGCTCTATCTATTGTGCCCCCACAGTTAGAAGAGATGAGTTCAAACCCCACTTGCATTATTTGATACTGAAGTGTAGACAAATCACTCTACCTCTCTAAGCCCCAGTTTCTTTATCTGTATAAATGAACAGATTGGATTTTTTAGGGTTTCTTAAACTTTTTCCACTCAAGAACCCGTCAATGCTTCTTAAACTGTGGGTTGTGGCCCCATATGGGGCACAGTTTAAGAAATGCTGGATTAGATGACATCTGAAGGAACCAAGATGAGAGAGAAAATGTTGTATAAATGCAACATCTAGAAGGGAGATGCAACACTGACCACCATACAACTTCAGCATAACCCATTGCCTATTCAATAAAATTCCTTAATTTGGCATTTCAGTTTCTCTATATTCAGTTCCAATTTCATCATTCCTATCAGCTTTATCAATCTACTTCCTTCTAATTTCCAGGAAAATTCCACTTCTACTCACTGCCCCCGTTTTCTGCCCTCTTTTATTTGTGCCTTTGCTAATATTGTCACTGATGCCTAAAATGGACTTACTCCTCATCCCTACCTCTTGAGATAAATCTATCCATTTTATATATAACATCTAACAGGAAACCCTTCCTTCATCTTCAGTTGAAAATGATGCCCTCTCCAGTTTCTCATAACATTTTGTAGGATTTCTTTCCTATAGTTTGTGCCAAACTTGTAACATACTTATTTGTGCATATGCCTGATTTTCCTTGACAGGCTATATCAATCAATCAGAAAGCCTTAATTAAGTGCCAACAATATGTCTACACTATGCTAGGTTTTGAGGATGCAAGTAAAAAGAAAGAAAAAAAATCTCTACTTTCAGTGATCTTACATTCTAACTATACAGACAAGTATGTATTAATATGCCCAGCATACATATAAAGAGCACACATGTATGTATATATACACATAGTCATTACATACAAAGTATTTTGGGAGGGAGGGTATTAGGAAAAGCTTCTTACAGGAAATTATTATTGAGTCATATCTTAAAGGAAAAAGACTTTATGAGATGGAAGAAAGAAGAAAGTACATCCAAGGCATGGAGGAGGAGGAGGAATGCCTGGTATAAAGGCACAGAGATTAGACAGAATATGGTAAGTGAGGAACAGAAGGAAGGTCAGTTTAGCCAGATCTCAGTGAAGAAAGAAAGAACTACAAATAAAAGAAAGAGCTGATAGGGAAAAGTTGAAGTTTTGAGGGAGGGAGGATGACAGATGATGTAATCTACTGTAGAAAATGGGAGAATACAGGATCAAGTGAACATATAGAAGAAGGGTTGATCTGGACAAGGAGAAGGGCCACCTCTTGGCAGAGACTTGAGGAAAGGAGGAGAGAACAGCGTGATGTCAGAGGGTTTTGAGATGAAAAGAAAGGGAAAAAGGAAATGTAGCAAAGTAAGAAGAAAGGCTCTCAGCTGAGAGAGAGGATGGAGGAGTAGATAGAGTGGCCTGTGGTAGGAAGACAAGGTCTGGAATAGCTTTTATGGAAAGTAAGACAGGGAATCAGGGAGGAATAAATTGCCTGCCCTACTACAGTGAGGATTCAAGGTATAAACTCTATGAGAACAGACACTGCCATTTAGTTTCCTAAACTGTAAAATTGAGATAATAACAGCTCTTACCTCCCAGAGTTGTTGTGAGGGTCAAAAGAGAAAATATTCCTAAAGCACTTAAAACAGTTCTTGGTATACAGCAAATGCTATATAAATGTTATCTATATTATTGTTCTTTCATCCTTCTCACCATTGCCAAGTATGGAACCCCCTTTATAGTATGCACTCAATAAAAATTTGTTTGGTGGATTCTTTTTGTCCATTTAATTTCTTCTCTCTGCACCTAGTATATTATGGCAAAGAAAAACACCTGCAATGTGTAATTTGAAAAAAAAATATATATATATATATATATACAAAAAAATCACCCTAAATAATTGCTGAGGTATACCTCACTTGTAATAAATGGTATAAAAATATATTTTTTTAAAAATCAGTCTTCTACATCAGTGAATCTTTCCATAATGCTAACTGACATTTTAGTCTTGCCCCTGATTTTTTACAAATTTTTCAAAAATTACAATACTTCAAATCATTTATCCCTTAAAAGAAAAGACAATATAAATACAAAGTGACTCTACATTTTCCACTACATTATCTTTCCCTGATTTATTCTGAGAAATTGTTGCACTTTGCTGTCAAGTAAATTCAACTATAAGGAAATAGTCCATAAATAATTGATAAATCAAAATAGTTGTCAGTCTGTATAAGGCAGAGGCAAATGCAGGTTATTTGGGGACACAAGGCTTGTATTTATTTCTATAATGCATTTCATAACTCACACTAAATAAAAATAAATTTTATTCTTAAAGGTGTAAAAACAGCACCATATGTAACTTGGAGAGGAAACAGTGGGGTTTAGTAGAAATAGGACAGGACAAGAGAATTCTAATTTCATCTTAGTCACTAACTAGCTAAATGACCTAAGGCAAACACCTTACTCTCCTCAGTTTCTTCAAATATAACATGTGGGAGTTGTCCTAGAAATCACCTGTATTTCTGAGTTCCTTTCTTAGTTTAAAATTCAATGTTTATGAAATTCTTCAAATATACTTCTGAACAATTCAGTTTATAGGAGGAAAATTAATTATAGTTTAAAATTACTTTGGAAATAAATTGGAAATTTTCATAAAAATAGGCACATGTAGCACTATTAGAAGTAGAGTTCTTAATTCAAAAATAATTTTTTCATATTATTTGGAATTTTATATTTATTTTTATTATTATTATCATCACCATCATCATGTGAAGACTGAGTATCCCTATCTCTCCCAGACAGGAAATGATTCAGACACTCATCACCTCTTACCTCCTAACTGCTCTCTCTACATCCAGTCTCTCCATACAACTATCAAACTGATACCCTAAAACAGAGTTCTTTCCCATGGTTGTTATTTCCATGTTCAAGAAGCTTCATAGCTCTCTATGACTGCTAGGATGAAAGAGAAACTCCTCTATTGGCTCTCAGAGCCTTTTACACACTGGCTCTAAATAAATTTTCAGAACAGTGCCACATTTCTTGCCTTCACAAAATCTCTTCCAGACAACCCAACCTACTTCCTGTTGCCCATAATTGACATCCATATTTCATTATTACCACTGCTGGATTGAATGCATTCCCTCAAATCCTCTAACTCTTGGAAATCAAGTGCCCTTCAAGGCCCAACTCAAGCATCATCACCTCCTGCAAGAGGCCTCTCCTGATTCCCTTAATTAATTAGTGCTTCCACCCTGTCACACACATACACTCATTGCTTTGAATTTAATTTGCATTTACTTATCCATGTTACTTGTTTTCCCCCATTCAGGTAAGCACTTTGAGGGCAGTAACTCTAGTTTTTATCTTCAGTATCCCCAGTCCTTTGTCCAGTGCCTAGCATATAGCAAGTAATTCATAAATGCTTATTAAATTGAATAAAATCTAATTGAGAGCAACAAAATCTGATAATGAACAAGAAATAAAGATAAGATCTTACCGTTATTATTTTAAGAACTATCTAAATTTTAACAGAATAAGTAATTTGGAGCATAAGATTTTATATATGATTTTATCCTATTTCTTCACCCTTATTTCATCTACTCTACTTCAGGCACTCTGTAATCTAGCAAAACTGGAGTATCAGCTGTTTTTTGACAACAATATTTCATCTCCCTTCCTTGTTTATTCACACAAACTGTTTCTTATGTTGGGAATGCACTGTCACCTCATCTCTGTCTCTCAGTAATACTGACTTGCTACTAACCTCTGTTCAGATGACATTCCTTGCACAATGACTTCTATAGTTTACTTGTTCATGTTCTCTCCCTTCTTAATTTTCTTAGTATTTGGTTTATTTCTGAAAATGTTATATCCTTGCCCCTAGTAAAATTTAAATTCTTTGAGAGTGTTGTTGTTCAGTTATTTCAGTCACGCCCGACCCTTTTTGGGGTTCTCTTGGCAAAGATACTGGAGTGGTTTGCCATTTCCCTCTCCAGCTCATTTCACAGATGAGGAAACTGGCAAATAGGGTTAAATGACTTTCCCAGGGTCACACATCTTGTAAGTGTCTAAGGCAAGATTTGAACTCATATCTTCCATGACTCCAGGCCTAGCACTCTATCTATTGTCTCACCTAGCTGCCCCCATCTTTGAAGGTAGAGTTTATTAAATACTTTCTTTTGTATTCCAGGCACCTTTAGACACTATGACGTAGTATATTGAGTGCTAGACTCAAAATCAAGAAGACATGTGTTAAAATCTCAGTTGTGATATTTACTAGCTAGATGACCATAGATCATAGTCTTAAAGCTGGAAAGGAGTTTAGTGGTTAAGTTTAATATTCTCAGTTTATAAATGTAGAAATTGAGTCTGCAAAAGTCAACTGACTTGTCCAGAGTTGCAAGACTAATGAGTGTCTGAGGCAGATTATTAATATTATTAGTTTTTATCACTACTGTTCCACTATCCACTATCAAATGGGATGTCTAATTGGAAACCTTAGTAAGGAATAATTTCTGAGTTCTTGCACAGCCTGAAGTTACCATTTAGAACATGGGTTCTTAACTTTTTACCCATAGACCCTTTTCTTTCAGGGACTCCATAAAATCAGATGGAAGAAAATTTTATCTTTTTTAAAAAATATAATTGTTTTGCTTTTGTAATTTTACACATTTTATTTTATGAATTAAAAAAAAATTATTTGGAGAAGTGGCCCATGGGTTTCACAGACTGGCAAAAGGGTCCATGACAAGCATTAAAAAGGTTAAGAACTTTTGCTTTAAAAGCACCTCCACTTGTGCTTATCTTGATATATTTCAATGTGTAAATCTAGAATAATCCCCTATGCCACTGCTGTTGGGTTATGATAATACTTGATTCTGGTGATGACTCTGAAAATCTCCTACCACATTCTCTAGTGCTGTAGTACCATAAATGTCCATTCAAACAAAGAACGCAGTCCCCAGCACTTTCTATTTTCCCCTGTCCTTGGAAGTATTAACGAACTGCTGCCCTAGCAAAAAACTGTCTCCAGCTCCTGATATTATATTCCCCATTTCTTTCACCATAAGTGAAATGTTAGCTCTAAAGCAGTCAGCAATATTAATACAAATGAAAAGTAGACTCTCCAGAACTGGGTCTATTTCCAAAAACAACCTGTAGATTACCCTAATTTCTCAGAAATTGGAAGAAAATACTTTGGACTGCTAATTTTCTAGGGGAAAAAAGGAAATCTTTTTAAAGTAGGTCATCTTTTAGAGTCATAGGCAGAATATACAATTTGGATCCAAATGGTAGAGTTTGTTAATTTGTTAATTTCATAATTTTCAATTTACACAAAATTTCAATAAAACTGTTTGCCTTGAAGGTCTCTAAAATGGTGATTCAGAAAAATCCAGGTCTAATGATTAGGGAATATAACCATAGATATTTCAACTCTACTTGGAGCCTATGAGTTCTTGATACATGGTTGGAAAAGACTCTGTATTTGAGAAGGAGGTGTTGGGGGAAGGAAATAAAAGTCTCAGTGATTAACACAGGTGGAAGGCCATGTGAAAAAAGAGCCAGCTAGAGAGATGCAGTTGGAATGAGGACACAGTGAGAGATCAACCATCTGTCCACAAGCAACAAAGCACACAGAATAACCACAGGACACTCAGCTGCCTCCCAAACGTATCTGTTTTAATAAGGAAACAGTAAGATTTCATGCTTTTCTTACTAACAGTATTGCTAAAGTAAAGAGAGAGGGTTGGCTGTCTAATTAAAGCCAATTAACAGCACTAAAACAAGCAGAAGAGACAGAGGTAGATTTCAGCTCAATATGAGAACAACAGGAAAAAAAATTCTAACAATTAGTTGCTCCATATTGACTAAACTTCATTTCGAGAGGCATCACTAGATGTAAGTCTTCCCATGGAGTCAAGATGCCAACATTCAATAATTCTGTACTAGGGATTCCTGTGAGGCCTTATATTTATAGTGCAGTACTTGGAGTCAGAAAAGTCTGATTTTAAATACAGCCTTAGACATTTACCAGCTGTGTGTGCCTAGGCAAGTCAGTTGGCCTAGCTCAGGTCCAGTGTCTTCATCTGTAAAATGTGAATAATAATAGCACTTACTTCCCAGGATAGTTATGGAGATCAAATGAGATAAAATATGCAAAGCACTTAGCAATCTTTAAAGCATTATGCAATGTTGGCAATTATTATTAGATGGACATTGAGGTCCCTTTCAACTTCGTTAGTCAGTTCTGTGACAGCAAGATGACACGAAGTCTACTAAGTTAGGTGTATATTTAATTGCAAAAGTGGCCACACTTCCTATATTTCCTGGGATAGTCCCAATTTTTTTTTAAGTGCCCATTTTATGAAACTGCAAAAGGAAGATCCTTCAGACCAGGAATGTCCATTTTGCATTCAGGCAATATAGTCACAATAATAATACCTGATATACAGAGTGTTTAATGTGCCTAGGAAACTCCCCTGGCAGCTAAGTAGTTCAGTGGATACAGTGCTAGGTCTAGAGTCAGAAAGACTTATCTTTGTGAGTTCAAATATGGCCTCAGACACTTACAAGCTGTGTGACCCTGAGCAAGTCATTTAACACTGGTTGACTCAGTTTCCTCCTCTGGAAAATGACCAGAGAAGGAAATGACAAACCACTCCAGTATCTTTGCCAATAAAACCCCAGACACTACTGGAAACAACTGAAAAACAACAATAATGGAGCTCCAAGAATTTGGTCATAGCCAGAGTGTCAGCGAATATCCCTGAAAGCAATACTCATTGTCCCCAAATAAAGATAGTTTCCTCCACTCCATTCTACTCCAAATTTCATGGGAATATAGGATATGATTAAGGTGTGCAGAACACAAGAGGATATTAGAATGGATGCTGATTCTGAACTACTTAAGTTCTAATAAAACAATGTTTAATTAATAATTTATAATTTCTTTAGGACTGAACTTCTGAATCTTTTTTTTAAATTTGTATAATGACCACCTTTGAAATTTATTGACCTTTTCTCAGAAAAGTGTATGTTTTTAAATGTTTATTTTTAATAGTATCACAAAAACCAACTAAACTGAAAAATAATCATCAAAATAATTTAAAAATCCAAATTCACAAACCTTAGGTTAAATATGTGCTTAGGCTAACTAACCTAATGTTCCATAAAAAGTATTCATTGCATTCTTTCCACTGACTTAATTCTGAGGGAGTAAAGAGTCACAACTTTCTTTGCTAGTAGATATTAATTTGTGTTTAGATTGAAGAAGTTTTGTAGTCTGAATAGAGCTTTACATGCAAATGCTGTAGCCTCATCCTTTGTGGAGAGAGAATATATACCCTTAAAGAAACATTCCACACCCTCCCCGCAGCCCCATCCCCAAACCACTGTCTATCTCAGACTCTGCAAGCACAAGAAAAAGATTTCTCATGTCTTTAGAGAATGTATCACAAAAGAAAAATAGTATGTAGATCTTTCTTCTTCACTTCTATTGAGAGATGGAGAATGATTAGCTCTATATCATGGGGCCAATTGCTAGAGTGGCCACACTTTCTATATTTCTTGGGATAGTTCTAATTTTTTTTAAAAAAGTGCCCATTTTATGAAACTTCAAAAGGAAGATACCTCAGATCAGAATGCCCATTTTGGGTTCAGCCAATATAGTCACAATAATAATAATTCCTGTTATACAAAGTGTTTAATGTGCCTATGGAACTCCTCTGGCAGCTAGGTAGTACAGTGGATAGAGTGCTGGGCCTAGAGTAAGGAAGACATCTTTGTGAGTTCAAATCTGGCCAAGAAGGACGTGGTGTTTTCTGGGTTTTGCCAGCTCTGTACAGTGCTGTTGCTGAGAAAGCAGGCATAATGCTGGGATTCAGAGGCTAGAAGCAAAGAGAAATACTCCCATCATGCTCTGCACTAATGAAGATTTTGCCAGAACATTTTATCAGGTTTTTCAAATCCACATTTTTAAGAAGATGCAGAAGATTCATAGAAGGACAGCCAAAATTATGAGCTGAAAATATAATCTGTGAAGAAAAGATGAATGGGTGGATAATATCCAGTTGGGAGAAGAAAAGTCTGAGTGATGACAATGTTGTTCAGTAAAGGATGGTGGCCAGCTGTGCCACAGATCCACTGAGGAAAGAGCAGGAGGAAATGGCCTTCAAATCACAGCAGGAAATGTAAAACTACATGTAGAACTATCCTGTCAGCTTATTTCTTTTTTCTCCAGATCAGGATAAACACTGATCTGTCTGGAATAGGTTAGGGTGACTGGCTACAGTGGGAAAAGAGGAAACAATGATTTTGAGGGCCTTAAAAAGTCTTTGTTCCAGTAACAATGTTATGTTTTGCTTTCCCTGTATCCCCAACAGATAAACAGCATTAGGTAATTTAAGATGCTTTTCAAGGGTTATAAGCTTGGAGTTAAATGGGACCTCATAGACCATCTAGATCAACCACCTCATTTTTACACATGAGGAAATTAAAACCCAAGGAGGCAAAGTGTCATGTGTAAAGTCACACACATAATAAATGGAATAGCTGAGCAACAGTGAGGCTGTCATGTTAACCAGAACAGCAAGAATGACAACATCAACTTAAATAGTTCTTTAATAAGTTATGCATCTGAAATAATCTTTGGCTGTTCATTAATTTCTCTTTGGTGATCTAAATAAGCCATGGGTTGCACCAAAAATTTAACAGGATAATCAATGAAGACTCACAATAATTTTCTTTCACTAAAATGCTAATACTTAATAACTTATTATAATGAATTCATTTATTATACTGTGGTTGATGTTTACATTATTCAACCAACCAATCAATAAACACATTAAGTGCCTACTATGGGGCAGGCACTGTGCTAATTGTTTTTATTAAACTGTATATAGTATTGGTTTTCTTTCTCCTAGAGAATAAATTTATTGAGTTGAGGGACCACATATTTTAACTTTGTATTTCCCAAATCTCATATTGTGGTGCTATAAAATTCAGGTCAATTCAATTTAGCAAACATCTATTAAGTGCTTACTACGTGATAAGGTAGAATGCTAGGTACTGATCATCCAGAGGTAAAAACAAAACAGTCTCTTCTCTTGAGGAAACTACATAACACTGGGACTGTTGCAACATTTACACAAATGAATGTTTTTGTTGTTCAATTTTTTTTTTTCAGTTGTGTCCAACTCTTGGTGATGCTATTTGGGGTTTTCTTGGCAAAACTACTGGAACAGTTAGCTATTCCCTTCTTCAGGTAATTTTTAAAGATGAGGAAATGGAGGCAGAGTTAAGTGACTTGCCCAGGGTCATATAGCAAGTAAGTGTCTGAGGTTGAATTTGAACACAGGTCTTCCTGATTCTAGGCCTAGCACTCTATCCACTGTACTATTAGCTGGCCATGAAGGGCCCTACAGTTTCAGTTCATATCTTATCTCTTTTTTCTTGGTGTGACCTGGAGTTGAGGAAATCAAAGAAGGAGAAAATACTAATAGTTGGGAGAATATGGAGAATCTTCATCAAGGAGGTGGACCTGGGCTAAGCTTTGAAAGAGAATAAAGTTGATAAGAGGTAAGAGAAGAGGAGGGAGCGCATTCCAGATGTTGGGATAGGTAGTAATCTATACAAGTGCATGGAGGCAGTAGATGGAGTTTCAAGTTCCAGAAATAGTAGTCTCATTTAGATGACATATTAAGCTCATTAAAAGGACTAGAATTAAATAAGGCCTGAAAAGCAGCCAAGAGTCATATGGTGTAGAATCAAGATAATGGGTTTTAGTTTTATCCCAAAGGAAATGGGAATCAACTGAAGATTTTTAAGTACAGTATTGACATAATTAGCCTTGTGCTTTAGGAAGATTATTTTGGCAAATATGTTGTGAGAAAACTGGAAGTGGGGAGACTAATTAAAAGACTACCAATAGTAATCTAGGTAAGAGTTGATGAGAGGCTAAACTCTGGGAAGAGCTATGTAAGTGAATAGAAAAGGATGTAGTTGTGGAAGCAGAGTTGGCAAGAGATCTGGCAAATGATTAGATTGTGAATGACATAGAAAGAATTCTAGAATTACTCCAAGGTCATAAAACTGGGTAAATTGGAAGATCATGAGATCTTTGACATAAATAGGAAAGTTTGTATCACAATAAATATGAAAGGTTGTTCACGAACTTAACAGAATATTACGATGCTATAAGAAGTGGAAATTGTTGGGGGGCATCTAGGTAGCACAGCAGATAGGGCATCAGCCCTGGAGTCAGGATGACCTAAGTTTAAATTCAGCCTCAGGAACATAACATTCACTAGCTACGTGACTCTGGGCAAGTCACTTAACCCCAATTCCCTCACCAAAAAAAAAATGAGATTAAAAGAAATGGAGATTGTGATAAATAGAAAGAAGCAAGGAAAGATTTACGTGATACAAACTGAAACAAGAAGAGCCAAGAAAATATTACAACAATACACACAAAAACTACAACAATACAAATGGAAAGAGCACCAATGCCCACCACACACACACACACACACACACACACACACACCCATATCACACTCATGCATGTGCACACACACATATACATAAAAAAGTACCAAAATTAAAAAAGAACAAGCTTAGCTCCAAAGAAAAGTTTCGAGACTACTTTGTAGAAGGAAGAGCTTCACAGATGCAGGTCTTTGAGTATATTGTCAGATTTTTTTTTCAATGCATTTATCAGTTTTATTGATTTTTTTCTCTTTTCTCCTTTTTTTTTAAACAACAATAACAAAATACGTGTTATAAGGAATGACCTCTTGGAGAAGAAAGAGGAGGAATATTGAAAAGAAGTTAGGTAAACTAAAAACAAATGATATCATTAAAATTTATTTTAATACAGAAATCAGAAGATAGATTTTTAGGGGTAATGATGATCATTTCTTATTTGGATATGTTAATAAGACAACCTGGAGGAGCTTTCTAGCAGGCAGTTGAAGACACATTACTGGTATTTAGGGGAAAGATTTGGTTTAGCTATATAAATTTAACTGTCATATTTAGAGAGGATACTTGAACTTATGGGAGCTGGTCATAGAAAGAGATGAAGAAAAGGAGAAAGGTGCCAGAAAAAAGAGCTCAGAGGAAAAACCATTTCATATCATGATCTGGGAAAAGAGCAATCAGATAAGTGGAACAACCAGAATCTTGCTGGCTCATAGTAGTGTTTGTTGTCTTTCATGCTCGAAGAGTACTAAAATGACATCTCTATGTCAGGGTCAAGACATAGTGTGTCTGACTGTGGCCAATCAGACTAATATGAACTTGGAGGCTCTACTACATGTTAAACACAAATAATCCATATGAACATTTGGAGTAGAGATGTCTCTAAATTTCTGCATCCTGCAGCACCTGTAAAGGGAAGGAGGTCCATATTATCAACAATTTTAGAGAGATTAAGGGGAATGAAGACTGGGAAAAGGTCATTAAAGTTTTAAATTGCTGGTAATCTTGGAGAGACTAGTTTCAGTTCTGAGGACAAGTTAGACGCCAGACTGCTTTGGGTTGAGTGGGAAATGAGGAAATGTTATTGTAGATATTTGGCAGTAAAAGAAAAGTAAGTTAGAAGATGATAGCTATGGAGAATGCCAGGGTCAAGTGAAAGGCTGTTTTTTGTTTGTTTGTTTGTTTGTTTGTTTTGTTTGTTTTCAGGACAGTAAACAAGCATGTTCGGACAATGATAGAAGAGTCAATAGATAAAGAGAGAATAAAGATGAGAAAGAGCAAATGATTGAGGGGGCAAGCAAGCTCCCTGAGGACACAGGATGGACACAAATAAAGTTTAGATTTGGCAAAGAAAAGAGTCACCTCTTCCTTAGAGACTACTGCCAGGAGAAGAAGAGAGTAAATGTGAATATGTAGAAGGTTGTTGAGGTAAAAAGTAGGAGAGATGAGGAATGTTTTGATATATTAGATATAATGCCTTTTTGGGTGAATGAGTTATAATAATAATTTACATTTTTCAAAGATATATTACTTTTAACCATAACATTAATACAATTCATGGTGGCATTTTTTCCTTCATATTAGCTTTAAGGTCTTAAGCTACTTAGGAACTGAAAGTTGTGTGGTTTGGACACCCTGCATGCCTGTCTGGCACATCTATCAAATATAATATATTACGTATGAAAGGTCAAATTAAAATATTGCAAAAACAAGATTTTCATATTAGTTCTTTTTGCATTTTATTTCCCTCCTCTGCAGATCTTGCCTCCCACAACAGACAGAAGAGAACATTATTTCTAGACTGACTTTCAGAATGTAATACCAGATTCATTCATTCATAACTTCTAGGACTGCTAGAGACGGTGAGGGCTGCCACACAGGCTTGAAATGGGTTTTTTGTACTTCTGTTCTATATTCTGAACTAATTCCATCTATGTTATTTGCTAAAGTTTTTTGTGTTTTTTTTTAAATCTAAGGGGCTTTTTCTTTGGGGTGGGAATAGTAGATGGTCTTTTTAAATTTCATCCTTGATAGGACAAAATAAACAATTTCTTAAAAACTTTCTCAGTTTTTTCCAGGTGGCAGGCACATTGTAAAGTTAGCTTTATCTAAGGCAGAGACATCAAATACATGTCTTTCGGGCCAAATACGGTTGTGCAACATTCCTAATATCTGGCCCAGACTAGATTAAAATGTAATTGGGAAATATTTAACAAAATAAGTAAAAATAGAATGATACTTTGATAATTTGGCATTTTAAAAACAAAGTCAATAGGTAACCTACAGAGATCTTTATGTATGGTTTAGTGGCCCCCATTTCTATTTGAGTTTGACACCATTGACCTAAATGCACTGACCTCAATCTGAGTAGGATAGTATGTAATCACCCCTTTCTAAATAATATTAAAATTAGAAAATCTACATACGTATGCATATATATTTAATCTTTGCAATCAACACTGGTATAGCACTCTCCATATATGATCTCATTATATATTCACAAGATCCTTGCAAATTAGAAAACACAACATATCTAGTGGAACTATCCTTAAATACCTTCACAACTGTATTGCATACAGCAATGCATTCATCTATATAAAAACTTAGGCTAATCTGGTGACTTTTCCCATCTTTTATTTCTTTACTGCTCTTACTACCTTTTCTATAAACACAATCACGACTGGGACATTAGAGGCTCGGGATAGCCAGTCAATAATCATTTATTAAGCATCTACTATGGAACTGCTAAGCAGTGTGTGGTTCTACTGTCCTTGATCAAAGTAGTTTTTCATAGAATGATTTGAAGATTTTTTTTTCATGTTTCTTTTGTTTGTTTTATTACTTCCATTTTATCCTCATGATGATTGTGTTTAGATGGGTCACTTGCCAAGAATTCTTTAAACTTATTTTACCCTCTTTTTTTCTTTATTTCAAAAGGCAATACCTCTCATAGTGGAGGACTAAAAATAATTAATGATCTTCCATTATCTTTATCCATAAGAATATAAAAAAATTTATTACAAACATGGGTTGTTTTTAGTTATCATCTCACTCAACTTGATGAGTAATTTAAGTGTTTCATGTCAAAGATATTAATGGTTTTTTGGTCCCCACTCATGGCATTTTATTTATATAAGTTTATGTACAGAAGTCTATGTACACAGCTTTTATATGAATTTATTATAACAGGTATTACTGCTTTTTCCATCATATATTATCCATTTTTCATTGTCAATAACTGTTTGAATAGTTCAGGATAGAAGTGTTTCAATTGCATGGTATATGCTTTTCTCATTATTATTATTAATTATTGTTATAAGTATTACATAGTAATTTTATCTTATCTATAACAAGTCAATATTTTTAATGTAAATGGAGAAGGCTTCAGGAATCACATCCATACCTATAATGAATCTGGTCTCTTAAAATGTATTTATTTTATGTAATGTCATTCAGTGCTCCCCATTCCTAGTGTCTATATATAATATTCTCAAAGAAAATATTCATGAAACAGAGATGTGAGACTTTTATATATTCTATACAACTTTAGCTTCTCTTAGTACTTATTCCTGAGTCATTTTTCCAATATACTTTTTTTTGCTGTTTTCACTTATTCCCCCTTTTGCATTGAAGTCACTGAGAACCTAAATATATACTGATATAATTTGAGGGGTTCTGGAAGAAATTTTCTACTTCTTCACCCTTTGTAACTGATTTTGGTGCATAAAATGGAATTGTTTTCATGACACTCTTTATAAATACATATCATAAGGACTGAAATATAGGATGATTAAATATTCCATGGAATTGTTTCTTGTTTATTTGGATACAAAATAAAATTAATCTGGCCAATCCTTTTTGTTTCCCTCCAACAAGTTCCCTTGAGTCAATATTCCATTTAATACAATGTCCTTTTTTTTTCTGGATTCATTTAAAATGAAAGCTTCAAAATTTATGTGATTCACTTCCTCTAGTAATATGTTGATCCATTGATTGTCAGAAAAGATTTCACATTTAGAGAATAAAAAAACAAATTGAGGGTTTATAGACAATCTAAAGTGTGTGCTTATAGAAATCTATCCATCTTTTGTAATGCAGAATTAGAAAGGGGGCACACAGGGCTATGAGCCAGACTGTAATTTTGTTGATGTCCTATGTGTGTCATGGCTAAAGAATTTGACTAGCCTACTAGCAATAAGCCTATCTCATTAAGTAGGCTAAATATCAGAAAGCATAGCTGTTTTCAAGAAAATAGTTGAAGCCTTTTTAGAATGATTGAACTTTCCAGATAATAGACCTTGTTGGTATGCCCTTGGACAGCCCAGGGTAAACACACAGTGCTGAGCTTCAGATTGAGAATTTGTGGGTAATATTATTAAAATATACACAAAATTTGATAATAGGTCCCATCTGTTAAACAAAGTAATAATAAATAGGTCATGGACTTAACCTATTCCTGTTACTAATTCATAAGCATTTATCTCTCACAACCAAGAAAACGAAATTAGGAAAACATCAAGAGATAGGTGAGGAGAAGAAATTAGAAAAAATGCACAAGAGGAAAAACAGTTTAGTAAATTGTAGTGTTAAGTTTCTGGGCTGTGTTTCCATGCTCTGTGGTTCTGTATTAATAATATCCTTTTCTAAATCTTCATTCTTTTTAATCTCTCTACAGTCTTTGGTGCTGATGGCTGCCCTCTTCCTCCTGATAGTCTCTTTTCTCTAGGTTTTCAGAAAACTATTCTCTCCTGCTTCTCCTCATGCCTATCTAACTATTCCTTTTCAGTTTCTTTTTTTTTTTGAATCCTCATGCCCACCTACTGTGTCACGCTACTCTGTCCTGAACCTTCTTTTCTTCTCCTTCTATGCTGTTTAACTAAGTGATCTCATTAGCTCCTATGGATTTAATTATCATCTCTAAATTAATGATTCTCAAATCTATTAATTCCTCTCCAACTTTCCTGCTGACCTCCAGTCTCAAATCTTCAAATGCCTATATATAAAACACTTCAAAATTGGTGTCCAGTAGACATGTTAACTTCAACATATCAAAACCTGAACTCATCTTTCTCCCAATCCTACAACCCTTTCAAACTTCCCTATTATTGTCTATTTCTTTACTTAGTATTTTATTTTCCCCAATTACATGTAAAAACAATTTTTAATATTTGTTTCTAAAACTTTGAGTTCCAAATTCTCTCCCTTCTTTTCTCCCCACTGCCCTCATTGAGAAGGCAAGCAATTCCATATAGGTTATATGTTCGTAATCATGCAAAACATATTTCCATATTAGTCTTTTGTGAAAGAAAATACAGACCAAAAATTCAAGAAAAATAAAGAAAGTAAAAGCAAAGTATGCTTCAATCCATATTCAGACACCATCACTTCTTTCTCTGGGGATAGATAGCATTTTTCATAGTAAGTCCTTCAGAGTTGTCTTGGGTTACTCTATTGCTGAGAATAGCTAAGTCACTAACAGCTGATCATCTTACAATATTGTTGTTACTTTGTACATAGTATATGTCATTTTGCATCAGCTTCTGTAAATCTTTCCAGGTTTTTCTGAGAGCATTCTGCTCATCATTTCTTTTTTTTTTCTTTTCTTTTTCTTTCTTTTTTTTTTAGGCAACTGGAGTTAAGTAACTTGCCCAGGGCCACACAGCTAGTAAGTGTCAAGTATTTGGTCTGAGGCTGGATTTGAACTCAGGTCCTCCTGACTTCAGGGCCAGTGCTCTATCCATTGCACCACCTAGCTGCCCCACTCATCACCTCTTATAGCACAATAATATTTCATCACAATCACATACCACGATTTGTTCAGCCATTCATCATTTGATGGTATCTCTTCAATTTCCAGTTCTTTACCACCAAAAAATAGATGTTATAAATATTTTTGTACATATAGGGCCTTTTTTTTTTAATCTCTTTTTGGATAGAGATCTAGTAATGGTATTGTTAGCTAGGTCAAAGAGTTTGCATGGTTTATAGCCCTTTGGACATAGTTCTAAATTGTTCTATAGAATGGTTGAATGAGGTCACAACTCCACCATTACATTAATGTCTCATTTTCCCTTCTCACCTGCAACTTTTCTCATTTTCTTTTTCCGTCCTATTTACCAGTATAATAGGCATGAGATAGTACTTCAGAATTTTTTAAATTAGCATTTCTCCAAATAGTGATTTAGAGCATTTTTTTTTCATCTGGCTATAGATAGCTTTGATTACCTTATCTGAAAACTGATCATTGTTTTGATCATTTATCAATTGGGGAATGGCTCATAATTTTATAAATTTGATTCAGTTCTGTATATGTTTGAGAAATGAGGCCTTTATCAGAAAAACTTGCTTCAAATTTTTTTTCAGTTATGAATGCTAATTAAATTTCCCTCCATCATATTTCCCATCATAATTCTCATCAATTTTGATGAGAGTAAGGTTCAATCACTCCCTCTGACCTCTCCCCATCTTCCCCTCCATTGTAAGTTTTTTCTTGCTTTTATGTGAGATAATTTTTCCCATTTGGCCTTTCCATTTCTCCCAGTGAACCAATTTCTCACTGCTTAATTTCATTTTTGTTAGATATCATCACTTCATTCAACTCACACCTGCACCCTCTGTTTATGTATGTGTGTGTGTGT
Organism: Phascolarctos cinereus; assembly: GCF_003287225.1. NCBI lineage: Eukaryota > Metazoa > Chordata > Mammalia > Diprotodontia > Phascolarctidae > Phascolarctos > Phascolarctos cinereus. The sequence continues at coordinate 345,787,587 of NW_027555847.1, read as the reverse complement.
GTGTGTGTGTGTGTGTGTGTGTGTGTGTGCATGTGGGTATATGTAGTATATATATAGGTATGTGTATGTATGTATATACACCCCCTCTAACTGCCTAATAATGAGAAAGTTCTTATGAATTACAAGTATAATCTTTCCATGTAGGAATGTAAGCAGTTTAACTTTATTAAGTCTCATAATTTTTCTTTCCTGTTTACCTTTGGATGCTTTTCTTGAGCCTTGTATTTGAAAGTCAAATTTCCTATTCAGCTCTGGTCTTTTCCTTAAGAATGTTTGAAAGCTCTGTATCTCATTGAATGCCCATTTTTCTCTCTGAAGAATTATACTCAGTTTGTCTGGGTAGGTGATTCTTTGTTGTTATCCTAGCTCCTTTGCCATTTGAGATATCATATTCCAAGCTCTCTGACACTTCAATGTAGAAGTTGCTAAATCTTTTGTTATCCTGGCTGTGGCTCAATGATACTATTTTTTTCTTTCTGGCTGCTTGCAATATTTTCTCTTTGACCTAGGAGCTCTGGAATTTGCCTATACTGTTTCTGGGAGATTTCATTCTGGGATCTTTTTCAGGAGGTGATCAAAGGATTCTTTCAATTTCTATTTTACCCATGGTTCTAGAATATCAGGACAATTTTCCTTGACAATGCCTTGAAAGATAATGTCGAGGCTCTATTTTTGATCATGTCTTTCAGGCAGTCCAATATTTTTTTAAATTATGCCTCCTGGATCTATTTTCTAGATCAGTTGATTTTTCAATAAGACATTTCATACTGTCTGCTTTCTTTTTTTTTCATTCCTTTGGTTTTGTTTTATTATTTTTTGATTTCTCATAAAGTCATTAGTTTCTATTTGCTCAATTCTAATTTCAAGGAGCTTTTTTGTCTTCAGTGAATTTTTGTGCCTCTCTAACCATTTGGCCAATTCTGCTTTTTTGATGCATTATTCTCCTCACAACACTATTCTCCCCATTTTTTTGTACCTCTTTTACCATTTAATCTACTCTGTTTTTAAAGGTGTTATATTCTTCAGTATTTTTCTCAACTCCTTCTCAAAACTGTTGACTCATTTTTCAGTATTTTTCTGCATCATTCTCATTTCTCTTCCCAATTTTTCCTCTATTTCTCACTTGATTTTCAAAATCCTTTTTGAGGCCATTTATAACCTAGTCCCCTCCTAACTTTTGACCTTTTACGTGTTAATCCCTGCCACACACTCTTCATTCCAGTGATATTGGTCTTCTTATTGTTCCATTGTTTTAAAGCGCTGGTCACTTTTTTTCTGGCTGTCCGCCATGCCTGCAATGCATTTCCTCAGTATCTCTGCCTTCTGGTTTCCCTGGATTATTACTTACATCCTTTTTATTGGTCAGTACTCCTAAGGCAGATGGTGAAGTAGATGGAATGTTGGACCTGGAGTCAGGAAGAATGGAGTTCAAACCCAGCCTCAGACACTTCCTAGCTCTGTGACCCCGGGAAAATCACTTACCCTCTGTATGCCTAAGTATCCTTAACTATAAAAGAGATCATAATAGCAACTACCTGACAGGGTTTCGTGAAGACCAAATGAGATACCTGTAAATTACAGGTATCACAATGTGTGGCATGTGGTAGGCTCTTTAATAAATACTTATGTCCCTCTGTGGATCTGTCATTTTATTTCTAGAAAAGTGTTCAAAAGCTTTTGCCTTGTCCATGATTTCCGCTGATACTCATTTTACCTTTGTGACATTTAGAATCCCTTATAAAGGTTCTTCTTCCTCTTTAACTATTTTCCATTATTATTAAACATAGTTTTCTTCTATTTTCTGTTCCATCTATTTACTATTTCTTTTCTGTTAACTACATGAGGACCTTTTCTATCCCACACCCTCAAGATATCATTACTGTCTTGTATCTACAGCTTTAGCTTGGTCAACATTTCTTTTTTTATGCGTTGTATCTGCTGTATTGTCTTCTCATGCCCTTGTGGATATCTTGCTTCTACCTGAAACTCATGAAAAAGGGTGATCACCTTATCTCTTTCTCTAAATCTTTTATCTCTTCCTTGGGAACGATTTCTGTCAACTCCATTGCACAAACTTGCAAGACTGGTGATGTTTTGTGCTCTCCTGTATATACCTGACAGCTAGTCTTTTCCTAAATTGTGATAGCTAGATACTCTTCTTTTCTAAGCTCCACATTCTATCGTATTCTTGTGACTTATCTCTGTTTTATTTTCTTCTTAATTTTTTGCTTTTTATCTTTCTCTTCTGCTGCTGTTCAAAAATACATATTTTAAAAAAATCATTCCTAGTATTTCTCTCTTAAAGTCACCTTTTCTTTATTCATCAAATTCGCTTTGTATTCTTCTACTAATTCATCTCTATGACTACAGTTTCCTTTCCTCTTGCATAATGTCTTTAATCATTTACTCCTATAAGGAATAAATGTAACTCTCCTTTTTCCTTTGTAACTCTCCTTTTATCTTCAAGCTTCCATGACAGCTACCAATGTGGCTGAAACAGTGCTTACTTATATCTTACTCAAGCACTTTTCCTTCTCTTTTTGCCAAATTGCTCTTTTGGGACAAAAACATTATAAATCCTACTTGAATACTGTTGATATGTTCCAAGGTGAATCTTCCTAATATTAGGGAGACATTCCGATGTTATGTAAAAAGACTAAAATGGGGCAGCTAGGTGGTGCAGTGGATAGAGCACCAGCTCTGGAGTCGGGAGGACCTGAGCTGAAATCCAGCCTCAGACACATAACATTCGCTAGCTGTGTAACTCTGAGCAAATCACTTAATCCCAATTCCTCACCAAAAAAAAAAGTTCCGGTAATCCTTTCTTTGCCACTAACTTGCTGTATTACCTTGGACACAATAGTTAATGCATCTATACCCTGTTTTCCTCACCTGTAAAACAAGAGCGGCTCTAGAGGATTAACCATGATTAATCTCTTTTTTATTAATTTATTTATTTTTAGTTTTCAATGATCAATTCCAAAAGTTTTGTTGTTTTGAGTTTTAAATTTTCCCCCTTCCTTCCCTTCCTCCCTCTCCAAAACAGCATGAAATCTGATATAAGCTTGACATGTATATTCCTATTAAATGTATTTTCACATTAGTCATGTTGTAAAGAAGAATTAGAACAGATAAGAGGAATGACAAGAAAGAAGAAACAAACAACAAAAAAAAAAAACAAAAAAAGAGCAAATAGTATACTTCGATCAGTATTCAAACTCCATAGTTCTTTCTCTGGATGTGGATAGCATTTTCCATCATGAGATTTTTGGAGATGTCTTAGATCCTTGCATTGCTAATAAGAGCTGTCTATCAAAGTTAGTCATCACACATCATGGCTGTTATTATGTACAAGGTTCTCTTGGTTCTGCTCATTTCACTCAGCATCAGTCTATACAAGTCTTTCCAGATTTTCCTGAAGTCCGATTGCTCATCATTTCTTATAGCATAATAGTATTCCATTGCATTCATATACCACAACTTATTCAGCCATTCCCCAATTGATGGGCATACCTTCAATTTCCAAATCTTTGCCACCACAGAAATAGTTGCTACAAATATTCTTTGTACATGTGAGTCCTTTTCCCATTTTTATGATCTCCTTAGAATACAATCCCAGAAGCGCTATTGCTGGGTCAAAGTGTATGCACATTTTTTATAGCCCTTTAGGCATAGTTCCAAATTGCTCTCCAAAATGGTTACATCAGTTCACAACTCCACCAACAATGCATTAATGTTTTAATTTTCACACATCTTCTCCAACATTTATCATTTTCCTGTTTTGTCATGTTAGCCAATCTGAAAAGTGTGATGTGCTACCTCAGAGGTCTTTTGATTTGTGTTTCTCTGATCAGTAATAATTTAGAGCATGTTTTCATATACTTATAGTTTTAATTTTTTCATCTGAAAACTCATATCCTTTGACCATTTATCTGGACAATGACTTGTATTCTTATAAATTTGATGTAGTTCTTTGTGTATTTTAGAAATGAGGCCCTTAGCAGAGACACTAGTTGTAAAAACTCTTTCCCAGTTTTCTGCTTCCTTCCTAATCTTGGTTGCATTGGCTTCGTTTGCACAAAAATTTTTCAGTTTAATGTAATAAAAATAATCCATTTTGCACTTCATAATGTTTTTAACTCTTTTTTGGTCATAAATTCTTCTGTTCTCCATAAATCTGACAGGTAAACTTTTCCTTGCTCTCCAAGTTTACTTATAATATCAGCCTTTATATCTAAATCATGTACTTATTTTGATTTTATTATGGTATATGATGTAGGATTTTGGTCTATACCTAGTTTCTGCCATACTCTTTTCAAGTTTTCCCAGCAGTTTTTTGTCAAATAGTGAGTTCTTATCCCAGAAGCTGGGGTCTTTGGGTTTATAAAACAGTAGATTACTATAGTTATTGATTACTGTGTCTTGTATAACTAACCTATTCCACTGATCCACCACTCTATTTCTTAACCAGTGCCAAGTAATTTTGATGATTGCTGCTTTATAATACAATTTAAGAACTGGAGCTGCAAGGCCACCTTCCCTAGCATTCTTTTCATTAGTTCCCTTGATATTCTGGACCTTTTCTTCTTCCAAATGAATCTTTTTGTTATTTTTTCTAGCTGTACAAAATAATTTTTGGTAGTTTGATTGGTATGACACTGAAAGGGAGAATTGCCATTTTTATTATATTAGCTCGGCCTATATATGAACAATTGATGTTTTTCCAATTATGTAGATCTGATTTTATTTCTGTCAAAAGTGGTTTGTAATTGTGTTCATATAGTTCCTGAGTTTGTTTTGGCAGATAGACTCCTAAATATTTTATAATGTCTACAGTAACATTAAATGTAATTTCTCTTTCTATCACTTGCTGTTGGGCGTTGTTGGTAACATATAGAAATGCTGATTATTTATGTGGGTTTATTTTATATACTGCAATGTAGTATAACATCATATCATCTGCAAAGAGTTATAGCTTTGTTTCTTCTTTGACTACTCTAATAGCTTCAATTTCTTTTTCTTCTCTTATTGCTAAGGCTAACATTTCTGGTACAATATTAAATAATAGTGGTGATATTGGACATCCTTGTTTCACACTTGATCTTATTGGAAATGCTTCTAGCATATCCTCATTACATATAAAGCTTGCTGAAGGTTTTAGGTAGATGTTACTTATTATTTTAAGGAAGACTCCATTTATTCCTATGCTTTCTAGTGTTTTTTTAATAGGAATAGGGTTTTTAATAGGAACATCGAATAGAAAAATGTTCTTTTTCTAGTTGTATTTTGTCATAAGCTTTTTTTTGCAGCTATTGAGATAATCATGTGGTTTCTGTTGGTTTTGTTGTTGATATGATCAATTATGCTGACAGTTTTCCTAATACTGAACCAGCTCTGCATTCCCAGTATAAATCCTACCTGGTCACAGTATATTATTCTCATGATAAGTTGCTGTAATATTTTTGCCAATATTTAATTTCAAATTTTTAATCTATATTCATTAGAGAAATTCATCTATAATTTTATTTCTATTTTTTTGACTTTTCTTTGTCTACTTATCAGCACCAAATTTGTTTCATAAAATGAATTTGGTAAGACTCCTTCTTTGCCTATTTTCCCAAATACTCTATATAGTATTGGGATTAATTGCTCCTTAAATGTTTGATAGAATTCATTTGTAAATCCATTAGGCACTGGAGATTTTTTCATAGGGAGTTCATAAATGACTTGTTCAATTTCTTTTTCTGAGATGGGGTTATTGAAGAATTTTACTTCCTCTTCTGTTAATCTGGGTAATTTGTATTTTTTAAAGTATTAATTAGATTGCCCAATTTATTGGCATACAGTTGGGCAAAATAATTACTAATTATTATTTTAATTTCCTCTTCATTGGTGCTGGATTCACCTTTTTAATTTTTGATACTGGTAATTTGATATTTTTCTTTTTGTTAATTAAATTAATTGAACTTTTATCTAATTTATTTTTTTCATAAAACCAGCTCAGTTTTATTTATTAGTTCAATAGATTTCTTTTTTTATATGAGGCAATTGGGGTTAAGTGACTTGCCCAGAGTCACACAGCTAGTGAGTGTTATGTGTCTGAGGCCGGATTTGAACTTAGGTCCTCCTGAATCCCGGGCCAGTGCTTTATCCACTGCACCTTCGAGCTGCCCTCAATAGTTTTCTTACTTTCAATTTTATTAATCTCTCCTATGGTTTTCAATATTTCTAATTTGGTATTTAATTTGGGATTTTCAATTTTTTTTGTAGTTGTTTTAGTTGTATGGACAATTCATTGATCTCCTCTCTCTACTTTATTCATGTAACTTCCCCTAAGAACTGCTTTTGCTGCATCCCATAAGTTTTGGTATGCTGTCTCATCATTGTCATTCTCTTGGATGAAGTTATTGATTGTTTCTATGATTTGTTGTTTGACCCATTCATTCTTTAAGATTAGATTGTTTAGTTTTCAATTAATTTTTAGTCTATCTTTCCATGGCCCTTTATAACATACAATATTTATTGCATCAAAATCTGAAAAGGATGCATTTAATATTTTTGCCTTTCTGCATTGAATTGTGAGGTTTTTATGCCCTAGTACATGGTCAATTTTTCTGTAAGTGTCATGTACCACTGAGAAGAAAGTATATTCCTTTCCATCCCCATTTAATTTTCTCCAGAAGTCAACTGTATCTAACTTTCCTAAAATTCTATTCATTTCCTTAACTTCTTCTTTATTTATTTTGTGGCTAGATTTATTTAGTTCAGAGAGGAAGAGGTTGAGGTCCCCCACTAGTATAGTTTTGCTGTCTATTTCTTCCTGTAACTCCCTGAACTTCTCCTCTAAGAATTAGGATGCTATACCACTTGGTGCATATATGCTTAGTAATGATATTACTTCATTGTCTATGGTGCCTTTTAGCAGGTTATAGTTTCCTTTCTTATCTCTTTTAATAAGATCTATTTTTGCTTTTGCTTTGTCTGAGATCAGGATTACTATCCCTGCTTTTTTTTTTTACTTTAGCTGAAGCATAATATATTCTACTCCAGCTTTTTACCTTTACCCTATGCATATCCCTCTATTTCAAATGTGCTTCCTGTAAATAGTATATTGTAAGATTATGGCTTTTAATCCATTCTGCTTTCTGCTTCTGTTTTATGGGAGAGTTCATCCCATTCACATTCACAGTTATGATTACTATCTATGTCTTTCTCTCCATCCTTTCCCCCTCTCCCCTGTTTATACTTTTCTTTCTCCTTTTCTCCCTTACCCTTCTCACTACAGTTTTGCTTTCGATCACTCCCTCCCTTAATCTGCCTTCCCTTCTATTAGCCACCTCCCTTTTCTTTCCCTTTTCCCTTACTACTCCTTCCCTCCTTTTTATGCCCTCTTCCCTTTTCTTTCCCTTTTCCCCTCCTACTGCCTGTACAGCAAGTTAAAATTCTATACCTGACTATGTTATTCCCTCCTTGAGCCAAATCCAAGGAGAGTAAAGTTCAAACAATGCTCATCTCCCTCCCTTCTTTCCCTCTGCTGTAATATATCTTTGTGCCTCTTGATGTGATATAATTTACCCTTTTCTGCTTCCTCCTTTCCTCTTCTCCCATTACAATTCTTTTTTACCACTTCATTAGGTTGTTTTTTTTTTATCATTACATCAAAGTCAACTTAATCCCAACCTCTCTGTCCACGTATATCCCTTCTAAGTGTCGTAATAAAGATACAGTTCCAAAGAGTTATAAGTATCATCTTCCCATGTGGCAATACAAACAGTTTAACCTTATTGAATTGAATTGTTGTTGTTGTTATTCCCTTTCCTGTTTACCTTTTTATGCCTCACTTGATTCTTGTATTTGAAGATCAAATTTTCAATTGAACTCTGGTCTTTTCATCAGAAAGTTTGGAAATCCCCTATTTTGTTGAATGTCCATATGCTCCCCTGAAAGATTATGCTCAATTTCATTGCGTAGTTGATCCTTGGTTGTAATCCAAGCTCCTTTGCCTTATGGAATATCATATTCCAAGCCCTCCAATCTTTTAATGTAGAAGATTCAAGGTCCTGAGTAATCCTGACTGTGGGTCCATAATATTTAAATTGTTTCCTTCTGGCTGCTTGCAGTATTTTCTCCTTGACCCGATAATTCTTGAATTTGGCTACAATATTACTTGGTGTTTTCATTTTGGGATCTCTTTCAGGAGGTAACTGGTAGATTCTTTCTCTTTATTTTTCTTTTTCCTAGGCAATGGGGTTAAGTGATTTGCCCAAGGTCACACAGCAAGTAAGTGTCAAGTGTCTGAGGCTAGATTTGAACTCAGATCCTCCTGATTCCAGGGGTGATGCTCCATCCACTGTGCCACCTAGCTGCCCCAGTGGATTATTTCAATGACTATTTTACCCTGTTGTTCTAGAACCTCAGGGCACTTTTTCTTGATGATCTCCTGAAAGATGTTGTCTTGACTCTTTTCTTCATCATGCCTTTCAGGTAGACCAATAATTCTTAAGTTATGTCTCTGGGATCTATTCTCTAGGTCAGTTGTTTTTTCCAATGAGGTATTTTACATTTTCTTCATTTTTTTCCATTCTTTTGATTTTGTTTGACTGATTCTTGATGTCTCGTAGAGTCATTAGCTCCCAATTGCCCAATTCTAATTTTCAATGAATTGTTTTCTTCAGTTAGCTTTTGTGCCTCCTTTTCCATTTGGCCAATTTTATTTTTTAAGGACTTGTTTTCTACAGTTAATTTTTGTCCTTCCTTTCCAAGCTATTGACTCTCTCTTGTATACCTCTCATTTCTTTTCCCATTTTTTCTTCTACCTCTCTTACTACATTTTAAAAATCCTTCTTGAACTCTTCCAAGCAGGCTTTTTAGACTTGAGACCAGTTCATATTTCCCTATGAGGTTTCAGGTGTCGGTATATTGACAATGTTATCCTCTCCTGAATTTGTATTTTGATCTTCCCTGTCACCAGCATACTTTTCTATGGTCATTGTTTTTCTATGTTGCTTCTTGCTCATGTTGTTTGCCTTTTTTTCTGACTTTTAAAGTTGATCTCTGCTTCTGGGACACAGAGGGCACTGTTCCAGGTTTCTTGTGCTGGGGACTAGGGTCCTGGTTACTGCATTCCTGAGGTGCGGCTTCCCACTGGTTTGCTGGGATGCCTCCCCTCCTGCACTGGTCCCCTTCAGCCACAGCAAGGACCTTTCCTGTTGATCCCCTTATCCTCAGGAACTAAAAGACTGTGTACCTAATCTTTATGCTGACTCTACCATTTCAGGGTTTTTCCTGGGGCAATATTTTCTGGTTTTTTCAAGGTCAGTAAGGGAGTGTGGGAGCCACTTACTGCTTACTCCACCATTTGGCTCCTGGAAGTCAAAATAGGTGACTTTCAAACATTCAGTCTGCAAGCTTCAGGAGCAGTGCTGCCACCACTACTGCTCCTGATTCAGTCACTCCCAAAGTGTGTTCCTGGTTTGCTGGTACCAGGGCAGTATTGCATGCCCTGCAGTCCTGTGCTGGATTGCTTCTGTCTTACCCAGTTCTGACAAACCTCTCCAACTGACCTTCTAAGCTTTTACTGATGTCTGTGGGCTGAGAAGACTGAAAGGCGCCACTGCTGCTGGTCATCAAGGTCCCCCGAAAATTGCTCTGGCTTTGCTTAGGCCAGGTCTGCACTGCATCCTGTGTGCTGGACGCTATTCTCTCATGCCATATGATAGAGCTTTCATGTAGGCCGTTTCGGTTGTCTTGGGCTAAAAATCTGCCTCACTCTGTCTCTTTGTGGGTTGTACCACTCTAGAGTTTGTTCAGAGTCACTTTTTAGAGGTAGTTGAAGAGATTTGGGGGAGGGCTTAGGTGCGTCCCTGCTTTCACTCCACCATCTTGGCTCTGCCTTAATATTCCACTAATGTTCTTCTTTTCAATAGAGAGGTGGGGAAGTAGGTCAAAAAATCATAGATTTAGAGCTGGAAGTGTCCATGGAGGTCATTAAATTTAATAACTTCAATTTTCAGATAAAGAAACTGATATTTAGAGAGTTTAGGTGACTTGCCCAGAGTCACACAGCATGTGTCTGAGATGGGTTTCTAAGGCAAGTCTTTCTGATTTCATATTCAGTGGTCTGTCACTTCACTATGCCACACTGCTGAAAAGATTCATGTGCTACCAGATGTAACCAAAGTGTCCCTTTATTCTGCTTAACTCTACTTTTTGATGCTGGGCCTGGACTCAGGAAGATACATCTTTTTGATGTATTTGAATCTGGCCTTACACATTTACTAGCTGAGAGACCCTGGGCAAATTACTTAACCCTGTTTGCCTCAGTTTCCTCATCTGTAAAATAAGCTGGAGAGGGA